>NC_140580.1:614764271-615364271 GCF_964204655.1 Triturus cristatus
AGGAGACGACATGTACCCACTGTGCTAAATGGTAGAAATCTTCTAGAGCCCTGGCATCACAAAATGGATGCCACCAGCACAGACACCGGGCTGCCCTCCTGCTGCTGACCAAAACTCGCAGTGGAGGAAGCCCAACAAAGGGTATCCTGTCACATGGAGGTGTTACCACCTCCCAGACAGGATTTAGTGTATTGGAGCTGGGTGGGTGCACTCTTAGAGTGCCTTTGAAGTCCTGCACTGGGGGAGCAGTAGACTCCTCTGTGCATATGCCAGCTCAAACCGGTTCAGGGGCTACCTGCCCCTGCTCTGGTGCAAAACTGGACAAAGGGAAGTGGGTGTAACCACCCACTACCCTGACCCTCCTAGAGGAGTGGTCATAGAGCTAGTCCCTCCCCTATCTTCACTATAAGATACCAAGCATTGCCAATGCAATTCAGATTACACCTGGATGATGCTCTACAAAGAAGAATCCTGGCCCTTTGACGTTCCACTATCTCTGGAAGACTGAAGAATCTCCCTTGGAGTCAAGGAGTGCCTCCCCTGCTTGGCAGGCACCAGTAACTTGATCAACGGTTGCAAACTTCACTGCTCCCGCCGGAGTCCGAAGTCCCTGCATCCCCTGAAGCAGATTTCCTGACCTCTCGATGGCCATTTTGAGTCCTCAGCGAAGCTGTGGCATCTGGACCCCACGAGTGACGAGGAACAGCAATACCAGGGAACTGTGCACTGATTTCGAGTGCAAACCCTAAACAACGTTCTACGAACTTGTGCTTTGGACCATCTGTAGTCCAAGTCCCTAGCAGGTCAGGCACTGAAAATCAGCAGCCTAACCCATCCCGAGTGACTGTGGGCTCCTGTGGAACTTTTCCTCCAAAGGCGTCTTTGCGGTTGCTTGCCCATTGGCTAGGGACTCACCCAAAGACTTTCTCATCAACTTCAAGGGCTCTCCTGGTTGCTCCGGGCCTGCCCTCACTTACCTTCGCAGGGTAAGCCCATCAGACCTTGCTGGTCTGCACCATATTCAATCTTCACTCCACTCAAGACTTGCAGTTGCCAAGGTTTGTTGGCTCCAATCCGGTTGCTGACACTGTCATCAGCTGCAGACGTAGTGGGACCTTCCGAATCCAGCTGCTGGTCATCGTCGATCTCTCCTGGACCTCGTGAGCAAAGAGACAAACCACCAACGATGACCTGAAGCGACGCAACATCAGTGGTCATCCATCCTGCTGGCCACCGGTCACTGGCAAGTGACTTTGAACTCTTTCCCCTCAATTTTCAGGTCCTCTTCACCTTCAATCCATCTTCAGATTCCAGCGGACACCTCTCCAGTCGTCACAAGCAGCAAGTCTTCAGTGATCTCCATTGAAAACAGCATCGCGACCCGACACCAAAAGACACCTATGCACCTGGCTTCCTTGGGTGAGGTAACTCGTGCACTCCAGTGCCCAAGTGTGTGTTGGCCCTTGAAATACTTACCCTGTAAGTGGCTTGCTTGTTGACTTTTCCAAAGTGCCCTAAAACTTTAAATTACAAACCGCGACTTGTGCCATTGAAACCAATAGGAAACCCACGGCTGTGTTTAGACACTGCACGCGTCTCCCGTGGGCTGATTACTTACCTGCTAACACTGCAGAAGTGAAGCCCCAGCGATTCCCAAGGTCCTAGGCCTTTTCATTTTGCAAGTGGAGTTTGTTAAACCATTTTCTTAGTATATGGTCTGGTACGCCCCTAGGGCTACAGCCATATTTGTGCTTAATTTATTGAGAAGTGTTGACATTTGAATGTGTATCTGGGTTCTAATCTCATGAAGAGATTAGTAGAGTGTATCTAAGAATAAATACATATATATTTGATATATACACCTGTGTGGTGTCCTTTTCATTTGGTAATTCAAGAGATTATAAGGTAAAACAAGCTGCTTTACATTCCTCAGATACTTAGCCTGAAGGCTGCTCTCCACAGCTACCACTAGGATAGCTTTCTTTAAAAGGTTGTCTTAAACCGATCTACCTAAGAGTCAAATTGGACTGTGCAAGGTGGCCACTATAACTAGTGACCAGCATATGCCAGGCCAACTTCTCACACTTACTCATATATTTACCAATACATACTCAATCACCCATTCAGCCACTATAGTTAGGACCTTGTTTCTATTCAAAAAGCGTTTTTTCTTTTGCCAATATCTTTGGCGCTGTTTAATGAATCTTCGCAAAGTCTTCCAAAATGATGGTTCACTCAGGTCGGCTCCTGTCTTGAAGGTCTCGGGGTGATTCATCGAGCGGGGGAAGAGAAAAATAGGGGGTCCCAAAACACGTTTTCTCCATGTTAATTTCCATAGGAAATTTTGGAACAGCCTACAGACTGAATTCCTGAACAGAATTACGCCAAATTTGGCAAAAAGGTAGCTCTTGGTTCAGAAAGCGCCCTTTTGTTGTAAATCAGTTCAGTAGTTTCTGAGAAATAAAAAAAATTAAAATATCAATATCTGAGCACTGAGGAGGATTTGCAAGCCCTCCCGGGCACAAGCTTCACTCTGATTGGCTGTCAACACTCCAAACCAGGTAGTGTTGGCAGCCATCTTGTGACTTGGTAACCGAGTCACAAGAAAAAGGTAAAACAAAGATAAAAACCAAGAAAAGGGGGCAGGGTAGAAACACCCTGACCCCCTAGGCCTGCTTAAGGGGTCCCACAAGGAGCCCAGGCCCAAAAAACTGCATGTGATTTTTTTTTTAAACGGCTGAATTTGCGCTGGGTGCACAAATCAGGCCTAAATGTTTTTTAAAAAACAAAGCGTGGGCCTGTGCTTTTTTTTCTATAAGCCCCCGGGTGATTATTTAATTTGCGTGGGCCTGCGGAGGTCCTCGTAGCTCTGGGGATTGCCACCTCCCCAGAGCTTGAACAATAAATGCATGGATGGGTTCCAATCCCCCCAACGCTGCCCCGGGGACCGCCACCTCCCCAGGGCTTTATTATAATTGAGGCGGGGGCCTCGCGGGCCCCCAAAGCCCTGGGGACCACCACCTGCGCGTGGCTTTTTTCATTATTGAGGGGGGCCTCATGGGCCCCCCAAGTCCCGGGACCAGCACCTCCCTGGGGCTTCTGTTATTAAGAAGGGGTGGCCTTGTGGGCCCCCAAGCCCTGGGGACCACAACCTCCCCGGGGCTTCTTTCAATAATGGGGGGCTTCGCAGGCCCCCCAAGCCGCCCTGGGGACCACCACCTCCCGGGCCTTTGCCCCTCTTCTGGAGCCCTAAATGGCCTGGGGACCACCACGCCCAGGGCCGTCTCCTGAAATGTCTCGGGGAGCCCACCCCCGGGACATTGCCGTTTACAATGACAGGGCAGGAGCCGTGCGGTTCCCACCCTGTCATTGCAAACACTGCTTTGCTTCTTGGAAGCGAGAGCAGGAAACCGGCTCTCGCTTACAAGAAACAAAGCAGTATTGCTTTTGGGCAAGGTAAGCAGCATGTTAGCAGCTCCCCTTGTCCAAAAGCAAGGCCGGCTCTCGCAGGAGACGGGGAGCCGGTAGGGACCGTGGGGCCATTAGGGCATCCCCCATGGTCCACAACTTGAGGACCAGCCCTGGGGGATGGGGTCCCCTAGGCCAGAAGTGGCCCGGGATGGGGGCCACTAGCCCCCCCTTTAAATTAATTCTAAAAAACATAAGAAAAACGAAGGCCGGCCCCGGCGGATGGAGACCCCGGGGCCAGAAGTAGCCTGGGAGCTCCCTTTTTTTTTTAACTAAGGCTGGCCCTGGGGGATAGGGTCCCCGGGGAAATACTTAGCCTAAGGAGGGGCCACATGGCCCCCTCTAAAGTAGAAAATACAGGCTGGCCATTCCCCTGAGGATGGGGTCCTCCGGCCAATAGTGGCCCAGGGAAGGGGGCCACGTGGCCCTATTTCCTGTTTATAATCAAAACAATATTTTTTTAAACAAAGTCATGCCCCGGGGAATGGTGTCCCTGGGGCCGAAATTGGCCTCGGCAGGGTGTGGCCACGCAGTCCCCTGGGGGATTGGGTCCCCAGGGCCCACACAACATTAAGAGTAGAGGAGCCACACAGCCCCCTTTCAACAAATAAAAGAAAAGCAGCATCTCCCAGAGGGTCCGCCCCCTCCCTGTACCACTCTGCAAATGCGCCCCCTGGCGCGTTCTAAGTTGGGGGATTAAGTCGCCATGAATCCTGAGGGTTCCTGGGAGATAACTAGCCCACTAGGTACTTCCTGTAAGCCTCACACAGTAGGATTGCTGAGAGGTGGTCCGAGGCCACGCCCCTTTTTAAATCACTCTGCAAACGTGCCGCTTGGCGCTTTGCTGGTAGGGCGAAGAGGTCCTCTTGTGTCCTGAGGACCTCAGGACTAAAGTGGACTTCATCCATCAGGCAACAGTGCACCAGGAGGTGCGTTTGCAGAGTGGTGTAAAAAAGGGGCATGGCCTCTGACCACTCTCAGCAATCTAGCTGTGTGGGGCTTACTGGAGGTACCTGGTGGGCTAGTTGGCCCCCAAGGACCCTCAGGAGGCAAGGGGACATAATTCCCCAACCCATAACGCACCAGAAGGTGCGTTTGAAGAGTGGTGGAGAAAGGAGGAATGGCCTGTGTCCACCTCTCAGCAATCCCCACTGTGTGGGGATTACTGGAGGTAAGAGTTGGGCTAGTTGGCCCCTAAGGACCCCCAGCAGCGAAGGGGTTTTCAATCCCCATCCATGAGCGCACCAGGAAGCGCATTTGCAGAGTGGTGGGAAAAGGGGCCGTGGCCTGCTATGAGAATTTAGCAATCCTGCTGTGTGGGACTTATTGGAGGTAATAGGAGGGGTAGTTGACCCCAAGGATGTCTTTGGGCCAACTATCCATTTTGTTACCTCGAGTAAGTCCCACACAGTGGGATTGCTAAGAGGTCTTTGGAGGCCACGCCCCCTTTGTCCACCACTTTGCAAATGCGCCTCCTGGCAGACTATGTGATGGGGACCAAGAAGCCCTCCTGGTTCTTCCTGTAAGTCCTATGCCGCAGAATTCCTGAGCACTTGTCAGAGTGCCAGTCCCCTTTCTCCACCACTCTGCAAACATGACTACTAGTTAAAGAAGCATTTGCAATGAAATAGGTTTAGCATTTGCGAGAGTTAGAGCTATTGGCGTTGTAAATGTAAACGTTTTTTACTAATGTTTTTTGGAGTGGAGTGGATGTACGTTGTGTGTAGTGGAATTATGTGCTATGTTGTGCAGTGAAATTATGTGGACAGATAGTATGTGCTATTTAGTGTATAGGAATTATGTAGAATGAGATTATGTGTTATGGAGAGTAATTATGTGGTATGGTAGTCTGTGTTGTGGAGTGATAACCTCAGGTTTAGTCTTCCTCCTTTCCATAGAAGCTCAGCTATCAACTCAGTGAGACAAAAAAAGAAGGAATCACTGAGGAGCACTTGTGGACCTGGTCAGAGGTATGAGCAGGGCCACTGGAATTAAGCGACTGTTTGGCTGCACCAACTGTCGCACAATTATACATTTGCCGCACTAGCCACATAATCCATCAGCTGCTCCCAAATCTTCAGATTTGAACAAAAAAAGCCTTCTTTGTTGCTCAAATGGCTCGAACGTTACTAAAAATACAGCGACAAATGTTACAGCGTGGAGGAAGGACCATTGCAAACCTAGAATGGTCACCTGTTACTTATTGCTAAATGTGGGTGTTACATTGGCACTAATGGTGTGCAAGCCACTCTTGCTTCTCTCTGCACCTCTCTTGCCTCTTTCTGCGTTTCTGTTGCTTCTTTCTGCACATTTTTCTATTTCTGCACTTCTCTTGCCTCTTTCAGCACATCCCTTCTACTTTCTGTACCTCGCTTGCTTCTTTCTGTCCCCTCTTGCCTCTTGCTACACCTTTCTTCCTCTTTCTGCACATCTCTTGCCTCTTTCTGCACCCCTCTTACCTCTTTCTGCACCTCTGTTCCTTCTTTCTGCACTTCTTTTGTTTCTTTCTGCACTTCTTTAGTTTCTTTCTCCACCCCCTTCCCCCTTTCTGCAACTCTGTTGCTTGTTTCTGCACTTCTCTTGCTTCTTTCTGCGCTTCTTTTGTTTTCTTCTGCACCTCTCTTAATTATTGCTGCTCCCCTCTTGCCTCTTTCTCCACCCCTCTTCTCCCTTTCTGCATCTCTATTGCTTCATTCTGCACTTCTCTTGCCTATTTGCACCCCTCTTCCCTCTTTCTTCACCTCTGTTGCTTCTTTCTGCACTTCTCTTGCTTCTTTCTGCACCCCTCTTGCCTCTTTCTGCACCCCTTGTGCCTCTTTCTGTATCCCTCTTCTATCTTACTGCACTCGTCTTGCCTCTCTCTGCACCTCTGTTCCTTCGTTCTGCACTTCTTTTGTTTCCTTCTGCACCTCTCTTAATTCTTTCTGCTCCTCTCTTGCCTCTTTCTCTATCCCTCTTCCCCCTTTTTGCATCTCTTTACTTCTTTAGGCACTTCTCTTGCATCTTTATGCACCTGTCTTTCCTCCTTCTGCACCTCTGTTGTTCTTTCTGCACTTGTCTTGCTTCTTCCTGCACCCCTTGTGCCTCTTCCTGCATCCCTTTCCCTCTTTCTGTACCCTTCTTGCCTCTTTGTTCACTGCTATTACTTATTTCTGTACTTCTCTTTCCTCTTTCTTTACCCCTCTTGCCTCTTTCTGCACCTCTGTTGGTTCTTTTGCAGTGCTCTTGCTTCTTTCTGCACCTCTGTTCCTTCCTTCTGTACTTCTTTTGCATCTGCCTGCACCTCTCTTGCTTCTTTCTGCTTTCCTTTTGCCTCTTTCTCCACCCCTCTTCCCCCTTTCGACATCTCTGTTGCTTCTTTCTGCACTTCTCTTGCCTCTTTGCACCCCTTTCCCCTCTTTCTGCTCCTCTGTTGCTTCTTCCTACACTTCTCTTGTTTCTTTCTGCACCATTCATGCCTCTTTCTGCACCCCTTGTGCCTCTTACTGTACCCCTCTTCTCTCTTTCTGCACTCCTCTTGCCTCTTTCTGCACCTCTGTTCCTTCGTTCTGCACTTCTTGTATTCTTTCTGCACTTTTCTTGCTTCTTTCTGCACCCCTCGTGCCTCTTTCTGCATCCCTTTTCCATCTTTCTGCACCCTTCATGCATCTTTGTGCACCGCTGTATCCGTACTTCTTGTGAGAAGTTGTCCTGGTTTATGCTGTCTACTAGTTAGAGTGGGCACCCTGTACCAGTCCAAACAACCCCTTATTGATAGGTTAAAGACAACGTTTATTGAAAGATATCCTAGTGGTAGCTATGAAGAGCAACCTTCAGGCTAAGACTTGAAGGAATGAAAAGCAGCTTGTTTTACCAGTCTATAATCTCTTGAACGGCTAAATAAAAGGCAACCACACAAGGGATATATATAAAATATATGTATTTATTTCTAAACACACCCTCCTAGTCTCTTTATGAGGCTAGAGGTCAAAACACATAAGTTACATTTCAAATAGACAGTAAAATAGCACAAATACTAGGCCCTACATCAGGCCCTAGGGGCGAGCCAAACCATATACTAAAATAGTGGTATAAGTACCACGACTTAACTAGACACAAGGCCTAGAGCCTGTAGAATCACTGGGACCCCAAGGACCCACCCAAGGTTGTGACACAGGGGACCCACGGGGGCCGTTTGCAGTGTGAGAACACAGCCGTGAGCTCCCGTTAGCTTCTATGGGGAAAGTCGCAGTTAGATTTTTAAAGATTAGGGATACTTAGAAATGAGTCAGGACCAAACCCTTTGGGACTTAGGAAGTTCTAGGGTCAACACCCATGGGAGTACTCATGTTACCTCACCCAGGGAAGCCTGGTGCATAGGTGTCAAATGGTGTTGGGTCGTGTTGTTGATTTCAATGGGAGCTGGCGAAGAAGTGCTGCTGCCTGGAAGATGCAAAGTGTCCGAAGAGATCGAAGCCTGGATCAAAGTTGAGAAGAACCTGAAAGCAGAGTGGACAGAGTCTGGGTCACAAGGCAGTGACCAGGAGGACGATAGGCGGATGCCCACCGATGTCGGGTGATTTCAGGTGAAGAAGGTGAAACCTGACTCTTCAGCTACGAGGACCAGGAGGTGTCGAGGACAACCAGTAGCTGGATTCTAGCTGTCCCATGAAGGATATTGAGTGCTGCAGTGTCGGTGCCCGGATTGGACACAACAAGCCATGGCAACAGCAACCCACACAGAAAGGAGAAAGATGCTTCGGTGCAGACCAGCAAGGACTGAGGGACAAACCACTTGGTCGGGAGTCAGGGCACTTCTGGAGCAATCAGGAAAGCCCAAGGAAAATCAAAGTTGCCTTCACAGGGACCCTCCAGTCGATGGACCAGGGATCGCAAAGTAGCCTCGAGAGGAAACACAAAATGGCGGCCCACGGTTCACTCGGGGTGACTAGGCCAACAATTTTTGGTGGATTCTCTGCTCGAGATGGGGGCTACAAGTAACCCTAAGCACAACTTCAAGAGACATCGAGAAGTCAGTGCACTTACAAAAGTGCACATTGACCAGGAGATCCGGATCCACGCTACTCACAAGGGCTGCGGCTCTCTGGGATATCTGGAAATTCTCTTCCTGGGCTACAAATAGGCCAACAATCTTCAGTGGATTCTCTGCTCGAGGTGGGGGCTACAAGTAACCCCAAGCACGACTTCAAGAGACATTGAGAAGTCAATGCACTTGCACATTTTCACGGTGACCCGGAGTTCTGGTTCCACACTACTCACGAGGGCTGCAGGTCTCAGCTTTGCTGGGGACTTGGGTCGGCCTCTGAGATGTCTGGCAATCCTCTTCCTGGGCTGCAAATACTCCGGAGTCCGGCGGGAGCTTCAGAGATGCAGACTGGCAAAATGCTTTGTTGGTGCCTGCCAAGCAGGGGAGTCACTCCTTGACCCCGAGGGAGATTTCTTTAGTCCTCTAGTCTTTAGTAGAGCATCGAAGTTCCAGGATTAAGCTTCAGAGTTTTTTCCAGGTACATCTAAAGTTCTGGTTACAGAGGTTCCTTACTTATACCTAAGGTTGGACTAACCATGGGGACCCAGCTATGGGAGGGTTTGGATAGAGGGGTGGCTACACCCATTTCCTTTGACTAGTTTCATGCCAGAGCAGAGGCTGGAAGACCCTGAACCGGTTTGAGCTGGACTATGAACATGCACACCAAATGTGCCCCCAGTGCAGGACTTCAAAGCACTCTGAGAGTGCTCACACCCAGCCCCAATACACATAAGCCTGTCTGGGAAGTGGTTACACCTCCCTGTGACAAGAAACCTATTGTCCAGGCCTTCCCTGATGGAGCTTTGGTCAGCAGCAGGAGGCCAGACCTATGTCTGTGACTGCAGCATCCATTTTGTGATGCCAGGGCTCTGTTAAGTTGCTACCGGGTATACCAGTACTGCCATGTATCTCCCTCTAGAAGGGTGGGATCATATTCTTACATCAGGAATTGATGTGGGGGTATGATTCCAAGGTGTTTGACACCAAACATGACATGTTTCAGTGCAGCCAGTCCAAAGTTCGCATTAACCGTTTTAGATATAATGCAATTAAGAGTATATGGTCAGGCTGCACCACTGACAACCCGGAGAAGAGTTTCTGAAGGCTTATGAGGGGCTCTGCTCATATCTGGGCACCCTCTCACATATAACCAAGCACCCTGCCTTCAGGATTAATAAGGCCTGCCATAGGGGTGATTGATAGGTTACTATGTACATTGATAGGTGCGGTATAGTGAACCTATACCTCAGTAAGGGGTGCATGCACCACCTTACCCAGGCTGCAGTAGCAGACCTGTGGTGTCAGTTTGAAGGGCTTTCCAGGGGTGACACAATACATTCTTGAGCCCCTTGTAGGCCTCTGTGGTACCTATTCCCTGTGTACATAGTATACCATATACTAGGGACTCACAAGGGTAATCCAGAATCCAATCTGGAGTGTACCTAAAGAACATGTAATCAATTTAGAGAGGAAATAGCTAGGCTGGGGCCCTGAATAGCAGGGTCCCAGGCAGACTAAAGTCGAAAAACAGTGAAACACCAGCAAAAAGTGGGGGTAAACATGTGAAGCAGATCCTGCTCTCCTACACAACCTCCCAACACAGGGACATTAAACTAACCTTGACCAGCTGAGTCTTCATTTTCCAAGTGGAAATATCTAGAGAGTCCATCTGCATTGGCATGGTTAATCCCAGGTCTATGTTCCACTGCATAGTTCATCCCCTGTAGGGAAATGGACCACCTGAGAAGTTTGGGGTTTTCACCCTTCATCTGTTTTAGCCATAAGAGGGGCTTATGGTCTGTCTGAACAATGAAGTGAGTACCAAACAAGTAGGGCCTCAACTTCTTCAGAGCCCAAACCACAGCAAAGGCCTCCTTCTCAATGGCTGACCAACATTTCTCTCTGGAGGTCAACCTTCTGCTTATGAAAGCTACTGGTTGATCCTGACCTTCATCATTCAACTGTGACAGTACAACCCCTACCCCCAACTCAGTATCATCTGTTTGTACAATGAACTTATTGGAGTAATCAGGACTTTGCAGAATGGGAGCAGTGCGCATGGCCTGCTTCAGGTCATTAAATGCCTTTTGATAGCTAACTGTCCACTGAACCTTTTTGGGCATTTTCTTAGTGGTTAAGTCATTCAGGGGTTTCACTATTGATTCATACCCCTTGACAAATCTTCTGTAATACCCAGTCAGGCCTCAGAAGGCTCTCACCTGGGTCTGGGTAATGGGAGTAACCGAGTTCATTATGGTCTGGATTTTGCTGGCACTTAGTAGCCTTGATAATTAGGCCTGCTTTTTGCATGGCCTCCAAAACATTTCTCAGGTGGACCAGGTGATCCTCCCAGGTTGAGTTAAAGACAGCAATATCATCTAGATATTTTTTACCCTATTGTCTTCCAGGACCTAAGGACTTAATTCATCAACCTTTGGAAAGTGGCAGGTGCATTCTTCAAACCAAAGGGCATTACCACAGTTTGATAGTGCCCACTAGGGGTAGAAAATGCTGTCTTTGACTCTGCATCATCAGCTAGTCTGATCTGCCAGTACCCAGCTGTCAAGACAAATGTGCTTAGAAACTTGGCTGAGACCAAAGTATCTATTAGCTCGTCTGCTCTTGGGATGGGATGGGCATCAGTCCTTGTGACTGCATTGAGACCCCCGTAATCCACACAAAACCTCATCCCTCTCTTGCCATCTTTGGTGTGAGGTTTAGGTACCAGGACTACTGGACTAGCCCACGGGCTATCTGAGGGTTCAATGACTCCCAAATCCACCATCTTTTGGACTTCTGTCCTTATACAGTCCCTGACATGGTCAGGTTGTCTGTAGATCTTATTCTTCACAGGCAGACTGTCCCTAGTGTCCACTTCATGAGTGCACCAGGTGGTCTGACTTGGAGTCAGAGAAAACATATGTCTGCACTGGCTGAGAAGTTGTCTGCAGTCAGTTTGTTGCTGGACAGTGAGGCTGCCTGCCAAGGCTACACCATCTACTGATTCATCATCAGGGTTCTGAGAGAGCAGGTGAGGGAGTGGGTCACTCTCTTCCTCCTGTCCCTCATCTGTAGCCATGAGCAAGCCCATGTCTGCCCTGTCAACATATGGTTTTAGTCTGTTGACATGAAGTACCCTGTGGGGACTCCTAGGGGTTCCAAGGTCTACCAAGTAGGTGACCTCCCCTTTCTGTTCAACAATTGTATGGGGGCCACTCCATTTGTCCTGGAGGGCTGCTGGGGCCACAGGCTCCAACACCCACACTTTCTGCCCTAGCTGGTAAACAGTCAGCACAGCCTTTTGAGCATGCCAGGCCTTTTGTAATTCCTGGCTAGCCTCAAGGATTTCAGTTGCCTTTTTCATATACTCAGCCATCCTGGAGCGGAGACCAAGTACATAGACCACTATGTCCGGTTTAGGGGGTTTGAGAGGTAATTCCCATCCCTCCTTCACCAGACACAAATGACCCCTGACAGGGTGTCTAAACAAAAGTTCAAAAGGGCTGTAACCAACCCCCTTTTGTGGCACCTCTCTGTAGGCAAACAAAAGGCAGGGCAAAAGGATGTCCCATCTGCGCCTAAGCTT
Organism: Triturus cristatus; assembly: GCF_964204655.1. NCBI lineage: Eukaryota > Metazoa > Chordata > Amphibia > Caudata > Salamandridae > Triturus > Triturus cristatus. Next base: position 614,776,352 of record NC_140580.1, read on the forward strand.
TTCTGGGAAACATTTGATCATGCCCTTTAAGGTTTTGTTGAATCACTCAACTAAACCATTGCATTGTGGGTGATAGGGTGTGGTGAATTTGTAATTTACTCCACACTCCTTCCACATTGCAGTTAAGTAACTGGACATAAAGTTTGCACCTTTATCAGATACTACCTCCTTAGGAAAGCTCACTCTTGAGAATACACCCAAGAGAGCTCTTGCCACCACAGGCACTGTAGTGGTCCTAAGTGGGATTGTCTCTGGGTACCTAGTGGCATGGTCCACCACCACCAGGATACATCTGTACCAAGATGCTGTTTGAGGATCCATGGGACCAACAATGTCAATGGTTATCAAAAAATGGGGGGAAAATAGAGGTTAACGGTTAGGTTCACCCTCCAGCAGTACAAATATCTAAGAACAACCTGAGCTATTCAAGTCAAAAGAACCTAACCTCAAGGAATGGGTGGTGTCAGAAATCTATTGGATTCTGAAGTACACCAATTTGAGAGAAAGGGAAAAAATGTTCTCTTTCTTAAGTCCCCTCACTCACCAGGGTTTCCCCACGGTGACATGCTTCATCATTGGGATCCTCCCAGTCCTCTACGAACTGAGGCGTGCTGCGACTAGTGGATTATGCAGGAGCACTAGAAATCAGAATATGTGTAGTGCAAGTGAAAATGTGGTGGAGTGGGATAAGGAAAATTTAAATAATCAGCTAGTGCTAAGGCATAGTGTTTCATACATGAACTGAACTTAAACAAAGGAAATGGTAGCGTGATTAACCCATGGATAAGCCACACAGCTGACTTTGATTCAGCCACAGAAAATGATAGAGGTTCCAACTTTTCAATATGCAATAGTGAATATGTTGCATCCTTTATGGACATGAATTGTTGTTTATCTGTCAGATTAAACGGCAAAAATAAAGAAGATATATTCATGTAGTCCCAGGGAACTTTCCCAGCCTTTAACATTTATAAAGTCCATGCAAACTGCATTATAGAACGCAGTTGATTTTGACCATGGTATAAGACAGACATGTCATCTTGTATAATATCCACAACAGATGAAACAATATTATCTAATGTATACATCCTAAAGAGTGTTAATGCTATTATCAATGACAGCAAGCACCTTTTCTAAATTGGCTTGATCAATAGCTCTCAATCTAGAAGCAGCATCAATTTGGGACAATTTCCAAACTTCGTTGTACATAGCATATATCCATCTTTTTGACCTGCCACCCACAGGACCTTTAACAAAATCATTCAAATCTACATCGTCAGTTAATTTGGACAGATGAAGCTTAACTGACTCCAAGGTGGAATGTTGAAGCCAATTTTGACATATTTTCCTACCGAAAAGGTAGTTACAGAATGGGAGGATTGAAACCGGGGGTCAGCCCTAACTTGTGTATAGCCGAATCTCAGCCCCAGAAAACGATATTGACATGAGTCTGAAGTTTTTTGCCATATCAGCCATCCCTAGGGATCGAGCCTGGAAATATGGAAGGATGTATTGGTAATCAGTGACTGCAATTCATCCATGGGTAGATCTGTGTGATTATCCCAGGAGTGATAAGCACCCAGATCAGGAATTGTAGAGGTATTCATTTTTTTAGAAGTAGCCAATCCAAAGCAGGTGGTTTTAAAAGTAATAGAATTCAAAAATAACATATGGGTCGGGATGAGGCACGCACGATGTAAAGCCTCAGAGCCTTGCACCTGCCAGGATTTAGAACCCTAAACAGATGTAAGATCAATGGTATCTTTCCACAGCTCATAGCCCCCAATAGCTAATTCATCCATAAAGGACTTTGAGTATGGTAATTTAGCATGATTCAGTCTAACTTTAGAAGGGGACCTATTAGACATTTTAAAATAAAATGCTTCAGGTTAAATACACTGAAATCGGTAAAATATGTAAATTTCTTAACCAGAGTTTTGGAACTGCCTTCAATGGAAGTGGGACAGTGTTCCCACTGGGTGAAATTAATGACATTTCTAAACGTATTTGCTTTATGCAGGAAATGATTGCCATAGTGTTGGTAGCAAAACAACTCTGCATAATTTGCTGATTCTAAATATAAATCTTCCACATCAAAGGCAGCATAATATTTCAAGTCAGAAAAAAGAGCCTCTACGGCTTGGACATCCCAATCATCAGAGCGTATGTTTTGTTTCACAACATCACCCATAGAAACACGAAGTACATTTGGGACATTAATCACCTCTGTAGGGCCATGATTTTGAAATTTTACAGCATCCCATACAATCCCATCTAACACAGGCCAGGCAGTAATGTTAACAAAAGTCTGGTCCCTCTTCATGATGTGTTAGGAGGAGTGCGTCGCCAAAGTTCCACCAAGTAATCTAATTGTAGATCTTTTGGTCAGATAATGTCCATTCACCAGACGAAAAAAGACAACCACAAATCCAATGGACATAAACAAAAAAATAGATATGAGCAGCAGCCAAATGTAAGTCCAAGGGGGAATTAGAAAATGTCTTTTAAACCAAACAGCAAAAATTGAAATTTTCGATGGGGCACTCGATGTTGTAGAGTTAGTGTCAAATGAAAAACGTGACTGGTCAACTGCACTTGATTGCACACCAGGCAACGACACATCTGTGGATAGGTATACTCAGTATCTTCAGGGGGACCACCAGCTGGTGGAGTCAATACAGGATTTGTAACTGTATGCATCTCGATGGCAATGTCAGGCCTGTTGTTATTCGCCGGAGCCAAAACAGAATTTCTCAGCATTGCTGGACAGGAGATTGCTGGAGTCATACTAAGAAGAATCGGCCACTCGCTGTAGTTTGACATTGTCAATGGAGATGTTCCTGTTATTCTTGCAACCAGAAAGCGGAGGAAAAATGACTGTTCTTGTACCCTGCACGCCAAGCACTGGAACTGGTGCACGATAAGAGGGGCCAAACTCCTTCTTGTTCTCCACCTTCTCACGGACCAGGTCACCAACTCGAGGTAGCCAGCCAACTACTGGAATCTGAAGTGCAGCATCAGTTGTGGAGGGCAAGTGTTCCTTTGCAAGACTGTCTCGAGCCTCTTGTAGATTCTGTGACACAGCAGAATGATCATCTACGTCAAAGGGTGCGGCGGCCACTGCCATATCTAGACCATCAAGGTCCGGGACAAACATCTTTATGCCAAAGAGCATTTTGTATTGGGTCCGCCCACCCAGAGACCTTCTAGGGAGAATATTAAATGCACGTTGAATGCTATACAAATGGGCCAACCAGTTCCTGCCAATGCCTAAAACCCTAGCTCTCAGGTATTACTTTAAGTCACGGTTCATTCACTCCACAACAATGTTGCCCTCAGGCCGGTATGGAGTCGAAAATTTGACTTGGACCCACAAAGATCTCATGGCATCCTTGTACGCCTTAGAGGCGAACGCTGGACCCTGGTCTGAATGAAGGGTACCACATGCAAAACTTCCCACAAAGACACGCAAATCCCTGATGACAGTTTGAGCATCAGCACTCCATTGTGGCCAGACCCATAAAAAACGTGTGCATGAAACCACTGCAACTAAGATGTACTTATACGCAGTATCAGAGGAGAAATGACCGCAGTGATCTAAATAAACACACCCAAGTGGTTTATTAGATATGCACAACTGTGTTTGAGGTGGACGCACAGCAGTCAAAGGTTTAATCTGCTGGCAAATGTCACAATTAAGGACATAAGCACAAGTCTGTTTATAAAATCCGCACCCCCAGTAACGTTGTAAGATGGTAACAGTCGCTTAAACGCCGGCATGGGCAGAAGCCATACCTTCGTGAGCTGCTGTTATCAAGGAAAGCCTGCAGTCTGCGTTGGGAATCAATCTGTCACCAACGTCATTAATTCTCACATAGGGAACTTTATCAGTACTTAAATGATAATGGTATTTAGAAGGGAAACCACAAGGGCAATTATGGCCCTTCTCTGTTGCAGCAATTGCTGCCAAGATGTCATCATCAATCTTACTTTTGGAACTTGTAACTGCTGCTACTAGATATGTTGCAACTGCTGTTTTCACTGCTTCGTCAGCTAAACTGTTACAAACAGCGTGGACACCTACGCGCTGGTGCCCAAGAGTATTGGCAGCCAGCTCGATTTGGTAAAAGTAGGTTGTACCAAGGCATATAGCGGCTTGATACGCTGAACATAACCGGGAATGTAAGTACGCCCGAAGTTCAAAAACCCAGCAAAGACTGTAGCTTTTTCAGAGTTGTTAGAGAGTGCAAACATGCTCATTTATCCAGGAAGGGAGGTGCTAAACCTCGACCTTCGTTGTTGAGTTCATAGCCCAAAAACAACACTGTATACTCTGTAATGTGTGATTTTGCAAAGTAAAATTTGTACCGAAGTCCGCAAACATGACAATGATGCAGTCAACGTGACACAGATGCAGCCATAATTCATCATCTGTGAGATAAATATCATCAACATACGAGTACGCATCAGGGTCAATGCGCTCTAACAACTAGACTACACACGCGGCAAAGTCTCCAGGACTGTTTTTGGAGCCCATGGCTAATCGTTTAAACTGTTTCTGCTTGCCGACGGAAGTGAAGGCTGTCCATTGACTACTAATGGAAGACAGGTTATGGCTGTAAAAGCCATTGGAGATGTCAAGTGTGGTCTTAAACCTTTTTCTCACGAGACTATCAACGAGGGCAGAACTGTGGGTGTTTTGTACCGCGCACGTTCGACAGTGAGAGTTCAAATGCCGATAATCCAAAGCTAGGCGGTACGACCCATCAGGTTTGGTTACAGTGAAAGGAGGATTATTCATGGGTGACACACATGTTTGAATAACACCTTGATATTCCAATTGCTCAAGGATTTCTGCGACGTGAGATCTAGCTTTGCAGCGCATGGGATATTGGGGTTGTGGCTGTGGCATAAACTGTAAATGAAACTCATGACTCGGTGATAATTTATCCCACCTGGCCTGAGCATGGTACAACGCCGGAGCAAGCACCTGTGCCCACTCTTCTGCAAAGTTCTGAGTTTGGTCCTTCGGCACAGTGTGCGCGAAAGACGGGAGGATTACCTCCTCCCCTCTAGGAGCGGCCAAAACAAACCTGGGGGCCAGTCTTCCTCCGCTAATAGAATGTCATATGTAGAGGTCAGATTTTACCAAAAGATCCCTTTTCCTTTACACTGTATGTCACCTTCAATTAAAAGGACTATGTCATATAGTCTGTCAGGGGGAGCCACTCTAGTGTCTGCAGTTTCAACAGTAATAAAGGTGTCAGTTGCTGTCGCCTTCAGATATGGACGCAGTGCTTGCTGCACTATTGTAACTTCTGCTGCGCTGTCTAGCAGCGTTAGTGCCCATGTTAGGTTCCGAAGCTGCGTTCTCACTATCTGTGGCACACCTCGCTGTTAGTGCAGCAACTTTCTTCCTCTGAAACCGGGGTCGTTGTCGTGCAAATTCGTCCTGCTTGCCTTTACCATCAGCCAGATGGGGCTGTTCACGTCCTTGGGCGGCACCCCGACCTTTGCCACGGTCTCCTCCACCGGACTGTGAGACCGATGTTTCCTGTGAAGAACGAGGAGAACGCTGTTCAGGAACCTGAAATCTATCAGGAGACCTAATTCCAGTGCGATCGCGCAAGTCATATGTGCGTTCAGTAGTCGATTGAACCGGTGAGGCGGGACGAGACCCCTTGTTTCTGTTGCTGCTTCCAATGTTTTTTAGTTTTCCAATTTTCTTTAGGAAAAGCTGGACGGTCGTCCTTAGAAGATGTTACCGTCTTAGTCTGTGGTTGCGCTGTTGTTGGCGCAAAAGGCTTAACCCCTAAACTATTGTGACCAATGGTCTTATAAGCCTGCGCAATAATTTGCGGTAACAGCCGGTGTTTATCGGCGATGACGAGCAGCGCATTCGACACTTGAAAGTTAACCGCATCTCCCTTGAAGTTAGCAAGGATGAGCGTAGCCGCTACGTCGAACACGCCAACAAGCCTCATTCCTAACTCGACCACAGCCCCCGGACCGTGTTGATCCTGAACACGCTTGATCACGGAGGGCAGTACAGACATAGGCGGCGTGCCAAAGCACTTCGAGTAGACTGCTGCAAACACTTTACCCCAGTTGTCACAATCAGTTATCTCCGGGACTAAGTCTTTCTGCAAACTAATGGTAAGGATCCTGTGTTTTTCCACAGGAGTAGAATTCGGAACCACCGCTTCCAGCTGGTCAAATTTCTCAGCAAGCCAATAAGGCATATCGTCCTTATTCTGGGGGCGCTTGCCCATTACCGAATTAACCATGATGAGACTAATAGTAATCCCGGCCAGTCCAGCTGGTTGTGCAGCAACCCCAGGTGCCCCCACCTGGACATTGCGAGAGACGTATTGCACTAAAGCCCTATGTACCATAATCAAGGCGGTATGGAGCTGACATAAGTCATCCACCGGGGCTTGCAAATAACATGGATGTGCAGTAAACCCGGCCATGACTGGACAAGTGGCCCCTGGAATAGATAAAGGACCCAGACGAACCGGTGTGACAGTGTGGGGGAGGGCGCCATTGAACCAAATATGATGATGCCAAGCCGAAATGGGAACTTCCTGCATCCTATACGGCGTGTAATTAGCTGGGACTGCCATAGGAGTGTATGAGTGAAACGTCATATCATCCGCATTCTCCTCCGGAGAAGTAACCCAAGAGTAAAATAGGTCATAGGGATACGATGCTTCGGCACTCACTACAAAGATTATAGACATCCCATCGTCAGGCACCCCGAACAGCGTCAAGTGACGCCGGAGAGGTGCGCGACTATGCGCTGCAATAGCGACTTCAGCCATAGGGACGTAGAAAAGAAAAATTATTTATTGTATACTGTAGCACAAAATGGGTAAAAAGTAAAGTGAAAACCTTTTTAATTGTCAAGCTTGATAGAACCTATGAATTAACTATTTTAGGTAAGTTTAAACCATCACTCCCGTCAACCGGAAACAAGAGTGAGGGTATTGTGGACTAATATAAGCACTACTAAGGCGTCTCAATCATAAGACCAAAATGTTAGGTGCGCCATGTTGCGGGGATTCTGCTCATGCACAGAACTATGCACAGGAAACCAGGACCTGAGTGAATTCTGGTGTACCAAAAAAACCACTGCGCCAGGCACAATTCTTATTACCAGGTTTGTGTGGTTATCACGCGTCAGTAAGTAATTAGAAGCAAGAAGATCAGCCTGCAAAGATTGCAGGATAGCTGAATGTTCTGGCAGCCAGCTCGATTTGGTAAAAGTAGGTTGTACCTAGGCATATAGCGGCTTGATACGCTGAACATAATCGGGAATGTAAGTACGCCCGAAGTTCTAAAACCCAGCAAAGACTGTAGCTTTTTCAGAGTTGTTAGAGAGCGCAAACATGCTCATTTATCCAGGAAGTGAGGTGCTAAACCTCGACCTTCGTTGTTGAGTTCATAGCCTGTAATGTGTGATTTTGCAAAGTTAAATTTGTAACCGAAGTCCGCAAACATGACAATGATGCGGTCAACGTGACACAGATGCGGCCATAATTCGTCATCTGTGAGATAAATATCATCAACATACGAGTACGCATCAGGGTCAATGCGCTCTAACAACTAGACTGCACACGCGGCAAAGACTCCAGGACTGTTTTTGGAGCCCATGGCTAATCGTTTAAACTGTTTCTGCTTGCCGACGGAAGTGAAGGCTGTCCATTGACTACTAATGGAAGACAGGTTATGGCTGTAAAAGCCATTGGAGATGTTAAGTGTGGTCTTAAACCTTTTTCTCACGAGACTATCAACGAGGGCAGAACTGTGGGTGTTTTGTACCGCGCACGTTCGACAGTGAGAGTTCAAATGCTGATAATCCAAAGCTAGGGGGTACGACCCATCAGGTTTGGTTACAGTGAAAGGAGGATTATTCATGGGTGACACACATGTTTCAATTACACCTTGATATTCCAATTGCTCAAGGATTTCTGCGACGTGAGATCTAGCTTTGCGGCGCATGGGCTATTGGGGTTGTGGCTGTGGCATAAACTGTAATTGAAACTCATGGCTCGGTGATAATTTATCCCACCTGGCCTGAGCATGGTACAACGCCGGAGCAAGCACCTGTGCCCACTCTTCTGCAAAGTTCTGAGTTTGGTCCTTCGGCACAGTGTGCGTGAAAGACGGGAGGATTACCTCCTCCCCTCTAGGAGCGGCCAAAATAAAAGCTGGGGGCCAGTCTTCCTCCGCTAATAGAATGTCATATGTAGAGGTCAGATTTTACCAAAATAATCCTTTTCCTTTACGCTGTATGTCACCTTCAATTAAAAGGACAATGTCATATAGTCTGTCAGGGAGAGCCACTCTAGTGTCTGCAGTTTCAACAGTAATAAAGGTGTCAGTTGCTGTCGCCTTCAGATATGGACGCAGTGCTTGCTGCACTATTGTAACTTCCGCTGCGCTGTCTAGCAGCGTTAGTGCCCATGTTAGGTTCCGAAGCTGCGTTCTCACTATCTGTGGCATACCTCGCTGTTAGTGCAGCAACTTTCTTCCTCTGAAACCGGGGTCGTTGTCGTGCAAATTCGTCCTGCTTGCCTTTACCAACAGCCAGATGGGGCTTTTCACGTCCTTGGGCGGCACCCCGACCTTTGCCACGGTCTCCTCCACTGGACTGTGAGACCGATGTTTCCTGTGAAGAACGATCAGAACGCTGTTCAAGAACCTGAAATCTATCAGGAGACCTAATTCCAGTGCGATCGCGTAAGTCATATGTGCGTTCAGTAGTCGCTTGAACCGGTGAGGCGGGACGAGACCCCTTGTTTCTGTTGCTGCTTCCCCTGTTTTTTAGTTTTCCAATTTTCTTTAGGAAAAGCTGGACGGTCGTCCTTAGAAGATGTTACCATCTTAGTCTGTGGTTGCGCTGTTGTTGGAGCAAAAGGCTTCACCCTTAACTATTGCGACCAATGGTCTTATAAGCCTCCGCAATAATTTGCGGTAACTGCCGGTGTTTATCGGCGACGACGAGCAGCGCATTCGACACTTGAAAGTTAACCGCATCTCCCTTGAAGTTAGCAAGGATGAGCGTAGCCGCTACGTCGAATACGCCAACCAGCCTCATTCCTAACTCGACCGCCGCCCCCGGACCGTGTTGATCCTGAACACGCTTGATCACGGAGGGCAGTACAGCCATAGACGGCGTGCCAAAGCACTTCGAGTAGACTGCTGCAAACACTTTACCCCAGTTGTCACAATCAGTTATCTCCGGGACTAAGTCTTTCTGCAAACTAATGGTAAGGATCCTGTGTTTTTCCACAGGAGTAGAATTCAGAAACACCACTTCCAGCTGGTCAAATTTCTCAGCAAGCCAATAAGGCATATCGTCCTTATTCTGGGGGCGCTTGCCCATTACCGAATTAACCATGATGAGACTAATAGTAATCCCGGCCAGTCCAGCTGGTTGCGCAGCAACCCCAGGTGCCCCCACCTGGACATTGCGAGAGACGTATTGCACTAAAGCCCTATGTACCGTAATCAAGGCGGTATGGAGCTGACATAAGTCATCCACCGGGGCTTGCAAATAACACGGATGTGCAGTAAACCCGGCCAAGACTGGACAAGTTGCCCCTGGAATAGATAAGGGACCCAGACGAACTGATGTGACAGTGTGGGGGAGGGAGCCATTGAACCAAATATGATGCTGCCATGAGTGAAACGTCATATCATCCGCATTCACCTCCGGAAAAGTAACCCAAGAGTAAAAAAGGTCATAGGGATACGATGCTTCGGCACTCACTACAAAGATTATAGACATCCCATCGTCAGGCACCCCGAACTGCGTCAAGTGACGCCGGAGAGGTGCGCGACTATACGCTGCAATAGCGACTTCAGCCATAGGGACGTAGAAAAGAAAAAGAATTTATTGTATACTGTAGCACAAAATGGGTAAAAAGTAAAGTGAAAACCTTTTTAATTGTCAAGCTTGATAGCACCTATAAATTAACTATTTTAGGTAAGTTTAAACCATCACTCCCGTCAACCGGAAACAAGAGTGAGGGTATTGTGGACTAATATAAGCACTACTAAGGCGTCTCAATCATAAGACCAAAACGTTAGGTGCGCCATGTTGCGGGGATTCTGCTCATGCACAGAACTCTGCACAGGAAACCAGGACCTGAGTGAATTGTGGTGTACCAAAAAACTCACCTCAGTACCCAGAACCCCTTATCCGACTAGCATCAGTATCTCATTCGTCTCAGTATCATTTCAAAGCTATCAATGATTAGACAACCCAGAAAAAGCGACTTAGAGTACTCTCAGAAATTGTGGGAACAAGAACACCTTTTTGTTGTTATTCTCATATCAGTCCACAACATAGGTATTCAGAGACACGGAAAAGTTTAAAATGTTTATTTTTGACTATGCGCTCTAAGATGCAGTACTTTGGCTAACATAAGCAGACAAATGATCAGAAATAAAACCATCAGCATTGTTACAATTCCATAGAAAATGAAGGGAGAAATCATATTATAATGATAGTGGAAACAGGTCCTATAATACCTTGTGTAACACACTCCCTTCGCTAATAAACTAGTTTTATATAATAATAGAAGGTCTCTAGCTTTGAATGGGGAATCCCATACCTCAAAGATCAGCTTAGGTGAATCACATCACAGGATCAGCTCTGCTCTTTGTATCTGCAAAAGTTTTTCTCCAATTGCCTGAATCATGCATGCAAGTGCAATATTAAAGACAGTTATTTGCGGCTGTGTTCTTGTTGTGTCTAGAGTGTGGGCCGATCAACCTGAATTCAACTGCATACATTGTTATTTGACCTTGACGGTTTCTACACAGAGTGTTCAGACTAAGGTCGCGGTGCACGTCTAGGTATGTGAACAACAGACCATTCTCATGTGAATAAAAAGCAAGCAAGCAGTTTTACTTGTAATAACAACTACCTATAGTGTCATGTGCAAAAGCAGCAACGCGGCAAGATGGCGTTCAGCTTCTAAAGCGCTTATGCTAACATAGCAATGTGTGCAGGGAAATCCCTGTCTTCACTACAGTGGCCCTCCCCCTCATCTTCCAGGGGAGCTGGATTTTCCAGGTCAAGATCATTGTCATCTTCCTGGTCAGCATTAGAGGTCAGGTCATGGGGAATTTCACCCCAAGGCCCTTCCTCCTGTGCTGTCTCACCCACTCTGCTTGCCCCTTCAGACCCTATAGGTCTTCTGAGATCATCCAGCCTGAGTACCTCTAGGAGATGCAGGGTGGTTGGACTTTTGCATGTCTTCAGTTTACTAGTAGTGCATAATGCTCTTAGTTCCATGAATGGGAGGTTATCATACTTGGAGACAAGAAGCCCAATGGCTTCTGGCAGGGACCCACTGGTTCCTGGCCTTGAAGACATTACTAGTGAGGTGTGGTGTATTGCAATACCTACTCTAGTGTGGCCTACTAAACTCTCTTGATTTGTAGAAAGGGTGTGCTAAGCTCTTAACACACAACTCTAAGTTCAGTAGAACTTACTGTATTCTAAAGCTTTTATTATATACACCTAGGGTACTTTTATTGGTTTTCATTTAATCACTCAATTGAGATTATCTGGTAAAACAATAGCAAGCTGGAATCCCACATGCTGCACACCAATGTAAGAAGTTGGCCTGGTATATGCTGTCCACTAGTCATAGTGGGCACCCTGTACCAGTCCAAACAACCCCTTATTGATGATAGGTTAAAGACAACTTTTATTGAAAGCTATCCTAGTGGTAGCTACAGAGAGCAGCCTTCAGGCTAAGTCTTGAAGGAATGTAAAGCAGCTTTATTTACCAGTCTATAATCTCATGAATGGCTAAGTGAAAGGCAACCACACCAGGGATATATATAAAAATATATGTATTTATTTCTAAACACACCCTCCTAATCTCTTTATGAGGCTAGAGGTCAAAACACATAAGTTACACTTCAAATAGTACAGTGAAATAGCACAAATACACGTCAGGCCCTAGGGGCGAGCCAAACCATATACTAAAATAGTGGTATAAGAACCACGACTTAACTAGACACAAGTCCTAGAGCCTGTAGAATCACTGGGACCCCAAGGAACCACCCAAGGTAGTGACACAGGGAACCCACGGGGGCCGTTTGCAGTGTGAGAACACAGCCGCGAGCTCCTGTTAGCTTTTATGGGGAAAGTCGCAGTTAGAATTTTAAAGATTAGGGACACTTAGAAATGAGTAAGTACCAAACCCTTTGGGACTTAGGAAGTTCTAAGGTCAACATCCACGGGAGCACCAAAGTACTCGTGTTACCTCACCCAGGGAAGCCGGGTGCATAGGTGTCAAATGGTGTCGGATCACGTTGTCGATTTTAATGGGAGCTGGAGAAGAATTGCTGCTGCCGGGAAGATGCGAAGTGTCCGAAGAGATCCAAGCCTGGAGCAAAGTCGAGAAGAACCTGAAAGCAGAGGGGACAGAGTCTGGGTCACTAGCCCATGACCAGGAGGACGATAGGCGGATGCCCACCGATGTCAGGTGATTTCAGGTGAAGAAGGTGAAACTTGACTCTTCAGCCACAAGGACCAGGAGACGTCGAGGACAACCAGGAGCTGGATTCTAGCTGACCGGCAAAGGATATCGAGTGCTGAAGCATCGGTGCCTGGATTGGACACAACAAGCCTTGGCAACAGCAACCCATGCAGAAAAGAGAAAGATGCTTTGGTGCAGACCAGCAAGGTCTGAGAGACTCACCACTTGGTAGGGAGTCAGGGCACGTCTGGAGCAACCAGGGAAGCCCAAGGAAAATCAAAGTTGCCTTCACAGGGACCCACCAGTCGACAGACCAGGGATCGCGAAGGAACCTCAATAGGAAACACAAAATGGTGGCCCACGGGCCACTCGGGGTGACTAGGCCAACAATCTTCTGTGGATTCTCTGCTCGAGGTAGTGGCTAGTAGTAACCCCAAGCACAACTTCAAGAGATGTCGAGAAGTCAATGCACAGTGACCAGGAGTTCCAGTTCCACGCCACTCACGAGGGCTGTGGGTCTCAGCTTTGCTGGGGACTCGGGTTGGCCTCTGAGATGTCTGGAAATCCTCTTCCTGGGCTGCAAATACTTCAGAGTCCAGCAGGAGCTTCGGAGATGCAGACCAGTAACATAGTTTGTTGGTGCCTGCCAAGCAGGGGGATCACTCCTTGACCCCAAGGGAGATTTCTTCAGTCCTCTAGTCTTTAGTAGAGTATCGAAGTTCCAGGATTCAGCTTCAGAGTTTCGTCCAGGGATATCTAAAGTTCTGGTTACAGAGGTTCCTTACTTATACCTAAGGAAGGGGTTGGACTAACTCTGGGGACCCACCTATGGGAGGGTTTGGAAAGAGGGGTGGCTACACCCATTTCCTTTTTCCAGATTTGCGCCAGAGCAGGGGCTTGAAGCCCCTAAACCAGTTTGAGCTGGACTAAGCACAGGGACACCAAATGTGCCCCCAGTGCAGGACTTCAAAGCACTCTGAGAGTGTTCCCACCCAGCCCCAATACACATAAGCCTGTCTATGAGGTGGTTACACCTCCCTGTGACAGGAAACCTATTGTCCAGGCCTCCCCTGCCGGAGTTTCGGTCAGCAGCAGGAGGCCAGACCTGAGTCTGTGGCTGCAGCTTCCATTTTGTGATGCCAGTGCTCTGTTAAGTTTCTACCGGGTATACCAGTACTGCCATGTGTCTCCCTCTAGAAGGGTGGGATCATATTCTCACATCAGGAATTGATGTGGGGGTATGATTCCAAGGTGTTTAACACCAAACAGGACATGCTTCCGTGCAGCCAGTCCAAAGTTAGCACTAACCATTTTACATATAATGCACTTAAGAGTATATGGTCAAGCTGCACCACTGACAACCCCGGAGATGAGATTCTGAAGGCTGCAGAGGGGCTCAGCTCATGCCTGGGCACCCTCTCACATATAACCAAGCACCCTGCCTTCAGGATTGATAAGGCCTGCCTTAGGGGTGACTGATAGGTTACTATGTGCAGTGATAGGTGAGGTATAGTAAACCTATACCTTAATAAGGGATGCATGCACCACCTTACCCAGGCTGCAGTAGCAGACCTGTGGTGTCATTTTGAATGGCTTTCCAGGGGTGACACAATATATGCTTCAGCCCCTGGTAGGCCTCTGGTGTTCCTATGCCCTGGGTACATAGTATACCATATACTAGGGACTCACAAGGGTACCCCAGAATCCAATCTGGAGTGTACCTAAAGTACATGGAATCAATTTATAAGAGAAAGCAGATAGGCTGGGGACCTGAATCGCAGGTACCCAGCCAAACTAAGTCAAAAAACATCAAAACACCAGGAAAAAAGTGGGGACAACCATGTAGTCAGATATCACCTTCCTCACTGCTGATGACATCACATAATACATCACTCATGACATGGTCAGTGACATCACTCATGACATCTCAAATGACATCACTCATGATATCACTGATGACATCATCCAAGTGATAATCTGATGCATCTCCTCACACCCTAACATAACCTTTGATACACCCACTCTAAAATACAGACTACCATTTTCTAAACCTAAGAAAAATACCAATACCAGTTACTACATACCCATTCACTGATTCCTAGGTCTAAACACACATCTACTCATTCCCCCATACAGTCCCTCATACATGCAGTCACTCATCAATACAGCACTATCATATGCACTCATACACCTTTACAGACACTCACACAATGCCACTCACCCATAGAGTTACTCACACAAATAGTCAGTGATGCAAGGAATCAATCACACTCCCATTTACTCACCTACAAAATTATTCACACACCTCATCACTTGTTGATACAGACACTAACACATACTTACTTTCCTATACAATCACTGACACAAGCACGCACTCATCCATACAGCCACTGTCACAATCACTCACTCTCACATATAGTCATTTACATAGTCCAACACTCTCATATACTGCCTTTCAGATATGTAGTTACTCACACATGTACCACTATGACATCTAAACACTCACCAACACACCCATACACACACTCACCCACCCATACAGCCCTTCACAGATCCACTCTTGAACCCATACACCCAGTGAATCACCCACTCACCCATCTATGCACAAAGTCACACACCCCCACCTACACAGAAACTCAGGCACCCATACGGATACTCAGAAAATCAGTCAATAACCCATATAGACACTCATGTAGCTACTTACCAACCCATGCAGCCGCTTACACACCAACTGACAGACTGATACAGACATTCACACAGTTTAGTCACTAACCCATAAATTCAGTATGACACATTTAATCACTCACTTATACAGACCGTCACGCACCTACTAAATCATCCATACAGACACTCATACGCCCACTCATTCTTCAATACATCTTGGCATATATATATAAATATATATATATATATATATATTACCTACTGGCGGTCGCCAGTAGGTAGTTATAGTTAGGACCCTGTTTCCATAGGAAAACCGCAACATTCTATTTGGAATAACTTTGGCGCCGGTCGACGAATCCTCGCGAAATTTTCAAAACTAATGGGGCGCTACGCTCCGCTCCTACCCTGAAAGTCTCGGGGGGATTCGTCAAGCGGGGGCTGAGATAAAAGGGGGGTCCCAAAACGCGTTTTTCCCATGCATTTTTCCATAGGACCTTTAGACACAGCTACAGCCCGAACGGCTGAACAGAGTTCCTTGAAATTTGGCAGAGAGGTAGTCTACAGGTCAAGGAAGTGCCTTTTGTAGGTTTGGTGTAAATCTGTTCAGTAGATTCTGAGAAAATAGCCTTTAAATCAATATATATATCTGAGCCAGCTTACGGTGCGTTTACGGTGCGCTTACCGTACGCATACGGTGACGTGCGCGAGCACGATTCTGATTGGCTGTTAGATCTTAGTAAACATTCGAATCGGTCGAAACCAGGAAGCGGCGGCCGCCATTTTGTGTGTTTCACTCAGAAGAAAAAGGGTGATAACTTGAAAAGGGGGCAAGGAAGAGAGTTACAGACCCCCTAACATTTGAAAGGGGGTCAAAGAAGGACAGAAAAGTACAAAAAAAACATTTATTAATTTAAAAAAAAATCGCGGGGTACGCGTACGGTAAGCTCACCGTACGCGTACGGTAAAAAAAAAAAAAAAAATGAAATGAAATGCAGATTTAAGTGTTTAGATATTAGGGGGCTCTAAAAAGAGCCGTTGTGTTTATTAAGTGATTTTTTAGTGGTACCTACAAGTAAGTACCGATGCAGAGTCTAAGGTTCAAGAGGAAGACTCTGTTCCCTTCATCAGTGAAGTGTACACCATCTCCTCTATAAATGTCTTGCATGTCGTAACGCAAGTTGTTGTGGTAAATGGAACCCATACCATAGTCACGGAGGAAAGCAGAAACAGATTTGTTGACGTGCTTTCTTGCTTTGTCAATCTGTGGACAAAAATGATTGGACCAGTTCCATTTTTGCCTTTGGCATATGTTAGAAAACACAAAGGCAGTTTTAGGGAAAAGTGAAAACAGTTGTGCAAAGGTCTCCTTCATAAGCATTTCCAGACCTACCCCAGTCAAAGTGCCTAGGTCATTGCCACCACAGTGCACTATTATGAGGTCAGGGTGTTGGATTTGCATGAAGGATTTCACCAATGGCATTAATTGGTGCCACTTTAACCCTCTCTGACCAATCCATTTAATGTCTACATTTGGCAAACCAAGGTCTCTCACCATACCTGTTTTCTCTGCAAACTTTTCACTCCAGAAGACATAGCTGTGCCCTACAATCCACACTGTGAACATCTTCCAAGGAGATCTGGATGCACTCAGGAGGTGTATTTCAGTAGAATGGGAAAATGAAATAAAAGACAGTTTGGAAATGGAGGCATACATATTTTTCAAAAATAAAATGAACTCATTGGCTGTTTCATACCATTCTACACTAAAAACTAGGCTGTGTGTGTCAATTTGTAGAAGCATGATTTGTATTGGTACAGAAAAATGTGTTACCAAAGAACATTAGTATGGATTTGCTGTTAGGTTAGAAAAGTCAAGCACTCTTGCTCATTGAAAATGAAACATTGTGTGGTGAACTTCTGACCTGACTGTAGACAGCAGTGTTCCATGAGCTGTTGCTATGGTAGCAGGCAGAAGTCAAGTTGGGGGAAGGGTACTAGGCTGAAGTCAAGTTGAGGGAAGGGTACTTTTTGAAAAGGGTTGGTTTTCAACCAATAGAAATGTGTGATTACATTTGAAAAAAAGGGGGAAGCACTGAGATTTGAACCTAACATGTATATGTGTGGAAAAAGAGAGGGAAACTTTGCCATTATCTGGTTCTGCTGAGAGGAGAGAGGTGTACAGAACAGAGATCCTGGCTCTGATAATCTGCTGTTTGAGTGCCACATTTCTTTCACAACTAACTAATTTTAAAGGTGAGTTAAGAGTTTGAGAGGGGATGTATATGGTAAATTAAAAAATGAATAATAGCATTGGAATTCCTTTTGTTGAAGTTGTGTTTATCATTTTGTGTTTTGGGAGAAATTTAAATGTGAGGAACATGTAAAATAATATGGACTATGTTTTCACCATAAATTAAGGTGTACTGGTATAAATAAGGAATACTTTTAGGGTTTGAGGTTCCAGTCAGTAATGCAAATACATTCAGCATCACTAAGGCTGGTTGCCCTTGCTGGAGTGTAGTCAGTCACCCAGGTTACACATGTTGCTGGTCTCAGAAAGCTGTTTGGTATTGCTCTGGTGATTTTACATTTGCATTAGATGGAAAGGGGGAGCTATTTTTTTATGCAGAAGCAGACTCTTAGCACACAGCCAGCTGCTTATCCTGTGGAATCATGCACAGTATTCACAACCGAGTGGGGTTTGAGGTTGCAGTCAGTAATGCAAATACATTCAGCTTCACTAAGGCTGGTTGCCCTTGCTAGAGTGTAGTCAGTCACCCAGGTTACACATGTTTCTGGTCTGAAAAAGCTGTTTGGACATGTGCTTTTTTAAGAATCTGAAAAGTGGATTGAAAAAGTGTCAGACTGTAAAAGTACTTATCACTTGCCAAAAAAAAGAGTAGTAAGTGTGCTTTCAAATTGGCAAAGAAATTTCGTTTTCTGACTAATATGAAAACATGACTCTGTGTGCAAAGAGGAATTACAGGCAGAGATTTATTGCGTATTGCTCTGGTAATTTTACAGTTGCATAAGTAGGAAAGGGGGAACTATTTTTTTTATGCAGAAGCAGACTCTTAGCACACAGCCAGCTGCTTATCCTGTGGAATCATGCACAGTATTCACAACCGAGTGGGGTTTGAGGTTGCAGTCAGTAATACAAATACATTCTGGTTCACTAAGGCTGGTTGCCCTTGCTGGAGTGTAGTCAGTCACCCAGGTTACACATGTTGCTGGTCTCAAAAAGCTGTTTGGACATGTGCTTTTTTGAGAATCTGAAAAGTGGATTAGAAATGTGTCAGACTGTAAAAGTACTTATCACTTGCCAAAAAAAAGAGTAGTAAGTGTGCTTTCAAATTGGCAAAGAAATTTCGTTTTCTGACTAATATGAAAACATGACTCTGTGTGCAAAGAGGAATTACAGGCAGAGATTTATTGCGTATTGCTCTGGTAATTTTACAGTTGCATTAGTAGGAAAGGGGGAACTATTTTTTTTGTGCAGAAGCAGACTCTTAGCACACAGCCAGCTGCTTATCCTGTGGAATCATGCACAGTATTCACAACCGAGTGGGGTTTGAGGTTGCAGTCAGTAATGCAAATACATTCAGCATCACTAAGGCTGGTTGCCCTTGCTGGAGTGTAGTCAGTCACCCAGGTTACACATGTTGCTGGTCTCAAAAAGCTGTTTGGACATGTGCTTTTTTGAGAATCTGAAAAGTGGATTAGAAATGTGTCAGATTGTAAAAGTACTTATCACTTGCCAAAAAAAAGAGTAGTAAGTGTGCTTTCAAATTGGCAAAGAAATTTCGTTTTCTGACTAATATGAAAACATGACTCTGTGTGCAAAGAGGAATTACAGGCAGAGATTTATTGCGTATTGCTCTGGTAATTTTACAGTTGCATTAGTAGGAAAGGGGGAACTATTTTTTTTGTGCAGAAGCAGACTCTTAGCACACAGCCAGCTGCTTATCCTGTGGAATCATGCACAGTATTCACAACCGAGTGGGGTTTGAGATTGCAGTCAGTAATGCAAATACATTCAGCATCACTAAGGCTGGTTGCCCTTGCTGGAGTGTAGTCAGTCACCCAGGTTACAGATTTTTCTGGTCCGAAAAAGCTGTTTGGACATGTGCTTTTTTAAGAACATGTAAAGTGGATTCAAAATGTGTCAGACTGTAAAAGTACTTATCACTTGCCAAAAAAAAGAGTAGTAAGTGTGCTTTCAAATTGGCAAAGAAATTTCGTTTTCTGACTAATATGAAAACATGACTCTGTGTGCAAAGAGGAATTACAGGCAGAGATTTATTGCGTATTGCTCTGGTAATTTTACAGTTGCATTAGTAGGAAAGGGGGAGCTATTTTTTTTGTGCAGAAGCAGACTCTTAGCACACAGCCAGCTGCTTATCCTGTGGAATCATGCACAGTATTCACAACCGAGTGGGGTTTGAGGTTGCAGTCAGTAATGCAAATACATTCAGCATTACTAAGGCTGGTTGCCCTTGCTGGAGTGTAGTCAGTCACCCAGGTTACACATGTTGCTGGTCTCAAAAAGCTGTTTGGACATGTGCTTTTTTAAGAATATGAAAAGTGGATTCAAAATGTGTCAGACTGTAAAAGTACTTATCACTTGCCAAAAAAAAGAGTAGTAAGTGTGCTTTCAAATTGGCAAAGAAATTTCGTTTTCTGACTAATATGAAAACATGACTCTGTGTGCAAAGAGGAATTACAGGCAGAGATTTATTGCGTATTGCTCTGGTAATTTTACAGTTGCATTAGTAGGAAAGGGGGAGCTATTTTTTTTGTGCAGAAGCAGACTCTTAGCACACAGCCAGCTGCTTATCCTGTGGAATCATGCACAGTATTCACAACCGAGTGGGGTTTGAGGTTGCAGTCAGTAATGCAAATACATTCAGCATTACTAAGGCTGGTTGCCCTTGCTGGAGTGTAGTCAGTCACCCAGGTTACACATGTTGCTGGTCTCAAAAAGCTGTTTGGACATGTGCTTTTTTGAGAATCTGAAAAGTGGATTAGAAATGTGTCAGATTGTACAAGTACTTATCACTTGCCAAAAAAAAGAGTAGTAAGTGTGCTTTCAAATTGGCAAAGAAATTTCGTTTTCTGACTAATATGAAAACATGACTCTGCGTGCAAAGAGGAACTACAGGCAGAGATTTATTGCGTATTGCTCTGGTAATTTTACAGTTGCATAAGTAGGAAAGGGGGAACTATTTTTTTTGTGCAGAAGCAGACTCTTAGCACACACCCAGCTGCTTACCCTGTGGAATCATGCACAGTATTCACAACCGAGTGGGGTTTGAGGTTGCAGTCAGTAATGCAAATACATTCAGCATCACTAAGGCTGGTTGCCCTTGCTGGAGTGTAGTCAGTCACCCAGGTTACACATGTTGCTGGTCTCAAAAAGGTGTTTGGACATGTGCTTTTTTGAGAATCTGAAAAGTGGATTAGAAATGTGTCAGAATGTAAAAGTACTTATCACTTGCCAAAAAAAACAGTAGTAAGTGTGCTTTCAAATTGGCAAAGAAATTTCGTTTTCTGACTAATATGAAAACATGACTCTGTGTGCAAAGAGGAATTACAGACAGAGATTTATTGCGTATTGCTCTGGTAATTTTACAGTTGCATTAGTAGGAAAGGGGGAACTATTTTTTGTATGCAGAAGCAGACTCTTAGCACACAGCCAGCTGCTTATCCTGTGGAATCATGCACAGTATTCACAACCGAGTGGGGTTTGAGGTTGCAGTTAGTAATGCAAATACATTCAGCATCACTAAGGCTGGTTGCCCTTGCTGGAGTGTAGTCAGTCACCCAGGTTATAGATGTTTCTGGTCTGAAAAAGCTGTTTGGACATGTGCTTTTTTGAGAATCTGAAAAGTGGATTAGAAATGTGTCAGATTGTAAAAGTACTTATCACTTGCCAAAAAAGCAGTAGGAAGTGTGCTTTCCAATTGGCAAAGAAATTTCGTTTTTTGCCTAATTTCAAACCATGACTCTGTGTGCACACAGGAATTGTTTTTAGATATTTAATTTGTGAATGAAGGTGTTATTGTGATTTTCACTTGTAGGAAAGGGGTACTTAGTATTTTAAGATTTGAAAAGATCATAAAAAATGTGGTAATATATTTAAAAAAAATAAAGAATTTTTTTTTTAGTTTTTTTCAGGTATTGCTGAAGAGCAGTGAACAAAATTTAAGATGCCTACAAAATCCAGACTAAGGAAAAACCACAAAAAAAACTATATTTGAAGACAACTGGAGGACCTAAGTTAGATGGAGATGCTCATGTTGGGAAAAAGAGAAAGTCTTCTGGTAAGCAGACAAAAGATTTTTTAAAGAACATCTTCAAAAAAAGGAAAAATGTACAAAATGTCTGTACTGGAAAGAATGTTTTAAATAGAAAAGAACAGGAAAAAATTGAGCATTTAGTTAATGCAAATATACCTTCAGAAACAATAAAGATTAATTTAAACAGAAAAACAGCGTTTAAAGAGATACGTAGAAAAATGTTTCAGAGAAGAGTTATGTCCAATTTGATAAAGGATGTGAAGAAATATAAGCAAAAGGCTAAATTTTATAAGAGAAAAAAAGAAATTGAAGCCATTGCAGCTAAGGCATTAGAATTAAAAAGGAAACTATTCATTTTAATTTTGAATAGGATGCGTACATTAGATAAAATGGTTAATGTACTGAAATCACAAACCAAAAGGAAAAGAGAAGTGAAAAGAACAAACTTTTGTAAAGTGTTTTTAGGAGAATGGATGCATAGTTCAAGTAGTGAACCTTTTTTTAATGAAGAGAGTTATTTTCAAAGTAATAGTTTGCTGCATGCAGTTGACACCAGAGGTCGTGCTTACGAAGTGAAAAATGGTTGTATAATGGAGAAGGAGAAAATGGTTCCAAGAGATGAGGTACAAGTGATGGCGGATGAGGCTATGGGGAGACGTCCTAAAGCCCCTGTGTACACTTGGAATTGTAGTAGTATTTGCACTGTGCGTCAGGAATCTATTGATAAATTTCGTGAGTTTCTAAGAGAATATAGTAAAAAAAGTGTAAAACAGAAGATTAAGGTGCTTCAAAGTCTAGATCCATCAGAGTGAGAGAGAATACTGGTTTGCAGGGTCATTCTCTGGCTTGTCTATCTAGAAAAGTGTGTAAAAGTGTTTTTCATCATTTTAGGATGCTGGCTGTTCAACCTACTGAAATGAGAAAGATTGTGAGACGGTTGTATTTTGCTAAAAGTCCAGCAGTAAAGTTAGATGAATTGAATAGGGCTCTGTTCCGTGGATCGGTATCAGATGTAGAGAAGGTTATTGATGAAATTCAGTTTTGTTACTTTGGTCCTGAACAAGACAGTGCAGAAAAGGACACAGTAAATGAGGAAGAAGTGGAAGAGAATGGAGAACCCTCTGTAAGTAAGACATTTAATGATCACATAACAACATTTGCAATAATCTCTAATGAAAGACCAAATATTACTTGTATTTGTTGCCGCAGAACTCATTATAGAAAACAAACCAGGAATGTTGATCTCTACAGAAAAAGTGAAAATGAAGATAATTATAAGTGGAAGGATTTTGCCACACATATATTTCTTGAAAATTGTTTTGAATTGGGTGAAGATCAGCGTATTTGTAAATACTGTTACAACAAATTAGAAGAAAATAGAATGCCGACCAGAGCTGTACATAATAATTTAGAATTGGATGCTATTCCTGCCGAACTTTCTGAATTAATTACATATGAGTCTATACTTATTCAATGTGTTCATCCGTTCCAGACCATAGTGCGTATGGAGCCAAAAACTGGTAAATTACCTCCTTCAGATTTAGTAAGAGGTTTAAAAGGAAGAGTGGTGTATTTGCCCTTGGATTTGAAAAAAAATATGGAAACTATTAATGCAGATACTTTGGAAACTGAACCATTAGTTATTCTGGTTAATGGTGTACCTACAAAGAATAAGAAGATTTGGCAGGAGCTGGTAGACGTACGGAAAGTACAAAGAGCAAATTTGTATTTGAAAAGGAATAACAAATGGTATGAATCAATTTATATAGAAGAAGAAGAAGAAGATTTACAAGAAGACACAGAAACACCAACTGGACAAATTGAAAAAGTGGACAAGTCAAAGGAAGAAGAAGTTTATGAACATTTTAGCATACATCCTCTTCATTCAAAAGAAGTTATGGGAGACAATATTGATCTGTTTCAGATGAAGAAAGCAAAAGGAACTCCTGTGAGTGTATGGGAGGAGAGCTTGGAAGCTCGATGTTTTCCCCAGCTGTTTCCTACAGGAAAAGGAGGATGATACGATGAACGTCCAGAACAGATTCCAGCTTCTGAGTATCGGACTACAAGACTATATGCAGAAGATCCAAGATTTCGACAAAGTATTCCTTATTTATTCCATCTTTTATTTGAAAGCGACTTG
The DNA here is from genome assembly GCF_964204655.1 of Triturus cristatus. Lineage (NCBI taxonomy): Eukaryota > Metazoa > Chordata > Amphibia > Caudata > Salamandridae > Triturus > Triturus cristatus. The sequence continues at coordinate 614,799,967 of NC_140580.1, forward strand.
TCTGCATTATCATATGCAGTAAATCACATTTTAAAAAGTGGAGTACATTTACAAAATGTGTCTGCTAAGGATTTTATGGAGAAAGTGCAGCACCGAGATGATCATTTGGAAACACAACTGATCAATCTGATGGCTTGTCAGCGTGGGACAAATGAATATTGGTACCGACGCCATGGTGAATTAAAATGCATGTTACGAAATTTAGGAACACCAACATGGTTCCTTACTCTAAGCTGTGCTGAGTACGCTTGGGATGATTTACTGGATTTTCTACGAGCGGCAAATTCAAACATTAAAAACATCGAATACAAGACAGCTGGAGAACTGTGCTCATTGGATCCGGTTAATGTTTGCAGATATTTCAATCATAGATTTGAGGCTATGATGTCCTTCATCTGCAATAAAAAAAATCCACCTCTTGGAGAAGTAGAAGATTTCTTTTGGAGAAAAGAGTACCAGGCAAGAGGTGCTCCTCATATTCATATGCTGTTGTGGATTAAGGATGCCCCAAAGTTTGGAACAGATACTGATGAAGCAATGTTATCTTTCATTGAAGAATATGCAACATGTGCTATACCAAAAAGCACAGAAGAGAAAAAGTTAAAGGAGCAAGTTTTACGTTTCCAAAGTCATCGGTGTGGAAAATACTGTCGACGGAAATACAAGAGCAAAGATAAATACTACACTAAATGTCGATTTGGATTTCCTAGACCTGTTCTTTCAAATGGAAGAGTAAACAGTTTTATGTCATCTGTGAGACATACTATTACAACAAAATCACCTAAGAATACCTACAACCTTAAAAGAAAAGAAGAATCAAAAAATATAAATGACTACAACCCAGTCATTTTATCCATGTGGAATGCTAACATGGATATACAGTATGTAGCTGACAATTCCATTGCTGTTGCTCGATATGTAACGTCTTACATTACTAAATCAGAAAAAAGTGAATTGAAGGAAATGTGGGAAGAGATTTCTCACGAGAAGACTGTCAGTAAGAAGCTGTACAGTTTCAGTTTAAAGATGTTATCGCACCGAGAAATTGGATCCTACGAATGTTCAGATAGGTTATCTTCTGCAAGTCTCTACTCGAAATCAAGAAGAATAATTTGGGCAAGTTTAGGCCTTGCAGCAATGAGAAATCGGGTACTGAAATCTGTTGGAGAAATTGAATATTTGGCCGAGAATGACCCAGAAAGTACAGATATTTTGAAATCAAACATGTTGGACACATATTATCCCAAGAGAAGTCATCATCTGGAGAACGTGTGTCTCTATGAAGTGCTGCAGAACTACATTTATTCACGGAAAGCCGCAGAAGACATCAACAATGGAAAATATAAAGTCATTGGTGAGGAAGGGTGTTTGGTGAAGCAAACAAAAGGAAGTTTGATAAATCACAGGAAGCGACACTACTGACAAAAAGGAATTTTACTACTTGGCTCTTTTACAGCTGTTTAAACCATGGCGTACAGAGGACGAACTACTGGGAAAATTTCAAAGCTATGAAGATTCATTTAATGCTTGCAAAGACAGCATACAATGCAGTACATTCACAACTTATGTGGAAATGTTAAATGAAGAAATTGAACAGGAAACTACAATTGCAGCTGAAGTAGCTAGAGACAGTTCTCAAGACAGCCAAAGTTCAGGAACACTCAGTCAAGATCCCCTAGGACAACCAATCGTTGAAAATGAAGCTGCAATAGCCATGAATGAAGTGGAAACGGCTATGAATCAAGCTCAAGAAGAATTTATAGACTTACCAAATTTGGAAAGACAACTGAATGAAGAGCAGCAACAAATTTATGAAGAAATCAGAAACAAAATTGATCACGGATTACTACATGAAAAAAAAGAGTGCTCATGCACATCATTTCATCCAATCAGGATGTATGTAAGCGGACAAGCTGGAACTGGAAAAAGTTTCCTAATAAAAGTCATCAGAAGCTACCTACAGCAAAAAACGGATTCTACTTTGTCTTGTGTGGTTACTGCTCCAACTGGGTTAGCAGCATATAACATAAAAGGAATCACCTTACATCGTTTGCTAATGTTACCAGTGGAGCATGAGAACAAACTACAATACCACAAGCTAACTGGAGAAGCATGCTTGGAAGTTTCAAGAGTATTGAAGAAGATGCAAGTTCTCATTATTGATGAGGTGAGCATGGTATCAAACTTAATGCTTGCCTTTGTGCATTTAAGAATGCAGCAAACTCTAAGGACAGACTATGACGTGTTATTTGGTGGAAAACATGTCATAGTTTTTGGGGATCTTCTACAGCTTACTCCAGTTAAAGGACAACCAGTGTTTAATACTGTGACACATGAAGACACAAAGAAGTCATTGGGAAGCATTGGTAATGCAAATATTTGGTCCTTCTTTGAGTACAAGGAACTTACTACTAATATGAGACAAGCAAACGATGAAGAATATGGAAGTATTCTGAAAGATATCAGAATTGGACTACTCACTGAAGCTGGCACAAAAGCATTACAGAGTCGGTTACTACATAATTTATTTCCAAAGGAAGAAATAGTTGCAGAGAAGATATACAAGAACATTGCAGAAAAGAAGAGTGTCATCTGCTTAATGCCAACTCTACGTGAATGGTCAATATTCAATGAGGAGCTTTTGAAATTGGAAAAGGAAGATATCAGGAAATTGGAAGCAGTGGACAAAATTCAGGATGGAAAAATTACTATCACATTAACAGGCAAACTGAAAAATAAATTGGATTCACTAGAGAAGAACATTTCCAAACCTGCTGGATTAGAAAAAAATCTATATGTTTGCATGAACTGTAGAGTATTTTTAAGGAGAAATTTGGATGTTGAAAAAGGTTTAGTGAATGGAGCTATGGGAAGAGTTGTGGGTTTTATTAATTATCAGAAAAAAGATGGAATTGAATGTTTAAAAATAAAATTTGATCAGATAGAAGAAGTTATAGACATTTGTCGTTCTTCAGTTCGTTTCATGCTTGTAAAAGACTTATATGTACAAAGGAAACAGTTTCTGTTTTCTATAGCATATGCTGTAACTATTCACAAGTCTCAAGGATTGACTGTAGATTGTGCATTTGTAAACATTGGTTCAACTGTGTTCAAAGAAGGTATGGCTTATGTAGCTTTGTCACGAGTGAAAACATTATCTGGTTTATTCATGATAGACTTTGATGATTCAAAAGTTAGTGCTGATGCAAATTGTGTAAAGGAGTACAATAGATTAAGAAGAACCTATGCTCCTCATTTAGGTCAGTATCCTGTGTTAGAGAAACGTGTAGTTTCTCGTAAAAGGAGAAATGAGAATATCTGTAATGAGGATGTAGAGAGGAGGAAAAAAAAGAGGAGTGATGTAATTGCAAGCAAAAAGAAAAAGGAAAATGAAGAAGAGGTTGTAGGATGTCATTTTGAAAATAGCTCTGGTGTCAACTGCTACGCTAATGTAGTGCTGAATGTTGCATTTTATCTGGAAAGTTTGCAAGAGCAGATATTAGTAAATCAGAGAAAAAGATTCTGTTCTGAGTTGAGTCTCCTTTTTCAAAAGCTGAGTAATGATAAAACTCAAATAGAAAGTGCTACTGAAATTAGAAAACTTTTAGATGTATGTTCAGGATGTACACAGTTTTCTCAAAATGTACAGCAAGACGCACAGGAATTCTTGTTGTATTTTCTTCAGGTACTGGAAGAAGAAGGTGTACACATTGAAAATTTGTTTGGTCTCTCTTATAAATGGGAACATAGTTGTGAAAACTGTTTCAATACATGTGGCTCTAATGTTGATTCTGAAAGGTTTATTTATTTAACATTGCCAGAGAGTAAAACAGTCACTTTTGCTAAATTAGTTAAAGATGCTAATCATAGCATGAAATGCGGTGAGTGTAAATCTGACATGTTTTCAACGTTAATTTTAAAGGAATACGGACAGTATGTAATTTTAATGATGCAACGATGTAGAGCTGATGGTTCAAAATTGCATACTTTAATAAAGAAGTTTACAGGACAGCAATTATCAATTTCAGGAAAAACTTTTGTAACAGTTGCAATAATTTTCCATGATGGACCTACTGTAACTTCTGGACATTACACAGTTTATCTAAAATGTAAAAAAGGCTGGACAATGTGTAATGATTGTCAATTGGTTTTTAAGCAACGTTTGCCGTTTGATTTAGCAAATTCCTATCTAATCTTCCTGAAACCTAAATTTTAGAGAGAATTGGTAACATCTGTACAAAACAATTTTACCATTTTATTGGATTACCATTGGAATTTTCAAATTTAAAGATTTTTAAAATTATCATTTGGCCTAAAGGAAAGGTAACCAATTGTATTGTGGACTTATATAATTCTTAATTAATGTTTCGGAAAACAACATTTTAGAGAGAATCGGTAACATCTGTACAATTTAAATGTTTGTATTTTATTGGATTACCTTTGGAAATTTAATCAAAAAAGATTTTTAAAATTACCATTTGGCCTAAAGGAAAGGTATCCAATTGTATTGTGGACTTAATTAAATCCTAATTAATCTTTCGGAAACCAACATTTTAGAGAGAATCGGTAACATCTGTACAATTTAAATTTTGGAATTTTATTGGATTATCGTTGGAAATTTAATCAAAAAATAAATTCAAAAATTAACATTTGGCCTAAAAGAAAGGAAACTAGATGTATTGTGGATTTATTTGAGATATATTATTTTTGAGATTATGCTTCTGTAAGAAAATTGTCAGACGGTATTTTTTAGAAATAGTTTTTGTTATTAGATGATATTTTTAATGAATAATATTTTGCATTTCGATAATGTTATGTTTAACTGAGAAGAGATTCTGGGCTTTTTTTAAACAATCTTTGAGATTGTTATTTTTTTTTTGCCCTCTGTTAAGTGATGAATGCAATTGCTTTCACGATTTATAGTGAAATGCAATATATTCTGAAAACAGCAAAAAAAAGGCAAAAAAATGTTTTTGGAAAATATGTAAATATGTGTACTGTATTATGAAATGTTTTATTAAATATTAATACTTTTTTCTTTTTTTTCAGATTGAGAAAGAAAATTTTCGAAAACTTGAACCATTTTTATAGCAATTAAAATTATATTTTAATTAATAAATAATTTTTTGAGTGGGTATGGTAAGTCAGAAATGTCATGGTCCCTTTTTTCCACTTCTCCACAATCACATTTTCAGTTTTTCATTGTAGTCTCTCAAGGACCTTATAATGTGATAATTGATTTTTAGTGGTTTTTTTAAAAAAAAAAATAATAATTCCGCGTACCGTACGCGTACGGTAAAAAAAAAATCAAAAAAAAGTTTCAAAAAATATTTTAAAAAAAGTTGAAAGGTAAGGTTGGCTCTTAAAAGAGCCGTTGTGTTCGTACAGGGACAGAGGAAAGAAAGAATGGGAATATTAGTCGGTAGGACAAATGTGCTGGTCTATTTTATTGTTAACTAGGGCAACACTGGTCTCCCTATGACAAATTAGACCATAACAAGTGGCGCACCGCATTGTAACCCTCGCAAACCGATGGTTAGTTTCCAGAGGACCAGAAAAAGGAGATGCTCCCCCCACAGATGAAGGGCTCAGCTGACCTGCCGCAGATGGACTCGGCCCTGCAGATGATGGACCAGGCTGAGCTGCTGTGGATGTGCTTGGTTGACTTACTGAAGGGTTTCCTCCAGTATGTCGAGCATATGTCCTACCGTGTACATCATGAAGGTGTCTCAACATAGTGTGATTCCCGAAGGAATACTTCTTGTTAGGATTCCCTCTTGAAAGTACACAGTCACAAAGCTTACAAGTCACTAAAGGTGCATTTACCTTTTTCTGGCCCTCTGGAAAAGAAAAATACTCCCATATGAAAGAGCTCTTTTGTTTCCTCCTTCTCTGCCTCATGGTAGGGCTGCTAGCCTCACTCTCAGAAGAGGTCTGCTGTTCTGCCATAGTATCACAAAGACAACTCAGCTCCTTCTCCTAAGGGATCACAAGCAGAAATGAGGGGAATGGGTGTGGTGTAGGAGAGTTCTAGAACTGAAAGTAGTAAAAACCAATCAAAAGTGTTGTTTCTTGATCACATGACCCAACGTGCGCGTACGTTACGCTTACGGTGCGCTTACGGAGCGCTTACGGTAAAAGTACGCATGCGCGTAAAAAAGACACGCGCACGCGCACATGCGCAAAACAGTTTCAGCAGTTTGCTTTTATCAAAGGTGTATCCTCATTAAGTGCAATGTCCCAGGTGTGCCTGATCACATGCCCGTCAGTTGGCCACACTTCAAGTCCCATAATGCACTTTGTGAGACAGTATACTCCATGTGTGATCTTCGTGATGTTACCAACTTCTGTCTCACAATCTTGATAATAACAGGTAAGTATGGCCATACGGGATACAAGGCTGGTGCACTTACACGTTGTTGCCCCAAAATGTCAATTAAGCGCTGGGTCCAGGACCTGTTGAACAGAGGCATCTGCCTCGCTCCACTCCCTTTCTCGTGTCCCGTCACATTGTCGCCGGCAATCCTTAGGCTTGTGACAGGGCGAGCGGGTCATGCCCCCCTATTTTAACATCAAAGGAAGAGATGCTGTCGTCGGAGGCCCCCAACCCTGCAGGGCGGTCTTGACTAACACAGAAGACAGCGATTTCTGCAATAACAATCTAAACAAGAAATGCGTCAAGACCCGGTTCCTGGAAAAAGGTGCTTTATTGCTATTGGCGCAGGCAGTCACATGACAGAGGCACCTGACGCGTTTCAGCAGTTTGCTTTTATCAAAGGTGTATCCTCATTAAGTGCAATGTCCCAGGTGTGCCTGATCACATGCCCGTCAGTTGGCCACACTTCAAGTCCCATAATGCACTTTGTGAGACAGTATACTCCATGTGTGATCTTCGTGATGTTACCAACTTCTGTCTCACAATTTTTATTAATAACAGGTAAGTATGGCCATACGGGATACAAGGCTGGTGCACTTACACATTGTTGCCCCAAAATGTCAATTAAGCGCTGGGTCCAGGACCTGTTGAACAGAGGCATCTGCCTCGCTCCACTCCCTTTCTCGTGTCCCGTCACATTGTCGCCGGCAATCCTTAGGCTTGTGACAGGGCGAGCGGGTCATGCCCCCCTATTTTAACATCAAAGGAAGAGATGCTGTCGTCGGAGGCCCCCAACCCTGCAGGGCGGTCTTGACTAACACAGAAGACAGCGATTTCTGCAATAACAATCCAAACAAGAAATGCGTCAAGACCCGGTTCCTGGAAAAAGGTGCTTTATTGCTATTGGCGCAGGCAGTCACATGACAGAGGCACCTGACGCGTTTCAGCAGTTTGCTTTTATCAAAGGTGTATCCTCATTAAGTGCAATGTCCCAGGTGTGCCTGATCACATGCCCGTCAGTTGGCCACACTTCAAGTCCCATAATGCACTTTGTGAGACAGTATACTCCATATGTGATCTTCGTGATGTTACCAACTTCTGTCTCACAATCTTGATAATAACAGGTAAGTATGGCCATACGGGATACAAGGCTGGTGCACTTACACGTTGTTGCCCCAAAATGTCAATTAAGCGCTGGGTCCAGGACCTGTTGAACAGAGGCATCTGCCTCGCTCCACTCCCTTTCTCGTGTCCCGTCACATTGTCGCCGGCAATCCTTAGGCTTGTGACAGGGCGAGCGGGTCATGTCACATGACAGAGGCACGCGTCAGGTGCCTCTGTCATGTGACATGACAGAGGCACCTCAAAGGCACCAGCCTTGTATCCCGTATGGCCATACTTACTGTTATTATCAAGATTGTGAGACAGAAGTTGGTAACATCACGAAGATCACACATGGAGTATACTGTCTCACAAAGTGCATTATGGGACTTGAAGTGTGGCCAACTGACGGGCATGTGATCAGGCACACCTGGGACATTGCACTTAATGAGGATACACCTTTGATAAAAGCAAACTGCTGAAACGCGTCAGGTGCCTCTGTCATGTGACTGCCTGCACCAATAGCAATAAAGCACCTTTTTCCAGGAACCGGGTCTTGACGCATTTCTTGTTTGAATTGTTATTGCAGAAATCGCTGTCTTCTGTGTTAGTCAAGACCGCCCTGCAGGGTTGGGGGCCTCCGACGACAGCATCTCTTCCTTTGATATATATATATATATATATATTCACTGAAAAAACCATAGGTTTCAGGGGTGTTATAGTTAGCTGGACATTTCCCTCATGCAAAACCCTAGAAATTCCCCTGTTATAGTTAGTTCAGGTAACTATAACTCGCGCCCCCGCAATGCACTACTGATGACGTCACATATTACATCACTCATGACATGGTCAGTGACATCACTGATGACATCACTGATTGCATCTCAAATGACATCACTGATGATATCACTGATGACATCATCCAGTGAGTCTGTGTTTCTTTAAAGTTTTAATATGTTTAATATATATAGGGAAAGGCCTATGGAAGAATGAGTGGGTGTATAAGTGTGTGAATGGATGATTTTCTAGGTGCGTGACTGACACTATCAGTGAGTCATTAAATGTATCTTACTGCAGACTAGTGACTAAACTGCGTGAATGTCTGTATCTGTCTGTCTGTTGGTGTATAAGTGGCTGCATGGTTTTGTGAATAGCTATATGAGTGTCTATATGGGTTATTGATTGGTTGTCTGAGTATCTGAATGGGTGCCTGAGTGTTTGTGTGGGTAGGGTGTGTGTGACTAGATGTGTGAGTGGGTGATTCTATGGGTGCATGGTTTTAAGAGTGCATCTGTGATGGACTGTATGATTGGGTGAGTGTATGTATGGGTGTGTTAGTGATTGAATGTATATCTCAGTGGTACATATGTGAGTAACTACATATGTGAAAGACAGTGTATATGTGTGTAAGAGTATATAACTGGCTATATGTGAGAGTGTGTGATTGTGAGAGTGGCTCTATGGATGAGTGTGTGCTTGTATCAGTAATTGAATAAGAGCGTAAGAATGTGGTAGTATTTTTATGAGTAAGTGACTTGTGTGTGTATAACTGTATAGGTGAGTAAATTGGAGTGTGATTAATTATTTGTATGACTGACTAGGTGTGTGAGTACGTGTATGGATGATTGGCGGTGTGTGAGTGTCTAAATATGTGTATAAATGCATATGATAACCCCTTTTTTGAGTGACTGTAAGTATGAGTGACTGTACAGGTGAGTGAGTGGATGTGTGTGTAGACCAAAGAGTCAATGAGTGGGTATGTAGTTATTGGTATTGGAGTATCTATGGTTTTGAGAATGGCCATGTGAAATTTTGAGTGGGTGTATCAAAGGTTATATTTGGGTGTGAGAAGATGCACTCATTTATCACATGGATGATGTCATCAGCAATGTCATCAGTGATGTCATTTGAGATGTCATCAGTGATGTCATGAGTGACATCACTGACCATGTCATGAGTGATGTAATATGTGACGTCATCAGCAGTGCATTGCGGGGGCACTAGTTATAGTTAGCTGAACTAAGTATAACGGGGGAATTTCTAGGGTTTTGTGTGAGGGAAATGTCCAGCTAACTATAACGCCCCTGAAACCTAAGTTTTTTTCAGTGAATTTCTAAGGTTTTTTAAATGCCAATTCCTAACTATAATGTGCATGAAACCCATTGTTTTTTCAGTGAATTTCAAAGGTTTTTTAAATGCTAATTCCTATCTATAATTTATCTCTTAAGCTATAATTTTAATGATATTCATTGGATTTCTAAATTTTTCTGTTTCAGTGTGTCAATTCCTTTAATTATGTTTTTTTAAAATACTTTTTTTCACCATTTTCCTAACTTATTTTTTCAATTAATTCTTTTCAAAATAAAAAAATATTTATTTTTATTGTATTTTTTTTTTTAAATTGTGAATTTTTAAAAATATTTCTTTATATTTTTTAAAATATTTTGTAAACTATATTTTCAAAACTGTATTTGTTATTTTTTTCCCATTTTTTTGGGATCCACGCACCCTATGCGCACCGTTCTCGATCCCTACGTGGAAGCATCCACGTACGGTATGCGTTGGGTACGTGTTTGGTGCGTGATTGCAATGCGACCGGTACGCGACTCCAAGCCTATACGTGACACGTACGATGCACGTTATGCGACGATTCCGCGATGCGTCATATGCGTGTATGACGCGGTGGGAGCGCAAATCACGCGAAATATTTTACATTTAAAAAAACATATATATATGTATTTCATGTGAATATTAATTGAAGACAAACTCTAAACTGCTCATAAAAGATATATATTTTTACATCTAATCCTATATTCCTTTTAAATTCAATTTTTCGGATGCGCGCTGGGTGTGTGCTGCGTAAGCGCACAGTGCGCAGATCCCATGTGACCTGAAAAAAAGAGATTTGATTGGTTCATTACACTTCCTGTTCTTACTATTGAAAGACCCCACCCATTTCAATCATTCTTCTTTGACCTTCTTTGGAGGAGCATTTCTTTGCAGAGAAGAAGCTTTTTTGACTAAGTTTTCACTTAGATCAAACTTTTTTTTTAACAAACAATGGCTTCAGGGCAGCAGGCCTCTCCAGGATCTCCTCATTCATCTGAGGATGATTTTTTGGAAGAGCCACCACACCCACCACGTTTTTCATCTGTGGTGTGGAAATTTTTCACCAATCCTGAGGGGCAAACAAAAACCAATGCCACATTGGTGACCTGCAAGATCTGCCAGAGAGTGCTGTCCCGTGGGGATCCAAACAAAAAATATTCCTGCGGAACTGCCAGCATGATGAAACATCTGAGGACCCTTCATCCAGTAAACCTTGCTAGGGAGGAATGCCGCAGAATGAGAGTTGTTCCTGCTCCTTCAGATCCATTGCAGCCAAGCACTTCAAGGGTGGATCCTTCTGCACAAAATTTGGATATCCGTCCACAGTTCCAACACTTGAAAGTGCTCTGCATAAAATGCATTGCTATTTTATGCTATGGGGAGCAGTCAATTGATCTAATCTGCCGCAAGCAAGAGAATCACCATTGCTAGTTTTTTTTTTCCTGAAGTTCATTGTTTTGTTCTTCCAGTTAAGCTTTTTCCTTTTTTTTCAAGAAAACGCCCCGAAAAATTAAAAATTGTTCAAACAAACAAAAAAAAAATATAAAAGAAAAAAGAAGAAAAAAAAAAGTTATTCTAAGAACTAACTTTCCTGGTTTAAAAAAAGAGATATATTTGTTTGTTGGTGTGTGAAAGTTTAGATGAATGTATGTGTAGTACGCAATTGACTGAATGAATGCATTAATAGCGTATGGTGAATGTATAAGTGCAGAACTATGAGAAAGTGCTGCAGCATCACACAGTAACCTCTTTAACTGCAGTGTGCTGTAGTACTTCCGAAGCACAGGGATGCAACATATGTACATAAATATGTTGCAAATCTATGCTTGTCTCTGCACGGCTGCTTAAATTGCAGCCATGTGGGGACACAGGCACCCTTGCACCATAGTGCAAGGATATCTGTGTCATGTGCTGTTTGTTTATGTGCAGAAAGACACACCTTCCTGCACAAAAACAATCAGTAATTTTTCACCTTCAATGTTTGCTGAACATTTTAGCATGCATTGAAGATTTAAAAATGAGGAGAATGGTGCAGCATTCACAAACATATCGAGATTTATGATTTCTGCTAAATCTGGAGATGTGTCTTGTTCTATGAGTATTCAGTGCAATCATGCACAACAACACTTATAGAACACCCTTTCAACGCAAAGTGGTGTGTATGATGAGGTTGTATTTACATGGAGTAGAAAAAGTACACAGAGTGCCTTTTCCTCTCTTTGTAAATATGAAAGAGTGTCTTGTGCAATAACTATGTTACAAAAAGTGACATATTTCTGTTTTAAAATTGCTTCCGAATGATAGAAGGTAAGCACAGAGTTTTGTCTGCAAAGATGCTCAAAGAATGATTGAAATGAATGTGGTCCTTCAATAGGTACAATGGGAAATATTATGAACCACTCAAATCTGTTTTTTTGGAGGTCACATGATATCCGATAACAGAGAGATTTCAAAACTACATAGGTATAAACAGAGTGTTTTTAAAAACGTGCTCAATCTTTGTATGTTGCTGCAGATCTGCACATTCTGCATATTAATACTTAGTTAATCTTACCTTCACAGTAATAGAAATTATTAATGGTATACATTTTTTTCAAATTTTTTTTGCAAATGTAAATTGATGTAAATTTCTTATTTTAGAATTAGGATCTGTGAAAGAAAAGAAAACATAGTTATAACATGTAATAATACATTTTTTACAACACAGCATAATTTCAACAAAGTAATGTGTTTGCCTTTTTTGCTGTTCACAGAATATATTGAATTTCACTAGAAATAGTGATTTCAATCGTACTCATCACTTAACAGCGGGCAAAAAAAAAAGTTTGTTTAAAAAAAAACAACATACTATTCTCAGTAAAATACCACAAAATACAAATCACACATATATGAAGTGCTTATGGCTAACAAAATGTTATAACTTTAACTTATAAAAACTTTAAATGTTGTTGCTTAAAAATATTCACTGAGTCAATGAACACAAAAAAGGCCATAATTCAAACATATACCTTTCCTTGAGGCCAAATGGTATTTTTGCACTCCTTTTTATGTAAATTGTCCAATGGTAGTCCTATTAAATTATAATAATAAATTCCTCAGAGAGTGAATTATCTTCCTAAAACTTTGACTTTAAAAATATTAGGTAGGAATTTGGTAAATCCCTAGGCAAACGTTGTTTGAAAACCAACTGGGAATCATTACAAAGTGTCCAGCCTTTGTCACTTTTCAGATAGGCAGTGTAATGTCCAGATATGGTGGAAGGACCATCATGGAAAATTATTGCAATTGCTACAAAAGTCCTTCCTGATATTGATAGTTGTGTTGCTACAAATTGCTTTATTAAAGTATCCAATTTTCTTCCATCAGCTGTACAACGTTGCATCATAAAAATTATGTATTGTCCATATTTTGTTAAAAATAATGTGGATAACATTTCTGATTTACATTGGCTACACTCCATGTTTTAATTTGCACCTTTAACTAATTTATTGAAAGACACTGATTTACAGTCTGGTAATGTTAAATACAGAAATCTTTCAGTGTCTACATTAGTGGTACATGTATACATGCAATTTTCACAATGATGTTCCCATTTGTTAGAAAGGCCAAAAATATTTTCTATTTCTACACCTTCATTTTCAAAAATGGTAAGCATATACATTAAAAATTCCTGAGCATCTTGTTGAATATTTTGTGTAAATTATGTAGAACCAGAACACACATAAAAAAGGTTACGAACATCTGAAACAGATTGTATTTTACTTGTATCTGTTGTCAATTTTTCATATACAGAATGCAGCAGAGAACAAAATGTTTCTTGCCGATTCTGCATAATTTGTTCTTGCAAACCTTCAAGATAAAAAACAACATTGACCACTACATTAGCATAGCAGTTGACAACTGAACTATTTTCAAACTGATAACCAACAATCTCTTCAACAGTGTCCGATTTCATTTTACTTGCAATCACAACATTATCTTGTTCTTTTCCCTTCTCGACACCTTCAGAACAGATATTCTCAGACCTTCCTTTTCGACAAACCACACGCTTTTCAAATACAGGATATTGACCTAAATTTGGAGCATACACCCTTCTTATCCTATTATACTCTTTTACACAGTTTGCATCTGCAGTAACCTTTGTCTCATCAAAATCAATCAAAAACAAACCAGATAATGTTCTGACTCGCGACAAAGCAACATATGCCATCCCCTCTTTAAATACAGTAGATCCAATGTTCACCAATGCACTGTCTACACTTAATCCTTGAGATTTATGAATAGTCACTGCATATGCCAGAGAAAATGGAAATTGTTTCCTACGGACATATAAATCTTTAACAAGCAAAAAACGAACTGAACAACAACCAATTTCTTTAACTTCTTCAATCTGATTAAATTTAATTTTTTTAAATTCAATTCCTTCTTTTTTCTGATAATTAACAAAATCTTCCACTTTACCCATTGCGCCATTAACTAAACCTTTTTCTACATCCAAATTACACCTTAAAATTACCCGACACTTTTCTAAACCAGCTGTTTGAGATATTTTTTTTCAAAAGAATCCAGTTTTGTTTTCAACTTTCCCGTCAAAATAATAGTGATTCCTTCATGCTCTATTTTATCGATGGCTTCCATTTTTATAATTTCTTCATTTTCCAGTTTCAATAGTTCTTTGTTGAATATGGAACACTCGCGCAGTGTTGGCATTAAGCAGATCACTGATTTATTTTCAGCAATTTTCATGTACACTTTTGCAGGAACTACATTTTCATTTGGAAACACATTGCAAAGTAATCGACTCTCCAAAGCTTGTTTGCCATGTTTTGTAAGAATTCCAATTCTTATATTTTGAAGAATACTTCCTTATTCATCATCATTTGCCTGTCGCATATTTGTTGTCAGTTCTTTGTATTCAAAATTAGTCCAAATGTTCACATTACCAACACTACCAAGAGACTTTCTGGTATCTTCATGTGCAAGTGTTTTAAATACCGGTTGTCCTTTTACCGGAGTCAGTTGCAGTAGATCTCCAAAAACTATGATGTGTTTTCCTCCAAATAACACGTCATACTCTGTTTTAAGAATTTGCTGCATTCTTAAATGCACAAAGGCAAGCATCAAGTTTGAGACCATGCTCACCTCATCAATAATGAGAAGTTTAATTTTCTTCAGGACTCTTGAAACTTCACAACAAGCTTCTCCAGATAGCTTGTGGTATTCCAATTTGTTCTCATGCTCTACTGGTAGCATTACTAAACGATGTATAGTAATTCCTTTAATGTTATGTGCTGCCAACCCAGTTGGAGCAGTGACCTCACAATTTCACGATGCGATAACATCTTCAAACTGAAACTGTATAATTTCTTACTTAGAGTCTTCTCGTGAGAAATCTCTTCCCACATTTCTTTCAATTCCGTCTTTTCTGATTTAGTAATGTAGGATGTTACATATCGAGCAACAGCAATGGAATTGTCCGCAACATACTGAATATCCATGTTAGCGTTCCACATGGATAAAATAACTGGATTGTAGTCATTTATGTAGTTTGATTCTTCGCTTCTTCTTAAGTTGTAGGTATTTTTCGGAGACTTTCTTGTGATGGTATGTCGCATAGCTGACATAAAACTGTTCACTCTTCCTTTGCATAATACAGGACGTGGAAATTCAAAACGACATTTGGTATAGAACTTAACCTTTGACTTGTACTTTCGTCAACAGTATTTTCCACACCTATGGCTTTGGAATCGTAAGACTTGTTGTTTTAATTTTTTATTGTCTCTGCTATTGGGTACAGCACATGTGGCATAATCTTCAATGAAAGACAAAACAGTTTCATCTGAATCTGTTCCAAATTTGGGGGCGTCCTTGATCCATAACAACATATGTATATGAGGAGCACCTCTTGCTTGATACTCCTTTCTCCAAAAGAAATCCACAACTTCTTCAAGAGGAGGATTCCTTTTATTGCAGATGAAAGACATCATAGCTTCAAATCTATGATTGAAATATCTGCATACATTAACAGGATCCAAAGAGCACAATTCTCCAGGTGTCTTGTATTCAATATTTTTTATATTGGAATTTGCCTCTTGAAGAAATTCAAGTAAATAATCCCAAGCATACTCAGCACAACTTACTGTAACAAACCATGTAGGAGTTCCCAAGTTCCGTAGCATACATTTCAGTTCTCCATGACGACGGTACCAATATTCATTAGTCCCACACTGACATGCCATCAGATTAATCAACTGAGATTCTAAATGATCATCTCTCTGATGCACTTTATCCATAAAATCCTTTGCAGTTACATTTTGCAGATGCATTCCAGTTTTTAAAATGTGATTTACTGCATATGAAAGTCCAGACAAGTCACTTTCAAACAGAAGATGAAACATATAAGGGATACATTGTCGAAATCTGGGATCTTCTGCATATAATCTTGTTCTCCGATATTCAGATGCAGGAATCTGCACAGGACGTTCATCATATCGTCCACCTTTTCCTGTTGGAAACAACTGCGGGAAACAACGAGCTTCCAAGCTCTCTTCCCATACACTCATTGGACTTCCTGTTGCTTTTTTCATTTGGAACAACTCAATTGTATTCCCCATCACCTCTTTGGAATGAAGTGGATGTACACTGTAATGTTCATAGATTTCTTCACATCTGGACATGTCTACTTTTTCTATTTGTCCACTTAATGTTTCAGTATCTTCTGCTAAATCTATTTCTTCTTCTCCTACAAACACATTTCTATAGTACTCATTATTTTTTAACAGATACAATGATGCCTTTTGCACTTTTCTAACATCCACTAACTCTTGCCAGATTTTCTTATTCTTAGTAGGAACACCATTAACTAGAATGACTAGTGGCATTTTCTGCATGGTCTACACCAATAGTTTCAATATTTTTCCTTAAATCTAACGGTAAATACACAACTCATCCTTTCAATCATCTTTGCAACTCTGATGGAGGTAATTTACCTGTTTTAGGCTCCATATGAACAATAGCCTGAAACGGGTGAACACATTGAATGAGAATAAACTCATACGTATTTAAATCTATCAGCTCTGGAGGAATAGCAACCAACTCTACATTATTATGAACAGCTCTAGCAGGCATTTTATTCTCATCTAATTTGTTATAACAATATTTGCAAATACGCTGCTCAGATCCTAAATCAAAACAATCCTCTACCAAGAAATAAGTTGCAAATTCCATCCACTTATCATTATCTTCTATTTCACTTTTTAAAAACAGATTGACACCCCTAGTCTGATTTTTATAGTGACTTCGCCGACAACAAATACAGAAACATTTGGTCTTTCACCTGAAATTACCTTAAACTTTGTGATTTCATCCTCAAATCTTTTTGTAATTACGGGTTCTACATTGTCTTCAACATTTTGTTCTACTAATGTGTCAGTTTCTGCACTCTCTTGCTGAGGACCAAAGTAACAAAACTCAATATCATCACAAACCTTCTTCACATCTGATACTGACCCACGCAAAAGAGCACTGTTCAACTCATTTAACTTTAGTGCTGGACTTTTTGCATAATACAATTTTCTCACTAACTTCCGCATTTGAGTATGATGTACTGCCAGCATCCTGAAATGGTGAAAACACTTTGACAAACTTTCCTAGAAAGACAAGCCAGAGAATGACCTTGCAAACCAGTATTTTTTCTCACTCTGCAAGGGTCTAGTCCTTGCAACACCTTAATCTTTTGTTTAACACTTTTTTTACTATATGCTCGTAAAAAACGACATAATTTATCAATAGATTCCTGTTGTACACTACAAATACTACTGCAATCCCAAGTGTACACAGGGTGTTTAGGACGTCTCCCTAGAACTTCATCAGCTATCACTTCTTCTGCATTTCTTTCAACCATTTTCTCTTTCTCAAATGGACAACCATCTCTAACCTCATAACCTCTACCACTGGTGTCAACTGCATACAATAGTATTTTGCTCTGTAAATAACTCTCTTCATTAAAGAAAGGCTGTGAACTGGAACTGTGTTTCCCATGTCCCAAAAAAAATCATAATTTTTTTTTCTATTAATTACTCTTTTCCTCCTACTTTTGGCCTTCATTAAATGGATTGGTTTATCTAGTGATCGAATTCTGTTTAATACTAAAATGAATAGTTTCCTTTTTACTTCAAAAGCCTTTTTAACAATGTTTTCAATATGCTTCTTCTTTTTATAAAATAGAGCTCTCTTTTTATATTTCTTCACATCTTTCAGCAAATTATGTACTACTCTCTTGTAAAATATTTTTTTGCGTTATTCCTTATACTTATTTTGCCTTCTTTTACCATACTTTGGTGCACATGCATCAACAAAAGCAAAAGCGATTCCTTAATAGCGAGAAATAAGGAATCGGTATTAAGGAATCGCTTTTGTGAATGCATCAACAGATTCGGTAAAAAATAGCGATTCCTTAAAAATCGCTATTTTTTTACCGAATATCCAATAGCGGGGAATGCAAACACCCAAGAGCTAATTGCGAAATCGGTATTACCGAATTAGCTAATAGCGATTTCGGTAATAGCGAAATCGCTATTAGCGATTACGGAAAAGTTCGGGTCGCTCCGGGAGCGTGTCTATGACATCACCAACCAGGAAATACTGCAGCCCCACCCTCATTGCCTCACCAGAGGAGCAAACAGGAGCTGGGACTGGAGACTGGCTGAGCACATTGAAGCCACACTAACTGATCTACCCTCCAAAACAACCAGGATGGATAAGGAAGCACCATCCAGCGCAGAGGCTGCACGCAAGCGGAAACGCAAGTTTTCTGACCGGGAGCTGGAGCACCTGATAGAGGGAGTCAGCAACAAGCACGATCGCCTTTTTGGTAAGCTGTCCCTAAAGGTGCCAGAGGCTGAGAAGCGGCGCATATGGCTGCGCATCCTGGAGAGGGTAAATGCAGTTGGAGTGACGCCCGCAGCATTGACGACCTCAAAAAAAGATGGTATGACCTGAGGAAGCGGGCAAAGGAGAGGATTGCGGAGAGGCTCCGGGAGGCATCCAGGACGGGAGGCGGACCTTCTAAGTGCAAGCCAACACTGCCCTGGAGGAGCTGGTGGAAGGGACGATCGAGCATGAGGCCGTCGTGGGAGTAACCCAGATGGATACCTCCGGCGCAGCCACAAGTGCCCAAGGTAAGATGCATGCCTGTGCCCATACCCAGCATAGCGTAAATCCATTCCCATGCCCCCAGCAGGATCAGAGTGTGCATGCAGCTTTGGCCTACACAACTTTACTCTTAACACTAGTGCATCATGGGATTTGTAGTCAAGTCAGCCCGGTCTGCATGTACAGGATAAAATATAATTACAAATCACCACATCAGTTGAACCTGGATATAGACTGTTTATTTAGTGGATCACAGAGGGACATGTATGTTTACAATACTACGTAGGTGTAACTATCCCACTAACCATGCACTGTTTCACACACAGATGCATCTCCTGGGGATTCGGACGACAGCGGCCGGCTGATTATTTCCGAGACTCCTGCCGATTCCGACATGGATACAGCGCAGGATACACACTCACCACCTCCACCTGCAAAACCACCACCATCACCACCAGCACCACCAGCACCAGCTACACCTGCTCCTGCTACAACTTCTACTAAAGCGCCGAGATGCAGGTCCCAAGTTCCACCCATGCAGGTGATGGAAACACCAGCTACACCATCGGGTCAAAGTCTGCGCAGCATCACACCGCCTGCTGCACCACCTGCACGTGCCAGACTCCCACAGCGGCGCAGGTCTCGGCGCAGTTCACTCTCCTTAGGCGACGTTGCTATCACCCCAAATGCTGGCATAGAGGAAAGGATGCTGCGTGTCCAGCGCCTGCAGGGAAGACACATGGCGACAATCAGCTCCAACATAGCGCGCCGTGCAAAGGAAATGCGTGCCATGATTGCGGCGGTGAGGGACATGACCACTGTGATGGCAGAGGGCAATGGGTACCTGAGGGAGGACATCCATGAGCTCACCCGTGCCATGAGGGAAGGCCATGAGAGCGAGAGGAGGAGGCACCGTCAGAACTTGGTGAGGTCCGCAGCCTCTACAAAGGCCATCACAAGGCTGAGCAATAGCACCGCAGTGTTGGCACGCCACTCGGTGCCACTGCAGGTGGACCTTGGACACTTTTGCGGGGATGTTGCCAAGGCTCTGGGGCAGGTCACCACTGCAGTAGAACACCTGCAGAGCGGCACATTCAGTGCTGGTGCTTTGGGAGGGGAAGACGGCAGTGAGGCTGCCTCGAGTGTGAGCAGTGTGTCTGTGGCAGAGGCCAGCACCAGGTGCCGCAGTTCGCGGTGCTCCATGGGGACAGGCCATGGTGAGGCGTCGGAGACACCTGAGAGGAGGCTTGGTGTACGTGGCAAGCGCCACTAGACTGAATGACAGTCATACTTGACCGTGGTGGGGCAACCATGGTCCTCCCCTTCCTGACGCTGCACAGCCGTGACTGAAACGGACATTTGTTGTTACATTTTTCCTGGGGAGCATTCATTTCATAGCTTGTTTGGTCGCACATACCTCAGTGCTCCTGTGCATTAAACAGTTGCACCACCAATGAAATTGTAATGTTTCATTCTTACCTGCTTCAGAAATGATGTTGCATGATGTATGTCCGCCTCCTATGGCCCTCTGCTGTGTTAGGGACGTGTGCCTGTCGGTGTTGGGCGGGTGGTTGGTCATCCCGGTGGTCGTCATTCCTGTCAACCTCTATGGGTATCCCCCTTCTGGTCGCAATGTTGTGCAGCATAGCACATACAGCTACAATCCTGCAGCAGGTATCAGGTTTTTATAGCAAGGCGCCGCCAGTCTTATGTAGGATTCTAAAGCGACTCTTAAGAATCCCAAAGGTCCTCTCTATGACATTCCTTGTGCTTATGTGGGCGGCGTTTTAACGTTGCTCCTGTGGTGTTGCTGGATTGATGAAGGGGGTGAGTATATATTCACGCAGGGCGTATGCACTGTCGCCTAGAAGATAGAAGCAAAGACTTAGCAATGATGATGTTCAGACATGTGTGGAAGAGGTATGTGTACGTACCAAGCAGGAGTCCCTCTCCAAATTCTCCGTTGAGTAGACGCCTGTGGATGCCACTGTGTCGGAATATGTAGGAGTTGTGTGTGCTCCCCGGGAATTGTGCCACTAGGTCCGTGATGATGTGCTTGGCATCGCACACAACCTGCACGTTGATTGAGTGGTATGACTTGCGGTTACGGAATATGTACTCATTTGCAGAGAGTGGACAGATGGGGATATGCGTACAGTCGATGCATCCAATTACATGGGGGAATTGTGCCACCTGGTAGAATGCCTGTTTGGTGCGGTCCAACTGCTGTGGGGTTGTGGGGTAGCTGATGTGGGTGTGGATCATTGTCAGCATGGCGTCTAAGTATTTCTGGAAGAAGCGTGAGAGTGCGCTTTGCGATACGCCTCCAGCTACGGCGATTACCCCCTGGAAACTTCATGAGGCCGGTAGGTGCAGGCTGCATAGGACCTGGACGTGCGCAGGGATTGCATTGGTCCGATGTGTCTGGTGCTGCAGTAGTGGTTCCAGGTCTGCAATGAGGCGCATGATCATGGCACGATTCAGTCGATACTTCTCGTACACCTCGTCCTCATTCTGTCCGAGCAAGGTGATGCGCAGTCTGAATACTCTCTCCTGGACCCTTCTCCTGCGCTGTCCTGCGGCATTGATTCGCATCGTCCTTGCAAGCACGTAGAGGGCTGCCATTTTGTGCTAGCCAACAGGGTCTCCTGGGCAACATTTAAGGGTTTGCTGATTAGCACAATCAGTTGCACATGTGTAAATTTTTTTTTCTCTTTAAAAATTTTTTTTTGTTGACTTTACCTCCAGGTTCTGATTCCCCTTATTTTGCTCATGCTAAATAGCGAATTTTGGGATTTTCGGTATTTGCGAGTGGTGTTGCATTGGGTAGAGATTGGTTATTAGCCATTGGCACTTGCCAGGAGCTATTTGTGAGTTCCGGTAATTGCGACTTCGGTATTTAGAGAATCGGTAATTTTGAGGATTGGTTAATTGCGATTAGTTATTTTTCCGGTATTTATTTAGCGATTCTTTATTTGCTCACATTTTGGGTTGATGCATTGGGAATCGTTTTTTCACACTCGCTAACGGGTGATTTTAGCGATTCAGTATTTTACCGACTGGATTTTTGCTTGATGCATGTGCCAGTTTGTCTCCTTTGACTGACCATTTGCTTTTTTGCTTTTCCTCTTATTTTGAACTTTTTTTTTCTAGTTAAAACATTCACAGATTCAGCGTTCTGTACATTATGTTTCCTCCTACAAACATTTTTAATAAATTGCTTTGTGATCTTACCAGAAGATTTTTTCTTTTTAGCCACATTATCTTGTACATTCAATACTTGTGGTTGATGTTTCTTCAAGTAATTCTCCTGTCTCTGTTCTTTTCTTCTTCTTTTTTTTCTGGCATGATTTCTCTATTTTAGCGTTGAAAAACAGTATCTGTAAAAAAGAATCACAAATAAATGTATATTAATAACTTTCAAACTCATACTATTCTATTACTGTAGAAACACATTTTATATAAAAACTCACTAAGAAACTATAGCCCTGAAGCATAAGTGTGACGATGGTTAAAACACTACATGCATAGTGCATACTACTTTGAAGCAGTTCATGCCCTAAAACCTACCTCACTAAAAAACAACATGCTAACTGAATGATTACAGTACTATAAGAAGACACATTGGGTGAGTGACAGGGTGTTTGCTAGAAGTGTATGAATACTGACATGGATATTGATGGTGTGAAAGACAAGTGTTTAGGTGATTTGAGACCTACATGCATAGTGGACACGTGTTTTAATCCATCCATATATTAAGGCCTGTCTCAGTCCAATAGTACTGGGATACTGACTGAATGTTTTCAGTATTGCAAGGAGAGTGCCTGGGTGAATTTATAAGTGGCTGGCATTTGGCCAAGTGAATGGATTAGTACATGGTGCTGAATGGGTCACTGGAGTGTATAAGGTAAGTGACAGAGTGTTTGCGGGAACTGTATGAATACTGTCTGGGATATTGAAGGTGTGAAAGACAAGTGTGTAGGTGGCTAGAAACCTACATGCATACTGGATAGACGTTTGAAACAGTCCATAGAGTAACACTTGGATCACTGCAAAACAACCTGGAAGTGTATGAATACTGACTGGGGAATTGAATGTGTGAAAGACAAGTGTGTCGGTGGTTAGAGGACTGCATGCATAGTGAATAGGCGTTTGAAGCAGTCCATGTGCTAAGGCCTGGCTCACTGCATGAGTACTTGGGCACTGACTGAATGTTAGAGTACTGGAAGGAGAGTGCCTGGGTGAATTTATAAGTGGTTGGCTTTTGGCACAGTGAATGGATTACTACATGGTGCTGAATGGGTCACTGGAGGAGTGCAAGGGGAATGATAGGGTGTTTGCTGGAGTGTATGTGTACTGACTGGGGAATTGAAGGTGTGAAAGACAATAGTGTAGGTGGTTAGAGGACTGCATGCATAGGGATTAGGCATTTGAAGCAGTCCATGTGCTAAGGCCTGGCTCACTGCATGAGTACTTGGGTACAGACTGAATGATTAGAGTACTGCAAGGAGAGTGCATGGGTGAATTTATAAGTGTTTGGGTTTTGGCACAGTGAATAGATTAGTCCATGGTGCTGAATGGGTCACTAGAGGACTGCAAGGGGAGCGACAGGATGTTTGCTGGAAGTGTATGAATACTGACTGGGGAAATGAAGTGGCCAGCGTTTGGTGCAGTGAATGGATTAGTACATGGTGCTGAATGGGTCACTGGAGAAGTATAAGGAAAGTGACAGAGTGTTTGCGGGAACTTTATGAATACTGTCTGGGATATTGAAGGTGTGAAAGACAAGTATGTAGGTGGCTAGAGACCTACATGCATAGTGGATAGACGTTTGAAACAGTCCATAGAGTAACACTTGGATCCCTGCTAAACTACCTGAGTATTGACTGAATCATTAGAGTACTACAAAAAGAGTGACTGGGTGAATCTTTTTAAGATTTTGAATTCTAGTGCAGTGAATAGATTAGTACTTACTGCCAAATGAGTCAGTGGAGGTGTGCAATTGAAGTGACAGAGTGTTTATTGGAGTTTATAGATACTGACAGAGAAATTAAAGGTCTGAAAGGCAATTGTGTTGGTAGTTAGAGTCCTCCATGCATAGTCAAAACACGTTTGAATCAATCCATGTGCTAAGGCCTGCCTCACTCCATTAGTACTTAGGTACTGACTGAATGATTACACTATTGCAAGAAGCATACCGGGGTGAATTTATAAGTGTTTCACTTGTGGCACAGTGAATGCATCACTACATGGTGCTGAATAAGTCACTGGAACAGTGCAAGGGGAGTAACAGGATGTTTGCTGGAAGTACATGGATACTGACTGGGGAATTGAAGCTGTTAAAGACAAGTGTATAGTATGTTAGAAGACTGCATACATACTGCATAGACATTTGAAGCAGTCTATGTGATAATGGATGGTTCACTACATGAGTACCTGGAAACTGACTGAATCATTAGACTACTGTTAGGAGAGTGCCTGGGTAAAACTTTTAAGTTTTTCAGTTTTGTCACAGTGAAGAGATTAGTACATGGTACTGGATCAGTCACGGGATGAGTGCAAGATGAGTGACAGGATGTTTATTGAAGTATATAGAAACTGACCAGTTAATTAAAGAAGTGAAAGACAAGTGTGTAGGTGACTAGAGGCCTGTATGCATACTGGATAGGGGTTTGAAGCAGTCCATGTTGTAAGGCCTGGCTCGCTGCATGAGTACTTGGATACTGACTGAATGATTAGAGTACCGCCAAGAGAGTGCCTGGGTGAATTTATAAGTGTTTGGGTTTTGGCGCAGTGAATGGATTAGTATATGGTGCTGAATGGGTCACTAGAGGAGTACATGCGGAGTGACAGGGTGTTTGCTGGAAGTGTATGGATACTGACTGTGGAATTAAAGGTGTGAAAGAGAACTGTGTAGATGGTTAAAGAACTGCATGCATAGTGGATAAGCATTTGAATAAATGCATGTGCTAAGGCCTGCCTCACTCCATTAGTACTTGAATATTAACTGAATGTTTACAGTATTGCAAGGACAGTTCCTTTGTGAATACATAAGCAATGACTGCCTTCTAATTCTACCAACACTTGAGAACAGGAAAGTTTTTAAGCAGTTATGCGTATTCAAAGATATGAAGTACCCAAATGCTTCTCTCACAGTGGTTCCCAAATGCACACAGACTCACAGTGTGATTCTAGACAAGCAACACTATCCCCAGGAGTTTACCAAAACTCATTCACTAGTCTGGAAGGGGTAAGGGGACTGCACACAATCTACATATTTCAGGACTGCACTTTAGTGTCAAAGCCTGACTCATTTAATCAACGCGTAAGCAAAGACTTGCTTCTAATGCCACTAAAACTTGACAACAAGACAGGTTTTAAGACAGTTATCTGTCAGCAAATACACGATGTTACCAAATGCTTCTCTCACAATCCTTACCCAAATGCACACAGACTCACAGTGTGATTCTAGACAAGCAACACTATCCCTAGGAGTTTACCAAAACTCATTCACTAGTCTGGAAGGGGTAAGGGGACTGCACACAATCTAAATATTTCAGGACTGCACTTTAGTGTCAAAGCCTAACTCATTTAATCAAAGCATAAGCAAAGACAGGCTTCTCATGCTACTAAAACTTGACAACAAGACAGGTTTTAAAACAGTTATCTGTCAGCAAATACACGATGTTGCCAAATGCTTCTCTCACAATCCTTACCCAAATGCACATAGACTCACAGTGTGATTTTAGACAAGCAACACAATCCTAGGAGTTTAGCAAAACTCATTCACTACTGTGGAAGGGGTAAGGGTACTGCACACAATCTACATATTAAAGTACTGCACTTTAGTGTCAAAGCCTGACTCATTTTATCAATGCATAAGCAAAGACTGACTTCTAATGCTACTAAAACTTGACAACATGACAGGTTTTCAAACAGTTATCTGTCAGCAAATACATGATGTTACCAAATGCTTCTCTCACAATGGTTACATACATGCACACAGACTCACAGTGTGATTCTAGATAAGCAACACTATCCCTAGGAGTTTACCAAAACTCATTCACTACTGTGGAAGAGGTAAGGCGACTGCATACAATCTAAATACTTCAGTACTGCACTTTAGTGTCAAAGCCTGACTCATTTTATCAATACACAAGCAAAGACTGGATTTTAATGCTACTAAAACTTGACAACATGACAGGTTTTAAAACAATTATCTGCAAGCAATTACATAATTTTATCAAATGCTTCTCTCACAATGCTTACCCAAATACACACAGACTCACAGTGTGATTGTAGACAGACAACTATCCCTTGTACCAAATACATTTACTAGTCTACAAGATCTAAGATGACTGCACACATTGCAGAAAATCTACTACTACAGATTAGTACCAAAATGTTTCTCTCAAAATGATTCCTAAATGCACACACACTCACTGTGTGATTCTAGACAAACAACACTATCCCTTGCACTATACCAAAACACATTTCTTAATCTACGAATACTACATTTTAGTGTAGAAACATGACTCATTTTGCAAATTCATAAACAATGACTGATTTCTAATTGTACCAAAATATAAAAACAGCACAGTTATCTGTCTGCAAACACATGAAAAACACAAATGCTTATCACAGAATGATTTCTACATGCACACACACTGTCAATAAGATTGTAGAGAAAAAAAAGTACTCCCTGCACTTTAGCAGGAGAAATACATTAGTCTCATTAAAATCAAAATAGACCACATACATCCCCTCACAATTAAATAACTCACCTTTCAAGTTGTTTTGTAGATTAAGAAGTACACACACCAGATTTTCTTATACAGAATCTCTGCACTGTTCACCTGTCAGCAAAACCAAAGAATGGCAAATTGTCCCTCTCATTTTCCACACATATACATGTAAACATCAAATCACATTCCATCCCACATAAATTCAAAAGCTAACACACATTTCTATTGGTTAAACATTTTAACCCTTTCCAAATGACATAAATTAGGGTCCAACTAGACCACCAGGTACCTCCAGTAAGCGCCACAGAGCTGCGTTGCAGAGAGGTGTAAAAAGTCGCACGGCCTGGACCACCTCTCTGCAACGCAGCTCAGTGGCGCTTACTGGAAGCACCTGGTGGGCTAGTTAGCCCCCAGGGGCCCTCAGGATTGAAGGGGAATTATTTCCCCAACTTAAAACGCGCCACAGGGCGTGTTTGCACACGTCACCTCAGGCCCCGTCCCCTCCCTTCACCACTGTGTAAACGTGCCCTGTGGCCGTTCTAAGTTGAGAGATTAAGTCCCCTTGAATCCTAAGCGTCTCTAGGGTCAAACTAGCCCACTAGGTACCTCCCGTAAGCGCCACAGAGCTGCGTTGCATAGAGGTGTAAAAAGGGGCGTGGCCTCAGAACACCTGTCTGCAACGCAACTCCCTGGCGCACACTGGAGATACCTGTTGGGCTAGTTGGCCCTCAGGGACCCTCAGTATTGAAGGGGAATTAATTCCCCAACTTACAACTGGCCAGGGGGCGCGTTTGCAGAGTGCTGCAAGGAGGGGGCGTGGCCTCTAGCGCGATGCCGGTCTTTTATTTATTTTATTTTTTTAAGAAGGAGGGCTGTGTGGCCCCCCTTCTTTTTCTAATTTACTGGCCCTGGGGACCCCATCCCCCAGGGCCAGCACCCTAATTTTTTTTGTTGAAAAAAATAAATTTGGGCCTCCCAAGGCCTTAATCGGCCCCGGGGACCCCAACCCCCGGGTCATGGCCTTTTTTTTATTTAAATTCTTTAGGAGGGGGCTGCGTTGCCCCCCTCCTCAGCCCACTTATGGCTCCGGGGACCCCATCCCCCGGGGCCGGCCTTTGTTTTTTATTATTTTAAAAATATATATATTTATAGAAACACCTAGGACATGCTGGACAAACAGTATGTACCTATCACCATGACAATTTGCGTGATATTCATTAAAAGGCGACTATGCATAGAATGAATCCACATGGAATGTATTTACACCGCTAGTGAAGCTCTGACGTGTCTGATGCCCTACCGTGCCTAATCCCGGCGCCCCCGCCGGTGGGTACTCTCCAAGTAGACACCCTTGTCGTTTATTTATACAAACATGGGTAGCTATTGACGGGCACATTTAATATACACGCACACCAAGCCATTCAAAGGGGATTCGACAAAAATTCGACCAAACTATGCAAGAAACCCGCCTCACGGTTAATAAAAAACACATCCACCGCCGGATGTGTAATACTTTTTATTTTACTCTCTGGAAAGGAGACAAACCTAACTTGAGAGTCACAGCGTGCTCCTGGCTGAGCCCAATGCTGTGTTACACCCACCAGTGCCCGCCGATTGCCTCACACCTCTGTGTTGTATTCCACCAGCTAGTGCGTATGCTATGACACTCTCTAGCCCATGTGCACTGTAACACCACCCCGTGAATATGTCATGCCACACTTGCCTTCGCACGGGTTATATTACCCCATCTAATATGCCTTCCTCGATGTGTTTGTTATACCGCACAGCGCTATGCCATACCTATTACAATCTGGGATCCATATCTTTGTCACAGTGCATATGCAACGTTACACTCCCCAGCACATATTTTATATTACAACTTTAGAGACTAGTTATGTTACACAACACTGCCCTGTGCATATTAGACTCCAAGGCGCATATCGCATAGCATGCGCTAGTGCCTGTGCTATCTCGCGCTCTCCAATGAATCTGTCATTGCGCACAATGTATTGCATATTATATTTCACGCCCCGGTTCATCTTATATCACACTTTTTGGTGCAGGGTTTATACCATATACTACATCTAGTTTTCATTTTCAATCGTGCACTCAGGACTATTTTCTATATAACACTGCGTCCACCTACCCTTTTCACGGGCATTACATTTTGCGATGGGGGTGGAGGGTGAGGGGGTGTTTCTGCCAAGTGAGCCCAGAGTCACAGTCACAAACGTCCTCTTCTTCCTGAATAAAAGTGAGATTATGCTACATACTTGTTCATATTTTAAGTAGTTCGCACAGACACACATTTTAAAAACAAAGAGGTTCCCAATACCCACCTTCTCTGAACAGTTAGCTTGCTGCCCCATCCACCTCCTCCCTATCCTCTGTTGTCTGAATCCATGGACTAGCCTCCTCCCTCCTGCCATGCATGGTCTGATGTGCTGCCACTGCCCTCCATTTAGCATGATGCACCAGTCCACTCCTCCTACCCTCCATTGCCCAATTCTATGGCCCATCATTGACCTCCTGCTTAGCCTCTGTGCTTAGCTTGCTGCCCCTATTCTCCTTCCCCCTGCCCTCCGATGTCTTTGTGCATGCCCCTGCTCCATCCTTTTTGCCCACCATGTTCCATGGACCTGCCATTCCTATCTACTCTGAGTGCTCTGTTGAGCTGCCGCTCCCCTCCCACCTGCCTAGCATTGTCAGATGACTGTGACCTGTCCCTGCCACCTCCACTTTGCCTGTCCACATGCCATGCCCCTATCCCCTATCCCCTTCCTCCTGTCCTCCATGGTCCATTTTACTGCCACACCCTCCTGCCCTCCCTGATCTGTTGTGCTGCAACTGCTCCTCCTGCCTGCCCCACGCAGTCTGTTGGGAGGCCCCTTCCCCTGAACTCTATTGTCTGTGCCCAGGTCCTCTCCTGACCCTCCCTTCTATCCTCATTGGTCCTTTGTGCATGCCCCTGCACCCTCCTTCTTGCCCATCATAGCCATTGTGCTGCCACTAACCCTCCCGCTTGCCATGCATGGTCTTCTGTGCTGTCATGGCCCCTCCCACCTTCCCTGTGTGGTCAGATAGCTGCCCCTGACCCCCTCCCACCTTCCCTCCATGGTCTGTGTGTCTGCCACCATAGTCTCATTGTTGCTCTCCATGGTGTGTCTTGTTTCTAGTGCCCATCCTGCCTGACCTCTGTGGTCATCTTGCTGCTCCTGCCCTGCCACCTTGCCCCCAGCCCTCTGTTTCCATGTGCAGACCCCCTATTCCCTCCCTCCTGGCTTGTCTGTTCCATTGTAATGCCCCTGATCCGTCCCTCCTGCCCTTTATGGTTTGTTATGCTGCAGATTTCTCTCCTGTCTGTCCATTATGGTCAGCTAGCTACTTTTGCCTCTTTCCCATCTGTTCTCTGTTGTCCATGTGCATGGTCCTGTCCCCTCCCTATTGCTTTCTATGGATTGTTGTGCTGCACTCCCGTCCCGCATGCGCTGTGTGGTGTATTGTGCTGCTGCAAACCCTGATGCCTGCCCTGTAGGGTCAGTTTGGTGCACCTCTCCATGTCCCTTATGTCCTGTGTTATCCGAGTCCATGTCCCTACCCCAATTCCTCCTGCCTACCATGATTCAATGTACTATTCTTGCGAACATTTTAAACTTGGTAATAGGGAGATTTTGAAAAAAAACCTGGGGTATTGATTTTCCCCTTTGAGTTACATTGAAAAAGAGGAGATTGTAGACAGGAGACAGATCAAATAAAGCCCATTTGAGCTTAAAAACTTTGGACGTTTCCTGGCTGAAACGGGTCTGTTGGCATGTATGGTTGTACTACCACTGCCTCTTGCTTCTGCCCACAATGGTCTATTATATTGCCACAGCCTCTCTTGCCAGTCCTGTATTGTTGGTTTGTTGCCCCTGCCCCCCTTTCCACTTCCCTCCATCGTCTGTTGTGCTGCCACTGCCCTTCCTGCCTGCCCAGTGTGGTCAAATTGTTGCCTCTGCACTCTCCTACCTGCCTTCAATTTTCAGAGTGCGTGCCCCTGGCCTCTGCCTCTCAACAGTATCCCAATGAACAACTAGATTGCTAACATTCTATATTTATTACAATAGTGTGGAACGCCTGACGTCATCTTGATGTAATCAAAACTGTAATACCTAGAGTATTTCCTTTAGAAATTACATATGTGAGAGGGTCTTATTTGCATCAAAATTATGGTTAGTGCTCTAAAAAACTAAAATGAGGACATATTTTCTGAGTTTTCAAATAGCGACAAAGAACTTTTAAATTATTTGTAATCTTTATGTTTTTTTATCCAGTTGACCACTTGATTAAATGTTGCACCTTGGCGAGAGGATGTGGTGTTACTTCCAGAGCTGCAGACTTTACAACTGGGGAACCAGGTTGGAGTTTCTGCTTCAGCTCAACATTCTGTGATTGTGGTCAAATCACTTAGGGCCTCATGTAGGAAGCCAAATACCGGTCGGTAACGGCCGATTTTCGGTAATTATACCGTTACCGACCGGTATTTTGGCTTTTGAGATGTAGGGGGAGAATTTCATGATTCGGTATTTACCGAATCGGTAAAATTACCGAATCGGTAATATTACCGATTCGGTAAATTTACCGATTCGGTAAATACCGAATCATGAAATGAGATGTAGGGGGAGTGTGTGGTGGGTGTGGGGATTCGTTATTTACCACCAACTAAAGGTTGGTGGTAAATGACGAATAGGTGACAAAAAGCATTTTTGTGCACGTTTAAGTGTGCAATGTGGCAGACATACATGCTCTTAGGGCATGTATGTGCGCCACATGTGCACACATGGCCGAATCAGGGGTGCAACAGGGTGTCAATGTGACACCCTGCCACCCTTGCATGTGCTCCCCCATTACCAAATCGGTATTTACCGATTTGGTAATGAGGCATACCTTCCCATCAATGGGAAGGTATGCCTCATTACCGAATCGGTAAATACCGATTCGGTAATTACCGAATTTTTCCGATTCGGTAATATTTACCGACTCATTACCTACATTCCATTTACCACTTCATAAATACCGAATCGGTATGATTCGGTATTTATGAAGTGGTAAATGCCAGCCCACCTACATAAGGCCCTTAATCTCCCCATGTCTACAACCAAAATGAATTTGATCTTGTGTGATGTAACCAATGCTCATGTAAAGCATTCAAATACCTGACAAGTCTGCACTATATAAAACTGCAAATACACAAAAAATAAGTGTTTTGCACACTTCTGTCATTGGGCTACATGTGGGCTACATGTGGGTGATATTTGTGCTGCATTTAGGTTCTTTTGTGTCTGGTGGACATCTTGGGAGATTTATTTGTTATGATGTTTCCTAATTTCCTCATTTACTGCAGTCTCCTCAGTAGGAAATGCTTTCAGTTTTTTACTTTGATTCCATCAAGAAGGTATTCAGATATGTCACACATTTGCCATAAATTCTGAATGTTAGCACTCTAGTTGCTCATTAGATCACTGTAGTAAAGCTACTACTCACCACGGAAGTCTGCTGCTGGTATTAAAAGTGCATGTTTCAGTCTGCATATCAGAATTTTTTAATGAAATAGAAGAGGATTTGAGAAGTCACTCAAAATGTGCCCTAATTTTTCTTTCTTCAGCACTAATCATAATTTCTATGGCAAAATGAACCCCCTCATTGTGTTCCTTTTTATATTAAATGTTTTAAGTGTTACCAGTTTATTCCCATCAAGATGGCTTCAGGTGTGCCATACTTTTGTCATATGTAAGACAGTAAGTGCTCTAGTTGTTCTTAAGAACACTCTGGGACATTCTGTCATTGGGCTATACTTGGGCTACATCTGGGTGATATTTGGGCTACATTTGGGCTCTTTTGTCTCTGGTGGCCATCTTGGGAGATTTATTTGTTATGAAGTTTCCTAATTTCCTCACTTACTGCAGTCTCCTCAGTAGGAAATACTTTCAGTTTTGTACCTTGGTTCCATCAAGAAGGCATTCAGATGTGTCACACATTTACCATAAATTCTGAATGTTAGCACTCTAGTTGCTCATTAGATCACTGTAGTAAAGCTACTGCTCACCAGGGAAGTCTGCTGCTGGTATTCAAAGTGCATGTTTCCGTTTGCATGTCAGAATTTTTTAATGAAACAGAAGAGGATTTGAGAAGTCACTCAAAATGTGCCCTAATTTTTCTTTCTGCAGCACTAATCATACTTTCTATGGCAAAATGAACCCCCTCATTTTGTTCCTTTTTAAATTAAATGTTTTAAGAGTTACCACTTTATTCCAATCAAGATGGCTTCAGGTGTTCAATACGTTTGTCATAAGTAGGACTGTTAACGCTCTAGTTGTTCTTCAGAGCACTCTGGGAAGCTGCAGTAGAACACAAAGGAATCAACTGACAGTCTCTGCCCTTGTTGGATGTACATGTTTTACTTAGAATGTCAGACTTCATTCTCACATGACTGAGAAAGATAATGTGAATTTACAGAAAATATGCTCTCAGTTTAGCCTATAGATCGCCTTCCAAACCTCTGTGGGAAAAGCATGAGAAAATAGTTTTCTCTCAAACATGATTCATGATATCACAGTAGAAGGCTTTTTGACATGGTAAAATAACCTTAGAACACACCACAATTCCTAAAATGAGTATGGTACCATCAACAAATGATTTATAATGTAACTAAAGTCTTAAAACCTTCTATTAACTGCAATGCTTTTTAATGAGGTGATATCATGTATATTGGTCCCAAGATGGCTGCCAACATTTCTTGAATGAAGTACTGACAGCCAATCAGATCTCACGATGAGATGTCTGGTTAGGCTCCGCCGAAATATATCTATCTTTTTAACTCTAATTTTCTCAGGAACTACTGAACGGATTTACACCATTTTAGCAAAAGGCAGGAGTCTGAACTGAGGACTACCTCTTTGCCAAACTTGGTGTAATTCCGTTCAGCAGTTCGGGCTGTAGCTGCGTCAACAGGTCCTATGGGAAAATGCATGGGGAAAATGCGTTTTGGGACCCCCCTTATTTCTCGGCCCCCACTTGACAAATAACCGTGAAAGTTTCAGGATAGGAGCGGATCAGAGCTGGCCAAAAGTTTGGAAAATTTCACGAAGATTTGTCAATCTGCACCAACGTTATTCCAAATAGAATGTTGTGGATTTCCTATGGAAAATTGGTCCTAACTATAACTACCTACTGGTGACTGCCAGTAGGTAATACACATACATATATATATGTGCATATATATGCATATATATATGTGCATATGTGTGCGTGTAGAGGGAGGTAGAGAGAGGTAGAGAGGTAGAGGTGTAGAGGTAGAGTGAGAGAGTAGATGAGGAGTAATAGAGAGTAGAGAGTGAGTAGTAGAGAGTAGTAGAGTGAGTAGTAGAGAGTGAATAGTAGAGAGTGATTAGTAGAGAGTAGTAGAGAGTGAGTAGTAGAGAGAAGTAGAGAGTGGGTAGTAGAGAGTGAGTAGAGAGTGAGTAGTAGAGAGTAGTAGAGTGTGAGTAGTAGAGTGAGTAGTAAAGAGTAGTAGAGAGTGAGTAGTAAAGAGTAGTAGACAGTGAGTAGTAGAGAGTGAGTAGTAGAGAGTAGTAGAGAGCAAGTAGTACGATTGAGTAGCAGAGAGAGAGTAGTAGAGAGTGCTAGAGAGTGAGTAGTAGAGTGAGTAGTAGAGAGTAGCAGAGAAGGAGTAGTAGAGAGTGATTTGTAGATAGTAGTAGAGAGTGAGTAGTAGAGAGAGAGTGGTATAGAGAGAGTAGTAGTTAGTGAGTAGTACAGAGTAGTAGAGTGAGTAGTAGAGTAGTAGAGAGTGAGTGGTAGAGAGTAATAGAGAGTAGTAGAGTGAGCAGTAGAGAGTGAGTAGTAGAGAGAGTAGTACAGAGTAGTAGAGTAGTAGAGAGTGAGAAGTAGAGCGTGATTAGTAGAGAGAGTAGTAGAGAGTAGTTGAGTAGTAGGGAGTAAGTAGTAGAGAGTGAGTAGTAGAGAGTAGTAGAGAGCGAGCAGTAGAGAGTGAGTAGTAGAGAGTGAGTAGTAAAGTGAATAGTAGAGAGTGAGTAGTAGAGAGAGAGTAGTAGAGAGTGAGTAGTAGAGAGTAGCAGAGTGAGTATTAGAGAGTGAGTAGTAGAGAGAGAGTAGTAGAGAGTAGTAGAGAGTGAGCAGTAGAGTAATAGAGAGTGAGTGGTAGAGAGTATTAGAGAGTAGTAGAGTGAGTAGTAGAGAGTAGTAGAGAGTGAGTAGTAGAGAGTGAATAGTAGAGGGTAGTAGAGAGAGAGTAGTAGAGAGTGAGTAGTAGAGAGTGAGTAGTAGAGAGTAGTAGTGAGTGAGTAGTAGAGCGTGAGTAGTTTCAGTCAATCAGTGTCAGTGTCAGTCAGTGTCAGTGTAAGTCAGTGTCAGTGTCAGTCAATCAGTGTCAGTCAGTGTTAATAAGTCAGTGTCAGTCAGTCAGTGTCAGTCAGTCAGTGTCAGCTAGAGCAGCTCTGCTGACCTGGTTCTCTGGATCTAAAGCAACTCTGCTGACCTGGTTCTCTCCCTCTAAAGCAGCTCTTCTGACCTGGTTTCTTTGGCTCTACAGCAGGTCTGCTGACCTGGTTCTCTGGCTCTAGAGCAGCTCTGCTGACCTAGTTCTTAGTAACCCTGGGCGTAGTTCGCGAAGTAGCAGTTCGCGAAGCTACGCAAAGTGCAGTTCGCACTACGCGAGCTGCGCATAGCACTTCGCGAACTGCGTAGTACCTTGTTCGCACTGTGCCAGATATCGTTTTCAATGATTGCAAAGTGCGGACAAGCAACGGCACTGTGCAATCATTGAAAATGGCATCTTGCACAGTGCGAGCTGTAGTTTTCTGCTGCTCGAGTAGATTTTTACTTGAGCGGCAGCTTTCTCAACGCGAACTGGTAGTTTATCATCGCTAGCGGTCGCGAGCATACGCGACCACTCGCACTGAGAAACCTGACCTCCTCGCGTTGGGAATCTCGCCGGGAGGTTTATTTTCCATGCTCGCGATCGCCAATTTGATGTTGCTGATCGCGAACAAGGAAAAAGTCTCGCCAGGATGTCATTTTGCTTGCTCGCGGTCCCCAACTTGACGTTGAGGACCGTGAGCAAGCAAAAAATGACCGCAGCACTACGCAACACTACGCTACGCATGTTCGCACTGTGCTACGTGCAGTTCGCATAGTGCGAAGTAGCGCGA
Organism: Triturus cristatus; assembly: GCF_964204655.1. NCBI lineage: Eukaryota > Metazoa > Chordata > Amphibia > Caudata > Salamandridae > Triturus > Triturus cristatus. Next base: position 614,835,660 of record NC_140580.1, read on the forward strand.
ACTTCGCAAACTACGCGAGCGTAGCGTAGTGCTTTGCCCAGGCTTAGTTCTTAGGCTACAGAGCAGCACTGCTGATCTGGTTCTCCGGCTCTACAGCAGCTCTGCTGACCCGGTTCTATGGCTCTAAGGCAGTTCTGCTGACATGGTTCTCTGGCTCTAGAGCAGCTCTGCTGACCTGGTTCTCTCCCTCTAGAGCAGCTCTGCTGACCTGGTTCTCTCCCTCTAAAGCAGCTCTACTTACCTGGTTTCTCTGGCTCTACAGCAGCTCTGATGACCTGGTTCTCTGGCTATAGAGCAGCTCTGCTGACCTGGTTCTTAGGCTCTAGAGCAGCTCTGCTGAACTGGTTCTCTGGCTCTAAAGCAGCTCTGCTGACCTGGTTCTATGGCTCTAAAGCAGCTCTGCTGACTTGGTTCTTTGGCTCTAAAGCAGCTCTGCTGACCTGGTTCTCTCCCTCTAAAGCAGCTCTGCTGACCTGGTTTCTCTGGCTCTACAGCAGCTCTGCTGACCTGGTTCTCGGATTCTAGAGCAGCTCTGCTGACCTGGGTCTCTGGCTCTAGAGCAGCTCTGCTGACCTGGGTCTCTGGTTCTAGAGCAGCTCTCCTGACCTGCTTCTTAGGCTCTAGAGCAGCTCTGCTGACCTGGTTTACTGGCTCTACAATGGCTCTGCTGACCTGGTTTCTCTGGCTCTACAGCAGCTCTGCTGACCTGCTTCTCTGCACTCACGATGCACACACCCGACTTCGCGAACAAATATTTTAAAATAATACAAGTTTATTATAAGTACAAATATATTATTTTTATGAATATCTTAGATATTCTCTTGCCCTAATATGTATATTAAAGACACATACATATCATTTTGGAACATAATATTTTTTGTGGGAGTTGCGCACCCAAGTACATATAGGACGTCACGCGGGATCTGCAACCGCACAAGCATCTCGTACCGTAATGCGCATGTGTTGCAAATGCATGGGAGCAGGAGTCGCGGACTGGTCGCATACCAATCGTGCACATCATATAATATTAAATGTATATGATGCAACTGAATAACACACAGCCATCGCACACTGTACGTGGATCCTTCAGGACTTTTCTAAAATGGCGGCTAGAATGCGCACACCCACCATGATGTGTAAGCTTTGAGTGCGCAACTCCCCCAAAAAATGAGATTTTTTTTTAAAGAAAATAATATAAATATATTAAAATAAAAAATGAAAACAAGAAATATTAATTAATATTTCAGTTTGAATTAAAAAAAATTTTTTTTTGCAATTTTCAGGAAAATATATGTTATTTAATGAATTAATTTATAAATAAACAGTTAAAAAACTGTAGAAAATCAGTACAAAAAAATAGGTATAACTACTATCACACTTAAAAATTAGCATTTAAAAACCTTTGAAATTCACTGAAAAAAAACATAGGTTTCAGAGACGTTATGGTTCGAAATTAGCATTTAAAAAACCTTAGAAATTCACAGAAAAAAAGCAAAGGTTTTAGGGGTGTTATAGTCAGCTGGCCATTTCACTTGTACACAACCATAGAAATTCCTCTGTTATAGTTAGTTCTGCTAACTATAACTTGCGTGCCCGCAATGCACTGCTGATGATGTCACATATTGCATCATTCATGACATGGTCAGTGACATCACTGATGACATCTCAAATGACATCACTGATGACATCATCCACATGAAAATCTGATACACCTCATCATACACTAGTATAACCTTTCATCACTCACTGTAAAAAACATTGTACCATATTTGAAACCATTGATGTTCATAGATGTGTGAGTGGGTGATTCACTGGGTGTATGGCTTCAAGACTGCATCTGTGAATGTCTGTATGGGTGGGTGGGTGTGTGTGTGTATGGGTATGTTGGTGAGTGAATTGAAGTCTCAGTGGTACATGTGTGAGTAACTACATATGTGAAAGGCAGTATATGTGAGTTTTGGAGTATATACATGACTAGATGTGAGAGTGAGTGATTGTTAGAGTGGCTGTATAGATGAGTGTGTGCTTGTATCAGTGATTGTATAAGAGAGTAAGTATGTGTTAGTATCTATATGAATAAGTGAGCTGGTGTGTATATAACTGGATAGGTGAGTAAATAGGAGTGTGATTGATTCTTTGCATGACTGGCTAGGTGTGTGAGTAACTCTATGGATGAGTGGCAGTGTGAGTGTCTGTATAGGTGTATGAGTGCATATGATAGTGCTGTATTGATGAGTGACTGCATAAATGAGTGACTGTATGGGTAAATGAGTGGATGTGTGTGTAGACCTAAGAATCAGTGAGTGGGTATATAGTAACTAGTATTGGTGTGTCTATGGTTTCGAAAGTGGTAGTCTTTATTTTAGAGTGGGTGTATCACAGGTTATATTAGGGTGTGAGGAGGTGCATCAGATTATCAGGTGGATGATGTCATCAATGATGTCATTAGTGATATCATTTGAGATGTCATCAGTGATGTCATAAGTGATATCACTGACCATGTCATTAATGATGTAATATGTGAAGTCATCAGCAGTGCATTGCAGGGGCGCGAGTTATAGTTAGCTCAACTAACTATAACGGCTGATTTTCTCTGGTTTTGTACGAGTGAAATGTCCAATTCACTATAACGTCCCTGAAACCTGTGTTTTTTCAGCGAATTACTAAGGTTTTTAAATGCTTATTTCTAACTATTACGTCCCTGAAACCAATGTTTTTTCAGTGAATTTCTGAGGTTTTTTAAATGCTAATTTCTAACTATGCCGACAGAGGTAGGACATGTGCAGAAAGAGGAAGAAAGATGCAGAAAGAAGCAAGAAAAATGCAGAAAGAGGCAACAGAAGTCCAGAAAGAGGAAGAAAAGTACAGAAAGAAGCAAGAGATATGCAGAAAGAACCAACAGAGGTGCAGAAAGAGGCCTTGTTACAAAGTCATCCTGTGCCCTGGGCACCCCCAACATTTTGCTGACTGGTCCTGGAGGTTACTGACTCTGACTGAACCTGGGCTCTGCCTAACCAGACCTGGAGCCAGTACTATGCTGAAAGAAACTTAAACTACAGTGAAAACACCTACATACACTAGGATACACTATGGGTTAGGGTGCCCCTGTGATTGACATAACCTCCCCTGTGAGGACGTAGTACATAATAGGGCAGGAGGATTAAAAGTAACTGTAAGTCCATAGCATATAAAAAGGCATGGCACTTTAGAGGCCCTCCGCCCTTTTCTGCACTTGCATACGTGCACTGCAGAGCCTGAGGTCAGGTTAAAAGTAGCTCTGTGTGAGCAGAAAGAGGCAAGAGAGGTGCAGAAATAGGCAAGAGAGGTGTAGAAAGAGGGAATAAGGGTGCAGAAAGAGGCAAGAGAGGTGCAGAAAGAATCAAGAGAGGTGCAGAAAGAAGCAAGAGAAGTACAGAAAGAAGCAACAGAGGTGCAGAAAGAGGAAAGAGGGGTGCAGAAATAGGCAAGAGAAGTGTAGAAAGAAGCAACAGAGGTGCCGAAAGCAGGCAATTATCGCGGCATTGAACCCAGAGAACACAGTTTTAAACATAAGCCTCAAAATGTTTATTCACAGTGCATATCGCAAATTCAACCAGCAAATTGCAGGCCTGGCAACAATCTTGAGGATGCGCATAGGTGACTAAAACAATAGCAAATCTATGAAGCTTTATTTCAGTACAACCGGTGTTCTGTGGCCCTGCTATACTATGGAATGCGATCCAGATGACTCGATACTGACTATTGGCAACTGACAGCTGCTTCAGTGAACTGTCCTTATCTCATGGGTCTCTCTGCAATTCATTGTCTTACTTGTAGATTTTAGCAGCAACACTTATTCTTTTTTTACATTATTAATTGCTTTTAATGATATTATGCTGCTATCTGGTTTTAAAACTCTTAGTCCTATTACACTTTTGTTATTTTACTCACTTAGTTTTGTATACGTATGGTATGTATGTCTTGGTTTTGTGATTATATTTTTAATCAAATAAAGTACCACTCCCAGGTGCCAAAAGTGGGAGAGAAGTTCAGAAAGAGGCAGCAGAGGTGCAGAAACACACAGATGAGGTGCAGAAAGAGGGACAGGGGTGCAGAAATAGAGAAGAGGGGTGCTGAAAGAGGCAAGAGGGGTGTAGAGATTTGCAAGAGAGGTGGTGCAGAAAGTAGTAAGAGCAGTGCAGAAAGAAACAACATAGGTGCAGAGGGAAGCAAGAGGGGTATAGAAAAAAGAAAAAGAAGAGCAGAAACAAGCAAATGAGATGCTGAAAGAGGCTAGAACGGAGCTGAAAGAGACAAGAGAGGTGCAGAAAGAGGCACGAGAGGTGTAGAAAGAAGAAAGAGAAGTGCAGAAAGAAACAACAGAGGTGGAGAAAGAAGCAATAGCAATGCAGAAAGAACCAAAAGAGGAGCAGAAAGAGGCTGAGAGGTGCAGGAAGAGGCAAGAGAAATGCAGAAAGAAGCAAAAGAGGTACAGAAAGAACCAACGGAGATGCAGTAAGAGGGAAGAGAGTTGCAGAAACAGGTAAAAGAGGTTCACAAGGAGGGAACTGGGGTGCACACAGGGGCACGAGAGGTACAGAAAGAACCAACAGAGGTTCAGAAAGAGGCAGGAGGGGTGCATAAATGTGCAAGATAGTAGCAGATAGAAGCAAGAGCAGTGCAGAAAGAACCAACAGAGGTGCTGAAAGAAGCAAGAGAGGTGCAGTAAGAGGCAAGAGAAGTGCAGAAAAAAGCAAAATAGGTGCAGAAAGAGACAAGAGCGGTGTAGAAAAAGGCATGAGAGGTGCACACAGAGGCACAAGGGAAGCAGAAATATGTAAGAGAGGTACATAAAGAAGCAAGAGAATTGCAGAAAGAAGCAAGATGGGTGCAGAAATAGTAAGAGAAGTGCAAAAAAGAAGCAACAGAGGTGCAGAAAGAGACAGGAGAACTGTAGAAAGAGGCAAGAGAGTTGCAGAAACAGGCACGAGATGTGCAGAAAGAGGGAAGAAGGGTGCATAAAGAGGCAAGAGAGGTGCAGAAAGAAGCAAGAGAACTGCAGAAAGAAGGAAGAGAAGTGCAAAAAGAACCAACAGAGGTGCAGAAGGAGGCAAGAGGGGTGCAGAAATCAGAAGAGCAGTGCAAAAAAGAAGCCACAGAGGTACAGAAAGAGACAAGAGAACTGTAGGTAGAAAGAGGCAAGAGAGTTGCAGAAACAGGCAAGAGATGTGCAGAAAGAGGGAAGAGGGGTGCAGAAATTTGTAAGAGCGGTGCAGAAATTTCCAAGACAAGTACAGAAAGAAACAAGAGCACTACAGAAACACCCAAGAGTGGTGGAGAAAGAGGCAGGGCGAGTGGAGGAAGAGGCAAGAGAAGTGCAGAAAGAAGCAACAGAGGTGCAGAAAGAGACAAGTGAACTATAGAAAGAGGCAAGAGAGTTGCAGAAACAGGCAAGAGATGTGCAGAAAGAGGGAACAGGTGTGCAGAAAGTGGGAAGAGAGGTATAGAAAGAGGTAAGAAGGGTACATAAAGAGACAAGAGGGGTGCAGAAAGAAGCGACAGAAGTGCATAAAGAGGCAAGAGAGTTGCAGAAACAGGCAAAAGAGATGCAGAAAGAAGCAAGCGTAGTGCATAAAGACCCAACAGAGGTACAGAAGGAGGCAAGAGGGGAGCAGAAAGAGGCAAGAGAAGTACAGAGAGAACTAAGAGACATGCAGGAAAAGGGAAGAAGGGTGCAGAAAGAGGCACGAGTGGTGCAGAAAGATGGAAGAGAAGTGCAGAAAGAAGCAACAGAGGTGCTGAAAGAGGCACAAAGGGTGCAGAAAGAGGCTAGAGAAGTACAGAAAGAGGGAAGAAACGTGTAGAAAGTGGCAAGAGAGTTGTACAAAGACGGAAGAGGGTGTGAGAAGTTGGCCTGGTATATGCTGTCCACTAGTTATAGTGGGCACCCTGTACCAGTCCAAACAACCCCTTATTGGTTATAGGTTAAAGACAACCTTCATTGAAAGCTATCCTAGTGGCAGCTATGGAGATCAGCCTTCAGGCTAAGTCTTGAAAGAATGTAAAGCAGCTTGTTTTACCAGTCTATAATCTCTTGAGTGGCTAAATGAAAGACAACCACACCAGGTATATATAAAATATATGTATTTATTTCGAAACACACCCTCCTAGTCTCTTTATTAGGCTAGAGGTCAAAACACATAAGTTGCGCTTAAAATATCACAGTAATAAGCACAAATACACGTCAGGCCCTGGGGTGAGCCTAACCATATACTAATATAGTAGTATAAGACCCCACGACTTAACTAGACACAAGACCTAGAGCCTGTAGAATCGCTGGGACCCCAAGGAACCACCCAAGGTAGTGACACAGGGGACCCACAGGGGCCGTGTGCAGTGTGAGAACACAGCTGCGAGCTCCCGTTAGCTTCTATGGGGAAAGTCGCGTTCGATTTTGAAAGATTAGGGACACTTAGAAAAGAGTCAGGACCAAACTCTTTGGGATTTTGGAAGTTCTAGAGTCAACACCCACTGGAGCACCAGAGTACTTGAGTTACCTCACCCAGAGAAGCCGGGTGCATAGGTGTCAAATGGTGTTGGGTCGCGTTGTCGATTTCAATGGAAGCTGGCAAAGAAATGCTGCTGCCGGGAAGATGCGAAGTGTCCAAAGAGATCCAAGCCTGGATCGAAGTCAAGAATAACCTGAAAGCAGAGGGGACAGAGTCTGCCTCACTTGTCAGTGACCAGGAGGATGATAGGCAGATGCCCACCGATGTCAGGTGATTTCAGGTGAAGGAGGTGAAGCTTGACTCTTCAGGCACGAGGACCAGGAGGTGTCGAGGATGACCAGGAACTGGATTCAAGCTGTCCCACAAAGGATGTCGAGTGCTGCAGTGTCAGTGCCCGGATTGGACACAACAAGCCTTGGCAACAGCAACCCACGCAGAAAGGAGAAAGATGCTTCGGTGCAGACCAGCAAGGTCTGGGAGACTCACCACTTGGTTGGGAGTCAGAGCATGTCTGAAGCAACCTGGGAAAATGAAGGAAAATCAAAGTTACCCTCTCAGGGACCCACCAGTCGATGGACCAGGGATCGCGAAGGGGCCTTGAGAAGAAACACAAAATGGCGGTCCACGGGTCACTCGAGGTGACTGGGCCAACAATCTTCAGTGGATTCTCTGCTCGAGGTGGGGGCTACAAGTAATCCCAAGCACGACTTCAAGAGACATTGAGAAGTCAATGCACTTGCACATTTTCCCGGTGACCAGGAGTTCTGGTTCCACACTACTCACGAGGGCTGCAGGTCTCAGCTTTGCTGGGGACTTGGGTCGGCCTCTGAGATGTCTGGCAATCTTCTTCCTGGGCTGCAAATACTCCGGAGTCCGGCGGGAGCTTCAGAGATCCAGACTGGCAAAATGCTTTGTTGGTGCCTGCCAAGCAGGGGAGTCACTCCTTGACCCCAAGGGAGATTTCTTCAGTCCTCTAGTCTTTAGTAGAGCATAGAAGTTCCAGGATTCAGCTTCAGAGTTTCATCCAGGGATATCTAAAGTCCTGTTGCCAGGGGTTCCTTACTTATACCTAAGGAAGGGGTAGGACTAACTCTTGGGACCCACCTATGGGAGGGTTTGGAAAGAGGGATGGCTACACCCATTTCCTTTGTCCAGTTTTGCACCAGAGCAGGGGCTGGAAGCCCCTGAACCAGTTTGAGCTGGACTATGCACAGGGACACCAAATGTGACCTCAGTGTGTGACTTCAAAGCACTCTGAGAGTGCTCCCACCCAGTCTCAATACACATAAGCCTGTCTGGGAGGTGGTTACACCTCCCTGTGACAGGAAACCTATTGTCCAGGCCTCCCCTGATGGAGTTTCGGTCAGCAGGTGGAGGTCAGACCTGTGTCTGTAGCTGCAGCAACCATTTTGTGATGCCAGGGCTCTATTAGATTTCTACCGGGTATACCAGTACTGCCATGTCTCTCCCTCTAGAAGGGTGGGATCATATCCTCACATCAAGAACTGATGTGGGTTATGATTCCAAGGTATTTGACACCAAACACGACATGTTTCCGTGCAGCCAGTCCAAAGTTAGCATTAACCGTTTAAGATATAATGCACTTAAGAGTATATGGTCCGTCTGCACCACTGACAACCCCGGAGAAGAGATTCCGAAGGCTGCAGAGGTGCTCAGCTCATGCCTGGGCACCCTCTCACATATAGCAAAGCACCCTGCATTCAGGATTGATAAGGCCTGCCATAGGGGTGACTGATAGGTTACTATGTGCATTGATAGGTGAGGTATAGAGAACTTGATCCTCTGTAAGGGGTGCATGTACCACCTTATCCAGGCTGCAGTAGAGACCTGTGGTGTCATTTTGAAAGGCTTTCCAGGTGTGGCACAATGCATGCTTCAGCCCCTGGTATGCCTCTGGGGTACCTATTCCCTGGGTACACAGTATACAATATACTAGGGACTCACAAGGGAACCTCAGGATCCAATCTTTGGTGTACCTAAAGTACATGCAATCAATTTAGAGAGGAAGCAGCTAGGCTGGGGCCCTGAATAGCAGGGTCCCAGCCAGACTAAAGTTGAAAAACAGTGAAACACCAGCACAAAGTGGGAGTAAACATGTGAAGCAGATCCTACTCTTCTACAGAGGGGTGCAGAAAGAGGCAAGAGGAGTGCAGAAAGAAGCAAGTGAGGTGCAGAAAGAGGCAAGAGAGGTGCAGAAAGAGGCAAGAGAGGTGTAGAAGCAGGCAAGAGAAGTGCAGAAAGCGGCAAGAGAATTGCTGAAAGAAGCAACAGAAGTGTAGAAAGAAGAAAGAGAAGTGCAGAAAGAGGTAAATGAGATACAGAAAGAGGCAAGAGATGTACAGAAAGATGGAAGACGAGTGCAGAAAGAGAAAACGGGTGCAAAAATAAGCAAGACTGGTGCAGAAAGAAGCATGGGAAGTGCAGAATAAAGCAACAGGGGTGCTGAAAGAGTCAATAGAAGTGCAGAAAGAGGCTAGAAAGTTAAAGAAACAGGTCAAAGAGGTACAGTAAGAGGGAACAGGGGTGCAGACAGAGGCAAGAGTGGTACAGAAACAGGTAAGAGGGGTGCAGAGAGAGGCTAGAGGGGTGCAGAGATTTACAAGAGAGGTGCAGAAAAAAGCAAAAGGTGTAGAAAGAAGCAATAGAAGTGCAGAAAGAGGCAAGTGAGATGCAGAAAGAGGCAAGAGATGTGCAGAAAGAGGGAAGACAAGTGTAGAAAGAGACAACAGGGGTGCAGAAAGAAGCAAGACAGGTGCAGAAAGAAGCATGGGAAGTGCAGAATGAAGCAACAGGGGTGAGGAAAGAGACAAGAGAAGTGCAGAAAGAGGCAATATAATTGGAGAAACACGCAAAAGAGGTACAGAAAGAGGGAACAGGGGTGCAGACGGATGCAAGAGAGGTACAGAAACAGGTAAGAGGGGTGCAGAAAGAGGCAAGAGGGGTGCAGAGATTTGTAAGAGAGGTGCAGGATGAATCAAATGCAGTGCCGGAAGAACAAACAGAGGTGGGACAAGTGAGGTACAGAAGGAGGCAAGAGAACTGGAGAAAGAGGCATGTGAGTTGCAGAAACAGGCAAAAGGGGTGCAGAAAGTGAGAACAGGATGGCAGACTGAGGCAAGAGAGATGGAGCAAGAGGAAAGAGGGGTGCAGAAAAAGGTAAGAGGGATGCAGTAATTTGGAACAGAGGTGCATAAAGAAGCAAGAGCAGTGCAGAAAGAACCAACAGAAGTGTGGAAAGAGGCAAGAGGGGTACAGAAAGAGACAAGTGAAGTGCAGAAAGAAGCAAAAGAGGTGCAGAAAAAACTAACAGAGGTGCAAAAAGAGGCAAGAAGGGTGCAGAAAGGGTTTGGAGAGGTGTACAAAGAGACTAGAGGGGAACAGAAAGAGGCATAAGGGGTGCAGAAAGAAGGAGGAGAACTGCAGGAAGTAGCAACAGAGGTGCTGAAAAAGGCACACAGAGTGCAGAAAGAGACACGAGTGGTGCAGAAAGAAGCAACAGAGGTAAAGAAAGAGGCAGAGTGGTGCAGAAAGAAAGAAGGGAGGGGCAAGAGAGTTGCAGAAAGAAGGAACAGGTGTGCAGAAATAGGCAAGAGAGGTGCACAAAGAGGGAAGAGCGGTATAGAAAGAGGGAAGAAGTGTGCAGAAAGAGTCAAGAGGGGTGCAGAAAGAGGAAAGGGCAGTGCAGAGAAAACCAAGAGAAGTGCAGGAAAAGGGAAGACGGGTTCAGAAAGAGGCACGGGGAGTGCAGAAAGAGGCAAGAGAGGTGCAGAAAGAGGCTAAAGAGGTGTAGAAACAGGCAAGAGAAGTGTTGAAGAAGGCGAGAGGTGCAGAAGGAGGCAAGAAAACTGCAGAAAGAGGCAAGAGAGTTGCAGAAACATGCAAAAGGGGTACAGAAAGAGGGATCTGGTGGGTAGAGTCAGGCAAGAAAGGTACAGAAAGAGGGAAGAGGGGTGCAGAAAGAAGCAAGAGGGGTGCAGAAAGAGGCAACCAAAGTGCAGAAAGAAACAACAGAGGTGCAGAAAGAGGCAAGATAAGTGTAGAAAGAGGCAAGAGAGGGTGCAGAAACAGGCAGGTGAGGTGCAGAAAGAGGGATCAGGGGTGCAGAAAAAGGCAAGAGGGGTACAGGAAGAAACAAGTGAGGTATACAGAAAGAGGCAACAGAGGTACAGAAAGAGGCAAGAGAGGTGCAGAAAGTAGAAGAGAGGAGCATAAAGAGGCAAAAGAAGTGCAGAAAAAAAGAAAGGTGCAGAAAGAAGCAAGAGAAATTCAGAAAGAGGCAAGAGAATTGCAGAAAAAAGCAAGAGTGGTTTGCATACCATTAGTACCAATTTAACACCCACATTTAGCAATAAGTAATAGGTGACCATTCTAGGTTTGCAATGTGCCTTCCACCATGCTCTAACACTTGTTGCTGCATTTTAGATAGCGTTTGAGCAGTTTGAGCTGGAAACACGTTTTTTTTGTTCAAATCTGCAGATTATGCGGCAGATGATGGATTATGTGGCAAATGCGGAACATTTATAATTGTGTGAAAGTCGGTGCAGCCAAACAGTCGCATAATTCTAGTGGCCCTGCTTATATCTCTGACTAGGTCCAGAAGTGCTCCTCAGTGGTTCCTTCTTGTTTTTTGTCTCATTGAGTTTATAGTTTAGCTTCTATGGAGACGAGGAAGACTAAACCTGAGGTTATCACTCCACAACTCAGACTACCATACCACATAATTACTCTCCATAACACATAATCCCACTCAACATAATTCCTATACTCTAAATACCACATACTTTCTATCCACATCAAAGTCAAAGTCTATCCACATATTTTCACTGCACATCACATCACATAATTCCACTAGACAGAACCTACATCAACTCCAAGAAATGTTAGTAAAACACTTTTACATTTACAATGCCAAAAGCTCTAAATCTCTCAAATGTGAAACCTATTACATTGCAAATGCTCCTTTAACTAGTAGTCGCGTTTGCAGAGAGAAAGAGAAAGGGGGCCGGAACTCCAACCAGCGCTCAGGAATTCCGCTGTGTTGGACTTACCGGAGGTACCAGGAGGGCTTCTTGGCCCCCAAAGTCCCTCAGGAGTAAAGTGGACTTTATCCCCCAACCAGTACTATGCCAGGAGGAGCGTTTGCAGAGTGGTGGAGAAAGGTGAGCATGGCCTTGAAGACCTCTTAGCAATCACACTGTGTGGGACTTAGTGGAGGTAACAGGAGGGGTAGTCGGCCCCCAAGACCAACCTTGGGGGCCAACTACCCCTCCTATTACCTCCTGTAAGTTCCACAGAGCAGAATGGCTAAGTTCTCATACCAGGCCCTGCCCCCTTTCCCCACCACTCTGCAAAAGCACTCCCTGGCATGCTCTTGGATGGAGATTAAAGTCCACTTCGCTCCTGAGGCCGATTTCAGGCCAGAGACCCTATCCCTGGGGAATAGCCACTGTTGGACCCGGCCTCGTAGAATGGCCCTCCGTGCCCCCGCACCACCGAAACCTGGTACCTGCAGCCCAAGCACACGGCCCAGCCGAACCTCCCCACCAGGACACACGCACCGACCCGGACGTCCCCGTCCATGGCCTCTCTCCTTTCGGCCACCCCGGGCCCACGTGCCCACTTCATGCACCAAGATGGCCGCCCGGCCCCAGCGCGACCCGGGCCTAGAGGCGCCACTCCGGCTGGAGGACATCACGCTTCCAGGGGTTGAGAGAGGGAGGAGCAGTTTCTATCGCACCTCTGAACTCCCCTGGGACGATGGGTTTCGATCGGCCCTCCGGCCTCCCTGAGGGCTGGCTCCGTGCCCGCTGGGTGTCTGGGACTCCTCCCGACCCGGCCCTGAAAGGATCAAAAGACTATAGCAGGAAATCCCGACAAGCGACCCCCAGGTGACAAGACCCCTGCCTGCACAGACTCCGGACATCAAAGAGGGGTCGACCTATAACAAGGGGTGCTCTGGGTCTGTCCGGCAGATTCGACGCTGGAACAACGAGAGCCTGCCGACGTGGTCGCGGCTCCTGGAACTTGGACCCACCTGAGCCCTGCTGAGTGACTCGCGGCTCCCTGAAGATCGTAAGACCTCCGAACTTGTACCTGAGCCCTGCTGAGTGACTCGCGGCTCCCTGAAGATCGTAAGACCTCCGACCTTGTACCTGAGCCTGCTGAGTGACTCGCGGCTCCAACCGACTCTCACGGTCCCGCCGGACCCCGACTACAACATCGTATCCCCCAGCTCGAGGATTGTGAGCTGTGCGCCGGATACGTCCCTGCTTGAACCTTTACCAGAGACTGTCCCGCTACCCCCTACCCCTTCCGAGACTCTTGAGCCCGTGCTCACCTTGTACATATTTGCAGTGATAACCTACTTGATAAAGATTGTTTTCTCAGAATACCCGGTGTGGTCACTCTGTGTCGTGTGGTGCCAGAAGTACGATCCTAGATACGAGATTCCTCCCCCTGGGGAGTCTCCCGCCAGTGCCCGGCTACGATACCTTGAGGGTGGGTCTCAGGGTAGTCAGGACCCCTTCCAGGCTCCTCTGAGGTCGCCGTCTAACAGCCACATATATATATTTATATATATATACGTATATATATTTTTTTGTTTAATCTTATTTTTAAGGAGGGTGTCCCCTCATGAGGCCCTTATCAGCCCCAGAGACTCCATCCCCCGGGGTATTGCCTCATTTTTTTGTTACATTCTAGGGAGGGGGCTTGTGGCCCTCGTTCCCTGGCACCCTTCTGGCTGCAGGGACCCCATCCCCCAGGACCTGACCTCAGGGTTGGGGACCGTGGGGGAAGACCCAATGTCCTCACAGTCCCAGCCTGCACCCCACCTCCTGCGGGAGCCAGCATTGCTTTTAAACAAAGGGAGCTGCTAACATGCAGCTCCCCTTCTCCTAAAGCAATTCTGCTTTGCTTTGTGGAAGCGAGAACAATGCTTCTGCCCTTCCACTGCAAACTGCAATGTCCCGGGGGTTGGCACCCTGGGACATTGCTGGAGCCAGCCCTGGGGGGTGGCGGTCCCCAGGGCCATAGAGGGCTCCCTGAGGGGGGCTGCACATCCCCCCTCCCTTTGTATGAAAATCCCTGGGGAGGTGATGGTCCTCAGGGCTGGGGTTCCGCAACGGACCCCACCTGTAATTAAAGTTTGCCCCTGGGAGGTGGTGGCCCCCAGGGCAATATGTGGAGGAGCAGGATCCCACCCACACTATCTAAATTTATATTTAAACCCTGGGGAGGTGGCAGTCACCGGGGCTTGGTGGACCTGCGATGCCCCCGCACATAATTACATATGCCCCTGGGAGGTAGTGGTACACGGGCAGTGTGGGGAGGGGCAGGAGCCACCCACACTTTCTTTAATAATATTTAAGCCCCGGAGAGCTGGCAGTCCCCGGGGCAGCATGGAGGGGCAGAAGCCCCCGAACACTTTTTTTTTTAAAGCCCTGACGAGGTGGCAGTCCCTGGGGCTGTGGGGGGCTGCGTGCCCCCCATACATTATGAGCAATTCCCTGGGGAGGTGGCTTTCCCTTGGGCTGTGGGAGCCCCCACAGGCCCCCACACCATAATTGTGAAAGTACCCCTGGACCTGGCCCAACCGGGGGCTTAAAACAAATGAAGCGCAGAGCCAGACACTTCTTTTTTTTCAGCCAGATTCGCACACCCAGCGCAGATTTGGTTGAAATTATTTTAAAACAATGCTTTTTTGGCCCTGGGGGTCAGGGTGTTTCTACCCTGCCCCCTTTTTTTGTTTTTTATAGCCTTTTTATTTTACTGTCTTGTGACTTGGTTTGGCTGGAGTTCCATGGTTTGGAGTGTTGGCAGCCAATAACAATTAAGCTCGTGGTCGGGAGGGTTCGCAAAAACTCCTATGCCCTAAGATATCGATATCTTTATTTTTTTTATTTCTCAGGAACTACGCAATGGATTTACACCATGCTTTCTGAATGAAGGCCTACCAGAGCAATCCATTAGTTTAAAAATTTGCGAAGATTCATCAAACGGCGCCAAAGATATTGGCAAAAGAAAAAACGCTTTTTGAATAGAAACAAGGTCCTAACTATGACTACCTACAATATATTATTTTTATCTATCGATCTATCTATCTATCTATCTATCTATCTATCTATCTATCTATCTATCTATCTATCTATCTATCTATCTATCTATCTATCTATCTATCTATCTATCTATCTATCTATCTATCTATCTATCTATCTATCTATCTATCTATCTATCTATCTATCTATCTATCTATCTGTATATATGTATATATATATATATATATTCACTGAAAAAACCATAGGTTTCAGGGGCGTTATAGTTAGCTGGACATTTCCCTCATACAAAACCCTAGAAATTCCCCCAATATAGTTAGTTCAGCTAAATATAACTCACGCCCCGCAATGCACTGCTGATGACGTCACATACTACATCACTCATGACAAGGTCAATGACATCACTCATGACATCACTGATGACATCTCAGATGACATCACTGATGACATCACTGATGACATCATCCAGTGTGTGTGTGTTTCTATAAACTTTAAATATGTTTATTATATATAGGGAAAGGCATATTGAAGAATGAGTGAGTGTATAAGTGTGTGAATGGATGATTTTGTAGGTGCGTGAATGACTCTATAAGTGAGTCATTAAATGTATCTTACTGAATGCATGAGTTAATGACTAAACTGTGTGAATGAATATATGCGTCTGTCTGTTGGTGTATAACCGGATGCATGGTTTTGTGATAAGGTACATGAATGTTTATATAAGTTATTGATTGGTTGTCTGAGTGTCTGAGTATCTGTATGGGTACATGAGTGTTTGTGTGGGTGGGATGTGTGTGACTCTGTGCATAGATGTGTCAGTGGGTGGTTCACTGGGTGCATGGTTTCAACACTAGGTCTGTAATGGACCGTATGGGTGGGTGAATATCTGTATGGTTGTGTTAGTTTGTGAATATATATTTCAGTAGTACATGTGTAATTTACTACATATGTGAACGGCAGTATATATGTATGTTGGAGTACAGAAATGACTATAACTGAGAGTGTATGATAGTGTGAGTGGCTGTATGGATGAGTGTGCGCTTGTATCATTGATTGTATAAGACCATAACAATGTGCTAGTATTTGTATGAGTAATTGACCTTGCGTGTGTATAACTGTATAGGTGAGTAAATGGCAGTGTGATTAATTACTTGCATGACTGAGTATGTGTGTGAGTAACTCTATGGATGAGTAGCGGTGTGGGAGTGTCTATATAGGTGTATGAGTGCATATGATAGTCCTGTACTGAGTGACCATAAGTATGAGTGAGTGTACGGGTGAGTGAGTGGATGGGTGTTTAGATGTAAGACTCTGTGATAGGGTATGTACTCATTGGTGTTGGAGTGTGCATGGTTTTGAGAGTGGCAGTATGCAATTTAGAGTGGGTGTATCAAAGGTTATAATAGGGTGTGACAAGAAGCATCAAACAATCACATGAATGACGTCATCAGTGATGTCCTCAGTGATGTTATTTGAGACGTCATCAGTGATGTAATCAGTGATGTCACTGACCATGTCATGAGTTATGTAATATTTGACGTAATCAGCAGTGCATTGCGGGGGTGCGAGTTATAGTTAGCTGAACTAACTATAACAGAGGAATTTCTAGGGTTTTGTATGGGGGAAATGTCCAGCTAACTATAACGCCCCCGAAACCTATGGTTTTTACAGTGATTTTCTATAGTTTTTTAAATGCTAATTCCTAAATATAACGTGCCTGAAACCTATGGTTTTTTCAGTGAATTTCAAAAGTTTTTTAAATGCTATTTCCTAACTATAACATACCTGAAACCTATGTTTTTTTAAGTGAATTTCAAAGGTTTTTTGAAATGCTAATTCCTATCTATAACTTATCTCTAAAGCTATGATGTTTAATGATTTTCATAGGATTTCTAAATCTTTATATTTCAGGGTATCAATTCCTTTAATTATGTTTTCTTTTATATTGTTTTGCAACATTTTTTAAAGTTTTTTTTCAATTAATTCTTTTAAAAATTAAAACAAAATATTTATTTTTAATGATTTTTTTTTTTATTGAAATTTTGGAAACTATTTTTTATATATTTTTAAACATTTTTTAGACAATATTTTTAATACTTTGTTATTTTTTTTAACAATTTTTTCCTTGGAATCATGCACCCAATGTGTTAGGAACCGCGCACCCTACGCGGGAGAAATTGTGCACCCAATGCGTTAGGATGCGCGACTCCTAATTTTACCGTAAAAAAAAAAAATAGCCCCTATCACTAATTTTGATTATCCCCGGGGACCCCATCCCCCGGGGTTCATAAAAAAACGTTGGGGACTGTAGGGGGAGCCCCAATGCCCCCACGGCCCCCGCCGGCTCCCCGTGTCCTTCGGGAACCGGCATGGCTTTTACACATGGGGAGCTGCTGACATGTGGAAAAACAATATCGTTTGGATTTTGAAAGAGAGAGCAGGTTTCCCTGCTCTCTCTTTCAAAATCCAAACAAAGTTTGCTATGGGAGGGCGGGAAGCTACCGCCCTCTCATAGCAAACAACAGTGTCCTGGGGTGGGCACCCCAGGACAATGTAGGAGCCGGCCCTGGGGGGTGGCGGTCCCCAGGGCCCTCGAGGGCTCCAGGAGGGGGGCCACGCAGTCCCCCTCCCTCAAATAATAAAGCCCCGGGGGGTGGTGGTCCCCGGGGTTTGGGGGGCAGTTCAGCCCCCCATTAAATGTTATGGTTTTTTCCCCCGGGATTTGGCCCCCCCGGGGGCTAATTATTAAGGGGTTTTTTTCTTTTTGCCCGGATCCGCGCACCCTGCACGCATTTTTCTGTGTTTTTTTTAAAAAAGGGGGCCCCGGGGGGTCCTTTTGGGACCCCCTAAGCAACACTTGAGGGTCAGAGTATTTCTACCCTGCCCCCTTTACATATTTCACACACTTATTTCCCTTACTTAATCTGCCTTGCTTCTACCGTGGCACAAAATGGCTGCCAACAGTTCCATGTTTCGAATGTAGACAGACACTTGACAGCCAATTAGCATTTAACGCGTGATCGGGAGGGTGCGCGCTCGGTTTCCAGAGGGTGCGCTCAGGGTCCACATAGGGTGCGCGATCCTCCAAGGCCATAGATATCTATCATTTTAGCTCTAATTTTCTCAGGAAACACTGAATGGATTTACACCATTTATGCAAAAGGCACGAATCTGAACTGAGGACTACTTCTTTGCCAAATTTGGTGTAATTCTGTTCAGCAGTTCGGGATGTAGCTGCGTCAACAGGTCCTATGGGAAATTGCATGGGAAAAATGTGTTTTTGGACCCCCCTTTTTTCTCGGCCCCCGCTTGACGAATTACCACGAAACTTTCAGGATAGGAGAAGACCGGAGCTGGCCAAAAGTTTGGAAAATTTCGCAAAGATTTGTCAACCGGCGCCAGACTTATTGGGAATAGAATGTTGCAGATTTCCTATGGAAAATAGGTCCTAACTATAACTACCTACTGGCGACCGCCAGTAGGTAATATATATATATATATATATATATTATCTACTGGCGGTCGCCAGTAGATAGTTATAGTTAGGGCCTATTTTCCATAGGAAATCCGCAACATTCTATTTGGAATAACGTTGGCGCCGGTTGATGAATCCTCACGAAATTTTCCAAACTTTTGGCTAGCTCCGCTCCGCTCCTACCCTGAAAAGTTTGGCGGTGATCCGTCAAGCGGGGGCCGAGAAAAAAGGGGGGTCCCAAAAAGCGTTTTCCACATGCAATTTCCCATAGGATCTGTTGTCGCAGCTACAGCCCGAACCGTTGAAAGGAATGACACCAAATTTGGCAAAGAGGTAGTCCTCAGTTCGAACTCGTGCCTTTTGCATATATGGTGTGAATCCGTTGTTTTTTTTTTTAACAATCTTTCTGATTTTCCAGGTCTGTCATCGGCATCCATGATTCCCACAGGAGTGTTCCGCCTTGCTGTTTTGTATTATTGTTGTTACATTTTGTTTATTAGTTTATTGTTCATATATATGTTAATAGAAAAATAAAGTTTGAAAATAGTTTATCGTTTATATATTTATTATTATAAAAAATAAAGTTTGATATCTGAAGTTTGCACCAACTCCTGAATAGTGTGTTAGATGTATCTCAACTTTACTTCCGTTAAAGTGCTGATAATGAAATGGAGAGTAGCCGTTCCTGTGCAAAAAGACACGAGGTGCACCTTTCCGATTTATTCTAAATACTAAAATTCTGTATTGAATTGCACTGAGGTATTGGCTGCACTTACAGTGTACACACAAAATCTATTAAGAAATGTCATTGTATTTATATTGATTGGAAATAGTGCATCAGGTGCTGGATCTTGACGAGATACACTGCTCAGTTCGTATATTGTTCTGCACACGAAAAAAATCACATAACAACTTTCACACCAATTGCAATGCGAAACAAATTCCGGCGATAAGACACGTTAGCACCAGGGATTTTATACCTGCTTTCTGCTGGTGTTAAGCAGGACAACTACCTGCACCATGAAAGGGAACACAGCCAAGAGCCACACCAGAACACCCACAGGTGCCATAGAGTCAATGAGCATGATACAGGGATACCCATGAGGGCCACAAGACTCATCGCAACAACTTCAGGACCGCCAATGCCCCCCAAACCCGCATCTGAGCAAGTGTGTCCCTGTGGTCATTGTGTTAGCATGATAGGCACGAGCCCTGCAATATCACAGTGTGCTGTCACCTCAGCTTTGGCAGTGAGCCTGGACATGTAGCTATGCACGCATCCTCCTGCATGTACAACCGGCGTGTGTTGGTCCGGGGTACACAGGTCAGCGCAGTGGTGTGCCTATTCGGCAAGGGGAACGGGGTATCTCGGACATGTCCGTATACAGAAAGTGCGGTAAGTGTGTCTCTGTGTTCTGGTGTGGCCTGCCACAAGGGCCGCAGCAGTCGATGTTGTAAAGTAGCATGCACCACCTCCAAACGGCACTGTGATGGAGTAGGCATTACAAGGGTGTGCCGTACGAGTGCACGAGATACAACAGCGCACCGTACATAAGTGTGGGGGCTCGTGTGAGGGAGGAGCAGCTGTTTGGCAACATAACAGACAGTGAACTCGCCCATGTGCCACGGGCTGGGCATTTCATCCATGATGACCATGGTCGCAGACATCCCACAACACCAACGACTGGCCTTTGTACACATCCTGTATGAATGCAGTGTGGTTTTCACTTCTATGCTCGTTCAGTGGTGTGATGTTGGCGGGTTGTGTGACTTGTGTTCCTTGTTGGTGTGTTTCATTTTGGCCATTGTTAGTCTATATGTGTGTTGTACTTAATTGTGCATGTGTGCCATTCTGCCCATCTCCTCCCCTCCCCCCACTCTCTGCTTCTTCCTCTTCCTAGTGCTGTTGTGTCTATAATTTTGTTGCTTCACACATAAATACATGTAAAGAATAAATTAGAATAGTTCCTTGATTCTTTTAGGTTTCAAACTTCTCTATTGGTTTCTTTTTAATTTTCCATATGAACCTTTTTTTTAATATTCAACAACACATAGAAGTCAGAAGTGCAACATATTCTATCAACACACTTTCTAGAACATTCTACAATACGTGCAGGTTAAAAGTTCATCAATTTTTTGAAACTTTACGATATTTTTTTGTAACATTTTCTTGAACATTTAATGACACGTGCAGGTTAAAATTTGACGATTGTTTTAAGTTCGAACAGTGCCTTCCAAATGCAAGTAGCAGGTGTGGTTGAGCTGAGCAAATGTTATCCTATGATATGTACTCCACGTTGAAACTGCTTTTTCTTAACCAATCACAAAGATGCTTTTCCACAAAACTAATGTGCACCCTACTTTTAAAAAAGAATGCTTTTATGAAATCTTTAGAGATAATTTATAGATAGGAATTAGCATTTAAAAAACCTTTGAAATACACTGAAAAAAAACATAGGTTTCAGGGGCGTTATAGTTAGGAATTGGCATTTAAAATTCACTGAAAAAGCCATAGTTTTCAGGGGCGTTATAATTAGGAATTTACATTAAAAAAACCTTAGAAATTCACTGAAAAAACCATAGGTTTTAGGGGTGTTATAGTTAGCTGGACATTTCCCTTGTACAAAACCCTAGAAATTCCCCTGTTATAGTTAGTTCAGCTAACTATAACTCGCGCACCCGCAATGCACTGCTGATGACGTCACATATTACATCACTCATGACATGGTCAGTGACATCACTGATGACATCACTGATGACATCTCAAATGACATCACTGATGACATTGCTGATGACATCATCCATGTGATAAATTACTGCATCTTCTTACACCCTAATTTAACCGTTGATACACAAACTCAAAATTTCTGACGTCCATTCTCAAAACCATAGATACTCCAATACCAATAACTAAATACCCACTTATTAACTCTTAGGTCTACATACACCTCCACTCATTCACATGTACAGTCACTCATACTTACAGTCACTCCGTACAAGACTATCATATGCATTTATACACCTACATAGACACTCACACACCACCAATCATCCATAGAGGTACTGTCACACCTAGTCAGTCATGCAAATAATTAATCACACTCCCATTTACTCACCTATGCAGTTATTCACACTCAAGTTCACTTACTACTAAAAATAGTACCACATTCTTATGCTCTTATACAATCATTGATACAAGCACACACTCATCCATACAGCCACTCTCACAATCACACACTCTCACATATACCCACTTATATACTCTTTGATGCATAAATACTGCCTTTATCATATGTAGTTAGTCACAAATGTACCACTGAGATATATATTCAATCCCTAACACACCCATACATACACTCACTCAACCATACAGTTCATCACAGATGCACTCTTAAAACCATGCACCCATAGAATCACCCACTCACACATCTATGCACAGAGTCACACACAGCCTACCCACACAAACACCCAGGCACCCATACAGATACTCTGACAACCAATCGATAACCCATATAGACACTCATATAGCTATTCACAAAACCATGCAGCCACTTATACACCAACAGACAGAAACATACAGACATTCACACAGTTTAGTCACTAGTCTGCATTAAGATACATTTAATTACTCACTTATAGAGTCAGTTACGCACCTAGAAAATCATCCATTCACACACTTGTACAGCCACTCATTCTTCCACAGGCCTTTCACTATAAATATATAAAACATATTTAACATTTACAGAAACACACAGTCACTGGATGATGTCATCAGTGATGTCATCAGTGATGTCATTTGAGATGTCATCAGTGATGTCATCAGTGATGTCACTGACCATGTCATGAGTCAGCAGTGCATTGTGGGGGGCCAGTTATAGTTAGCTGAACTAACTATAACAGGGGAATTTCTAGGGTTTTGTACGAGGGAAATGTCCAGCTAACTATAACACCCCTGAAACCTATGTTTTTTTCAGTGAATATATATATATATATCCAAATGCAAACGCTCCCAAGTGAAGGCGCCACACACGGAATGTTGAATTTCCATCATTTATTGCAAGACTGCGGGGCAAACATACATCGCGGTTTTCAGCTTCTATTAATGTCAATATTTCCATACGCGTTTTTGGCGTTCCTCGCCCTTGGTCTCTGGATCGGCAAGCAGAGATCAGCAGCAATGATTTCCATCGCACTCGTGATGGCTTATATATGTCCCGCCCCCATGGGCTTGTGCATCAAGTGCATTGTGTTTATTAAAGTTCATTAATGCCGCCAAAGTCTCCATAATTCAATATTCATTACCCCAGTGGGTGCTGTCGACTTACGAGGTTGATGCTCCGCTTTCTTATAGTCACTGCAACAGGACATGGCGCTCCTTCTGCACCTCGAAATTCAAGGCGCTGGACCCGAACTGTCAGCAGCGGGGTGCCTTCGCGACCAGAGCCGGCCGCGACATATCCAAATGCAAATGCTCCCAAGTGAAGGCACCACACACGGCCTGTTGAATTTCCATCATTTATTGCAAGACTGCGGGGCAAACATACATCGCGGTTGTCAGCTTCTATTAATGCCAATATTTCCATACGCATTTTGTGCGTTCCTCGCCCTTGGTCTCTGGATCGGCAAGCAGAGATCAGCAGCAATGATTTCCATCGCAGTTGCGATGGCTTATATATGTCCCGATACATCAAAGCTCAAAGTTGCCCACAAAGCATAGACGCACTCAAACATTTAGAAAGCAACAAGCCTTTTAATAGGTGAAGCAGGAGCTTGCATACCAATATAAAATTACAGCGTTCATCTCATCTTCACCTCTGCACTTTCCTCAGAGGCTCGACAATCTCATGCTGTGCTGACACCCCCCCCCCATTTAAATCAAACTTATCACCCTCTAATGGGCTGCTCGATTGAGCACACAGTGATTACTGGGTCCTGTAGTGCAGTCAGTAATGTTATACCCAAAAGGGTGCACACAAATCATGCTGTTGACAGATTCGAAGCCCACCGATGGGCCTCAGCACACAAGTCCGATTAGAAATCCTGTTGAAATGTCCCACAACACAGCTTCGTTGAATACAAAATTCTGTGGCCCCCAACATCATAGGGTGGTGGGTCTCTTACGGCTGGGCTGCCGCATGAAAATCACAGCTCAAAGTTGCCCACAAAGCATAGACGCACTTGGACATTTAGAAAGCAACACGCCTTTTAATATGTTAAAACTGGAGCTTGCATACCAATATGAAATTACAGCGTTCATGTCATCTTCACCTGATGCGTTTCAGTGCTCTCTGCACTTTCCTCAGAGGCTTGACAATCTCGTCCTGTGCTGACACCCCCCCCTTTGAAAGCAAACTTCTCACCCTCCAATGGACTGCTTGATTGAGCACCTTTAGTGCAGTTAGTAATGTTATACCCAAATGGGTGAACACAAATCCTGCTGTTGACAGATTCAAAGCCCACAGATGGGCCTCAGCACACAAGTTATGTTATGTTAATGACATTTTTAAAGCGTGTTGATTACCCGGAGGTATCCTGGCACTAGCTTGATCTCCTAATGGCCAAGAATGAAAAACAGATTTATTAGGACCAAATTAATGGGAAAAGAGCCAAGTTTTTAAGCCCTTCCTGAAGGATAGAAGTTCCGTGGCATTTCTCAAATGGAACAGCAAATCATTCCAAGCTTTTGCCGCGCAGTGACCAAAGCTTCTGCCACCCCATTGGGTTTTTTTTATGCGTGGTACTAAGACCAGCTTGGCCCCCATTGATCGCAGTGTTCTTTCTGGGATATACCATTGGAATTGCCGTTTTAGATAGTCTGGTCCCGTGCCCTGGAGTGCTTTGAAAACCATGCAGGGAGCCAATGCAATTTTTTTATTTCATTATAAATCGAAGAGAATCTTGATGTGCCAGTGAGCAGTCTAGCTGCTGCATTCTGCAACACTTAAAATTTGTTCAGGAATCTTTGTTGAACATATAGGTAAAGACTGTTACAGTAGTGCAGTCTAGCCATTACAAGAGCTGTGACAACTGTTTGCCTGCTCCCCGGGGGCAAGAACGGCAATATTTTCCTGAGCATTCTCATAACAACCAAGGTTTTTGATGCCACTGCGTTTACCTGGGACCCAAAGGTGAGACTCTCGTCAACTATTACACCCAGGTTTTTAACCTTTTTAGTAGGATCAGGGAGAGTACCCATTGAGTCAGGCCACCAGTTTGGTGTCCAGATGTTGGTATTGTTGCCGAACAATATAACCTCAGTTTTACCAGTGTTAAGTTTTAGTCAATTTTCTGCCATCCAGCTTCCCACTCACAACATGCAATCCTGGAGACATCCTTCTATTCCCACCTCCTTGCCTGCTGTCATAGACACCACAATTTTCGGTATCGTTCGCATAAGAGGTGAGACAAAATCCAAATGCGTTTATAATGGGGGCCAGTGCCCAGACGTAGACATTAAAAAGAAACGGACTGAGAGAGGACCCCTGTGGAACACCACATGGCAGAGCAAAAGGATTAGACTGGTAATCTCCCAATGCAACAATTTAGCCTCTATCTGCAAGAAAAGATCTTAAAAGATCCCAGGCTTTCTGATGGATTCCACATGCTGTTAGGCGGTCCATTAATATATCATGGTGGACCGTATCGAAGGTGGTGGACAGATCTAATAAAATCAGTGCTGCCCTGCCACCCTGATCAACGGCTTCCCTGATCTCCTAAGTGGCTTTAATGAGTGTGCACTCTGTACTGTGTCCCTCTCTAAAGCCATATTGAGAGGGATCCAAGGTTTGTGTCTCTGCTAAAAAAGGTGCTTAGGTGTCTATTCATGATTGTTTTGATCAGTTTCGCTGGGAGTGGGTGTCTAGAGATAGGGCGAAAATTATTCGGATGCTTAGGATCCAAGCTAGGCTTTTTTAAAAGGGGCAAAATGGAGGCCAGTTTCCAGCGATTGGTAAAGAGCCCTGTTCCAAACATATTGTTAAATATGGATGATTAGGATGCTACGATCGGACCCGATGACCACCGCAGCCGGACATGGGCCATAGGGTGACCCTGAATTTACATCCCTAAGGATCTTTTGAATATCATCAGGGAGCACTGGTGCAACATTCTCAAAAGTGGGGAATAGAGCCCTCTCGACCTTGGATTCATCCCTAGCCATGTTCGTGCCATCTGTGCTTACCCCACTAAAGACCAGGAAGATGGATTCCACTTTTGACAGAAAAAAGTTGGCAATTTCTTCACATAGTTCCTGACTTGGTTGAACTGTGACAGGCCTATGTGACGCCAGGGTGGCTACTGTTCTAAACAATTCTTTTACTGAATTCTTCGTTCCTTCAATATGAATTGCATAACATTTTTTTGGGCGGTGAAGTTGAGTTGTTTATAGTTCTGCAGGCTGAGTTTGTAGAACTTTTTATCTGATTCCTTATAACTTCTCCTCCAACTCCGCTCAAGCCGTTTGCAAATGAGTTTTTAATATCTTAACTCCTCTGTAAACCATGGAGAGGAGGGGTGGGCTCTTTTAGGATTGAAGGTTTTGACTGGAGCTATTACATCACAGGCTTACTCCAGCCATTCCGTATGTGCCAGACTCGCCTCCTCCACTCCCAGCGGCAATTGAACTGCTGAGGAGGTAAGAAGCTCATGTCAAGCTATGCCCTCAATTTTGTTCCAGACTCTTGTTTTTATATGTTCTTTTGGGCCTGTACCCCTAGCCCGATGCTCTGTCAGTGTTAACTCAAATGGAACATTTGTGTCATCAGACCACACCAGGGGTAAGAGACCCATAAATTGAAGGCTCGGGTGGTTGGAAAAGATACCGTCCAGGGTATGTCCTGCCAGATAGGTAGGACCAACTACCCACTACTTCAGGTCGGCACTAAGCATCAGATCATTCAGAATCACTATGTCTGGTTCGGCAAGTGCTTCCAGATGAAAGTTAAAATCTCCCATAATTGTATAGGCCTCTGAATAAAAGCCCTCTTCCAGTATGTTTCAGAGGGAAGCTAAGAAGGGGTTTCTAATTTCTGGCAGTCTGTACAGTAAACACCTTTTGAAGGTGTGATGATGTTATGTTATGTTATGTTATGTTATGTTATGTTAAAAAGGACTTGTAGAGCGCGCGACTACTCAACAGAGTGTCCCGGCGCTGAGACAGAAGATACGTGGACCAGAAAGGGAAACTCCAATACCAGTGTGTCGACCAATTATGCTGTTTGTTGGAACAGCATAATGGGATGGGATAGACTAAGGTTAAAAAACCAAGGCCTCACATATTTCTATAGGGATAGGCTGAAAAGCTGCCTTAATTGATCCATGATAGATCACCGCCAGGCCCCCTCCTTTCCTAATAGGCCTATCTAACATGTGGCATAGGAACCCTGGAGGGGTGGCCTTCACTATATCTGGGCCAGAAGAACTATCTGTCCAAGCCTCAGTAATGAAAGCCATTTTGATGTATTTCTCCTCAATAAGCCTAGCGCACTCTAAGCTGTATCAAAAGTTGGTCGCACTCTGCTCGTCACACCAGCAAGTTGCCCCAAGGAACTGTGGTGAATGTAGTGGTGACGGCGAGTACGCCTATGCCACGATGTATGTAGAAAAGTATGTGTTGCATTAGCCATCCCTGGACACGTGTTTCGAGGTAGTTGCCTCTCGTCAGCAGGGAGCAGGTCAGTGTAAAGGGGTGCCGCGTGGACT
This sequence comes from Triturus cristatus, assembly GCF_964204655.1. Lineage (NCBI taxonomy): Eukaryota > Metazoa > Chordata > Amphibia > Caudata > Salamandridae > Triturus > Triturus cristatus. Next base: position 614,862,398 of record NC_140580.1, read on the forward strand.
GCCAAAATGTAATTAAAACAGGTGAAGTACCTCTCATGGCGCGCAGGTGCAGGTCCAAGGCTCGTCAGCCCGTTGGCTCAAGGGAGCCGTAATAAATGAATCAAAAGTTGGTCGCACTCTGCTCGTCACACCAGCAAGTTGCCCCAAGGAACTGTGGTGAATGTAGTGGTGACGGCGAGTACGCCTATGCCACGATGTATGTAGAAAAGTATGTGTTGCATTAGCCATCCCTGGACACGTGTTTCGAGGTAGTTGCCTCTCGTCAGCAGGGAGCAGGGAGCAGGTCAGTGTAAAGGGGTGCCGCGTGGACTGCCAAAATGTAATTAAAACAGGTGAAGTACCTCTCATGGCGCGCAGGTGCAGGTCCAAGGCTCGTCAGCCCGTTGGCTCAAGGGAGCCGTTATAAATGAATCAAAAGTTGGTCGCACTCTGCTCGTCACACCAGCAAGTTGCCCCAAGGAACTGTGGTGAATGTAGTGGTGACGGCGAGTACGCCTATGCCACGATGTATGTAGAAAAGTATGTGTTGCATTAGCCATCCCTGGACACGTGTTTCGAGGTAGTTGCCTCTCGTCAGCAGGGAGCAGGTCAGTGTAAAGGGGTGCCGCGTGGACTGCCAAAATGTAATTAAAACAGGTGAAGTACCTCTCATGGCGCGCAGGTGCAGGTCCAAGGCTCGTCAGCCCGTTGGCTCAAGGGAGCCGTAATAAATGAATCAAAAGTTGGTCGCACTCTGCTCGTCACACCAGCAAGTTGCCCCAAGGAACTGTGGTGAATGTAGTGGTGACGGCGAGTACGCCTATGCCACGATGTATGTAGAAAAGTATGTGTTGCATTAGCCATCCCTGGACACGTGTTTCGAGGTAGTTGCCTCTCGTCAGCAGGGAGCAGGTCAGTGTAAAGGGGTGCCGCGTGGACTGCCAAAATGTAATTAAAACAGGTGAAGTACCTCTCATGGCGCGCAGGTGCAGGTCCAAGGCTCGTCAGCCCGTTGGCTCAAGGGAGCCGTAATAAATGAATCAAAAGTTGGTCGCACTCTGCTCGTCACACCAGCAAGTTGCCCCAAGGAACTGTGGTGAATGTAGTGGTGACGGCGAGTACGCCTATGCCACGATGTATGTAGAAAAGTATGTGTTGCATTAGCCATCCCTGGACACGTGTTTCGAGGTAGTTGCCTCTCGTCAGCAGGGAGCAGGTCAGTGTAAAGGGGTGCCGCGTGGACTGCCAAAATGTAATTAAAACAGGTGAAGTACCTCTCATGGCGCGCAGGTGCAGGTCCAAGGCTCGTCAGCCCGTTGGCTCAAGGGAGCCGTAATAAATGAATCAAAAGTTGGTCGCACTCTGCTCGTCACACCAGCAAGTTGCCCCAAGGAACTGTGGTGAATGTAGTGGTGACGGCGAGTACGCCTATGCCACGATGTATGTGGAAAAGTATGTGTTGCATTAGCCATCCCTGGACACGTGTTTCGAGGTAGTTGCCTCTCGTCAGCAGGGAGCAGGTCAGTGTAAAGGGGTGCCGCGTGGACTGCCAAAATGTAATTAAAACAGGTGAAGTACCTCTCATGGCGCGCAGGTGCAGGTCCAAGGCTCGTCAGCCCGTTGGCTCAAGGGAGCCGTAATAAATGAATCAAAAGTTGGTCGCACTCTGCTCGTCACACCAGCAAGTTGCCCCAAGGAACTGTGGTGAATGTAGTGGTGACGGCGAGTACGCCTATGCCACGATGTATGTAGAAAAGTATGTGTTGCATTAGCCATCCCTGGACACGTGTTTCGAGGTAGTTGCCTCTCGTCAGCAGGGAGCAGGTCAGTGTAAAGGGGTGCCGCGTGGACTGCCAAAATGTAATTAAAACAGGTGAAGTACCTCTCATGGCGCGCAGGTGCAGGTCCAAGGCTCGTCAGCCCGTTGGCTCAAGGGAGCCGTAATAAATGAATCAAAAGTTGGTCGCACTCTGCTCGTCACACCAGCAAGTTTCCCCAAGGAACTGTGGTGAATGTAGTGGTGACGGCGAGTACGCCTATGCCACGATGTATGTAGAAAAGTATGTGTTGCATTAGCCATCCCTGGACACGTGTTTCGAGGTAGTTGCCTCTCGTCAGCAGGGAGCAGGTCAGTGTAAAGGGGTGCCGCGTGGACTGCCAAAATGTAATTAAAACAGGTGAAGTACCTCTCATGGCGCGCAGGTGCACTCTAAGCTGTGTTTGACCAAGGACCTCGTATTCAACAATATGCATTTGAATACTTGAGTCTCACTGCCAGCTACCCCTGTCCTCTTGTCTTTTCTTGTGCATGTGGGCAGATCTAAAATCCTGGGTAAGGGATTTTACAATTGGGACAGACTCCTGGGAGACTAGCCGGTTGTGCATCACCCATAATGCAGGTGCAATGCCTGGCTCTGGCTGCCCCCTTTAGCTTTAACAGGGTTGATCTATCATATATAAGAATAGGGGACTTAGCTAACCCGTGACTATCAGGAGCTCTGGCACTGAGCGCGGGCCAAGCACGGACGGGCACAGACAGCTTGCCTTAGGCGCACCCACTGCATGCACGTGCCAGCCTGGCAATTTATGTTCGAGTCAGGGAAAGCCTAGTCCGCTGACCGACGTTCCCCCTAAGATGGCGAACAGTCTCTCGGTTCCGAGTCGGTTTCCCTCTGGTTCCAGCCCCTGGGAGGTGAATACGGTAAAATAACAAGTATTTAAAATCAATTTAAACTCTATTTTTAAAATTATCATACAATTGTGCAAACAGCGTTATCATGTGCAAGATCGCAAAGTGCAAGAACAAACATCCTCCGTACTTCTCCCGGCTCAAGCATCAGGAGATCTAGTGCTGTGAGCTCGTGCCAGCCTGGCAATTTATGTTCGAGTCAGGGAAAGCCTAGTCCACTGGCCACCATTCCCCCTAAGATGGCGGCCCCGCCCGGCTCTCGGTTCAGAGTGGGTTTCCCTCTGGTTCCAGCCCCTGAGAGGTGAATGCGTTAAAATAACAAGTATTTAAAATCAATTAAAACTCTATTTTTAAAATAACCATACAATTGTGCAAACAGTGTTAGCATGTGCAAGATCGCAAAGTGCAAGAACAACCTTCCTCCATACTTCTCCCGGCTCAAGCCTCAGGAGATCTAGGTCCAATTATAAGTCCTGTTGAAATGTCCCTCAACACAGCTTCGTTGAATACACAACTCTGTGGCCCCCAACATCATAGGGTGGTGCGTCTCTTACGGCTGGGCTGCCGCGTAAAAATCAAAGTTCATAGTTCCCCAGTAAGCATAGACGCACTTGGACATTTAGAAAGCGACAAGCCTTTTAATAGGTGAAACCAGAGCTTGCATGCCAATACAAAATTACAGCGTTCAAGTCATCTTCACCTGACACGTTTCAGTGCTTTCTGCCCTTTCCTCAGAGGCTCGACAATCTTGTGCTGTGCTGACACCACCCCATTTAAATCAAACTTCTCACCCTCCAATGGGCTGCTTGATTGAGCACACAATGATTTCTGGGTCCTGTAGTGCAGTCAGTAATGTTATACCCAAATGGGTGAACACAAATCCTGCTGTTGACAGATTCAAGCAAAAACAACAATTGATGGACAGAATGCAGAACAATGTCATACATTCACCCCAGTACAGAGATCTGGGCCTAAATCCATCGTTTTTTTGCTCACCATGCCATTCCAGTTTGAACCCAGCCATATGCAAATAAGTCTTGACCCTGTGCCCCATGGGAACAGTCCAGCCCGAACTGCTAAGCCAGGTCCTCCCTGGACTGGAAACAAGCATCCTAGGACCGGTTTCGGGCTTTCAGCCCTCATCAGCCAGGATAGCCTGATTCCAGTGGCATGGAGAGCAAGGGACTCACGTCTGAGCATACCCTTCCCACTCGAGGTGACAAATGCAAAAACAACAATTGATGGACAGAATGCAGAACAATGTCATACATTCACCCCAGTACAGAGATCTGGGCCTAAATCCATCGTTTTTTTGCTCACCATGCCATTCCAGTTTGAACCCAGCCATATGCAAATCAGTCTTGACCCTGTGCCCCATGGGAACAGTCCTGCCCGAACTGCTAAGCCAGGTCCTCCCTGGACTGGAAACAAGCATCCTAGGACCGGTTTCGGGCTTTCAGCCCTCGTCAGCCAGGATAGCCTGATTCCAGTGGCATGGAGAGCAAGGGACTCACGTCTGAGCATACCCTTCCCACTCGGGGTGACAAATGCAAAAACAACAATTGATGGACAGAATGCAGAACAATGTCATACATTCACCCCAGTACAGAGATCTGGGCCTAAATCCATCGTTTTTTTGCTCACCATGCCATTCCAGTTTGAACCCAGCCATATGCAAATCAGTCTTGACCCTGTGCCCCATGGGAACAGTCCAGCCCGAACTGCTAAGCCAGGTCCTCATGGGGCGGGAAACAAGCATCCTAGGACCGGTTTCGGGCTTTCAGCCCTCGTCAGCCAGGATAGCCTGATTCCAGTGGCATGGAGAGCAAGGGACTCACGTCTGAGCATACCCTTCCCACTCGGGGTGACAAATGCAAAAACAACAATTGATGGACAGAATGCAGAACAATGTCATACATTCACCCCAGTACAGAGATCTGGGGTAAAATCCATCGTTTTTTTGCTCACCATGCCATTCCAGTTTGAACCCAGCCATATGCAAATCAGTCTTGACCCTGTTCCCCATGGGAACAGTCCAGCCCGAACTGCTAAGCCAGGTCCTCCCTGGACTGGAAACAAGCATCCTAGGACCGGTTTCGGGCTTTCAGCCCTCGTCAGCCAGGATAGCCTGATTCCAGTGGCATGGAGAGCAAGGGACTCACGTCTGAGCATACCCTTCCCACTCAGGGTGACAAATGCAAAAACAACAATTGATGGACAGAATGCAGAACAATGTCATACATTCACCCCAGTACAGAGATCTGGGCCTAAATCCATCGTTTTTTTGCTCACCATGCCATTCCAGTTTGAACCCAGCCATATGCAAATCAGTCTTGACCCTGTGCCCCATGGGAACAGTCCAGCCCGAACTGCTAAGCCAGGTCCTCCCTGGACTGGAAACAAGCATCCTAGGACCGGTTTCGGGCTTTCAGCCCTCGTCAGCCAGGATAGCCTGATTCCAGTGGCATGGAGAGCAAGGGACTCACGTCTGAGCATACCCTTCCCACTCGGGGTGACAAATGCAAAAACAACAATTGATGGACAGAATGCAGCACAATGTCATACATTCACCCCAGTACAGAGATCTGGGCCTAAATCCATTGTTTTTTTGCTCACCATGCCATTCCAGTTTGAACCCAGCCATATGCAAATCAGTCTTGACCCTGTGCCCCATGGAAACAGTCCAGCCCGAACTGCTAAGCCAGGTCCTCCCTGGACTGGAAACAAGCATCCTAGGACCGGTTTCGGGCTTTCAGCCCTCGTCAGCCAGGATAGCCTGATTCCAGTGGCATGGAGAGCAAGGGACTCACGTCTGAGCATACCCTTCCCACTCGGGGTAACAAATGCAAAAACAACAATTGATGGACAGAATGCAGAACAATGTCATACATTCACCCCAGTACAGAGCTCTGGGCCTAAATCCATCGTTTTTTTGCTCACCATGCCATTCCAGTTTGAACCCAGCCATATGCAAATCAGTCTTGACCCTGTGCCCCATGGGAACAGTCCAGCCCGAACTGCTAAGCCAGGTCCTCCCTGGACTGGAAACAAGCATCCTAGGACCGGTTTCGGGCTTTCAGCCCTCGTCAGCCAGGATAGCCTGATTCCAGTGGCATGGAGAGCAAGGGACTCACGTCTGAGCATACCCTTCCCACTCGGGGTGACAAATGCAAAAACAACAATTGATGGACAGAATGCAGAACAATGTCATACATTCACCCCAGTACAGAGATCTGGGCCTAAATCCATCGTTTTTTTGCTCACCATGCCATTCCAGTTTGAACCCAGCCATATGCAAATCAGTCTTGACCCTGTGCCCCATGGGAACAGTCCAGCCCGAACTGCTAAGCAAGGTCCTCCCTGGACTGGAAACAAGCATCCTAGGACCGGTTTCAGGCTTTCAGCCCTCGTCAGCCAGGATAGCCTGATTCCAGTGGCATGGAGAGCAAGGGACTCACGTCTGAGCATACCCTTCCCACTCGGGGTGACAAATGCAAAAACAACAATTGATGGACAGAATGCAGCACAATGTCATACATTCACCCCAGTACAGAGATCTGGGCCTAAATCCATCGTTTTTTTGCTCACCATGCCATTCCAGTTTGAACCCAGCCATATGCAAATCAGTCTTGACCCTGTGCCCCATGGGAACAGTCCAGCCCGAACTGCTAAGCCAGGTCCTCCCTGGACTGGAAACAAGCATCCTAGGACCGGTTTCGGGCTTTCAGCCCTCGTCAGCCAGGATAGCCTGATTCCAGTGGCATGGAGAGCAAGGGACTCACGTCTGAGCATACCCTTCCCACTCGGGGTGACAAATGCAAAAACAACAATTGATGGACAGAATGCAGAACAATGTCATACATTCACCCCAGTACAGAGATCTGGGCCTAAATCCATCGTTTTTTTGCTCACCATGCCATTCCAGTTTGAACCCAGCCATATGCAAATCAGTCTTGACCCTGTGCCCCATGGGAACAGTCCAGCCCGAACTGCTAAGCCAGGTCCTCCCTGGACTGGAAACAAGCATCCTAGGACCGGTTTCGGGCTTTCAGCCCTCGTCAGCCAGGATAGCCTGATTCCAGTGGCATGGAGAGCAAGGGACTCACGTCTGAGCATACCCTTCCCACTCGGGGTGACAAATGCAAAAACAACAATTGATGGACAGAATGCAGCACAATGTCATACATTCACCCCAGTACAGAGATCTGGGCCTAAATCCATCGTTTTTTTGCTCACCATGCCATTCCAGTTTGAACCCAGCCATATGCAAATCAGTCTTGACCCTGTGCCCCATGGGAACAGTCCAGCGCGAACTGCTAAGCCAGGTCCTCCCTGGACTGGAAACAAGCATCCTAGGACCGGTTTCGGGCTTTCAGCCCTCGTCAGCCAGGATAGCCTGATTCCAGTGGCATGGAGAGCAAGGGACTCACGTCTGAGCATACCCTTCCCACTCGGGGTGACAAATGCAAAAACAACAATTGATGGACAGAATGCAGAACAATGTCATACATTCACCCCAGTACAGAGATCTGGGCCTAAATCCATCGTTTTTTTGTTCACCATGCCATTCCAGTTTGAACCCAGCCATATGCAAATCAGTCTTGACCCTGTGCCCCATGGGAACAGTCCAGCCCGAACTGCTAAGCCAGGTCCTCCCTGGACTGGAAACAAGCATCCTAGGACCGGTTTCGGGCTTTCAGCCCTCGTCAGCCACGATAGCCTGATTCCAGTGGCATGGAGAGCAAGGGACTCACGTCTGACTGGGGGAGAATGTCTGCATTGTCAGCATTCCGTCCATCATTTGTTTGTTGTAACGCTTTCGCCCTAAGTGGGATGGGTATTCCCAGACGTGGGACAAAATGCTCACTACGCCACTGGAGTCAAGCTATCCTTGCTGATGACGGCTGATAGCCAGAAACCGGTCCTAGGATGCTTGATTCCGGTCCAGGGAAGACATGGCTTGGCAGTTCGGGCTGGACTGTTCCCATGAGGCACAGGGTCAAGACTGATTTGCATATGGCCATGTCTGAACTGGGGTGGTGTAGTGGGCAAAAGAACGATGGATTTAACCCAGATCTCTTGACTGGGGGAGAATGTCTGCATTGTCAGCATTCCGTCCATCATTTGTTTGTTGTAACGCTTTCGCCCTAAGTGGGATGGGTATTCCCAGACGTGGGACCCATGCTCACTACGCCACTGGAGTCAAGCTATCCTTGCTGATGACGGCTGATAGCCAGAAACCGGTCCTAGGATGCTTGATTCCGGTCCAGGGAAGACATGGCTTGGCAGTTCGGGCTGGACTGTTCCCATGAGGCACAGGGTCAAGACTGATTTGCATATGGCCATGTCTGAACTGGGGTGGCGTAGTGGGCAAAAGAACGATGGATTTAACCCAGATCTCTTGACTGGGGGAGAATGTCTGCATTGTCAGCATTCCGTCCATCATTTGTTTGTTGTAACGCTTTCGCCCTAAGTGGGATGGGTATTCCCAGACGTGGGACCCATGCTCACTACGCCACTGGAGTCAAGCTATCCTTGCTGATGACGGCTGATAGCCAGAAACCGGTCCTAGGATGCTTGATTCCGGTCCAGGGAAGACATGGCTTGGCAGTTCGGGCTGGACTGTTCCCATGAGGCACAGGGTCAAGACTGATTTGCATATGGCCATGTCTGAACTGGGGTGGCGTAGTGGGCAAAAGAACAATTGATTTAACCCAGATCTCTTGACTGGGGGAGAATGTCTGCATTGTCAGCATTCCGTCCATCATTTGTTTGTTGTAACGCTTTCGCCCTAAGTGGGATGGGTATTCCCAGACGTGGGACCCATGCTCACTACGCCACTGGAGTCAAGCTATCCTTGCTGATGACGGCTGATAGCCAGAAACCGGTCCTAGGATGCTTGATTCCGGTCCAGGGAAGACATGGCTTGGCAGTTCGGGCTGGACTGTTCCCATGCGGCACAGGGTCAAGACTGATTTGCATATGGCCATGTCTGAACTGGGGTGGCGTAGTGGGCAAAAGAACGATGGATTTAACCCAGATCTCTTGACTGGGGGAGAATGTCTGCATTGTCAGCATTCCGTCCATCATTTGTTTGTTGTAACGCTTTCGCCCTAAGTGGGATGGGTATTCCCAGACGTGGGACCCATGCTCACTACGCCACTGGAGTCAAGCTATCTTTGCTGATGACGGCTGATAGCCAGAAACCGGTCCTAGGATGCTTGATTCCGGTCCAGGGAAGACATGGCTTGGCAGTTGGGGCTGGACTGTTCCCATGAGGCACAGGGTCAAGACTGATTTGCATATGGCCATGTCTGAACTGGGGTGGCGTAGTGGGCAAAAGAACGATGGATTTAACCCAGATCTCTTGACTGGGGGAGAATGTCTGCATTGTCAGCATTCCGTCCATCATTTGTTTGTTGTAACGCTTTCGCCCTAAGTGGGATGGGTATTCCCAGACGTGGGACCCATGCTCACTACGCCACTGGAGTCAAGCTATCCTTGCTGATGATGGCTGATAGCCAGAAACCGGTCCTAGGATGCTTGATTCCGGTCCAGGGAAGACATGGCTTGGCAGTTCGGGCTGGACTGTTTCCATGAGGCACAGGGTCAAGACTGATTTGCATATGGCCATGTCTGAACTGGGGTGGCATAGTGGGCAAAAGAACGATGGATTTAACCCAGATCTCTTGACTGGGGGAGAATGTCTGCATTGTCAGCATTCCGTCCATCATTTGTTTGTTGTAACGCTTTCGCCCTAAGTGAGATGGGTATTCCCAGACGTGGGACCCATGCTCACTACGCCACTGGAGTCAAGCTATCCTTGCTGATGACGGCTGATAGCCAGAAACCGGTCCTAGGATGCTTGATTCCGGTCCAGGGAAGACATGGCTTGGCAGTTCAGGCTGGACTGTTCCCATGAGGCACAGGGTCAAGACTGATTTGCATATGGCCATGTCTGAACTGGGGTGGTTTAGTGGGCAAAAGAACGATGGATTTAACCCAGATCTCTTGACTGGGGGAGAATGTCTGCATTGTCAGCATTCCATCCATCATTTGTTTGTTGTAACGCTTTCGCCCTAAGTGGGATGGGTATTCCCAGACGTGGGACCCATGCTCACTACGCCACTGGAGTCAAGCTATCCTTGCTGATGACGGCTGATAGCCAGAAACCGGTCCTAGGATGCTTGACTCCGGTCCAGGGAAGACATGGCTTAGCAGTTCGGGCTGGACTGTTCCCATGAGGCACAGGGTCAAGACTGATTTGCATATGGCCATGTCTGAACTGGGGTGGCATAGTGGGCAAAAGAACGATGGATTTAACCCAGATCTCTTGACTGGGGGAGAATGTCTGCATTGTCAGCATTCTGTCCATCATTTGTTTGTTGTAACGCTTTTGCCCTAAGTGGGATGGGTATTCCCAGACGTGGGACCCATGCTCACTACGCCACTGGAGTCAAACTATCCTTGCTGATGACGGCTGATAGCCAGAAACCGGTCCTAGGATGCTTGATTCAGGTCCAGGGAAGACATGGCTTGGCAGTTCGGGCTGGACTGTTCCCATGAGGCACAGGGTCAAGACTGATTTGCATACGGCCATGTCTGAACTGGGGTGGCGTAGTGGGCAAAAGAACGATGGATTTAACCCAAATCTCTTGACTGGGGGAGAATGTCTGCATTGTCAGCATTCCGTCCATCATTTGTTTGTTGTAACGCTTTCGCCCTAAGTGGGATGGGTATTCCCAGACGTGGGACCCATGCTCACTACGCCACTGGAGTCAAACTATCCTTGCTGATGATGGCTGATAGCCAGAAACCGGTCCTAGGATGCTTGATTCCAGTCCAGGGAAGACATGGCTTGGCAGTTCGGGCTGGACTGTTCCCATGAGGCACAGGGTCAAGACTGATTTGCATATGGCCATGTCTGAACTGGGGTGGCGTAGTGGGCAAAAGAACGATGGATTTAACCCAGATCTCTTGACTGGGGGAGAATGTCTGCATTGTCAGCATTCCGTCCATCATTTGTTTGTTGTAAGGCTTTCGCCCTAAGTGGGATGGGTATTCCCAGACGTGGGACCCATGCTCACTACGCCACTGGAGTCAAGCTATCCTTGCTGATGACGGCTGATAGCCAGAAACCGGTCCTAGGATGCTTGATTCCGGTCCAGGGAAGACATGGCTTGGCAGTTCGGGCTAGACTGTTCCCATGAGGCACAGGGTCAAGACTGATTTGCATAAGGCCATGTCTGAACTGGGGTGGCATAGTGGGCAAAAGAACGATGGATTTAACCCAGATCTCTTGACTGGGGGAGAATGTCTGCATTGTCAGCATTCTGTCCATCATTTGTTTGTTGTAACGCTTTTGCCCTAAGTGGGATGGGTATTCCCAGACGTGGGACCCATGCTCACTACGCCACTGGAGTCAAGCTATCCTTGCTGATGACGGCAGATAGCCAGAATCCGGTCCTAGGATGCTTGATTCTGGTCCAGGGAAGACATGGCTTGGCAGTTCGGGCTGGACTGTTCCCATGAGGCACAGGGTCAAGACTGATTTGCATATGGCCATGTCTGAACTGGGGTGGCGTAGTGGGCAAAAGAACGATGGATTTAACCCAGATCTCTTGACTGGGGGAGAATGTCTGCATTGTCAGCATTCCGTCCATCATTTGTTTGTTGTAACGCTTTCGCCCTAAGTGGGATGGGTATTCCCAGACGTGGGACCCATGCTCACTACGCCACTGGAGTCAAGCTATCCTTGCTGATGACGGCTGATAGCCAGAAACCGGTCCTAGGATGCTTGATTCCGGTCCAGGGAAGACATGGCTTGGCAGTTCGGGCTGGACTGTTCCCATGAGGCACAGGGTCAAGACTGATTTGCATATGGCCATGTCTGAACTGGGGTGGCGTAGTGGGCAAAAGAACGATGGATTTAACCCAGATCTCTTGACTGGGGGAGAATGTCTGCATTGTCAGAATTCCGTCCATCATTTGTTTGTTGTAACGCTTTCGCCCTAAGTGGGATGGGTATTCCCAAACGTGGGACCCATGCTCACTACGCCACTGGAGTCAAGCTATCCTTGCTGATGACGGCTGATAGCCAGAAACCGGTCCTAGGATGCTTGATTCTGGTCCAGGGAAGACATGGCTTGGCAGTTCGGGCTGGACTGTTCCCATGCGGCACAGGGTCAAGACTGATTTGCATATGGCCATGTCTGAACTGGGGTGGCGTAGTGGGCAAAAGAACGATGGATTTAACCCAGATCTCTTGACTGGGGGAGAATGTCTGCATTGTCAGCATTCCGTCCATCATTTGTTTGTTGTAACGCTTTCGCCCTAAGTGGGATGGGTATTCCCAGACGTGGGACCCATGCTCACTACGCCACTGGAGTCAAGCTATCTTTGCTGATGAAGGCTGATAGCCAGAAACCGGTCCTAGGATGCTTGATTCCGGTCCAGGGAAGACATGGCTTGGCAGTTGGGGCTGGACTGTTCCCATGAGGCACAGGGTCAAGACTGATTTGCATATGGCCATGTCTGAACTGGGGTGGCGTAGTGGGCAAAAGAACGATGGATTTAACCCAGATCTCTTGACTGGGGGAGAATGTCTGCATTGTCAGCATTCCGTCCATCATTTGTTTGTTGTAACGCTTTCGCCCTAAGTGGGATGGGTATTCCCAGACGTGGGACCCATGCTCACTACGCCACTGGAGTCAAGCTATCCTTGCTGATGATGGCTGATAGCCAGAAACCGGTCCTAGGATGCTTGATTCCGGTCCAGGGAAGACATGGCTTGGCAGTTCGGGCTGGACTGTTTCCATGAGGCACAGGGTCAAGACTGATTTGCATATGGCCATGTCTGAACTGGGGTGGCATAGTGGGCAAAAGAACGATGGATTTAACCCAGATCTCTTGACTGGGGGAGAATGTCTGCATTGTCAGCATTCCGTCCATCATTTGTTTGTTGTAAGGCTTTCGCCCTAAGTGGGATGGGTATTCCCAGACGTGGGACCCATGCTCACTACGCCACTGGAGTCAAGCTATCCTTGCTGATGACGGCTGATAGCCAGAAACCGGTCCTAGGAGGCTTGATTCCGGTCCAGGGAAGACATGGCTTGGCAGTTCGGGCTAGACTGTTCCCATGAGGCACAGGGTCAAGACTGATTTGCATAAGGCCATGTCTGAACTGGGGTGGCATAGTGGGCAAAAGAACGATGGATTTAACCCAGATCTCTTGACTGGGGGAGAATGTCTGCATTGTCAGCATTCTGTCCATCATTTGTTTGTTGTAACGCTTTTGCCCTAAGTGGGATGGGTATTCCCAGACGTGGGACCCATGCTCACTACGCCACTGGAGTCAAGCTATCCTTGCTGATGACGGCAGATAGCCAGAATACGGTCCTAGGATGCTTGATTCTGGTCCAGGGAAGACATGGCTTGGCAGTTCGGGCTGGACTGTTCCCATGAGGCACAGGGTCAAGACTGATTTGCATATGGCCATGTCTGAACTGGGGTGGCGTAGTGGGCAAAAGAACGATGGATTTAACCCAGATCTCTTGACTGGGGGAGAATGTCTGCATTGTCAGCATTCCGTCCATCATTTGTTTGTTGTAACGCTTTCGCCCTAAGTGGGATGGGTATTCCCAGACGTGGGACCCATGCTCACTACGCCACTGGAGTCAAGCTATCCTTGCTGATGACGGCTGATAGCCAGAAACCGGTCCTAGGATGCTTGATTCTGGTCCAGGGAAGACATGGCTTGGCAGTTCGGGCTGGACTGTTCCCATGAGGCACAGGGTCAAGACTGATTTGCATATGGCCATGTCTGAACTGGGGTGGCGTAGTGGGCAAAAGAACGATGGATTTAACCCAGATCTCTTGACTGGGGGAGAATGTCTGCATTGTCAGAATTCCGTCCATCATTTGTTTGTTGTAACGCTTTCGCCCTAAGTGGGATGGGTATTCCCAAACGTGGGACCCATGCTCACTACGCCACTGGAGTCAAGCTATCCTTGCTGATGACGGCTGATAGCCAGAAACCGGTCCTAGGATGCTTGATTCCGGTCCAGGGAAGACATGGCTTGGCAGTTCGGGCTGGACTGTTCCCATGCGGCACAGGGTCAAGACTGATTTGCATATGGCCATGTCTGAACTGGGGTGGCATAGTGGGCAAAAGAACGATGGATTTAACCCAGATCTCTTGACTGGGGGAGAATGTCTGCATTGTCAGCATTCCGTCCATCATTTGTTTGTTGTAACGCTTTCGCCCTAAGTGGGATGGGTATTCCCAGACGTGGGACCCATGCTCACTACGCCACTGGAGTCAAGCTATCTTTGCTGATGACAGCTGATAGCCAGAAACCGGTCCTAGGATGCTTGATTCCGGTCCAGGGAAGACATGGCTTGGCAGTTGGGGCTGGACTGTTCCCATGAGGCACAGGGTCAAGACTGATTTGCATATGGCTTGTCTGAACTGGGGTGGCGTAGTGGGCAAAAGAACGATGGATTTAACCCAGATCTCTTGACTGGGGGAGAATGTCTGCATTGTCAGCATTCCGTCCATCATTTGTTTGTTGTAACGCTTTCGCCCTAAGTGGGATGGGTATTCCCAGACGTGGGACCCATGCTCACTACGCCACTGGAGTCAAGCTATCCTTGCTGATGATGGCTGATAGCCAGAAACCGGTCCTAGGATGCTTGATTCCGGTCCAGGGAAGACATGGCTTGGCAGTTCGGGCTGGACTGTTTCCATGAGGCACAGGGTCAAGACTGATTTGCATATGGCCATGTCTGAACTGGGGTGGCATAGTGGGCAAAAGAACGATGGATTTAACCCAGATCTCTTGACTGGGGGAGAATGTCTGCATTGTCAGCATTCCGTCCATCATTTGTTTGTTGTAACGCTTTCGCCCTAAGTGAGATGGGTATTCCCAGACGTGGGACCCATGCTCACTACGCCACTGGAGTCAAGCTATCCTTGCTGATGACGGCTGATAGCCAGAAACCGGTCCTAGGATGCTTGATTCCGGTCCAGGGAAGACATGGCTTGGCAGTTCAGGCTGGACTGTTCCCATGAGGCACAGGGTCAAGACTGATTTGCATATGGCCATGTCTGAACTGGGGTGGTGTAGTGGGCAAAAGAACGATGGATTTAACCCAGATCTCTTGACTGGGGGAGAATGTCTGCATTGTCAGCATTCCATCCATCATTTGTTTGTTGTAACGCTTTCGCCCTAAGTGGGATGGGTATTCCCAGACGTGGGACCCATGCTCACTACGCCACTGGAGTCAAGCTATCCTTGCTGATGACGGCTGATAGCCAGAAACCGGTCCTAGGATGCTTGACTCCGGTCCAGGGAAGACATGGCTTGGCAGTTCGGGCTGGACTGTTCCCATGAGGCACAGGGTCAAGACTGATTTGCATATGGCCATGTCTGAACTGGGGTGGCATAGTGGGCAAAAGAACGATGGATTTAACCCAGATCTCTTGACTGGGGGAGAATGTCTGCATTGTCAGCATTCTGTCCATCATTTGTTTGTTGTAACGCTTTTGCCCTAAGTGGGATGGGTATTCCCAGACATGGGACCCATGCTCACTACGCCACTGGAGTCAAACTATCCTTGCTGATGACGGCTGATAGCCAGAAACCGGTCCTAGGATGCTTGATTCCGGTCCAGGGAAGACATGGCTTGGCAGTTCGGGCTGGACTGTTCCCATGAGGCACAGGGTCAAGACTGATTTGCATATGGCCATGTCTGAACTGGGGTGGCGTAGTGGGCAAAAGAACAATAGATTTAACCCAGATCTCTTGACTAGGGGAGAATGTCTGCATTGTCAGCATTCCGTCCATCATTTGTTTGTTGTAACGCTTTCGCCCTAAATGGGATGGGTATTCCAAGACGTGGGACCCATGCTCACTACGCCACTGGAGTCAAGCTATCCTTGATGATGACGGCTGATAGCCAGAAACCGGTCCTAGGATGCTTGATTCCGGTCCAGGGAAGACATGGCTTGGCAGTTCGGGCTGGACTGTTCCCATGAGGCACAGGGTCAAGACTGATTTGCATATGGCCATGTCTGAACTGGGGTGGCGTAGTGGGCAAAAGAATGATGGATTTAACCCAGATCTCTTGACTGGGGGAGAATGTCTGCATTGTCAGCATTCCGTCCATCATTTGTTTGTTGTAACGCTTTCGCCCTAAGTGGGATGGGTATTCCCAGACGTGGGACCCATGCTCACTACGCCACTGGAGTCAAGCTATCCTTGCTGATGACGGCTGATAGCCAGAAACCGGTCCTAGGATGCTTGATTCCGGTCCAGGGAAGACATGGCTTGGCAGTTCGGGCTGGACTGTTCCCATGAGGCACAGGGTCAAGACTGATTTGCATATGGCCATGTCTGAACTGGGGTGGCGTAGTGGGCAAAAGAACGATGGATTTAACCCAAATCTCTTGACTGGGGGAGAATGTCTGCATTGTCAGCATTCCGTCCATCATTTGTTTGTTGTAACGCTTTCGCCCTAAGTGGGATGGGTATTCCCAGACGTGGGACCCATGCTCACTACGCCACTGGAGTCAAACTATCCTTGCTGATGATGGCTGATAGCCAGAAACCGGTCCTAGGATGCTTGATTCCAGTCCAGGGAAGACATGGCTTGGCAGTTCGGGCTGGACTGTTCCCATGAGGCACAGGGTCAAGACTGATTTGCATATGGCCATGTCTGAACTGGGGTGGCGTAGTGGGCAAAAGAACGATGGATTTAACCCAGATCTCTTGACTGGGGGAGAATGTCTGCATTGTCAGCATTCCGTCCATCATTTGTTTGTTGTAACGCTTTCGCCCTAAGTGGGATGGGTATTCCCAGACGTGGGACCCATGCTCACTACGCCACTGGAGTCAAGCTATCCTTGCTGATGACGGCTGATAGCCAGAAACCGGTCCTAGGATGCTTGATTCCGGTCCAGGGAAGACATGGCTTGGCAGTTCGGGCTAGACTGTTCCCATGAGGCACAGGGTCAAGACTGATTTGCATAAGGCCATGTCTGAACTGGGGTGGCATAGTGGGCAAAAGAACGATGGATTTAACCCAGATCTCTTGACTGGGGGAGAATGTCTGCATTGTCAACATTCCGTCCATCATTTGTTTGTTGTAACGCTTTTGCCCTAAGTGGGATGGGTATTCCCAGACGTGGGACCCATGCTCACTACGCCACTGGAGTCAAGCTATCCTTGCTGATGACGGCTGATAGCCAGAAACCGGTCCTAGGATGCTTGATTCCGGTCCAGGCAAGACATGGCTTGGCAGTTCGGGCTGGACTGTTCCCATGAGGCACAGGGTCAAGACTGATTTGCATATGGCCATGTCTGAACTGGGGTGGCGTAGTGGGCAAAAGAACGATGGATTTAACCCAGATCTCTTGACTGGGGGAGAATGTCTGCATTGTCAGCATTCCGTCCATCATTTGTTTGTTGTAACGCTTTCGCCCTAAGTGGGATGGGTATTCCCAGACGTGGGACCCATGCTCACTACGCCACTGGAGTCAAGCTATCCTTGCTGATGATGGCTGATAGCCAGAAACCGGTCCTAGGATGCTTGATTCCGGTCCAGGGAAGACATGGCTTGGCAGTTCGGGCTGGACTGTTTCCATGAGGCACAGGGTCAAGACTGATTTGCATATGGCCATGTCTGAACTGGGGTGGCATAGTGGGCAAAAGAACGATGGATTTAACCCAGATCTCTTGACTGGGGGAGAATGTCTGCATTGTCAGCATTCCATCCATCATTTGTTTGTTGTAACGCTTTCGCCCTAAGTGGGATGGGTATTCCCAGACGTGGGACCCATGCTCACTACGCCACTGGAGTCAAGCTATCCTTGCTGATGACGGCTGATAGCCAGAAACCGGTCCTAGGATGCTTGACTCCGGTCCAGGGAAGACATGGCTTGGCAGTTCGGGCTGGACTGTTCCCATGAGGCACAGGGTCAAGACTGATTTGCATATGGCCATGTCTGAACTGGGGTGGCATAGTGGGCAAAAGAACGATGGATTTAACCCAGATCTCTTGACTGGGGGAGAATGTCTGCATTGTCAGCATTCTGTCCATCATTTGTTTGTTGTAACGCTTTTGCCCTAAGTGGGATGGGTATTCCCAGACATGGGACCCATGCTCACTACGCCACTGGAGTCAAACTATCCTTGCTGATGACGGCTGATAGCCAGAAACCGGTCCTAGGATGCTTGATTCCGGTCCAGGGAAGACATGGCTTGGCAGTTCGGGCTGGACTGTTCCCATGAGGCACAGGGTCAAGACTGATTTGCATATGGCCATGTCTGAACTGGGGTGGCGTAGTGGGCAAAAGAACAATAGATTTAACCCAGATCTCTTGACTGGGGGAGAATGTCTGCATTGTCAGCATTCCGTCCATCATTTGTTTGTTGTAACGCTTTCGCCCTAAATGGGATGGGTATTCCAAGACGTGGGACCCATGCTCACTACGCCACTGGAGTCAAGCTATCCTTGATGATGACGGCTGATAGCCAGAAACCGGTCCTAGGATGCTTGATTCCGGTCCAGGGAAGACATGGCTTGGCAGTTCGGGCTGGACTGTTCCCATGAGGCACAGGGTCAAGACTGATTTGCATATGGCCATGTCTGAACTGGGGTGGCGTAGTGGGCAAAAGAACGATGGATTTAACCCAGATCTCTTGACTGGGGGAGAATGTCTGCATTGTCAGCATTCCGTCCATCATTTGTTTGTTGTAACGCTTTCGCCCTAAGTGGGATGGGTATTCCCAGACGTGGGACCCATGCTCACTACGCCACTGGAGTCAAGCTATCCTTGCTGATGACGGCTGATAGCCAGAAACCGGTCCTAGGATGCTTGATTCCGGTCCAGGGAAGACATGGCTTGGCAGTTCGGGCTGGACTGTTCCCATGAGGCACAGGGTCAAGACTGATTTGCATATGGCCATGTCTGAACTGGGGTGGCGTAGTGGGCAAAAGAACGATGGATTTAACCCAAATCTCTTGACTGGGGGAGAATGTCTGCATTGTCAGCATTCCGTCCATCATTTGTTTGTTGTAACGCTTTCGCCCTAAGTGGGATGGGTATTCCCAGACGTGGGACCCATGCTCACTACGCCACTGGAGTCAAACTATCCTTGCTGATGATGGCTGATAGCCAGAAACCGGTCCTAGGATGCTTGATTCCAGTCCAGGGAAGACATGGCTTGGCAGTTCGGGCTGGACTGTTCCCATGAGGCACAGGGTCAAGACTGATTTGCATATGGCCATGTCTGAACTGGGGTGGTGTAGTGGGCAAAAGAACGATGGATTTAACCCAGATCTCTTGACTGGGGGAGAATGTCTGCATTGTCAGCATTCCGTCCATCATTTGTTTGTTGTAACGCTTTCGCCCTAAGTGGGATGGGTATTCCCAGACGTGGGACCCATGCTCACTACGCCACTGGAGTCAAGCTATCCTTGCTGATGACGGCTGATAGCCAGAAACCGGTCCTAGGATGCTTGATTCCGGTCCAGGGAAGACATGGCTTGGCAGTTCGGGCTAGACTGTTCCCATGAGGCACAGGGTCAAGACTGATTTGCATAAGGCCATGTCTGAACTGGGGTGGCATAGTGGGCAAAAGAACGATGGATTTAACCCAGATCTCTTGACTGGGGGAGAATGTCTGCATTGTGACATTCCGTCCATCATTTGTTTGTTGTAACGCTTTTGCCCTAAGTGGGATGGGTATTCCCAGACGTGGGACCCATGCTCACTACGCCACTGGAGTCAAGCTATCCTTGCTGATGACGGCTGATAGCCAGAAACCGGTCCTAGGATGCTTGATTCCGGTCCAGGCAAGACATGGCTTGGCAGTTCGGGCTGGACTGTTCCCATGAGGCACAGGGTCAAGACTGATTTGCATATGGCCATGTCTGAACTGGGGTGGCGTAGTGGGCAAAAGAACGATGGATTTAACCCAGATCTCTTGACTGGGGGAGAATGTCTGCATTGTCAGCATTCCGTCCATCATTTGTTTGTTGTAACGCTTTCGCCCTAAGTGGGATGGGTATTCCCAGACGTGGGACCCATGCTCACTACGCCACTGGAGTCAAGCTATCCTTGCTGATGACGGCTGATAGCCAGAAACCGGTCCTAGGATGCTTGATTCCGGTCCAGGGAAGACATGGCTTGGCAGTTCGGGCTGGACTGTTCCCATGAGGCACAGGGTCAAGACTGATTTGCATATGGCCATGTCTGAACTGGGGTGGCGTAGTGGGCAAAAGAACGATAGATTTAACCCAGATCTCTTGACTGGGGGAGAATGTCTGCATTGTCAGCATTCCGTCCATCATTTGTTTGTTGTAACGCTTTCACCCTAAATGGGATGGGTATTCCCAGACGTGGGACCCATGCTCACTACGCCACTGGAGTCAAGCTATCCTTGCTGATGACGGCTGATAGCCAGAAACCGGTCCTAGGATGCTTGATTCCGGTCCAGGGAAGACATGGCTTGGCAGTTCGGGCTGGACTGTTCCCATGAGGCACAGGGTCAAGACTGATTTGCATATGGCCATGTCTGAACTGGGGTCGCGTAGTGGGCAAAAGAACGATGGATTTAACCCAGATCTCTTGACTGGGGGAGAATGTCTGCATTGTCAGCATTCCGTCCATCATTTGTTTGTTGTAACGCTTTCGCCCTAAGTGGGATGGGTATTCCCAGACGTGGGACCCATGCTCACTACGCCACTGGAGTCAAGCTATCCTTGCTGATGACGGCTGATAGCCAGAAACCGGTCCTAGGATGCTTGATTCCGGTCCAGGGAAGACATGGCTTGGCAGTTCGGGCTGGACTGTTCCCATGAGGCACAGGGTCAAGACTGATTTGCAAATGGCCATGTCTGAACTGGGGTGGCGTAGTGGGCAAAAGAACGATGGATTTAACCCAGATCTCTTGACTGGGGGAGAATGTCTGCATTGTCAGCATTCCGTCCATCATTTGTTTGTTGTAACGCTTTCGCTCTAAGTGGGATGGGTATTCCCAGACGTGGGACCCATGCTCACTACGCCACTGGAGTCAAGCTATCCTTGCTGATGACGGCTGATAGCCAGAAACCGGTCCTAGGATGCTTGATTCCGGTCCAGGGAAGACATGGCTTGGCAGTTCGGGCTAGACTGTTCCCATGAGGCACAGGGTCAAGACTGATTTGCATAAGGCCATGTCTGAACTGGGGTGGCATAGTGGGCAAAAGAACGATGGATTTAACCCAGATCTCTTGACTGGGGGAGAATGTCTGCATTGTCAACATTCCGTCCATCATTTGTTTGTTGTAACGCTTTCGCCCTAAGTGGGATGGGTATTCCCAGACGTGGGACCCATGCTCACTACGCCACTGGAGTCAAGCTATCCTTGCTGATGACGGCTGATAGCCAGAAACCGGTCCTAGGATGCTTGATTCCGGTCCAGGGAAGACATGGCTTGGCAGTTCGGGCTGGACTGTTCCCATGAGGCACAGGGTCAAGACTGATTTGCATATGGCCATGTCTGAACTGGGGTGGCGTAGTGGGCAAAAGAACGATGGATTTAACCCAGATCTCTTGACTGGGGGAGAATGTCTGCATTGTCAGCATTCCGTCCATCATTTGTTTGTTGTAACGCTTTCGCCCTAAGTGGGATGGGTATTCCCAGACGTGGGACCCATGCTCACTACGCCACTGGAGTCAAGCTATCCTTGCTGATGACGGCTGATAGCCAGAAACCGGTCCTAGGATGCTTGATTCCGGTCCAGGGAAGACATGGCTTGGCAGTTCGGGCTGGACTGTTCCCATGAGGCACAGGGTCAAGACTGATTTGCATATGGCCATGTCTGAACTGGGGTGGCGTAGTGGGCAAAAGAACGATGGATTTAACCCAGATCTCTTGACTGGGGGAGAATGTCTGCATTGTCAGCATTCCGTCCATCATTTGTTTGTTGTAACGCTTTCGCCCTAAGTGGGATGGGTATTCCCAGACGTGGGACCCATGCTCACTACGCCACTGGAGTCAAGCTATCCTTGCTGATGACGGCTGATAGCCAGAAACCGGTCCTAGGATGCTTGATTCCGGTCCAGGGAAGACATGGCTTGGCAGTTCGGGCTAGACTGTTCCCATGAGGCACAGGGTCAAGACTGATTTGCATAAGGCCATGTCTGAAATGGGGTGGCATAGTGGGCAAAAGAACGATGGATTTAACCCAGATCTCTTGACTGGGGAAGAATGTCTGCATTGTCAACATTCCGTCCATCATTTGTTTGTTGTAACGCTTTCGCCCTAAGTGGGATGGGTATTCCCAGACGTGGGACCCATGCTCACTACGCCACTGGAGTCAAGCTATCCTTGCTGATGACGGCTGATAGCCAGAAACCGGTCCTAGGATGCTTGATTCCGGTCCAGGCAAGACATGGCTTGGCAGTTCGGGCTGGACTGTTCCCATGAGGCACAGGGTCAAGACTGATTTGCATATGGCCATGTCTGAACTGGGGTGGCGTAGTAGGCAAAAGAACGATGGATTTAACCCAGATCTCTTGACTGGGGGAGAATGTCTGCATTGTCAGCATTCCGTCCATCATTTGTTTGTTGTAACGCTTTCGCCCTAAGTGGGATGGGTATTCCCAGACGTGGGACCCATGCTCACTACGCCACTGGAGTCAAGCTATCCTTGCTGATGACGGCTGATAGCCAGAAACCGGTCCTAGGATGCTTGATTCCGGTCCAGGGAAGACATGGCTTGGCAGTTCGGGCTGGACTGTTCCCATGAGGCACAGGGTCAAGACTGATTTGCATATGGCCATGTCTGAACTGGGGTGGCGTAGTGGGCAAAAGAACGATAGATTTAACCCAGATCTCTTGACTGGGGGAGAATGTCTGCATTGTCAGCATTCCGTCCATCATTTGTTTGTTGTAACGCTTTCACCCTAAATGGGATGGGTATTCCCAGACGTGGGACCCATGCTCACTACGCCACTGGAGTCAAGCTATCCTTGCTGATGACGGCTGATAGCCAGAAACCGGTCCTAGGATGCTTGATTCCGGTCCAGGGAAGACATGGCTTGGCAGTTCGGGCTGGACTGTTCCCATGAGGCACAGGGTCAAGACTGATTTGCATACGGCCATGTCTGAACTGGGGTGGCGTAGTGGGCAAAAGAACGAAGGATTTAACCCAGATCTCTTGACTGGGGGAGAATGTCTGCATTGTCAGCATTCCGTCCATCATTTGTTTGTTGTAACGCTTTCGCCCTAAGTGGGATGGGTATTCCCAGACGTGGGACCCATGCTCACTACGCCACTGGAGTCAAGCTATCCTTGCTGATGACGGCTGATAGCCAGAAACCGGTCCTAGGATGCTTGATTCCGGTCCAGGGAAGACATGGCTTGGCAGTTCGGGCTGGACTGTTCCCATGAGGCACAGGGTCAAGACTGATTTGCATATGGCCATGTCTGAACTGGGGTGGCGTAGTGGGCAAAAGAACGATGGATTTAACCCAGATCTCTTGACTGGGGGAGAATGTCTGCATTGTCAGCATTCCGTCCATCATTTGTTTGTTGTAACGCTTTCGCCCTAAGTGGGATGGGTATTCCCAGACGTGGGACCAATGCTCACTACGCCACTGGAGTCAAACTATCCTTGCTGATGACGGCTGATAGCCAGAAACCGGTCCTAGGATGCTTGATTCCGGTCCAGGGAAGACATGGCTTGGCAGTTCGGGCTGGACTGTTCCCATGAGGCACAGGGTCAAGACTGATTTGCATATGGCCATGTCTGAACTGGGGTGGCGTAGTGGGCAAAAGAACAATGGATTTAACCCAGATCTCTTGACTGGGGGAGAATGTCTGCATTGTCAGCATTCCGTCCATCATTTGTTTGTTGTAATGCTTTCGCCCTAAGTAGGATGGGTATTCCCAGACGTGGGACCCATGCTCACTACGCCACTGGAGTCAAGCTATCCTTGCTGATGACGGCTGATAGCCAGAAACCAGTCCTAGGATGCTTGATTCCGGTCCAGGGAAGACATGGCTTGGCAGTTCGGGCTAGACTGTTCCCATGAGGCACAGGGTCAAGACTGATTTGCATAAGGCCATGTCTGAACTGGGGTGGCATAGTGGGCAAAAGAACGATGGATTTAACCCAGATCTCTTGACTGGGGGAGAATGTCTGCATTGTCAGCATTCCGTCCATCATTTGTTTGTTGTAACGCTTTCGCCCTAAGTGGGATGGGTATTCCCAGACGTGGGACCCATGCTCACTACGCCACTGGAGTCAAGCTATCCTTGCTGATGACGGCTGATAGCCAGAAACCGGTCCTAGGATGCTTGATTCCGGTCCAGGGAAGACATGGCTTGGCAGTTCGGGCTGGACTGTTCCCATGAGGCACAGGGTCAAGACTGATTTGCATATGGCCATGTCTGAACTGGGGTGGCGTAGTGGGCAAAAGAACGATGGATTTAACCCAAATCTCTTGACTGGGGGAGAATGTCTGCATTGTCAGCATTCCGTCCATCATTTGTTTGTTGTAACGCTTTCGCCCTAAGTGGGATGGGTATTCCCAGACGTGGGACCCATGCTCACTACGCCACTGGAGTCAAACTATCCTTGCTGATGACGGCTGATAGCCAGAAACCGGTCCTAGGATGCTTGATTCCGGTCCAGGGAAGACATGGCTTGGCAGTTCGGGCTGGACTGTTCCCATGAGGCACAGGGTCAAGACTGATTTGCATATGGCCATGTCTGAACTGGGGTGGCGTAGTGTGCAAAAGAACGATGGATTTAACCCAGATCTCTTGACTGGGGGAGAATGTCTGCATTGTCAGCATTCCGTCCATCATTTGTTTGTTGTAACGCTTTCGCCCTAAGTGGGATGGGTATTCCCAGACGTGGGACCCATGCTCACTACGCCACTGGAGTCAAGCTATCCTTGCTGATGACGGCTGATAGCCAGAAACCGGTCCTAGGATGCTTGATTCCGGTCCAGGGAAGACATGGCTTGGCAGTTCGGGCTAGACTGTTCCCATGAGGCACAGGGTCAAGACTGATTTGCATAAGGCCATGTCTGAACTGGGGTGGCATAGTGGGCAAAAGAACGATGGATTTAACCCAGATCTCTTGACTGGGGGAGAATGTCTGCATTGTCAACATTCCGTCCATCATTTGTTTGTTGTAACGCTTTCGCCCTAAGTGGGATGGGTATTCCCAGACGTGGGACCCATGCTCACTACGCCACTGGAGTCAAGCTATCCTTGCTGATGACGGCTGATAGCCAGAAACCGGTCCTAGGATGCTTGATTCCGGTCCAGGGAAGACATGGCTTGGCAGTTCGGGCTGGACTGTTCCCATGAGGCACAGGGTCAAGACTGATTTGCATATGGCCATGTCTGAACTGGGGTGGCGTAGTGGGCAAAAGAACAATGGATTTAACCCAGATCTCTTGACTGGGGGAGAATGTCTGCATTGTCAGCATTCCGTCCATCATTTGTTTGTTGTAACGCTTTCGCCCTAAGTGGGATGGGTATTCCCAGGCGTGGGACCCATGCTCACTACGCCACTGGAGTCAAGCTATCCTTGCTGATGACGGCTGATAGCCAGAAACCGGTCCTAGGATGCTTGATTCCGGTCCAGGGAAGACATGGCTTGGCAGTTCGGGCTGGACTGTTCCCATGAGGCACAGGGTCAAGACTGATTTGCATATGGCCATGTCTGAACTGGGGTGGCGTAGTGGGCAAAAGAACGATAGATTTAACCCAGATCTCTTGACTGGGGGAGAATGTCTGCATTGTCAGCATTCCGTCCATCATTTGTTTGTTGTAACGCTTTCGCCCTAAATGGGATGGGTATTCCCAGACGTGGGACCCATGCTCACTACGCCACTGGAGTCAAGCTATCCTTGCTGATGACGGCTGATAGCCAGAAACCGGTCCTAGGATGCTTGATTCCGGTCCAGGGAAGACATGGCTTGGCAGTTCGGGACCGGATGCTTGATTCCGGTCCAGGGAAGACATGGCTTGGCAGTTCGGGCTGGACTGTTCCCATGAGGCACAGGGTCAAGACTGATTTGCATATGGCCATGTCTGAACTGGGGTGGCGTAGTGGGCAAAAGAACGATGGATTTAACCCAGATCTCTTGACTGGGGGGGAATGTCTGCATTGTCAGCATTCCGTCCATCATTTGTTTGTTGTAACGCTTTCGCCCTAAGTGGGATGGGTATTCCCAGACGTGGGACCAATGCTCACTACGCCACTGGAGTCAAACTATCCTTGCTGATGACGGCTGATAGCCAGAAACCGGTCCTAGGATGCTTGATTCCGGTCCAGGGAAGACATGGCTTGGCAGTTCGGGCTGGACTGTTCCCATGAGGCACAGGGTCAAGACTGATTTGCATATGGCCATGTCTGAACTGGGGTGGCGTAGTGGGCAAAAGAACGATGGATTTAACCCAGATCTCTTGACTGGGGGAGAATGTCTGCATTGTCAGCATTCCGTCCATCATTTGTTTGTTGTAACGCTTTCGCCCTAAGTGGGATGGGTATTCCCAGACGTGGGACCCATGCTCACTACGCCACTGGAGTCAAGCTATCCTTGCTGATGACGGCTGATAGCCAGAAACCGGTCCTAGGATGCTTGATTCCGGTCCAGGGAAGACATGGCTTGGCAGTTCGGGCTGGACTGTTCCCATGAGGCACAGGGTCAAGACTGATTTGCATATGGCCATGTCTGAACTGGGGTGGCGTAGTGGGCAAAAGAACGATGGATTTAACCCAGATCTCTTGACTGGGGGGGAATGTCTGCATTGTCAGCATTCCGTCCATCATTTGTTTGTTGTAACGCTTTCGCCCTAAGTGGGATGGGTATTCCCAGACGTGGGACCAATGCTCACTACGCCACTGGAGTCAAACTATCCTTGCTGATGACGGCTGATAGCCAGAAACCGGTCCTAGGATGCTTGATTCCGGTCCAGGGAAGACATGGCTTGGCAGTTCGGGCTGGACTGTTCCCATGAGGCACAGGGTCAAGACTGATTTGCATATGGCCATGTCTGAACTGGGGTGGCGTAGTGGGCAAAAGAACGATGGATTTAACCCAGATCTCTTGACTGGGGGAGAATGTCTGCATTGTCAGCATTCCGTCCATCATTTGTTTGTTGTAACGCTTTCGCCCTAAGTGGGATGGGTATTCCCAGACGTGGGACCCATGCTCACTACGCCACTGGAGTCAAGCTATCCTTGCTGATGACGGCTGATAGCCAGAAACCGGTCCTAGGATGCTTGATTCCGGTCCAGGGAAGACATGGCTTGGCAGTTCGGGCTAGACTGTTCCCATGAGGCACAGGGTCAAGACTGATTTGCATAAGGCCATGTCTGAACTGGGGTGGCATAGTGGGCAAAAGAACGATGGATTTAACCCAGATCTCTTGACTGGGGGAGAATGTCTGCATTGTCAACATTCCGACCATCATTTGTTTGTTGTAACGCTTTCGCCCTAAGTGGGATGGGTATTCCCAGACGTGGGACCCATGCTCACTACGCCACTGGAGTCAAGCTATCCTTGCTGATGACGGCTGATAGCCAGAAACCGGTCCTAGGATGCTTGATTCCGGTCCAGGGAAGACATGGCTTGGCAGTTCGGGCTGGACTGTTCCCATGAGGCACAGGGTCAAGACTGATTTGCATATGGCCATGTCTGAACTGGGGTGGCGTAGTGGGCAAAATAACGATGGATTTAACCCAGATCTCTTGACTGGGGGAGAATGTCTGCATTGTCAGCATTCCGTCCATCATTTGTTTGTTGTAACGCTTTCGCCCTAAGTGGGATGGGTATTCCCAGACGTGGGACCCATGCTCACTACGCCACTGGAGTCAAGCTATCCTTGCTGATGACGGCTGATAGCCAGAAACCGGTCCTAGGATGCTTGATTCCGGTCCAGGGAAGACATGGCTTGGCAGTTCGGGCTGGACTGTTCCCATGAGGCACAGGGTCAAGACTGATTTGCATATGGCCATGTCTGAACTGGGGTTGCATAGTGGGCAAAAGAACGATGGATTTAACCCAGATCTCTTGACTGGGGGAGAATGTCTGCATTGTCAGCATTCCGTCCATCATTTGTTTGTTGTAACGCTTTCGCCCTAAGTGGGATGGGTATTCCCAGACGTGGGACCCATGCTCACTACGCCACTGGAGTCAAGCTATCCTTGCTGATGACGGCTGATAGCCAGAAACCGGTCCTAGGATGCTTGATTCCGGTCCAGGGAAGACATGGCTTGGCAGTTCGGGCTGGACTGTACCCATGAGGCACAGGGTCAAGACTGATTTGCATATGGCCATGTCTGAACTGGGGTGGCGTAGTGGGCAAAAGAACGATGGATTTAACCCAGATCTCTTGACTGGGGGAGAATGTCTGCATTGTCAGCATTCCGTCCATCATTTGTTTGTTGTAACGCTTTTGCCCTAAGTGGGATGGGTATTCCCAGACGTGGGACCCATGCTCACTACGCCACTGGAGTCAAGCTATCCTTGCTGATGATGGCTGATAGCCAAAAACCGGTCCTAGGATGCTTGATTCCGGTCCAGGGAAGACATGGCTTGGCAGTTCGGGCTGGACTGTTCCCATGAGGCACAGGGTCAAGACTGATTTGCATATGGCCATGTCTGAACTGGGGTTGCGTAGTGGGCAAAAGAACGATGGATTTAACCCAGATCTCTTGACTGGGGGAGAATGTCTGCATTGTCAGCATTCCGTCCATCATTTGTTTGTTGTAACGCTTTCGCCCTAAGTGGGATGGGTATTCCCAGACGTGGGACCCATGCTCACTACGCCACTGGAGTCAAGCTATCCTTGCTGATGACGGCTGATAGCCAGAAACCGGTCCTAGGATGCTTGATTCCGGTCCAGGGAAGACATGGCTTGGCAGTTCGGGCTGGACTGTTCCCATGAGGCACAGGGTCAAGACTGATTTGCATATGGCCATGTCTGAACTGGGGTGGCGTAGTGGGCAAAAGAACGATGGATTTAACCCAGATCTCTTGACTGGGGGAGAATGTCTGAATTGTCAGCATTCCGTCCATCATTTGTTTGTTGTAACGCTTTCGCCCTAAGTGGGATGGGTATTCCCAGACGTGGGACCCATGCTCACTACGCCACTGGAGTCAAGCTATTCTTGCTGATGACGGCTGATAGCCAGAAACCGGTCCGAGGATGCTTGATTCCGGTCCAGGGAAGACATGGCTTGGCAGTTCGGGCTGGACTGTTCCCATGAGGCACAGGGTCAAGACTGATTTGCATATGGCCATGTCTGAACTGGGGTTGCGTAGTGGGCAAAAGAACGATGGATTTAACCCAGATCTCTTGACTGGGGGAGAATGTCTGCATTGTCAGCATTCCGTCCATCATTTGTTTGTTGTAACGCTTTCGCCCTAAGTGGGATGGGTATTCCCAGACGTGGGACCCATGCTCACTACGCCACTGGAGTCAAGCTATCCTTGCTGATGACGGCTGATAGCCAGAAACCGGTCCTAGGATGCTTGATTCCGGTCCAGGGAAGACATGGCTTGGCAGTTCGGGCTGGACTGTACCCATGAGGCACAGGGTCAAGACTGATTTGCATATGGCCATGTCTGAACTGGGGTGGCGTAGTGGGCAAAAGAACGATGGATTTAACCCAGATCTCTTGACTGGGGGAGAATGTCTGCATTGTCAGCATTCCGTCCATCATTTGTTTGTTGTAACGCTTTCGCCCTAAGTGGGATGGGTATTCCCAGACGTGGGACCCATGCTCACTACGCCACTGGAGTCAAGCTATCCTTGCTGATGATGGCTGATAGCCAAAAACCGGTCCTAGGATGCTTGATTCCGGTCCAGGGAAGACATGGCTTGGCAGTTCGGGCTGGACTGTTCCCATGAGGCACAGGGTCAAGACTGATTTGCATATGGCCATGTCTGAACTGGGGTGGCGTAGTGGGCAAAAGAACGATGGATTTAACCCAGATCTCTTGACTGGGGGAGAATGTCTGCATTGTCAGCATTCCGTCCATCATTTGTTTGTTGTAACGCTTTCGCCCTAAGTGGGATGGGTATTCCCAGACGTGGGACCCATGCTCACTACGCCACTGGAGTCAAGCTATCCTTGCTGATGATGGCTGATAGCCAAAAACCGATCCTAGGATGCTTGATTCCGGTCCAGGGAAGACATGGCTTGGCAGTTCGGGCTGGACTGTTCCCATGAGGCACAGGGTCAAGACTGATTTGCATATGGCCATGTCTGAACTGGGGTGGCGTAGTGGGCAAAAGAACGATGGATTTAACCCAGATCTCTTGACTGGGGGAGAATGTCTGCATTGTCAGCATTCCGTCCATCATTTGTTTGTTGTAACGCTTTCACCCTAAGTGGGATGGGTATTCCCAGACGTGGGACCCATGCTCACTACGCCACTGGAGTCAAGCTATCCTTGCTGATGACGGCTGATAGCCAGAAACCGGTCCTAGGATGCTTGATTCCGGTCCAGGGAAGACATGGCTTGGCAGTTCGGGCTGGACTGTTCCCATGAGGCACAGGGTCAAGACTGATTTGCATATGGCCATGTCTGAACTGGGGTGGCGTAGTGGGCAAAAGAACGATGGATTTAACCAAGATCTCTTGACTGGGGGAGAATGTCTGAATTGTCAGCATTCCGTCCATCATTTGTTTGTTGTAACGCTTTCGCCCTAAGTGGGATGGGTATTCCCAGACGTGGGACCCATGCTCACTACGCCACTGGAGTCAAGCTATCCTTGCTGATGACGGCTGATAGCCAGAAACCGGTCCTAGGATGCTTGATTCCGGTCCAGGGAAGTCATGGCTTGGCAGTTCGGGCTGGACTGTTCCCATGAGGCACAGGGTCAAGACTGATTTGCATATGGCCATGTCTGAACTGGGGTTGCGTAGTGGGCAAAAGAACGATGGATTTAACCCAGATCTCTTGACTGGGGGAGAATGTCTGCATTGTCAGCATTCCGTCCATCATTTGTTTGTTGTAACGCTTTCGCCCTAAGTGGGATGGGTATTCCCAGACGTGGGACCCATGCTCACTACGCCACTGGAGTCAAGCTATCCTTGCTGATGACGGCTGATAGCCAGAAACCGGTCCTAGGATGCTTGATTCCGGTCCAGGGAAGACATAGCTTGGCAGTTCGGGCTGGACAGTACCCATGAGGCACAGGGTCAAGACTGATTTGCATATGACCATGTCTGAACTGGGGTGGCGTAGTGGGCAAAAGAACGATGGATTTAACCCAGATCTCTTGACTGGGGGAGAATGTCTGCATTGTCAGCATTCCGTCCATCATTTGTTTGTTGTAACGCTTTCGCCCTAAGTGGGATGGGTATTCCCAGACGTGGGACCCATGCTCACTACGCCACTGGAGTCAAGCTATCCTTGCTGATGATGGCTGATAGCCAAAAACCGGTCCTAGGATGCTTGATTCCGGTCCAGGGAAGACATGGCTTGGCAGTTCGGGCTGGACTGTTCCCATGAGGCACAGGGTCAAGATTGATTTGCATATGGCCATGTCTGAACTGGGGTGGCGTAGTGGGCAAAAGAACGATGGATTTAACCCAGATCTCTTGACTGGGGGAGAATGTCTGCATTGTCAGCATTCCGTCCATCATTTGTTTGTTGTAACGCTTTCGCCCTAAGTGGGATGGGTATTCCCAGACGTGGGACCCATGCTCACTACGCCACTGGAGTCAAGCTATCCTTGCTGATGATGGCTGATAGCCAAAAACCGGTCCTAGGATGCTTGATTCCGGTCCAGGGAAGACATGGCTTGGCAGTTCGGGCTGGACTGTTCCCATGAGGCACAGGGTCAAGACTGATTTGCATATGGCCATGTCTGAACTGGGGTGGCGTAGTGGGCAAAAGAACGATGGATTTAACCAAGATCTCTTGACTGGGGGAGAATGTCTGAATTGTCAGCATTCCGTCCATCATTTGTTTGTTGTAACGCTTTCGCCCTAAGTGGGATGGGTATTCCCAGACGTGGGACCCATGCTCACTACGCCACTGGAGTCAAGCTATCCTTGCTGATGACGGCTGATAGCCAGAAACCGGTCCTAGGATGCTTGATTCCGGTCCAGGGAAGTCATGGCTTGGCAGTTCGGGCTGGACTGTTCCCATGAGGCACAGGGTCAAGACTGATTTGCATATGGCCATGTCTGAACTGGGGTTGCGTAGTGGGCAAAAGAACGATGGATTTAACCCAGATCTCTTGACTGGGGGAGAATGTCTGCATTGTCAGCATTCCGTCCATCATTTGTTTGTTGTAACGCTTTCGCCCTAAGTGGGATGGGTATTCCCAGACGTGGGACCCATGCTCACTACGCCACTGGAGTCAAGCTAACCTTGCTGATGACGGCTGATAGCCAGAAACCGGTCCTAGGATGCTTGATTCCGGTCCAGGGAAGACATAGCTTGGCAGTTCGGGCTGGACAGTACCCATGAGGCACAGGGTCAAGACTGATTTGCATATGACCATGTCTGAACTGGGGTGGCGTAGTGGGCAAAAGAACGATGGATTTAACCCAGATCTCTTGACTGGGGGAGAATGTCTGCATTGTCAGCATTCCGTCCATCATTTGTTTGTTGTAACGCTTTCGCCCTAAGTGGGATGGGTATTCCCAGACGTGGGACCCATGCTCACTACGCCACTGGAGTCAAGCTATCCTTGCTGATGATGGCTGATAGCCAAAAACCGGTCCTAGGATGCTTGATTCCGGTCCAGGGAAGACATGGCTTGGCAGTTCGGGCTGGACTGTTCCCATGAGGCACAGGGTCAAGATTGATTTGCATATGGCCATGTCTGAACTGGGGTGGCGTAGTGGGCAAAAGAACGATGGATTTAACCCAGATCTCTTGACTGGGGGAGAATGTCTGCATTGTCAGCATTCCGTCCATCATTTGTTTGTTGTAACGCTTTCGCCCTAAGTGGGATGGGTATTCCCAGACGTGGGACCCATGCTCACTACGCCACTGGAGTCAAGCTATCCTTGCTGATGATGGCTGATAGCCAAAAACCGGTCCTAGGATGCTTGATTCCGGTCCAGGGAAGACATGGCTTGGCAGTTCGGGCTGGACTGTTCCCATGAGGCACAGGGTCAAGACTGATTTGCATATGGCCATGTCTTAACTGGGGTGGCGTAGTGGGCAAAAGAACGATGGATTTAACCCAGATCTCTTGACTGGGGGAGAATGTCTGAATTGTCAGCATTCCGTCCATCATTTGTTTGTTGTAACGCTTTCGCCCTAAGTGGGATGGGTATTCCCAGACGTGGGACCCATGCTCACTACGCCACTGGAGTCAAGCTATTCTTGCTGATGACGGCTGATAGCCAGAAACCGGTCCGAGGATGCTTGATTCCGGTCCAGGGAAGACATGGCTTGGCAGTTCGGGCTGGACTGTTCCCATGAGGCACAGGGTCAAGACTGATTTGCATATGGCCATGTCTGAACTGGGGTTGCGTAGTGGGCAAAAGAACGATGGATTTAACCCAGATCTCTTGACTGGGGGAGAATGTCTGCATTGTCAGCATTCCGTCCATCATTTGTTTGTTGTAACGCTTTCGCGCTAAGTGGGATGGGTATTCCCAGACGTGGGACCCATGCTCACTACGCCACTGGAGTCAAGCTATCCTTGCTGATGACGGCTGATAGCCAGAAACCGGTCCTAGGATGCTTGATTCCGGTCCAGGGAAGACATGGCTTGGCAGTTCGGGCTGGACTGTACCCATGAGGCACAGGGTCAAGACTGATTTGCATATGGCCATGTCTGAACTGGGGTGGCGTAGTGGGCAAAAGAACGATGGATTTAACCCAGATCTCTTGACTGGGGGAGAATGTCTGCATTGTCAGCATTCCGTCCATCATTTGTTTGTTGTAACGCTTTCGCCCTAAGTGGGATGGGTATTCCCAGACGTGGGACCCATGCTCACTACGCCACTGGAGTCAAGCTATCCTTGCTGATGATGGCTGATAGCCAAAAACCGGTCCTAGGATGCTTGATTCCGGTCCAGGGAAGACATGGCTTGGCAGTTCGGGCTGGACTGTTCCCATGAGGCACAGGGTCAAGACTGATTTGCATATGGCCATGTCTGAACTGGGGTGGCGTAGTGGGCAAAAGAACGATGGATTTAACCCAGATCTCTTGACTGGGGGAGAATGTCTGCATTGTCAGCATTCCGTCCATCATTTGTTTGTTGTAACGCTTTCGCCCTAAGTGGGATGGGTATTCCCAGACGTGGGACCCATGCTCACTACGCCACTGGAGTCAAGCTATCCTTGCTGATGATGGCTGATAGCCAAAAACCGATCCTAGGATGCTTGATTCCGGTCCAGGGAAGACATGGCTTGGCAGTTCGGGCTGGACTGTTCCCATGAGGCACAGGGTCAAGACTGATTTGCATATGGCCATGTCTGAACTGGGGTGGCGTAGTGGGCAAAAGAACGATGGATTTAACCCAGATCTCTTGACTGGGGGAGAATGTCTGCATTGTCAGCATTCCGTCCATCATTTGTTTGTTGTAACGCTTTCACCCTAAGTGGGATGGGTATTCCCAGACGTGGGACCCATGCTCACTACGCCACTGGAGTCAAGCTATCCTTGCTGATGACGGCTGATAGCCAGAAACCGGTCCTAGGATGCTTGATTCCGGTCCAGGGAAGACATGGCTTGGCAGTTCGGGCTGGACTGTTCCCATGAGGCACAGGGTCAAGACTGATTTGCATATGGCCATGTCTGAACTGGGGTGGCGTAGTGGGCAAAAGAACGATGGATTTAACCAAGATCTCTTGACTGGGGGAGAATGTCTGAATTGTCAGCATTCCGTCCATCATTTGTTTGTTGTAACGCTTTCGCCCTAAGTGGGATGGGTATTCCCAGACGTGGGACCCATGCTCACTACGCCACTGGAGTCAAGCTATCCTTGCTGATGACGGCTGATAGCCAGAAACCGGTCCTAGGATGCTTGATTCCGGTCCAGGGAAGTCATGGCTTGGCAGTTCGGGCTGGACTGTTCCCATGAGGCACAGGGTCAAGACTGATTTGCATATGGCCATGTCTGAACTGGGGTTGCGTAGTGGGCAAAAGAACGATGGATTTAACCCAGATCTCTTGACTGGGGGAGAATGTCTGCATTGTCAGCATTCCGTCCATCATTTGTTTGTTGTAACGCTTTCGCCCTAAGTGGGATGGGTATTCCCAGACGTGGGACCCATGCTCACTACGCCACTGGAGTCAAGCTATCCTTGCTGATGACGGCTGATAGCCAGAAACCGGTCCTAGGATGCTTGATTCCGGTCCAGGGAAGACATAGCTTGGCAGTTCGGGCTGGACAGTACCCATGAGGCACAGGGTCAAGACTGATTTGCATATGACCATGTCTGAACTGGGGTGGCGTAGTGGGCAAAAGAACGATGGATTTAACCCAGATCTCTTGACTGGGGGAGAATGTCTGCATTGTCAGCATTCCGTCCATCATTTGTTTGTTGTAACGCTTTCGCCCTAAGTGGGATGGGTATTCCCAGACGTGGGACCCATGCTCACTACGCCACTGGAGTCAAGCTATCCTTGCTGATGATGGCTGATAGCCAAAAACCGGTCCTAGGATGCTTGATTCCGGTCCAGGGAAGACATGGCTTGGCAGTTCGGGCTGGACTGTTCCCATGAGGCACAGGGTCAAGATTGATTTGCATATGGCCATGTCTGAACTGGGGTGGCGTAGTGGGCAAAAGAACGATGGATTTAACCCAGATCTCTTGACTGGGGGAGAATGTCTGCATTGTCAGCATTCCGTCCATCATTTGTTTGTTGTAACGCTTTCGCCCTAAGTGGGATGGGTATTCCCAGACGTGGGACCCATGCTCACTACGCCACTGGAGTCAAGCTATCCTTGCTGATGATGGCTGATAGCCAAAAACCGGTCCTAGGATGCTTGATTCCGGTCCAGGGAAGACATGGCTTGGCAGTTCGGGCTGGACTGTTCCCATGAGGCACAGGGTCAAGACTGATTTGCATATGGCCATGTCTTAACTGGGGTGGCGTAGTGGGCAAAAGAACGATGGATTTAACCCAGATCTCTTGACTGGGGGAGAATGTCTGAATTGTCAGCATTCCGTCCATCATTTGTTTGTTGTAACGCTTTCGCCCTAAGTGGGATGGGTATTCCCAGACGTGGGACCCATGCTCACTACGCCACTGGAGTCAAGCTATCCTTGCTTATGACGGCTGATAGCCAGAAACCGGTCCTAGGATGCTTGATTCCGGTCCAGGGAATACATGGCTTGGCAGTTCGGGCTGGACTGTTCCCATGAGGCACAGGGTCAAGACTGATTTGCATATGGCCATGTCTGAACTGGGGTGGCGTAGTGGGCAAAAGAACGATGGATTTAACCCAGATCTCTTGACTGGGGGAGAATGTCTGCATTGTCAGCATTCCGTCCATCATTTGTTTGTTGTAACGCTTTCGCCCTAAGTGGGATGGGTATTCCCAGACGTGGGACCCATGCTCACTACGCCACTGGAGTCAAGCTATCCTTGCTGATGATGGCTGATAGCCAGAAACCGGTCCTAGGATGCTTGATTCTGGTCCAGGGAAGACATGGCTTGGCAGTTCGGGCTGGACTGTTCCCATGAGGCACAGGGTCAAGACTGATTTGCATATGGCCATGTCTGAACTGGGGTGGCGTAGTGGGCAAAAGAACGATGGATTTAACCCAGATCTCTTGACTGGGGGAGAATGTCTGCATTGTCAGCATTCCGTCCATCATTTGTTTGTTGTAACGCTTTCGCCCTAAGTGGGATGGGTATTCCCAGACGTGGGACCCATGCTCACTACGCCACTGGAGTCAAGCTATCTTTGCTGATGACGGCTGATAGCCAGAAACCGGTCCTAGGATGCTTGATTCCGGTCCAGGGAAGACATGGCTTGGCAGTTCGGGCTGGACTGTTCCCATGAGGCACAGGGTCAAGACTGATTTGCATATGGCCATGTCTGAACTGGGGTGGCGTAGTGGGCAAAAGAACGATGGATTTAACCCAGATCTCTTGACTGGGGGAGAATGTCTGCATTGTCAGCATTCCGTCCATCATTTGTTTGTTGTAACGCTTTCGCCCTAAGTGGGATGGGTATTACCAGACGTGGGACCCATGCTCACTACGCCACTGGAGTCAAGCTATCCATGCTGATGACGGCTGATAGCCAGAAACCGGTCCTAGGATGCTTGATTCCGGTCCAGGGAAGACATGGCTTGGCAGTTCGGGCTGGACTGTTCCCATGAGGCACAGGGTCAAGACTGATTTGCATATGGCCATGTCTGAACTGGGGTGGCGTAGTGGGCAAAAGAACGATGGATTTAACCCAGATCTCTTGACTGGGGGAGAATGTCTGCATTGTCAGCATTCCGTCCATCATTTGTTTGTTGTAACGCTTTCGCCCTAAGTGGGATGGGTATTCCCAGACGTGGGACCCATGCTCACTACGCCACTGGAGTCAAGCTATCCTTGCTGATGACGGCTGATAGCCAGAAACCGGTCCTAGGATGCTTGATTCCGGTCCAGGGAAGACATGGCTTGGCAGTTCGGGCTGGACTGTTCCCATGAGGTACAGGGTCAAGACTGATTTGCATATGGCCATGTCTGAACTGGGGTGGCGTAGTGGGCAAAAGAACGATGGATTTAACCCAGATCTCTTGACTGGGGGAGAATGTCTGCATTGTCAGCATTCCGTCCATCATTTGTTTGTTGTAACGCTTTCGCCCTAAGTGGGATGGGTATTCCCAGACGTGGGACCCATGCTCACTACGCCACTGGAGTCAAGCTATCTTTGCTGATGACGGCTGATAGCCAGAAACCGGTCCTAGGATGCTTGATTCCGGTCCAGGGAAGACATGGCTTGGCAGTTCCGGCTGGACTGTTCCCATGTGGCACAGGGTCAAGACTGATTTGCATATGGCCATGTCTGAACTGGGGTGGCGTAGTGGGCAAAAGAACGATGGATTTAACCCAGATCTCTTGACTGGGGGAGAATGTCTGCATTGTCAGCATTCCGTCCATCATTTGTTTGTTGTAACGCTTTCGCCCTAAGTGGGATGGGTATTACCAGACGTGGGACCCATGCTCACTACGCCACTGGAGTCAAGCTATCCTTGCTGATGACGGCTGATAGCCAGAAACCGGTCCTAGGATGCTTGATTCTGGTCCAGGGAAGACATGGCTTGGCAGTTCGGGCTGGACTGTTCCCATGAGGCACAGGGTCAAGACTGATTTGCATATGGCCATGTCTGAACTGGGGTGGCGTAGTGGGCAAAAGAACGATGGATTTAACCCAGATCTCTTGACTGGGGGAGAATGTCTGCATTGTCAGCATTCCGTCCATCATTTGTTTGTTGTAACGCTTTAGCCCTAAGTGAGATGGGTATTCCCAGACGTGGGACCCATGCTCACTACGCCACTGGAGTCAAGCTATCCTTGCTGATGACGGCTGATAGCCAGAAACCGGTCCTAGGATGCTTGATT
Organism: Triturus cristatus; assembly: GCF_964204655.1. Lineage (NCBI taxonomy): Eukaryota > Metazoa > Chordata > Amphibia > Caudata > Salamandridae > Triturus > Triturus cristatus. Next base: position 614,900,642 of record NC_140580.1, read on the forward strand.
CCGGTCCAGGGAAGACATGGCTTGGCAGTTCGGGCTGGACTGTTCCCATGAGGCACAGGGTCAAGACTGATTTGCATATGGCCATGTCTGAACTGGGGTGGCGTAGTGGGCAAAAGAACGATGGATTTAACCCAGATCTCTTGACTGGGGGAGAATGTCTGCATTGTCAGCATTCCGTCCATCATTTGTTTGTTGTAACGCTTTCGCCCTAAGTGGGATGGGTATTCCCAGACGTGGGACCCATGCTCACTACGCCACTGGAGTCAAGCTATCCTTGCTGATGACGGCTGATAGCCAGAAACCGGTCCTAGGATGCTTGATTCCGGTCCAGGGAAGACATGGCTTGGCAGTTCGGGCTGGACTGTTCCCATGAGGCACAGGGTCAAGACTGATTTGCATATGGCCATGTCTGAACTGGGGTGGCGTAGTGGGCAAAAGAACGATGGATTTAACCCAGATCTCTTGACTGGGGGAGAATGTCTGCATTGTCAGCATTCTGTCCATCATTTGTTTGTTGTAACGCTTTTGCCCTAAGTGGGATGGGTATTCCCAGACGTGGGACCCATGCTCACTACGCCACTGGAGTCAAGCTATCCTTGCTGATGATGGCTGATAGCCAGAAACCGGTCCTAGGATGCTTGATTCCGGTCCAGGGAAGACATGGCTTGGCAGTTCGGGCTGGACTGTTCCCATGAGGCACAGGGTCAAGACTGATATGCATATGGCCATGTCTGAACTGGGGTGGCGTAGTGGGCAAAAGAACGATGGATTTAACCCAGATCTCTTGACTGGGGGAGAATGTCTGCATTGTCAGCATTCCGTCCATCATTTGTTTGTTGTAACGCTTTCGCCCTAAGTGGGATGGGTATTCCCAGACGTGGGACCCATGCTCACTACGCCACTGGAGTCAAGCTATCCTTGCTGATGACGGCTGATAGCCAGAAACCGGTCCTAGGATGCTTGATTCCGGTCCAGGGAAGACATGGCTTGGCAGTTCGGGCTAGACTGTTCCCATGAGGCACAGGGTCAAGACTGATTTGCATAAGGCCATGTCTGAACTGGGGTGGCATAGTGGGCAAAAGAACGATGGATTTAACCCAGATCTCTTGACTGGGGGAGAATGTCTGCATTGTCAACATTCCGTCCATCATTTGTTTGTTGTAACGCTTTCGCCCTAAGTGGGATGGGTATTCCCAGACGTGGGACCCATGCTCACTACGCCACTGGAGTCAAGCTATCCTTGCTGATGACGGCTGATAGCCAGAAACCGGTCCTAGGATGCTTGATTCCGGTCCAGGGAAGACATGGCTTGGCAGTTCGGGCTGGACTGTTCCCATGAGGCACAGGGTCAAGACTGATTTGCATATGGCCATGTCTGAACTGGGGTGGCGTAGTGGGCAAAAGAACAATGGATTTAACCCAGATCTCTTGACTGGGGGAGAATGTCTGCATTGTCAGCATTCCTTCCATCATTTGTTTGTTGTAACGCTTTCGCCCTAAGTGGGATGGGTATTCCCAGACGTGGGACCCATGCTCACTACGCCACTGGAGTCAAGCTATCCTTGCTGATGACGGCTGATAGCCAGAAACCGGTCCTAGGATGCTTGATTCCGGTCCAGGGAAGACATGGCTTGGCAGTTCGGGCTGGACTGTTCCCATGAGGCACAGGGTCAAGACTGATTTGCATATGGCCATGTCTGAACTGGGGTTGCGTAGTGGGCAAAAGAACGATGGATTTAACCCAGATCTCTTGACTGGGGGAGAATGTCTGCATTGTCAGCATTCCGTCCATCATTTGTTTGTTGTAACGCTTTCGCCCTAAGTGGGATGGGTATTCCCAGACGTGGGACCCATGCTCACTACGCCACTGGAGTCAAGCTATCCTTGCTGATGACGGCTGATAGCCAGAAACCGGTCCTAGGATGCTTGATTCCGGTCCAGGGAAGACATGGCTTGGCAGTTCGGGCTGGACTGTACCCATGAGGCACAGGGTCAAGACTGATTTGCATATGGCCATGTCTGAACTGGGATGGCGTAGTGGGCAAAAGAACGATGGATTTAACCCAGATCTCTTGACTGGGGGAGAATGTCTGCATTGTCAGCATTCCGTCCATCATTTGTTTGTTGTAACGCTTTCGCCCTAAGTGGGATGGGTATTCCCAGACGTGGGACCCATGCTCACTACGCCACTGGAGTCAAGCTATCCTTGCTGATGATGGCTGATAGCCAAAAACCGGTCCTAGGATGCTTGATTCCGGTCCAGGGAAGACATGGCTTGGCAGTTCGGGCTGGACTGTTCCCATGAGGCACAGGGTCAAGACTGATTTGCATATGGCCATGTCTGAACTGGGGTTGCGTAGTGGGCAAAAGAACGATGGATTTAACCCAGATCTCTTGACTGGGGGAGAATGTCTGCATTGTCAGCATTCCGTCCATCATTTGTTTGTTGTAACGCTTTCGCCCTAAGTGGGATGGGTATTCCCAGACGTGGGACCCATGCTCACTACGCCACTGGAGTCAAGCTATCCTTGCTGATGATGGCTGATAACCAGAAACCGGTCCTAGGATGCTTGATTCCAGTCCAGGGAAGACATGGCTTGGCAGTTCGGGCTGGACTGTTCCCATGAGGCACAGGGTCAAGACTGATTTGCATATGGCCATGTCTGAACTGGGGTGGCGTAGTGGGCAAAAGAACGATGGATTTAACCCAGATCTCTTGACTGGGGGAGAATGTCTGAATTGTCAGCATTCCGTCCATCATTTGTTTGTTGTAACGCTTTCGCCCTAAGTGGGATGGGTATTACCAGACGTGGGACCCATGCTCACTACGCCACTGGAGTCAAGCTATCCTTGCTGATGACGGCTGATAGCCAGAAACCGGTCCTAGGATGCTTGATTCCGGTCCAGGGAAGACATGGCTTGGCAGTTCGGGCTGGACTGTTCCCATGAGGCACAGGGTCAAGACTGATTTGCATATGGCCATGTCTGAACTGGGGTTGCGTAGTGGGCAAAAGAACGATGGATTTAACCCAGATCTCTTGACTGGGGGAGAATGTCTGCATTGTCAGCATTCCGTCCATCATTTGTTTGTTGTAACGCTTTCGCCCTAAGTGGGATGGGTATTCCCAGACGTGGGACCCATGCTCACTACGCCACTGGAGTCAAGCTATCCTTGCTGATGACGGCTGATAGCCAGAAACCGGTCCTAGGATGCTTGATTCCGGTCCAGGGAAGACATGGCTTGGCAGTTCGGGCTGGACTGTACCCATGAGGCACAGGGTCAAGACTGATTTGCATATGGCCATGTCTGAACTGGGGTGGCGTAGTGGGCAAAAGAACGATGGATTTAACCCAGATCTCTTGACTGGGGGAGAATGTCTGCATTGTCAGCATTCCGTCCATCATTTGTTTGCTGTAAGGCTTTCGCCCTAAGTGGGATGGGTATTCCCAGACGTGGGACCCATGCTCACTACGCCACTGGAGTCAAGCTATCCTTGCTGATGATGGCTGATAGCCAAAAAGCGGTCCTAGGATGCTTGATTCCGGTCCAGGGAAGACATGGCTTGGCAGTTCGGGCTGGACTGTTCCCATGAGGCTCAGGGTCAAGACTGATTTGCATATGGCATTGTCTGAACTGGGGTGGCGTAGTGGGCAAAAGAACGATGGATTTAACCCAGATCTCTTGACTGGGGGAGAATGTCTGCATTGTCAGCATTCCGTCCATCATTTGTTTGTTGTAACGCTTTCGCCCTAAGTGGGATGGGTATTCCCAGACGTGGGACCCATGCTCACTACACCACTGGAGTCAAGCTATCCTTGCTGATGACGGCTGATAGCCAGAAACCGGTCCTAGGATGCTTGATTCCGGTCCAGGGAAGACATGGCTTGGCAGTTCGGGCTGGACTGTTCCCATGAGGCACAGGGTCAAGACTGATTTGCATATGGCCATGTCTGAACTGGGGTGGCGTAGTGGGCAAAAGAACGATGGATTTAACCCAGATCTCTTGACTGGGGGAGAATGTCTGAATTGTCAGCATTCCGTCCATCATTTGTTTGTTGTAACGCTTTCGCCCTAAGTGGGATGGGTATTCCCAGACGTGGGACCCATGCTCACTACGCCACTGGAGTCAAGCTATCCTTGCTGATGACGGCTGATAGCCAGAAACCGGTCCTAGGATGCTTGATTCCGGTCCAGGGAAGACATGGCTTGGCAGTTCGGGCTGGACTGTTCCCATGAGGCACAGGGTCAAGACTGATTTGCATATGGCCATGTCTGAACTGGGGTTGCGTAGTGGGCAAAAGAACGATGGATTTAACCCAGATCTCTTGACTGGGGGAGAATGTCTGCATTGTCAGCATTCCGTCCATCATTTGTTTGTTGTAACGCTTTCGCCCTAAGTGGGATGGGTATTCCCAGACGTGGGACCCATGCTCACTACGCCACTGGAGTCAAGCTATCCTTGCTGATGACGGCTGATAGCCAGAAACCGGTCCTAGGATGCTTGATTCCGGTCCAGGGAAGACATGGCTTGGCAGTTCGGGCTGGACTGTACCCATGAGGCACAGGGTCAAGACTGATTTGCATATGACCATGTCTGAACTGGGGTGGCGTAGTGGGCAAAAGAACGATGGATTTAACCCAGATCTCTTGACTGGGGGAGAATGTCTGCATTGTCAGCATTCCGTCCATCATTTGTTTGTTGTAACGCTTTCGCCCTAAGTGGGATGGGTATTCCCAGACGTGGGACCCATGCTCACTACGCCACTGGAGTCAAGCTATCCTTGCTGATGATGGCTGATAGCCAAAAACCGGTCCTAGGATGCTTGATTCCGGTCCAGGGAAGACATGGCTTGGCAGTTCGGGCTGGACTGTTCCCATGAGGCACAGGGTCAAGACTGATTTGCATATGGCCATGTCTGAACTGGGGTGGCGTAGTGGGCAAAAGAACGATGGATTTAACCCAGATCTCTTGACTGGGGGAGAATGTCTGCATTGTCAGCATTCCGTCCATCATTTGTTTGTTGTAACGCTTTTGCCCTAAGTGGGATGGGGATTCCCAGACGTGGGACCCATGCTCACTACGCCACTGGAGTCAAGCTATCCTTGCTGATGACGGCTGATAGCCAGAAACCGGTCCTAGGATGCTTGATTCTGGTCCAGGGAAGACATGGCTTGGCAGTTCGGGCTGGACTGTTCCCATGAGGCACAGGGTCAAGACTGATTTGCATATGGCCATGTCTGAACTGGGGTGGCGTAGTGGGCAAAAGAACGATGGATTTAACCCAGATCTCTTGACTGGGGGAGAATGTCTGCATTGTCAGCATTCCGTCCATCATTTGTTTGTTGTAACGCTTTCGCCCTAAGTGGGATGGGTATTCCCAGACGTGAGACCCATGCTCACTACGCCACTGGAGTCAAGCTATCTTTGCTGATGACGGCTGATAGCCAGAAACCGGTCCTAGGATGCTTGATTCCGGTCCAGGGAAGACATGGCTTGGCAGTTCGGGCTGGACTGTTCCCATGAGGCACAGGGTCAAGACTGATTTGCATATGGCCATGTCTGAACTGGGGTGGCGTAGTGGGCAAAAGAACGATGGATTGAACCCAGATCTCTTGACTGGGGGAGAATGTCTGCATTGTCAGCATTCCGTCGATCATTTGTTTGTTGTAACGCTTTCGCCCTAAGTGGGATGGGTATTACCAGACGTGGGACCCATGCTCACTACGCCACTGGAGTCAAGCTATCCTTGCTGATGACGGCTGATAGCCAGAAACCGGTCCTAGGATGCTTGATTCCGGTCCAGGGAAGACATGGCTTGGCAGTTCGGTCTGGACTGTTCCCATGAGGCACAGGGTCAAGACTGATTTGCATATGGCCATGTCTGAACTGGGGTGGCGTAGTGGGCAAAAGAACGATGGATTTAACCCAGATCTCTTGACTGGGGGAGAATGTCTGCATTGTCAGCATTCCGTCCATCATTTGTTTGTTGTAACGCTTTGGCCCTAAGTGGGATGGGTATTCCCAGACGTGGGTCCCATGCTCACTACGCCACTGGAGTCAAGCTATCCTTGCTGATGACGGCTGATAGCCAGAAACCGGTCCTAGGATGCTTGATTCCGGTCCAGGGAAGACATGGCTTGGCAGTTCGGGCTGGACTGTTCCCATGAGGCACAGGGTCAAGACTGATTTGCATATGGCCATGTCTGAACTGGGGTGGCGTAGTGGGCAAAAGAACGATGGATTTAACCCAGATCTCTTGATTGGGGGAGAATGTCTGCATTGTCAGCATTCCGTCCATCATTTGTTTGTTGTAACGCTTTCGCCCTAAGTGGGATGGGTATTACCAGACGTGGGACCCATGCTCACTACGCCACTGGAGTCAAGCTATCCTTGCTGATGACGGCTGATAGCCAGAAACCGGTCCTAGGATGCTTGATTCCGGTCCAGGGAACACATGGCTTGGCAGTTCGGGCTGGACTGTTCCCATGAGGCACAGGGTCAAGACTGATTTGCATATGGCCATGTCTGAACTGGGGTGGCGTAGTGGGCAAAAGAACGATGGATTTAACCCAGATCTCTTGACTGGGGGAGAATGTCTGCATTGTCAGCATTCCGTCCATCATTTGTTTGTTGTAACGCTTTCGCCCTAAGTGGGATGGGTATTCCCAGACATGGGACCCATGCTCACTACGCCACTGGAGTCAAGCTATCCTTGCTGATGACGGCTGATAGCCAGAAACCGGTCCTAGGATGCTTGATTCCGGTCCAGGGAAGACATGGCTTGGCAGTTCGGGCTGGACTGTTCCCATGAGGCACAGGGTCAAGACTGATTTGCATATGGCCATGTCTGAACTGGGGTGGCGTAGTGGGCAAAAGAACGATGGATTTAACCCAGATCTCTTGACTGGGGGAGAATGTCTGCATTGTCAGCATTGCGTCCATCATTTGTTTGTTGTAACGCTTTAGCCCTAAGTGAGATGGGTATTCCCAGACGTGGGACCCATGCTCACTACGCCAATGGAGTCAAGCTATCCTTGCTGATGACGGCTGATAGCCAGAAACCGGTCCTAGGATGCTTGATTCCGGTCCAGGGAAGACATGGCTTGGCAGTTCGGGCTGGACTGTTCCCATGAGGCACAGGGTCAAGACTGATTTGCATATGGCCATGTCTGAACTGGGGTGGCGTAGTGGGCAAAAGAACGATGGATTTAACCCAGATCTCTTGACTGGGGGAGAATGTCTGCATTGTTAGCATTCCGTCCATCATTTGTTTGTTGTAACGCTTTCGCCCTAAGTGGGATGGGTATTCCCAGACGTGGGACCCATGCTCACTACGCCACTGGAGTCAAGCTATCCTTGCTGATGACGGCTGATAGCCAGAAACCGGTCCTAGGATGCTTGATTCCGGTCCAGGGAAGACATGGCTTGGCAGTTCGGGCTGGACTGTTCCCATGAGGCACAGGGTCAAGACTGATTTGCATATGGCCATGTCTGAACTGGGGTGGCGTAGTGGGCAAAAGAACGATGGATTTAACCCAGATCTCTTGACTGGGGTTGAATGTCTGCATTGTCAGCATTCCGTCCATCATTTGTTTGTTGTAACGCTTTCGCCCTAAGTGGGATGGGTATTCCCAGACGTGGGACCCATGCTCACTACGCCACTGGAGTCAAGCTATCCTTGCTGATGACGGCTGATAGCCAGAAACCGGTCCTAGGATGCTTGATTCCGGTCCAGGGAAGACATGGCTTGGCAGTTCGGGCTGGACTGTTCCCATGAGGCACAGGGTCAAGACTGATTTGCATATGGCCATGTCTGAACTGGGGTGGCGTAGTGGGCAAAAGAACGATGGATTTAACCCAGATCTCTTGACTGGGGGAGAATGTCTGCATTGTCAGCATTCTGTCCATCATTTGTTTGTTGTAACGCTTTTGCCCTAAGTGGGATGGGTATTCCCAGACGTGGGACCCATGCTCACTACGCCACTGGAGTCAAGCTATCCTTGCTGATGATGGCTGATAGCCAGAAACCGGTCCTAGGATGCTTGATTCCGGTCCAGGGAAGACATGGCTTGGCAGTTCGGGCTGGACTGTTCCCATGAGGCACAGGGTCAAGACTGATTTGCATATGGCCATGTCTGAACTGGGGTGGCGTAGTGGGCAAAAGAACGATGGATTTAACCCAGATCTCTTGACTGGGGGAGAATGTCTGCATTGTCAGCATTCCGTCCATCATTTGTTTGTTGTAACGCTTTCGCCCTAAGTGGGATGGGTATTCCCAGACGTGGGACCCATGCTCACTACGCCACTGGAGTCAAGCTATCCTTGCTGATGACGGCTGATAGCCAGAAACCGGTCCTAGGATGCTTGATTCCGGTCCAGGGAACACATGGCTTGGCAGTTCGGGCTGGACTGTTCCCATGAGGCACAGGGTCAAGACTGATTTGCATATGGCCATGTCTGAACTGGGGTGGCGTAGTGGGCAAAAGAACGATGGATTTAACCCAGATCTCTTGACTGGGGGAGAATGTCTGCATTGTCAGCATTCCGTCCATCATTTGTTTGTTGTAACGCTTTAGCCCTAAGTGAGATGGGTATTCCCAGACGTGGGACCCATGCTCACTACGCCACTGGAGTCAAGCTATCCTTGCTGATGACGGCTGATAGCCAGAAACCGGTCCTAGGATGCTTGATTCCGGTCCAGGGAACACATGGCTTGGCAGTTCGGGCTGGACTGTTCCCATGAGGCACAGGGTCAAGACTGATTTGCATATGGCCATGTCTGAACTGGGGTGGCGTAGTGGGCAAAAGAACGATGGATTTAACCCAGATCTCTTGACTGGGGGAGAATGTCTGCATTGTCAGCATTCCGTCCATCATTTGTTTGTTGTAACGCTTTCGCCCTAAGTGGGATGGGTATTCCCAGACGTGGGACCCATGCTCACTACGCCACTGGAGTCAAGCTATCCTTGCTGATGACGGCTGATAGCCAGAAACCGGTCCTAGGATGCTTGATTCCGGTCCAGGGAAGACATGGCTTGGCAGTTCGGGCTGGACTGTTCCCATGAGGCACAGGGTCAAGACTGATTTGCATATGGCCATGTCTGAACTGGGGTGGCGTAGTGGGCAAAAGAACGATGGATTTAACCCAGATCTCTTGACTGGGGGAGAATGTCTGCATTGTCAGCATTCCGTCCATCATTTGTTTGTTGTAACGCTTTAGCCCTAAGTGAGATGGGTATTCCCAGACGTGGGACCCATGCTCACTACGCCACTGGAGTCAAGCTATCCTTGCTGATGACGGCTGATAGCCAGAAACCGGTCCTAGGATGCTTGATTCCGGTCCAGGGAAGACATGGCTTGGCAGTTCGGGCTGGACTTTTCCCATGAGGCACAGGGTCAAGACTGATTTGCATATGGCCATGTCTGAACTGGGGTGGCGTAGTGGGCAAAAGAACGATGGATTTAACCCAGATCTCTTGACTGGGGGAGAATGTCTGCATTGTCAGCATTCCGTCCATCATTTGTTTGTTGTAACGCTTTCGCCCTAAGTGGGATGGGTATTCCCAGACGTGGGACCCATGCTCACTACGCCACTGGAGTCAAGCTATCCTTGCTGATGACGGCTGATAGCCAGAAACCGGTCCTAGGATGCTTGATTCCGGTCCAGGGAAGACATGGCTTGGCAGTTCGGGCTGGACTGTTCCCATGAGGCACAGGGTCAAGACTGATTTGCATATGGCCATGTCTGAACTGGGGTGGCGTAGTGGGCAAAAGAACGATGGATTTAACCCAGATCTCTTGACTGGGGAGAATGTCTGCATTGTCAGCATTCCGTCCATCATTTGTTTGTTGTAACGCTTTCGCCCTAAGTGGGATGGGTATTCCCAGACGTGGGACCCATGCTCACTACGCCACTGGAGTCAAGCTATCCTTGCTGATGACGGCTGATAGCCAGAAACCGGTCCTAGGATGCTTGATTCCGGTCCAGGGAAGACATGGCTTGGCAGTTCGGGCTGGACTGTTCCCATGAGGCACAGGGTCAAGACTGATTTGCATATGGCCATGTCTGAACTGGGGTGGCGTAGTGTGCAAAAGAACGATGGATTTAACCCAGATCTCTTGACTGGGGGAGAATGTCTGCATTGTCAGCATTCCGTCCATCATTTGTTTGTTGTAACGCTTTAGCCCTAAGTGAGATGGGTATTCCCAGACGTGGGACCCATGCTCACTACGCCACTGGAGTCAAGCTATCCTTGCTGATGACGGCTGATAGCCAGAAACCGGTCCTAGGATGCTTGATTCCGGTCCAGGGAAGACATGGCTTGGCAGTTCGGGCTGGACTGTTCCCATGAGGCACAGGGTCAAGACTGATTTGCATATGGCCATGTCTGAACTGGGGTGGCGTAGTGGGCAAAAGAACGATGGATTTAACCCAGATCTCTTGACTGGGGGAGAATGTCTGCATTGTCAGCATTCCGTCCATCATTTGTTTGTTGTAACGCTTTAGCCCTAAGTGAGATGGGTATTCCCAGACGTGGGACCCATGCTCACTACGCCACTGGAGTCAAGCTATCCTTGCTGATGACGGCTGATAGCCAGAAACCGGTCCTAGGATGCTTGATTCCGGTCCAGGGAACACATGGCTTGGCAGTTCGGGCTGGACTGTTCCCATGAGGCACAGGGTCAAGACTGATTTGCATATGGCCATGTCTGAACTGGGGTGGCGTAGTGGGCAAAAGAACGATGGATTTAACCCAGATCTCTTGACTGGGGGAGAATGTCTGCATTGTCAGCATTCCGTCCATCATTTGTTTGTTGTAACGCTTTCGCCCTAAGTGGGATGGGTATTCCCAGACGTGGGACCCATGCTCACTACGCCACTGGAGTCAAGCTATCCTTGCTGATGACGGCTGATAGCCAGAAACCGGTCCTAGGATGCTTGATTCCGGTCCAGGGAAGACATGGCTTGGCAGTTCGGGCTGGACTGTTCCCATGAGACACAGGGTCAAGACTGATTTGCATATGGCCATGTCTGAACTGGGGTGGCGTAGTGGGCAAAAGAACGATGGATTTAACCCAGATCTCTTGACTGGGGGAGAATGTCTGCATTGTCAGCATTCCGTCCATCATTTGTTTGTTGTAACGCTTTAGCCCTAAGTGAGATGGGTATTCCCAGACGTGGGACCCATGCTCACTACGCCACTGGAGTCAAGCTATCCTTGCTGATGACGGCTGATAGCCAGAAACCGGTCCTAGGATGCTTGATTCCGGTCCAGGGAAGACATGGCTTGGCAGTTCGGGCTGGACTGTTCCCATGAGGCACAGGGTCAAGACTGATTTGCATATGGCCATGTCTGAACTGGGGTGGCGTAGTGGGCAAAAGAACGATGGATTTAACCCAGATCTCTTGACTGGGGGAGAATGTCTGCATTGTCAGCATTCCGTCCATCATTTGTTTGTTGTAACGCTTTCGCCCTAAGTGGGATGGGTATTCCCAGACGTGGGACCCATGCTCACTACGCCACTGGAGTCAAGCTATCCTTGCTGATGACGGCTGATAGCCAGAAACCGGTCCTAGGATGCTTGATTCCGGTCCAGGGAAGACATGGCTTGGCAGTTCGGGCTGGACTGTTCCCATGAGGCACAGGGTCAAGACTGATTTGCATATGGCCATGTCTGAACTGGGGTGGCGTAGTGGGCAAAAGAACGATGGATTTAACCCAGATCTCTTGACTGGGGGAGAATGTCTGCATTGTCAGCATTCCATCCATCATTTGTTTGTTGTAACGCTTTAGCCCTAAGTGAGATGGGTATTCCCAGACGTGGGACCCATGCTCACTACGCCACTGGAGTCAAGCTATCCTTGCTGATGACGGCTGATAGCCAGAAACCGGTCCTAGGATGCTTGATTCCGGTCCAGGGAAGACATGGCTTGGCAGTTCGGGCTGGACTGTTCCCATGAGGCACAGGGTCAAGACTGATTTGCATATGGCCATGTCTGAACTGGGGTGGCGTAGTGGGCAAAAGAACGATGGATTTAACCCAGATCTCTTGACTGGGGGAGAATGTCTGCATTGTCAGCATTCCGTCCATCATTTGTTTGTTGTAACGCTTTCGCCCTAAGTGGGATGGGTATTCCCAGACGTGGGACCCATGCTCACTACGCCACTGGAGTCAAGCTATCCTTGCTGATGACGGCTGATAGCCAGAAACCGGTCCTAGGATGCTTGATTCCGGTCCAGGGAAGACATGGCTTGGCAGTTCGGGCTGGACTGTTCCCATGAGGCACAGGGTCAAGACTGATTTGCATATGGCCATGTCTGAACTGGGGTGGCGTAGTGGGCAAAAGAACGATGGATTTAACCCAGATCTCTTGACTGGGGGAGAATGTCTGCATTGTCAGCATTCCGTCCATCATTTGTTTGTTGTAACGCTTTCGCCCTAAGTGGGATGGGTATTCCCAGACGTGGGACCCATGCTCACTACGCCACTGGAGTCAAGCTATCCTTGCTGATGACGGCTGATAGCCAGAAACCGGTCCTAGGATGCTTGATTCCGGTCCAGGGAAGACATGGCTTGGCAGTTCGGGCTGGACTGTTCCCATGAGGCACAGGGTCAAGACTGATTTGCATATGGCCATGTCTGAACTGGGGTGGCGTAGTGGGCAAAAGAACGATGGATTTAACCCAGATCTCTTGACTGGGGGAGAATGTCTGCATTGTCAGCATTCCGTCCATCATTTGTTTGTTGTAACGCTTTCGCCCTAAGTGGGATGGGTATTCCCAGACGTCGGTAAATATTTCATTACCGGTACTATTTTTATGCGGTAAAGTCTATTAAGAATAAATCAGTAAATATAAGAGGCAGAATCCGTGGTATTAGAGGTTTTAAAAGGCTTTATTCCTATACAAAGGAATACAATTCGAATTGTAGGCTTTCTATTCCATCACCACGAAAGTTCAGGAAGGAAGGGCATACATTATTGACAGATAGGCAGTTTTATAGAAAATACATTACAGTGAAACAGATGCAAGAGGCGTAACAGCTGATAGTACAGATAAAAGGTGCATACGTAACTAATAGAGGCGGATGTATGGGCGTAATTTAATAAACGTCATCATACATGATGTCACAAGTGGGTGGATCCATAAGAGAATCCTGCAATGTCAGCAGAAATATTTGGCAGAGATGCGCGCGCAGCCGCATGGCGTGTGATTGACGTGCAACTAGAGGGTGAAGATGATTTGACATTTAGCTCTACATGTGGAGACAGAAGTCTGGGGTCATGTCAACCTAATCCCAAATCATATCTAATATCCTATGTTTAAAGAACTGTGTTATCCAAAAGGAGAGGTCTCTAGGATAGAATCTATTCTATACTGACTGTTAGTGCGTGTACAAGCGTCTAAGTGTCTACACTAGATGCGAGGGGGTAGGAATATTCCATGGTAACGGGGCTATGAATTACTTGCATGAGGACAGCGAGGCCTGGCCCTTTGCACGGTAGCTGGAGGAATGTTTACCTAAACTACTAGACAGGAATGCATCGGATGAGGAGCGGAGTAGATAATCTTGAAGGTGAAATACAGTTTTTGGCAGGCGACAGGCTGGATCAGGCACCGTTAGCCGCGCAGGGAGTAGGACAAAGTTCATGGATACAGATGCAGGCTCAGACTGAAGCTTTCAGAGGCAGAAGGCAGGAAAAGGCTTGATGACAGAATTCGGGGCCTACTCGCCTGAATCTGTAAAATGTGGAAAGTGAACCACATAAAGTCGGTGGCCTTTCATACTTAGGAATGGAATATCTGACCCATTCATGGCGGATCTGAAAGAGGACATGTTGACGGTGGACGCACATATATTTGCGTCTTAAAAACTGGAGCAGGAGGGAACATACATGTACTTATAGCATGCACATGGAGCCGTTGGGGTCTACGATAGGGGACATAACTGATCACAAAATTCATATTTCCTCAGTCGGACCCATGCTCACTACGCCACTGGAGTCAAGCTATCTTTGCTGATGACGGCTGATAGCCAGAAACCGGTCCTAGGATGCTTGATTCCGGTCCAGGGAAGACATGGCTTGGCAGTTCGGGCTGGACTGTTCCCATGAGGCACAGGGTCAAGACTGATTTGCATATGGCCATGTCTGAACTGGGGTGGCGTAGTGGGCAAAAGAACGATGGATTTAACCCAGATCTCTTGACTGGGGGAGAATGTCTGCATTGTCAGCATTCCGTCCATCATTTGTTTGTTGTAACGCTTTCGCCCTAAGTGGGATGGGTATTACCAGACGTGGGACCATGCTCACTACGCCACTGGAGTCAAGCTATCCTTGCTGATGACGGCTGATAGCCAGAAACCGGTCCTAGGATGCTTGATTCCGGTCCAGGGAACACATGGCTTGGCAGTTCGGGCTGGACTGTTCCCATGAGGCACAGGGTCAAGACTGATTTGCATATGGCCATGTCTGAACTGGGGTGGCGTAGTGGGCAAAAGAACGATGGATTTAACCCAGATCTCTTGACTGGGGGAGAATGTCTGCATTGTCAGCATTCCGTCCATCATTTGTTTGTTGTAACGCTTTCGCCCTAAGTGGGATGGGTATTCCCAGACGTGGGACCCATGCTCACTACGCCACTGGAGTCAAGCTATCCTTGCTGATGACGGCTGATAGCCAGAAACCGGTCCTAGGATGCTTGATTCCGGTCCAGGGAAGACATGGCTTGGCAGTTCGGGCTGGACTGTTCCCATGAGGCACAGGGTCAAGACTGATTTGCATATGGCCATGTCTGAACTGGGGTGGCGTAGTGGGCAAAAGAACGATGGATTTAACCCAGATCTCTTGACTGGGGGAGAATGTCTGCATTGTCAGCATTCCGTCCATCATTTGTTTGTTGTAACGCTTTAGCCCTAAGTGAGATGGGTATTCCCAGACGTGGGACCCATGCTCACTACGCCACTGGAGTCAAGCTATCCTTGCTGATGACGGCTGATAGCCAGAAACCGGTCCTAGGATGCTTGATTCCGGTCCAGGGAAGACATGGCTTGGCAGTTCGGGCTGGACTGTTCCCATGAGGCACAGGGTCAAGACTGATTTGCATATGGCCATGTCTGAACTGGGGTGGCGTAGTGGGCAAAAGAACGATGGATTTAACCCAGATCTCTTGACTGGGGGAGAATGTCTGCATTGTCAGCATTCCGTCCATCATTTGTTTGTTGTAACGCTTTCGCCCTAAGTGGGATGGGTATTCCCAGACGTGGGACCCATGCTCACTACGCCACTGGAGTCAAGCTATCCGTGCTGATGACGGCTGATAGCCAGAAACCGGTCCTAGGATGCTTGATTCCGGTCCAGGGAAGACATGGCTTGGCAGTTCGGGCTGGACTGTTCCCATGAGGCACAGGGTCAAGACTGATTTGCATATGGCCATGTCTGAACTGGGGTGGCGTAGTGGGCAAAAGAACGATGGATTTAACCCAGATCTCTTGACTGGGGGAGAATGTCTGCATTGTCAGCATTCCGTCCATCATTTGTTTGTTGTAACGCTTTCGCCCTAAGTGGGATGGGTATTCCCAGACGTGGGACCCATGCTCACTACGCCACTGGAGTCAAGCTATCCTTGCTGATGACGGCTGATAGCCAGAAACCGGTCCTAGGATGCTTGATTCCGGTCCAGGGAAGACATGGCTTGGCAGTTCGGGCTGGACTGTTCCCATGAGGCACAGGGTCAAGACTGATTTGCATATGGCCATGTCTGAACTGGGGTGGCGTAGTGGGCAAAAGAACGATGGATTTAACCCAGATCTCTTGACTGGGGGAGAATGTCTGCATTGTCAGCATTCTGTCCATCATTTGTTTGTTGTAACGCTTTTGCCTTAAGTGGGATGGGTATTCCCAGACGTGGGACCCATGCTCACTACGCCACTTTAGTCAAGCTATCCTTGCTGATGATGGCTGATAGCCAGAACCCGGTCCTAGGATGCTTGATTCCGGTCCAGGGAAGACATGGCTTGGCAGTTCGGGCTGGACTGTTCCCATGAGGCACAGGGTCAAGACTGATTTGCATATGGCCATGTCTGAACTGGGGTGGCGTAGTGGGCAAAAGAACGATGGATTTAACCCAGATCTCTTGACTGGGGGAGAATGTCTGCATTGTCAGCATTCCGTCCATCATTTGTTTGTTGTAACGCTTTCGCCCTAAGTGGGATGGGTATTCCCAGACGTGGGACCCATGCTCACTACGCCACTGGAGTCAAGCTATCCTTGCTGATGACGGCTGATAGCCAGAAACCGGTCCTAGGATGCTTGATTCCGGTCCAGGGAAGACATGGCTTGGCAGTTCGGGCTGGACTGTTCCCATGAGGCACAGGGTCAAGACTGATTTGCATATGGCCATGTCTGAACTGGGGTGGCGTAGTGGGCAAAAGAACGATGGATTTAACCCAGATCTCTTGACAGGGGGAGAATGTCTGCATTGTCAGCATTCCGTCCATCATTTGTTTGTTGTAACGCTTTCGCCCTAAGTGGGATGGGTATTCCCAGACGTGGGACCCATGCTCACTACGCCACTGGAGTCAAGCTATCCTTGCTGATGACGGCTGATAGCCAGAAACCGGTCCTAGGATGCTTTATTCCGGTCCAGGGAAGACATGGCTTGGCAGTTCGGGCTGGACTGTTCCCATGAGGCACAGGGTCAAGACTGATTTGCATATGGCCATGTCTGAACTGGGGTGGCGTAGTGGGCAAAAAAACGATGGATTTAACCCAGATCTCTTGACTTGGGGAGAATGTCTGCATTGTCAGCATTCCGTCCATCATTTGTTTGTTGTAACGCTTTCGCCCTAAGTGGGATGGGTATTCCCAGACGTGGGACCCATGCTCACTACGCCACTGGAGTCAAACTATCCTTGCTGATGACGGCTGATAGCCAGAAACCGGTCCTAGGATGCTTGATTCCGGTCCAGGGAAGACATGGCTTGGCAGTTCGGGCTGGACTGTTCCCATGAGGCACAGGGTCAAGACTGATTTGCATATGGCCATGTCTGAACTGGGGTGGCGTAGTGGGCAAAAGAACGATGGATTTAACCCAGATCTCTTGACAGGGGGAGAATGTCTGCATTGTCAGCATTCCGTCCATCATTTGTTTGTTGTAACGCTTTCGCCCTAAGTGGGATGGGTATTCCCAGACGTGGGACCCATGCTCACTACGCCACTGGAGTCAAGCTATCTTTGCTGATGACGGCTGATAGCCAGAAACCGGTCCTAGGATGCTTGATTCCGGTCCAGGGAAGACATGGCTTGGCAGTTCGGTCTGGACTGTTCCCATGAGGCACAGGGTCAAGACTGATTTGCATATGGCCATGTCTGAACTGGGATGGCGTAATGGGCAAAAGAACGATGGATTTAACCCAGATCTCTTGACTGGGGGAGAATGTCTGCATTGTCAGCATTCCGTCCATCATTTGTTTGTTGTAACGCTTTCGCCCTAAGTGGGATGGGTATTACCAGACGTGGGACCCATGCTCACTACGCCACTGGAGTCAAGCTATCCTTGCTGATGACGGCTGATAGCCAGAAACCGGTCCTAGGATGCTTGATTCCGGTCCAGGGAACACATGGCTTGGCAGTTCGGGCTGGACTGTTCCCATGAGGCACAGGGTCAAGACTGATTTGCATATGGCCATGTCTGAACTGGGGTGGCGTAGTGGGCAAAAGAACGATGGATTTAACCCAGATCTCTTGACTGGGGGAGAATGTCTGCATTGTCAGCATTCCGTCCATCATTTGTTTGTTGTAACGCTTTAGCCCTAAGTGAGATGGGTATTCCCAGACGTGGGACCCATGCTCACTACGCCACTGGAGTCAAGCTATCCTTGCTGATGACGGCTGATAGCCAGAAACCGGTCCTAGGATGCTTGATTCCGGGCCAGGGAAGACATGGCTTGGCAGTTCGGGCTGGACTGTTCCCATGAGGCACAGGGTCAAGACTGATTTGCATATGGCCACGTCTGAACTGGGGTGGCGTAGTGGGCAAAAGAACGATGGATTTAACCCAGATCTCTTGACTGGGGGAGAATGTCTGCATTGTCAGCATTCCGTCCATCATTTGTTTGTTGTAACGCTTTCGCCCTAAGTGGGATGGGTATTCCCAGACGTGGGACCCATGCTCACTACGCCACTGGAGTCAAGCTATCCTTGCTGATGACGGCTGATAGCCAGAAACCGGTCCTAGGATGCTTGATTCCGGTCCAGGGAAGACATGGCTTGGCAGTTCGGGCTGGACTGTTCCCATGAGGCACAGGGTCAAGACTGATTTGCATATGGCCATGTCTGAACTGGGGTGGCGTAGTGGGCAAAAGAACGATGGATTTAACCCAGATCTCTTGACTGGGGGAGAATGTCTGCATTGTCAGCATTCCGTCCATCATTTGTTTGTTGTAACGCTTTCGCCCTAAGTGGGATGGGTATTCCCAGACGTGGGACCCATGCTCACTACGCCACTGGAGTCAAGCTATCCTTGCTGATGACGGCTGATAGCCAGAAACCGGTCCTAGGATGCTTGATTCCGGTCCAGGGAAGACATGGCTTGGCAGTTCGGGCTGGACTGTTCCCATGAGGCACAGGGTCAAGACTGATTTGCATATGGCCATGTCTGAACTGGGGTGGCGTAGTGGGCAAAAGAACAATGGATTTAACCCAGATCTCTTGACTGGGGGAGAATGTCTGCATTGTCAGCATTCTGTCCATCATTTGTTTGTTGTAACGCTTTTGCCCTAAGTGGGATGGGTATTCCCAGACGTGGGACCCATGCTCACTATGCCACTGGAGTCAAGCTATCCTTGCTGATGATGGCTGATAGCCAGAAACCGGTCCTAGGATGCTTGATTCCGGTCCAGGGAAGACATGGCTTGGCAGTTCGGGCTGGACTGTTCCCATGAGGCACAGGGTCAAGACTGATTTGCATATGGCCATGTCTGAACTGGGGTGGCGTAGTGGGCAAAAGAACGATGGATTTAACCCAGATCTCTTGACTGGGGGAGAATGTCTGCATTGTCAGCATTCCGTCCATCATTTGTTTGTTGTAACGCTTTCGCCCTAAGTGGGATGGGTATTCCCAGACGTGGGACCCATGCTCACTACGCCACTGGAGTCAAGCTATCCTTGCTGATGACGGCTGATAGCCAGAAACCGGTCCTAGGATGCTTGATTCCGGTCCAGGGAAGACATGGCTTGGCAGTTCGGGCTGGACTGTTCCCATGAGGCACAAGGTCAAGACTGATTTGCATATGGCCATGTCTGAACTGGGGTGGCGTAGTGGGCAAAAGAAATATGGATTTAACCCAGATCTCTTGACAGGGGGAGAATGTCTGCATTCTCAGCATTCCGTCCATCATTTGTTTGTTGTAACGCTTTCGCCCTAAGTGGGATGGGTATTCCCAGACGTGGGACCCATGCTCACTACACCACTGGAGTCAAGCTATCCTTGCTGATGACGGCTGATAGCCAGAAACCGGTCCTAGGATGCTTTATTCCGGTCCAGGGAAGACATGGCTTGGCAGTTCGGGCTGGACTGTTCCAATGAGGCACAGGGTCAAGACTGATTTGCATATGGCCATGTCTGAACTGGGGTGGCGTAGTGGGCAAAAAAACGATGGATTTAACCCAGATCTCTTGACTGGGGGAGAATGTCTGCATTGTCAGCATTCCGTCCATCATTTGTTTGTTGTAACGCTTTCGCCCTAAGTGGGATGGGTATTCCCAGACGTGGGACCCATGCTCACTACGCCACTGGAGTCAAACTATCCTTGCTGATGACGGCTGATAGCCAGAAACCGGTCCTAGGATGCTTGATTCCGGTCCAGGGAAGACATGGCTTGGCAGTTCGGGCTGGACTGTTTCCATGAGGCACAGGGTCAAGACTGATTTGCATATGTCCATGTCTGAACTGGGGTGGTGTAGTGGGCAAAAGAACGATGGATTTAACCCAGATCTCTTGACTGGGGGAGAATGTCTGCATTGTCAGCATTCCGTCCATCATTTGTTTGTTGTAACGCTTTCGCCCTAAGTGGGATGGGTATTCCCAGACGTGGGACCCATGCTCACTACGCCACTGGAGTCAAGCTATCCTTGCTGATGACGGCTGATAGCCAGAAACCGGTCCTAGGATGCTTGATTCCGGTCCAGGGAAGACATGGCTTGGCAGTTCGGGCTAGACTGTTCCCATGACGCACAGGGTCAAGACTGATTTGCATAAGGCCATGTCTGAACTGGGGTGGCATAGTGGGCAAAAGAACGATGGATTTAACCCAGATCTCTTGACTGGGGGAGAATGTCTGCATTGTCAGCATTCCGTCCATCATTTGTTTGTTGTAACGCTTTCGCCCTAAGTGGGATGGGTATTCCCAGACGTGGGACCCATGCTCACTACGCCACTGGAGTCAAGCTAGCCTTGCTGATGATGGCTGATAGCCAGAAACCGGTCCTAGGATGCTTGATTCCGGTCCAGGGAAGACATGGCTTGGCAGTTCGGGCTAGACTGTTCCCATGAGGCACAGGGTCAAGACTGATTTGCATAAGGCCATGTCTGAACTGGGGTGGCATAGTGGGCAAAAGAACGATGGATTTAACCCAGATCTCTTGACTGGGGGAGAATGTCTGCATTGTCAACATTCCGTCCATCATTTGTTTGTTGTAACGCTTTCGCCCTAAGTGGGATGGGTATTCCCAGACGTGGGACCCATGCTCACTACGCCACTGGAGTCAAGCTATCCTTGCTGATGACGGCTGATAGCCAGAAACCGGTCCTAGGATGCTTGATTCCAGTCCAGGGAAGACATGGCTTGGCAGTTCGGGCTGGACTGTTCCCATGAGGCACAGGGTCAAGACTGATTTGCATATGGCCATGTCTGAACTGGGGTGGCGTAGTGGGCAAAAGAACGATGGATTTAACCCAGATCTCTTGACTGGGGGAGAATGTCTGCATTGTCAGCATTCCGTCCATCATTTGTTTGTTGTAACGCTTTCGCCCTAATAGGGATGGGTATTCCCAGACGTGGGACCCATGCTCACTACGCCACTGGAGTCAAGCTATCCTTGCTGATGACGGCTGATAGCCAGAAACCGGTCCTAGGATGCTTGATTCCGGTCCAGGGAACACATGGCTTGGCAGTTCGGGCTGGACTGTTCCCATGAGGCACAGGGTCAAGACTGATTTGCATATGGCCATGTCTGAACTGGGGTGGCGTAGTGGGCAAAAGAACGATGGATTTAACCCCGATCTCTTGACTGGGGGAGAATGTCTGCATTGTCAGCATTCAGTCCATCATTTGTTTGTTGTAACGCTTTCGCCCTAAGTGGGATGGGTATTCCCAGACGTGGGACCCATGCTCACTGCGCCACTGGAGTCAAGCTATCCTTGCTGATGACGGCTGATAGCCAGAAACCGGTCCTAGGATGCTTGATTCCGGTCAAGGGAAGACATGGCTTGGCAGTTCGGGCTGGACTGTTCCCATGAGGCACAGGGTCAAGACTGATTTGCATATGGCCATGTCTGAACTGGGGTGGCGTAGTGGGCAAAAGAACGATGGATTTAACCCAGATCTCTTGACTGGGGGAGAATGTCTGCATTGTCAGCATTCCGTCCATCATTTGTTTGTTGTAACGCTTTAGCCCTAAGTGAGATGGGTATTCCCAGACGTGGGACCCATGCTCACTACGCCACTGGAGTCAAGCTATCCTTGCTGATGACGGCTGATAGCCAGAAACCGGTCCTAGGATGCTTGATTCCGGTCCAGGGAAGACATGGCTTGGCAGTTCGGGCTGGACTGTTCCCATGACGCACAGGGTCAAGACTGATTTGCATATGGCCATGTCTGAACTGGGGTGGCGTAGTGGGCAAAAGAACGATGGATTTAACCCAGATCTCTTGACTGGGGGAGAATGTCTGCATTGTCAGCATTCCGTCCATCATTTGTTTGTTGTAACGCTTTCGCCCTAAGTGGGATGGGTATTCCCAGACGTGGGACCCATGCTCACTACGCCACTGGAGTCAAGCTATCTTTGCTGATGACGGCTGATAGCCAGAAACCGGTCCTAGGATGCTTGATTCCGGTCCAGGGAAGACATGGCTTGGCAGTTCGGGCTGGACTGTTCCCATGAGGCACAGGGTCAAGACTGATTTGCATATGGCCATGTCTGAACTGGGGTGGCGTAGTGGGCAAAAGAACGATGGATTTAACCCAGATCTCTTGACTGGGGGAGAATGTCTGCATTGTCAGCATTCCGTCCATCATTTGTTTGTTGTAACGCTTTCGCCCTAAGTGGGATGGGTATTACCAGACGTGGGACCCATGCTCACTACGCCACTGGAGTCAAGCTATCCTTGCTGATGACGGCTGATAGCCAGAAACCGGTCCTAGGATGCTTGATTCCGGTCCAGGGAACACATGGCTTGGCAGTTCGGGCTGGACTGTTCCCATGAGGCACAGGGTCAAGACTGATTTGCATATGGCCATGTCTGAACTGGGGTGGCGTAGTGGGCAAAAGAACGATGGATTTAACCCAGATCTCTTGACTGGGGGAGAATGTCTGCATTGTCAGCATTCCATCCATCATTTGTTTGTTGTAACGCTTTAGCCCTAAGTGAGATGGGTATTCCCAGACGTGGGACCCATGCTCACTACGCCACTGGAGTCAAGCTATCCTTGCTGATGACGGCTGATAGCCAGAAACCGGTCCTAGGATGCTTGATTCTGGTCCAGGGAAGACATGGCTTGGCAGTTCGGGCTGGACTGTTCCCATGAGGCACAGGGTCAAGACTGATTTGCATATGGCCATGTCTGAACTGGGGTGGCGTAGTGGGCAAAAGAACGATGGATTTAACCCAGATCTCTTGACTGGGGGAGAATGTCTGCATTGTCAGCATTCCGTCCATCATTTGTTGGTTGTAACGCTTTCGCCCTAAGTGGGATGGGTATTCCCAGACGTGGGACCCATGCTCACTACGCCACTGGAGTCAAGCTATCCTTGCTGATGACGGCTGATAGCCAGAAACCGGTCCTAGGATGCTTGATTCCGGTCCAGGGAAGACATGGCTTGGCAGTTCGGGCTGGACTGTTCCCATGAGGCACAGGGTCAAGACTGATTTGCATATGGCCATGTCTGAACTGGGGTGGCGTAGTAAGCAAAAGAACGATGGATTTAACCCAGATCTCTTGACTGGGGGAGAATGTCTGCATTGTCAGCATTCCGTCCATCATTTGTTTGTTGTAACGCTTTCGCCCTAAGTGGGATGGGTATTCCCAGACGTGGGACCCATGCTCACTACGCCACTGGAGTCAAGCTATCCTTACTGATGACGGCTGATAGCCAGAAACCGGTCCTAGGATGCTTGATTCCGGTCCAGGGAAGACATGGCTTGGCAGTTCGGGCTGGACTGTTCCCATGAGGCACAGGGTCAAGACTGATTTGCATATGGCCATGTCTGAACTGGGGTGGCGTAGTGGGCAAAAGAACGATGGATTTAACCCAGATCTCTTGACTGGGGGAGAATGTCTGCATTGTCAGCATTCTGTCCATCATTTGTTTGTTGTAACGCTTTTGCCCTAAGTGGGATGGGTATTCCCAGACGTGGGACCCATGCTCACTACGCCACTGGAGTCAAGCTATCCTTGCTGATGATGGCTGATAGCCAGAAACCGGTCCTAGGATGCTTGATTCCGGTCCAGGGAAGACATGGCTTGGCAGTTCGGGCTGGACTGTTCCCATGAGGCACAGGGTCAAGACTGATTTGCATATGGCCATGTCTGAACTGGGGTGGCGTAGTGGGCAAAAGAACGATGGATTTAACCCAGATCTCTTGACTGGGGGAGAATGTCTGCATTGTCAGCATTCCGTCCATCATTTGTTTGTTGTAACGCTTTCGCCCTAAGTGGGATGGGTATTCCCAGACGTGGGACCCATGCTCACTACGCCACTGGAGTCAAGCTATCCTTACTGATGACGGCTGATAGCCAGAAACCGGTCCTAGGATGCTTGATTCCGGTCCAGGGAAGACATGGCTTGGCAGTTCGGGCTGGACTGTTCCCATGAGGCACAGGGTCAAGACAGATTTGCATATGGCCATGTCTGAACTGGGGTGGCGTAGTGGGCAAAAGAACGATGGATTTAACCCAGATCTCTTGACTGGGGGAGAATGTCTGCATTGTCAGCATTCTGTCCATCATTTGTTTGTTGTAACGCTTTTGCCCTAAGTGGGATGGGTATTCCCAGACGTGGGACCCATGCTCACTACGCCACTGGAGTCAAGCTATCCTTGCTGATGATGGCTGATAGCCAGAAACCGGTCCTAGGATGCTTGATTCCGGTCCAGGGAAGACATGGCTTGGCAGTTCGGGCTGGACTGTTCCCATGAGGCACAGGGTCAAGACTGATTTGCATATGGCCATGTCTGAACTGGGGTGGTGTAGTGGGCAAAAGAACGATGGATTTAACCCAGATCTCTTGACTGGGGGAGAATGTCTGCATTGTCAGCATTCCGTCCATCATTTGTTTGTTGTAACGCTTTCGCCCTAAGTGGGATGGGTATTCCCAGACGTGGGACCCATGCTCACTACGCCACTGGAGTCAAGCTATCCTTGCTGATGACGGCTGATAGCCAGAAACCGGTCCTAGGATGCTTTATTCCGGTCCAGGGAAGACATGGCTTGGCAGTTCGGGCTGGACTGTTCCCATGAGGCACAGGGTCAAGACTGATTTGCATATGGCCATGTCTGAACTGGGGTGGCGTAGTGGGCAAAAAAACGATGGATTTAACCCAGATCTCTTGACTGGGGGAGAATGTCTGCATTGTCAGCATTCCGTCCATCATTTGTTTGTTGTAACGCTTTCGCCCTAAGTGGGATGGGTATTCCCAGACGTGGGACCCATGCTCACTACGCCACTGGAGTCAAACTATCCTTGCTGATGACGGCTGATAGCCAGAAACCGGTCCTAGGATGCTTGATTCCGGTCCAGGGAAGACATGGCTTGGCAGTTCGGGCTGGACTGTTTCCATGAGGCACAGGGTCAAGACTGATTTGCATATGTCCTTGTCTGAACTGGGGTGGTGTAGTGGGCAAAAGAACGATGGATTTAACCCAGATCTCTTGACTGGGGGAGAATGTCTGCATTGTCAGCATTCCGTCCATCATTTGTTTGTTGTAACGCTTTCGCCCTAAGTGGGATGGGTATTCCCAGACGTGGGACCCATGCTCGCTACGCCACTGGAGTCAAGCTATCCTTGCTGATGACGGCTGATAGCCAGAAACCGGTCCTAGGATGCTTGATTCCGGTCCAGGGAAGACATGGCTTGGCAGTTCGGGCTAGACTGTTCCCATGAGGCACAGGGTCAAGACTGATTTGCATAAGGCCATGTCTGAACTGGGGTGGCATAGTGGGCAAAAGAACGATGGATTTAACCCAGATCTCTTGACTGAGGGAGAATGTCTGCATTGTCAGCATTCCGTCCATCATTTGTTTGTTGTAACGCTTTCGCCCTAAGTGGGATGGGTATTCCCAGACGTGGGACCCATGCTCACTACGCCACTGGAGTCAAGCTATCCTTGCTGATGACGGCTGATAGCCAGAAACCGGTCCTAGGATGCTTGATTCCGGTCCAGGGAACACATGGCTTGGCAGTTCGGGCTGGACTGTTCCCATGAGGCACAGGGTCAAGACTGATTTGCATATGGCCATGTCTGAACTGGGGTGGCGTAGTGGGCAAAAGAACGATGGATTTAACCCAGATCTCTTGACTGGGGGAGAATGTCTGCATTGTCAGCATTCCGTCCATCATTTGTTTGTTGTAACGCTTTAGCCCTAAGTGAGATGGGTATTCCCAGACGTGGGACCCATGCTCACTACGCCACTGGAGTCAAGCTATCCTTGCTGATGACGGCTGATAGCCAGAAACCGGTCCTAGGATGCTTGATTCCGGTCCAGGGAAGACATGGCTTGGCAGTTCGGGCTGGACTGTTCCCATGAGGCACAGGGTCAAGACTGATTTGCATATGGCCATGTCTGAACTGGGGTGGCGTAGTGGGCAAAAGAACGATGGATTTAACCCAGATCTCTTGACTGGGGGAGAATGTCTGCATTGTCAGCATTCCGTCCATCATTTGTTTGTTGTAACGCTTTCGCCCTAAGTGGGATGGGTATTCCCAGACGTGGGACCCATGCTCACTACGCCACTGGAGTCAAGCTATCCTTGCTGATGACGGCTGATAGCCAGAAACCGGTCCTAGGATGCTTGATTCCGGTCCAGGGAAGACATGGCTTGGCAGTTCGGGCTGGACTGTTCCCATGAGGCACAGGGTCAAGACTGATTTGCATATGGCCATGTCTGAACTGGGGTGGCGTAGTGGGCAAAAGAACGATGGATTTAACCCAGATCTCTTGACTGGGGGAGAATGTCTGCATTGTCAGCATTCCGTCCATCATTTGTTTGTTGTAACGCTTTAGCCCTAAGTGAGATGGGTATTCCCAGACGTGGGACCCATGCTCACTACGCCACTGGAGTCAAGCTATCCTTGCTGATGACGGCTGATAGCCAGAAACCGGTCCTAGGATGTTTGATTCCGGTCCAGGGAAGACATGGCTTGGCAGTTCGGGCTGGACTGTTCCCATGAGGCACAGGGTCAAGACTGATTTGCATATGGCCATGTCTGAACTGGGGTGGCGTAGTGGGCAAAAGAACGATGGATTTAACCCAGATCTCTTGACTGGGGGAGAATGTCTGCATTGTCAGCATTCCGTCCATCATTTGTTTGTTGTAACGCTTTCGCCCTAAGTGGGATGGGTATTCCCAGACGTGGGACCCATGCTCACTACGCCACTGGAGTCAAGCTATCCTTGCTGATGACGGCTGATAGCCAGAAACCGGTCCTAGGATGCTTGATTCCGGTCCAGGGAAGACATGGCTTGGCAGTTCGGGCTGGACTGTTCCCATGAGGCACAGGGTCAAGACTGATTTGCATATGGCCATGTCTGAACTGGGGTGGCGTAGTGGGCAAAAGAACGATGGATTTAACCCAGATCTCTTGACTGGGGGAGAATGTCTGCATTGTCAGCATTCCGTCCATCATTTGTTTGTTGTAACGCTTTCGCCCTAAGTGGGATGGGTATTCCCTGACGTGGGACCAATGCTCACTACGCCACTGGAGTCAAGCTATCCTTGCTGATGACGGCTGATAGCCAGAAACCGGTCCTAGGATGCTTGATTCCGGTCCAGGGAAGACATGGCTTGGCAGTTCGGGCTGGATTGTTCCCATGAGGCACAGGGTCAAGACTGATTTGCATATGGCCATGTCTGAACTGGGGTGGCGTAGTGGGCAAAAGAACGATGGATTTAACCCAGATCTCTTGACTGGGGGAGAATGTCTGCATTGTCGGCATTCTGTCCATCATTTGTTTGTTGTAACGCTTTTGCCCTAAGTGGGATGGGTATTCCCAGACGTGGGACCCATGCTCACTACGCCACTGGAGTCAAGCTATCCTTGCTGATGATGGCTGATAGCCAGAAACCGGTCCTAGGATGCTTGATTCCGGTCCAGGGAAGACATGGCTTGGCAGTTCGGGCTGGACTGTTCCCATGAGGCACAGGGTCAAGACTGATTTGCATATGGCCATGTCTGAACTGGGGTGGTGTAGTGGGCAAAAGAACGATGGATTTAACCCAGATCTCTTGACTGGGGGAGAATGTCTGCATTGTCAGCATTCCGTCCATCATTTGTTTGTTGTAACGCTTTCGCCCTAAGTGGGATGGGTATTCCCAGACGTGGGACCCATGCTCACTACACCACTGGAGTCAAGCTATCCTTGCTGATGACGGCTGATAGCCAGAAACCGGTCCTAGGATGCTTGATTCCGGTCCAGGGAAGACATGGCTTGGCAGTTCGGGCTGGACTGTTCCCATGAGGCACAGGGTCAAGACTGATTTGCATATGGCCATGTCTGAACTGGGGTGGCGTAGTGGGCAAAAGAACGATGGATTTAACCCAGATCTCTTGACAGGGGGAGAATGTCTGCATTGTCAGCATTCCGTCCATCATTTGTTTGTTGTAACGCTTTCGCCCTAAGTGGGATGGGTATTCCCAGACGTGGGACCCATGCTCACTACGCCACTGGAGTCAAGCTATCCTTGCTGATGACGGCTGATAGCCAGAAACCGGTCCTAGGATGCTTTATTCCGGTCCAGGGAAGACATGGCTTGGCAGTTCGGGCTGGACTGTTCCCATGAGGCACAGGGTCAAGACTGATTTGCATATGGCCATGTCTGAACTGGGGTGGCGTAGTGGGCAAAAAAATGATGGATTTAACCCAGATCTCTTGACTGGGGGAGAATGTCTGCATTGTCAGCATTCCGTCCATCATTTGTTTGTTGTAACGCTTTCGCCCTAAGTGGGATGGGTATTCCCAGACGTGGGACCCATGCTCACTACGCCACTGGAGTCAAACTATCCTTGCTGATGACGGCTGATAGCCAGAAACCGGTCCTAGGATGCTTGATTCCGGTCCAGGGAAGACATGGCTTGGCAGTTCGGGCTGGACTGTTCCCATGAGGCACAGGGTCAAGACTGATTTGCATATGTCCATGTCTGAACTGGGGTGGTGTAGTGGGCAAAAGAACGATGGATTTAACCCAGATCTCTTGACTGGGGGAGAATGTCTGCATTGTCAGCATTCCGTCCATCATTTGTTTGTTGTAACGCTTTCGCCCTAAGTGGGATGGGTATTCCCAGACGTGGGACCCATGCTCACTACGCCACTGGAGTCAAGCTATCCTTGCTGATGACGGCTGATAGCCAGAAACCGGTCCTAGGATGCTTGATTCCGGTCCAGGGAAGACATGGCTTGGCAGTTCGGGCTAGACTGTTCCCATGAGGCACAGGGTCAAGACTGATTTGCATAAGGCCATGTCTGAACTGGGGTGGCATAGTGGGCAAAAGAACGATGGATTTAACCCAGATCTCTTGACTGGCGGAGAATGTCTGCATTGTCAGCATTCAGTCCATCATTTGTTTGTTGTAACGCTTTCGCCCTAAGTGGGATGGGTATTCCCAGACGTGGGACCCATCCTCACTACGCCACTGGAGTCAAGCTATCCTTGCTGATGACGGCTGATAGCCAGAAACCGGTCCTAGGATGCTTGATACCGGTCCAGGGAAGACATGGCTTGGCAGTTCGGGCTGGACTGTTCCCATGAGGCACAGGGTCAAGACTGATTTGCATATGGCCATGTCTGAACTGGGGTGGCGTAGTGGGCAAAAGAACGATGGATTTAACCCAGATCTCTTGACTGGGGGAGAATGTCTGCATTGTCAGCATTCCGTCCATCATTTGTTTGTTGTAACGCTTTCGCCCTAAGTGGGAAGGGTATTCCCAGACGTGGGACCCATGCTCACTACGCCACTGGAGTCAAGCTATCCTTGCTGATGACGGCTGATAGCCAGAAACCGGTCCTAGGATGCTTGATTCCGGTCCAGGGAAGACATGGCTTGGCAGTTCGGGCTGGACTGTTCCCATGAGGCACAGGGTCAAGACTGATTTGCATATGGCCATGTCTGAACTGGGGTGGCGTAGTGGGCAAAAGAACGATGGATTTAACCCAGATCTCTTGACTGGGGGAGAATGTCTGCATTGTCAGCATTCCGTCCATCATTTGTTTGTTGTAACGCTTTCGCCCTAAGTGGGATGGGTATTCCCAGACGTGGGACCCATGCTCACTACGCCACTGGAGTCAAGCTATCCTTGCTGATGATGGCTGATAGCCAGAAACCGGTCCTAGGATGCTTGATTCCGGTCCAGGGAAGACATGGCTTGGCAGTTCGGGCTGGACTGTTCCCATGAGGCACAGGGTCAAGACTGATTTGCATATGGCCATGTCTGAACTGGGGTGGCGTAGTGGGCAAAAGAACGATGGATTTAACCCAGATCTCTTGACTGGGGGAGAATGTCTGCATTGTCAGCATTCCGTCCATCATTTGTTTGTTGTAACGCTTTCGCCCTAAGTGGGATGGGTATTCCCAGACGTGGGACCCATGCTCACTACGCCACTGGAGTCAAGCTATCCTTGCTGATGACGGCTGATAGCCAGAAACCGGTCCTAGGATGCTTGATTCCGGTCCAGGGAAGACATGGCTTGGCAGTTCGGGCTGGACTGTTCCCATGAGGCACAGGGTCAAGACTGATTTGCATATGGCCATGTCTGAACTGGGGTGGCGTAGTGGGCAAAAGAACGATGGATTTAACCCAGATGTCTTGACAGGGGGAGAATGTCTGCATTGTCAGCATTCCGTCCATCATTTGTTTGTTGTAACGCTTTCGCCCTAAGTGGGATGGGTATTCCCAGACGTGGGACCCATGCTCACTACGCCACTGGAGTCAAGCTATCCTTGCTGATGACGGCTGATAGCCAGAAACCGGTCCTAGGATTAGGCCTGGGCAAAAATTTCGTTCCGTTCGCGGAAATTGCGATAATTTGACATTTTTGCGTTCCGCGGAGAGCGCGAAAATGTCAAAAATTCCGGTTTCCGCAGCTTGGCGATAATTTGTTTCTTGCTCGCGCTGTAAAATGATACATTCTCCCGCGCGCGCGATCGCCTTACCTGAATCCCTGCGTTCGCCGACAAGTTTTCTTGATCCGGTCGCGTTCTCCATGAGATGTTGTATTGTTTTTAGCCATTTGCGCTGTCTCGCGACAGTTCGCGCCCGCAGTGACGTCATGCGTCGCGCGATCACTTCTTTCTTCTCGCGATCATGCACCGCGAGAACAACTCAAAACAAGATGGCCGCGCCCGCAAGCAACCACATGGGTAAGTTGGCGACCCGCAACCATGCAGAAAATCTCGCGAACATGCCGGAAAAAAACTTCCGCATCTTCGCGATATTTCTGCTTGTTTGCGATAATTTTAAACATTCTCGCGATAATTTGCGAAGGTTAATTCCGCAAATTCCGCCCACCCCTACCTAGGATGCTTTATTCCGGTCCAGGGAAGACATGGCTTGGCAGTTCGGGCTGGACTGTTCCCATGAGGCACAGGGTCAAGACTGATTTGCATATGGCCATGTCTGAACTGGGGTGGCGTAGTGGGCAAAAAAACGATGGATTTAACCCAGATCTCTTGACTGGGGGAGAATGTCTGCATTGTCAGCATTCCGTCCATCATTTGTTTGTTGTAACGCTTTCGCCCTAAGTGGGATGGGTATTCCCAGACGTGGGACCCATGCTCACTACGCCACTGGAGTCAAACTATCCTTGCTGATGACGGCTGATAGCCAGAAACCGGTCCTAGGATGCTTGATTCCGGTCCAGGGAAGACATGGCTTGGCAGTTCGGGCTGGACTGTTCCCATGAGGCACAGGGTCAAGACTGATTTGCATATGTCCATGTCTGAACTGGGGTGGTGTAGTGGGCAAAAGAACGATGGATTTAACCCAGATCTCTTGACTGGGGGAGAATGTCTGCATTGTCAGCATTCCGTCCATCATTTGTTTGTTGTAACGCTTTCGCCCTAAGTGGGATGGGTATTCCCAGACGTGGGACCCATGCTCACTACGCCACTGGAGTCAAGCTATCCTTGCTGATGACGGCTGATAGCCAGAAACCGGTCCTAGGATGCTTGATTCCGGTCCAGGGAAGACATGGCTTGGCAGTTCGGGCTAGACTGTTCCCATGAGGCACAGGGTCAAGACTGATTTGCATAAGGCCATGTCTGAACTGGGGTGGCATAGTGGGCAAAAGAACGATGGATTTAACCCAGATCTCTTGACTGGGGGAGAATGTCTGCATTGTCAGCATTCCGTCCATCATTTGTTTGTTGTAACGCTTTCGCCCTAAGTCGGATGGGTATTCCCAGACGTGGGACCCATGCTCACTGCGCCACTGGAGTCAAGCTATCCTTGCTGATGACGGCTGATAGCCAGAAACCGGTCCTAGGATGCTTGATTCCGGTCCAGGGAACACATGGCTTGGCAGTTCGGGCTGGACTGTTCCCATGAGGCACAGGGTCAAGACTGATTTGCATATGGCCATGTCTGAACTGGGGTGGCGTAGTGGGCAAAAGAACGATGGATTTAACCCAGATCTCTTGACTGGGGGAGAATGTCTGCATTGTCAGCATTCCGTCCATCATTTGTTTGTTGTAACGCTTTCGCCCTAAGTGGGATGGGTATTCCCAGACGTGGGACCCATGCTCACTACGCCACTGGAGTCAAGCTATCCTTGCTGATGACGGCTGATAGCCAGAAACCGGTCCTAGGATGCTTGATTCCGGTCCAGGGAAGACATGGCTTGGCAGTTCGGGCTGGACTGTTCCCATGAGGCACAGGGTCAAGACTGATTTGCATATGGCCATGTCTGAACTGGGGTGGCGTAGTGGGCAAAAGAACGATGGATTTAACCCAGATCTCTTGACTGGGGGAGAATGTCTGCATTGTCAGCATTCCGTCCATCATTTGTTTGTTGTAACGCTTTAGCCCTAAGTGAGATGGGTATTCCCAGACGTGGGACCCATGCTCACTACGCCACTGGAGTCAAGCTATCCTTGCTGATGACGGCTGATAGCCAGAAACCGGTCCTAGGATGCTTGATTCCGGTCCAGGGAAGACATGGCTTGGCAGTTCGGGCTGGACTGTTCCCATGAGGCACAGGGTCAAGACTGATTTGCATATGGCCATGTCTGAACTGGGGTGGCGTAGTGGGCAAAAGAACGATGGATTTAACCCAGATCTCTTGACTGGGGGAGAATGTCTGCATTGTCAGCATTCCGTCCATCATTTGTTTGTTGTAACGCTTTCGCCCTAAGTGGGATGGGTATTCCCAGACGTGGGACCCATGCTCACTACGCCACTGGAGTCAAGCTATCCTTGCTGATGACAGCTGATAGCCAGGAACCGGTCCTAGGATGCTTGATTCCGGTCCAGGGAAGACATGGCTTGGCAGTTCGGGCTGGACTGTTCCCATGAGGCACAGGGTCAAGACTGATTTGCATATGGCCATGTCTGAACTGGGGTGGCGTAGTGGGCAAAAGAACGATGGATTTAACCCAGATCTCTTGACTGGGGGAGAATGTCTGCATTGTCGGCATTCTGTCCATCATTTGTTTGTTGTAACGCTTTTGCCCTAAGTGGGATGGGTATTCCCAGACGTGGGACCCATGCTCACTACGCCACTGGAGTCAAGCTATCCTTGCTGATGATGGCTGATAGCCAGAAACCGGTCCTAGGATGCTTGATTCCGGTCCATGGAAGACATGGCTTGGCAGTTCGGGCTGGACTGTTCCCATGAGGCACAGGGTCAAGACTGATTTGCATATGGCCATGTCTGAACTGGGGTGGCGTAGTGGGCAAAAGAACGATGGATTTAACCCAGATCTCTTGACTGGGGGAGAATGTCTGCATTGTCAGCATTCCGTCCATCATTTGTTTGTTGTAACGCTTTCGCCCTAAGTGGGATGGGTATTCCCAGACGTGGGACCCATGCTCACTACGCCAATGGAGTCAAGCTATCCTTGCTGATGACGGCTGATAGCCAGAAACCGGTCCTAGGATGCTTGATTCCGGTCCAGGGAAGACATGGCTTGGCAGTTCGGGCTGGACTGTTCCCATGAGGCACAGGGTCAAGACTGATTTGCATATGTCCATGTCTGAACTGGGGTGGTGTAGTGGGCAAAAGAACGATGGATTTAACCCAGATCTCTTGACTGGGGGAGAATGTCTGCATTGTCAGCATTCCGTCCATCATTTGTTTGTTGTAACGCTTTCGCCCTAAGTGGGATGGGTATTCCCAGACGTGGGACCCATGCTCACTACGCCACTGGAGTCAAGCTATCCTTGCTGATGACGGCTGATAGCCAGAAACCGGTCCTAGGATGCTTGATTCCGGTCCAGGGAAGACATGGCTTGGCAGTTCGGGCTAGACTGTTCCCATGAGGCACAGGGTCAAGACTGATTTGCATAAGGCCATGTCTGAACTGGGGTGGCATAGTGGGCAAAAGAACGATGGATTTAACCCAGATCTCTTGACTGGGGGAGAATGTCTGCATTGTCAGCATTCCGTCCATCATTTGTTTGTTGTAACGCTTTCGCCCTAAGTCGGATGGGTATTCCCAGACGTGGGACCCATGCTCACTGCGCCACTGGAGTCAAGCTATCCTTGCTGATGACGGCTGATAGCCAGAAACCGGTCCTAGGATGCTTGATTCCGGTCCAGGGAACACATGGCTTGGCAGTTCGGGCTGGACTGTTCCCATGAGGCACAGGGTCAAGACTGATTTGCATATGGCCATGTCTGAACTGGGGTGGCGTAGTGGGCAAAAGAACGATGGATTTAACCCAGATCTCTTGACTGGGGGAGAATGTCTGCATTGTCGGCATTCTGTCCATCATTTGTTTGTTGTAACGCTTTTGCCCTAAGTGGGATGGGTATTCCCAGACGTGGGACCCATGCTCACTACGCCACTGGAGTCAAGCTATCCTTGCTGATGATGGCTGATAGCCAGAAACCGGTCCTAGGATGCTTGATTCCGGTCCATGGAAGACATGGCTTGGCAGTTCGGGCTGGACTGTTCCCATGAGGCACAGGGTCAAGACTGATTTGCATATGGCCATGTCTGAACTGGGGTGGCGTAGTGGGCAAAAGAACGATGGATTTAACCCAGATCTCTTGACTGGGGGAGAATGTCTGCATTGTCAGCATTCCGTCCATCATTTGTTTGTTGTAACGCTTTCGCCCTAAGTGGGATGGGTATTCCCAGACGTGGGACCCATGCTCACTACGCCAATGGAGTCAAGCTATCCTTGCTGATGACGGCTGATAGCCAGAAACCGGTCCTAGGATGCTTGATTCCGGTCCAGGGAAGACATGGCTTGGCAGTTCGGGCTGGACTGTTCCCATGAGGCACAGGGTCAAGACTGATTTGCATATGTCCATGTCTGAACTGGGGTGGTGTAGTGGGCAAAAGAACGATGGATTTAACCCAGATCTCTTGACTGGGGGAGAATGTCTGCATTGTCAGCATTCCGTCCATCATTTGTTTGTTGTAACGCTTTCGCCCTAAGTGGGATGGGTATTCCCAGACGTGGGACCCATGCTCACTACGCCACTGGAGTCAAGCTATCCTTGCTGATGACGGCTGATAGCCAGAAACCGGTCCTAGGATGCTTGATTCCGGTCCAGGGAAGACATGGCTTGGCAGTTCGGGCTAGACTGTTCCCATGAGGCACAGGGTCAAGACTGATTTGCATAAGGCCATGTCTGAACTGGGGTGGCATAGTGGGCAAAAGAACGATGGATTTAACCCAGATCTCTTGACTGGGGGAGAATGTCTGCATTGTCAGCATTCCGTCCATCATTTGTTTGTTGTAACGCTTTCGCCCTAAGTCGGATGGGTATTCCCAGACGTGGGACCCATGCTCACTGCGCCACTGGAGTCAAGCTATCCTTGCTGATGACGGCTGATAGCCAGAAACCGGTCCTAGGATGCTTGATTCCGGTCCAGGGAACACATGGCTTGGCAGTTCGGGCTGGACTGTTCCCATGAGGCACAGGGTCAAGACTGATTTGCATATGGCCATGTCTGAACTGGGGTGGCGTAGTGGGCAAAAGAACGATGGATTTAACCCAGATCTCTTGACTGGGGGAGAATGTCTGCATTGTCAGCATTCCGTCCATCATTTGTTTGTTGTAACGCTTTCGCCCTAAGTGGGATGGGTATTCCCAGACGTGGGACCCATGCTCACTACGCCACTGGAGTCAAGCTATCCTTGCTGATGACGGCTGATAGCCAGAAACCGGTCCTAGGATGCTTGATTCCGGTCCAGGGAAGACATGGCTTGGCAGTTCGGGCTGGACTGTTCCCATGAGGCACAGGGTCAAGACTGATTTGCATATGGCCATGTCTGAACTGGGGTGGCGTAGTGGGCAAAAGAACGATGGATTTAACCCAGATCTCTTGACTGGGGGAGAATGTCTGCATTGTCAGCATTCCGTCCATCATTTGTTTGTTGTAACGCTTTAGCCCTAAGTGAGATGGGTATTCCCAGACGTGGGACCCATGCTCACTACGCCACTGGAGTCAAGCTATCCTTGCTGATGACGGCTGATAGCCAGAAACCGGTCCTAGGATGCTTGATTCCGGTCCAGGGAAGACATGGCTTGGCAGTTCGGGCTGGACTGTTCCCATGAGGCACAGGGTCAAGACTGATTTGCATATGGCCATGTCTGAACTGGGGTGGCGTAGTGGGCAAAAGAACGATGGATTTAACCCAGATCTCTTGACTGGGGGAGAATGTCTGCATTGTCAGCATTCCGTCCATCATTTGTTTGTTGTAACGCTTTCGCCCTAAGTGGGATGGGTATTCCCAGACGTGGGACCCATGCTCACTACGCCACTGGAGTCAAGCTATCCTTGCTGATGACAGCTGATAGCCAGGAACCGGTCCTAGGATGCTTGATTCCGGTCCAGGGAAGACATGGCTTGGCAGTTCGGGCTGGACTGTTCCCATGAGGCACAGGGTCAAGACTGATTTGCATATGGCCATGTCTGAACTGGGGTGGCGTAGTGGGCAAAAGAACGATGGATTTAACCCAGATCTCTTGACTGGGGGAGAATGTCTGCATTGTCGGCATTCTGTCCATCATTTGTTTGTTGTAACGCTTTTGCCCTAAGTGGGATGGGTATTCCCAGACGTGGGACCCATGCTCACTACGCCACTGGAGTCAAGCTATCCTTGCTGATGATGGCTGATAGCCAGAAACCGGTCCTAGGATGCTTGATTCCGGTCCATGGAAGACATGGCTTGGCAGTTCGGGCTGGACTGTTCCCATGAGGCACAGGGTCAAGACTGATTTGCATATGGCCATGTCTGAACTGGGGTGGCGTAGTGGGCAAAAGAACGATGGATTTAACCCAGATCTCTTGACTGGGGGAGAATGTCTGCATTGTCAGCATTCCGTCCATCATTTGTTTGTTGTAACGCTTTCGCCCTAAGTGGGATGGGTATTCCCAGACGTGGGACCCATGCTCACTACGCCACTGGAGTCAAGCTATCCTTGCTGATGACGGCTGATAGCCAGAAACCGGTCCTAGGATGCTTGATTCCGGTCCAGGGAAGACATGGCTTGGCAGTTCGGGCTGGACTGTTCCCATGAGGCACAGGGTCAAGACTGATTTGCATATGGCCATGTCTGAACTGGGGTGGCGTAGTGGGCAAAAGAACGATGGATTTAACCCAGATCTCTTGACAGGGGGAGAATGTCTGCATTGTCAGCATTCCGTCCATCATTTGTTTGTTGTAACGCTTTCGCCCTAAGTGGGATGGGTATTCCCAGACGTGGGACCCATGCTCACTACGCCACTGGAGTCAAGCTATCCTTGCTGATGACGGCTGATAGCCAGAAACCGGTCCTAGGATGCTTTATTCCGGTCCAGGGAAGACATGGCTTGGCAGTTCGGGCTGGACTGTTCCCATGAGGCACAGGGTCAAGACTGATTTGCATATGGCCATGTCTGAACTGGGGTGGCGTAGTGGGCAAAAAAATGATGGATTTAACCCAGATCTCTTGACTGGGGGAGAATGTCTGCATTGTCAGCATTCCGTCCATCATTTGTTTGTTGTAACGCTTTCGCCCTAAGTGGGATGGGTATTCCCAGACGTGGGACCCATGCTCACTACGCCACTGGAGTCAAACTATCCTTGCTGATGACGGCTGATAGCCAGAAACCGGTCCTAGGATGCTTGATTCCGGTCCAGGGAAGACATGGCTTGGCAGTTCGGGCTGGACTGTTCCCATGAGGCACAGGGTCAAGACTGATTTGCATATGTCCATGTCTGAACTGGGGTGGTGTAGTGGGCAAAAGAACGATGGATTTAACCCAGATCTCTTGACTGGGGGAGAATGTCTGCATTGTCAGCATTCCGTCCATCATTTGTTTGTTGTAACGCTTTCGCCCTAAGTGGGATGGGTATTCCCAGACGTAGGACCCATGCTCACTACGCCACTTGAGTCAAGCTAGCCTTGCTGATGACGGCTGATAGCCAGAAACCGGTCCTAGGATGCTTGATTCCGGTCCAGGGAAGACATGGCTTGGCAGTTCGGGCTAGACTGTTCCCATGAGGCACAGGGTCAAGACTGATTTGCATAAGGCCATGTCTGAACTGGGGTGGCATAGTGGGCAAAAGAACGATGGATTTAACCCAGATCTCTTGACTGGGGGAGAATGTCTGCATTGTCAGTATTCCGTCCATCATTTGTTTGTTGTAACACTTTCGCCCTAAGTGGGATGGGTATTCCCAGACGTGGGACCCATGCTCACTACGCCACTGGAGTCAAGCTATCCTTGCTGATGACGGCTGATAGCCAGAAACCGGTCCTAGGATGCTTGATTCCGGTCCAGGGAAGACATGGCTTGGCAGTTCGGGCTGGACTGTTCCCATGAGGCACAGGGTCAAGACTGATTTGCATATGGCCATGTCTGAACTGGGGTGGCGTAGTGGGCAAAAGAACGATGGATTTAACCCAGATATCTTGACTGGGGGAGAATGTCTGCATTGTCAGCATTCCGTCCATCATTTGTTTGTTGTAACGCTTTCGACCTAAGTGGGATGGGTATTCCCAGACGTGGGACCCATGCTCACTACGCCACTGGAGTCAAGCTATCCTTGCTGATGACGGCTGATAGCCAGAAACCGGTCCTAGGATGCTTGATTCCGGTCCAGGGAAGACATGGCTTGGCAGTTCGGGCTGGACTGTTCCCATGAGGCACAGGGTCAAGACTGATTTGCATATGGCCATGTCTGAACTGGGGTGGCGTAGTGGGCAAAAGAACGATGGATTTAACCCAGATCTCTTGACTGGGGGAGAATGTCTGCATTGTCAGCATTCTATCCATCATTTGTTTGTTGTAACGCTTTCGCCCTAAGTGGGATGGGTATTCCCAGACGTGGGACCCATGCTCACTACGCCACTGGAGTCAAGCTATCCTTGCTGATGACGGCTGATAGCCAGAAACCGGTCCTAGGATGCTTGATTCCGGTCCAGGGAAGACATGGCTTGGCAGTTCGGGCTGGACTGTTCCCATGAGGCACAGGGTCAAGACTGATTTGCATATGGCCATGTCTGAACTGGGGTGGCGTAGTGGGCAAAAGAACGATGGATTTAACCCAGATCTCTTGACTGGGGGAGAATGTCTGCATTGTCAGCATTCCGTCCATCATTTGTTTGTTGTAACACTTTCGCCCTAAGTGGGATGGGTATTCCCAGACGTGGGACCCATGCTCACTACGCCACTGGAGTCAAGCTATCCTTGCTGATGACGGCTGATAGCCAGAAACCGGTCCTAGGATGCTTGATTCCGGTCCAGGGAAGACATGGCTTGGCAGTTCGGGCTAAAGTGTTCCCATGAGGCACAGGGTCAAGACTGATTTGCATATGGCCATGTCTGAACTGGGGTGGCGTAGTGGGCAAAAGAACGATGGATTTAACCCAGATCTCTTGACTGGTGGAGAATGTCTGCATTGTCAGCATTCCGTCCATCATTTGTTTGTTGTAACGCTTTCTCCCTAAGTGGGATGGGTATTCCCAGACGTGGGACCCATGCTCACTACGTCCCTGGAGTCAAGCTATCCTTGCTGATGACGGCTGATAGCCAGAAACCGGTCGTAGGATGCTTGACTCCGGTCCAGGGAAGACATGGCTTGGCAGTTCGGGCTGGACTGTTCCCATGAGGCACAGGGCCAAGACTGATTTGCATATGGCCATGTCTGAACTGGGGTGGCATAGTGGGCAAAAGAACGATGGATTTAACCCAGATCTCTTGACTGGGGGAGAATGTCTGCATTGTCAGCATTCCGTCCATCATTTGTTTGTTGTAACGCTTTTGCCCTAAGTGGGATGGGTATTCCCAGACGTGGGACCCATGCTCACTACGCCACTGGAGTCAAGCTATCCTTGCTGATGATGGCTGATAGCCAGAATCCGGTCCTAGGATGCTTGATTCCGGTCCAGGGAAGACATGGCTTGGCAGTTCGGGCTGGACTGTTCCCATGAGGCACAGGGTCAAGACTGATTTGCATATGGCCATGTCTGAACTGGGGTGGCGTAGTGGGCAAAAGAACGATGGATTTAACCCAAATCTCTTGACTGGGGGAGAATGTCTGCATTGTCAGCATTCCGTCCATCATTTGTTTGTTGTAACGCTTTTGCCCTAAGTGGGATGGGTATTCCCAGACATGGGACCCATGCTCACTACGCCACTGGAGTCAAACTATCCTTGCTGATGACGGCTGATAGCCAGAAACCGGTCCTAGGATGCTTGATTCCGGTCCAGGGAAGACATGGCTTGGCAGTTCGGGCTGGACTGTTCCCATGAGGCACAGGGTCAAGACTGATTTGCATATGGCCATGTCTGAACTGGGGTGGCGTAGTGGGCAAAAGAACGATGGATTTAACCCAGATCTCTTGACTGGGGGAGAATGTCTGCATTGTCAGCATTCCGTCCATCATTTGTTTGTTGTAACGCTTTCGCCCTAAGTGGGATGGGTATTCCCAGACGTGGGACCCATGCTCACTACGCCACTGGAGTCAAGCTATCCTTGCTGATGACGGCTGATAGCCAGAAACCGGTCCTAGGATGCTTGATTCCGGTCCAGGGAAGACATGGCTTGGCAGTTCGGGCTAGACTGTTCCCATGAGGCACAGGGTCAAGACTGATTTGCATAAGGCCATGTCTGAACTGGGGTGGCATAGTGGGCAAAAGAACAATGGATTTAACCCAGATCTCTTGACTGGGGGAGAATGTCTGCATTGTCAACATTCCGTCCATCATTTGTTTGTTGTAACGCTTTCGCCCTAAGTGGGATGGGTATTCCCAGACGTGGGACCCATGCTCACTACGCCACTGGAGTCAAGCTATCCTTGCTGATGACGGCTGATAGCCAGAAACCGGTCCTAGGATGCTTGATTCCGGTCCAGGGAAGACATGGCTTGGCAGTTCGGGCTGGACTGTTCCCATGAGGCACAGGGTCAAGACTGATTTGCATATGGCCATGTCTGAACTGGGGTGGCGTAGTGGGCAAAAGAACGATAGATTTAACCCAGATCTCTTGACTGGGGGAGAATGTCTGCATTGTCAGCATTCCGTCCATCATTTGTTTGTTGTAACGCTTTCGCCCTAAATGGGATGGGTATTCCCAGACGTGGGACCCATGCTCACTACGCCACTGGAGTCAAGCTATCCTTGCTGATGACGGCTGATAGCCAGAAACCGGTCCTAGGATGCTTGATTCCGGTCCAGGGAAGACATGGCTTGGCAGTTCGGGCTGGACTGTTCCCATGAGGCACAGGGTCAAGACTGATTTGCATATGGCCATGTCTGAACTGGGGTGGCGTAGTGGGCAAAAGAACAATGGATTTAACCCAGATCTCTTGACTGGGGGAGAATGTCTGCATTGTCAGCATTCCGTCCATCATTTGTTTGTTGTAACGCTTTCGCCCTAAGTGGGATGGGTATTCCCAGACGTGGGACCCATGCTCACTACGCCACTGGAGTCAAGCTATCCTTGCTGATGACGGCTGATAGCCAGAATCCGGTCCTAGGATGCTTGATTCCGGTCCAGGGAAGACATGGCTTGGCAGTTCGGGCTGGACTCTTCCCATGAGGCACAGGGTCAAGACTGATTTGCATATGGCCATGCCTGAACTGGGGTGGCGTAGTGGGCAAAAGAACGATGGATTTAACCCAAATCTCTTGACTGGGGGAGAATGTCTGCATTGTCAGCATTCCGTCCATCATTTGTTTGTTGTAACGCTTTCGCCCTAAGTGGGATGGGTATTCCCAGACGTGGGACCCATGCTCACTACGCCACTGGAGTCAAACTATCCTTGCTGATGAGGGCTGATAGCCAGAAACCGGTCCTAGGATGCTTGATTCCGGTCCAGGGAAGACATGGCTTGGCAGTTCGGGCTGGACTGTTCCCATGAGGCACAGGGTCAAGACTGATTTGCATATGGCCATGTCTGAACTGGGGTGGCGTAGTGGGCAAAAGAACGATGGATTTAACCCAGATCTCTTGACTGGGGGAGAATGTCTGCATTGTCAGCATTCCGTCCATCATTTGTTTGTTGTAACGCTTTCACCCTAAGTGGGATGGGTATTCCCAGACGTGGGACCCATGCTCACTACGCCACTGGAGTCAAGCTATCCTTGCTGATGACGGCTGATAGCCAGAAACCGGTCCTAGGATGCTTGATTCCGGTCCAGGGAAGACATGGCTTGGCAGTTCGGGCTAGACTGTTCCCATGAGGCACAGGGTCAAGACTGATTTGCATAAGGCCATGTCTGAACTGGGGTGGCATAGTGGGCAAAAGAACGATGGATTTAACCCAGATCTCTTGACTGGGGGAGAATGTCTGCATTGTCAACATTCCGTCCATCATTTGTTTGTTGTAACGCTTTCGCCCTAAGTGGGATGGGTATTCCCAGACGTGGGACCCATGCTCACTACGCCACTGGAGTCAAGCTATCCTTGCTGATGACGGCTGATAGCCAGAAACCGGTCCTAGGATGCTTGATTCCGGTCGAGGGAAGACATGGCTTGGCAGTTCGGGCTGGACTGTTCCCATGAGGCACAGGGTCAAGACTGATTTGCATATGGCCATGTCTGAACTGGGGTGGCGTAGTGGGCAAAAGAACGATGGATTTAACCCAGGTCTCTTGACTGGGGGAGAATGTCTGCATTGTCAACATTCCGTCCATCATTTGTTTGTTGTAACGCTTTCGCCCTAAGTGGGATGGGTATTCCCAGACGTGGGACCCATGCTCACTACGCCACTGGAGTCAAGCTATCCTTGCTGATGACGGCTGATAGCCAGAAACCGGTCCTAGGATGCTTGATTCCGGTCCAGGGAAGACATGGCTTGGCAGTTCGGGCTGGACTGTTCCCATGAGGCACAGGGTCAAGACTGATTTGCATATGGCCATGTCTGAACTGGGGTGGCGTAGTGGGCAAAAGAACGATAGATTTAACCCAGATCTCTTGACTGGGGGAGAATGTCTGCATTGTCAGCATTCCGTCCATCATTTGTTTGTTGTAACGCTTTCGCCCTAAATGGGATGGGTATTCCCAGACGTGGGACCCATGCTCACTACGCCACTGGAGTCAAGCTATCCTTGCTGATGACGGCTGATAGCCAGAAACCGGTCCTAGGATGCTTGATTCCGGTCCAGGGAAGACATGGCTTGGCAGTTCGGGCTGGACTGTTCCCATGAGGCACAGGGTCAAGACTGATTTGCATATGGCCATGTCTGAACTGGGGTGGCGTAGTGGGCAAAAGAACAATGGATTTAACCCAGATCTCTTGACTGGGGGAGAATGTCTGCATTGTCAGCATTCCGTCCATCATTTGTTTGTTGTAACGCTTTCGCCCTAAGTGGGATGGGTATTCCCAGACGTGGGACCCATGCTCACTACGCCACTGGAGTCAAGCTATCCTTGCTGATGACGGCTGATAGCCAGAATCCGGTCCTAGGATGCTTGATTCCGGTCCAGGGAAGACATGGCTTGGCAGTTCGGGCTGGACTCTTCCCATGAGGCACAGGGTCAAGACTGATTTGCATATGGCCATGCCTGAACTGGGGTGGCGTAGTGGGCAAAAGAACGATGGATTTAACCCAAATCTCTTGACTGGGGGAGAATGTCTGCATTGTCAGCATTCCGTCCATCATTTGTTTGTTGTAACGCTTTCGCCCTAAGTGGGATGGGTATTC
This sequence comes from Triturus cristatus, assembly GCF_964204655.1. Classification (NCBI taxonomy): domain Eukaryota; kingdom Metazoa; phylum Chordata; class Amphibia; order Caudata; family Salamandridae; genus Triturus; species Triturus cristatus. The sequence continues at coordinate 614,944,456 of NC_140580.1, forward strand.
CCAGACGTGGGACCCATGCTCACTACGCCACTGGAGTCAAACTATCCTTGCTGATGAGGGCTGATAGCCAGAAACCGGTCCTAGGATGCTTGATTCCGGTCCAGGGAAGACATGGCTTGGCAGTTCGGGCTGGACTGTTCCCATGAGGCACAGGGTCAAGACTGATTTGCATATGGCCATGTCTGAACTGGGGTGGCGTAGTGGGCAAAAGAACGATGGATTTAACCCAGATCTCTTGACTGGGGGAGAATGTCTGCATTGTCAGCATTCCGTCCATCATTTGTTTGTTGTAACGCTTTCACCCTAAGTGGGATGGGTATTCCCAGACGTGGGACCCATGCTCACTACGCCACTGGAGTCAAGCTATCCTTGCTGATGACGGCTGATAGCCAGAAACCGGTCCTAGGATGCTTGATTCCGGTCCAGGGAAGACATGGCTTGGCAGTTCGGGCTAGACTGTTCCCATGAGGCACAGGGTCAAGACTGATTTGCATAAGGCCATGTCTGAACTGGGGTGGCATAGTGGGCAAAAGAACGATGGATTTAACCCAGATCTCTTGACTGGGGGAGAATGTCTGCATTGTCAACATTCCGTCCATCATTTGTTTGTTGTAACGCTTTCGCCCTAAGTGGGATGGGTATTCCCAGACGTGGGACCCATGCTCACTACGCCACTGGAGTCAAGCTATCCTTGCTGATGACGGCTGATAGCCAGAAACCGGTCCTAGGATGCTTGATTCCGGTCGAGGGAAGACATGGCTTGGCAGTTCGGGCTGGACTGTTCCCATGAGGCACAGGGTCAAGACTGATTTGCATATGGCCATGTCTGAACTGGGGTGGCGTAGTGGGCAAAAGAACGATGGATTTAACCCAGGTCTCTTGACTGGGGGAGAATGTCTGCATTGTCAGCATTCCGTCCATCATTTGTTTGTTGTAACGCTTTCGCCCTAATAGGGATGGGTATTCCCAGACGTGGGACCCATGCTCACTACGCCACTGGAGTCAAGCTATCCTTGCTGATGACGGCTGATAGCCAGAAACCGGTCCTAGTATGCTTGATTCCGGTCCAGGGAAGACATGGCTTGGCAGTTCGGGCTGGACTGTTCCCATGAGGCACAGGGTCAAGACTGATTTGCATATGGCCATGTCTGAACTGGGGTGGCGTAGTGGGCAAAAGAACGATAGATTTAACCCAGATCTCTTGACTGGGGGAGAATGTCTGCATTGTCAGCATTCCGTCCATCATTTGTTTGTTGTAACGCTTTCGCCCTAAATGGGATGGGTATTCCCAGACGTGGGACCCATGCTCACTACGCCACTGGAGTCAAGCTATCCTTGCTGATGACGGCTGATAGCCAGAAACCGGTCCTAGGATGCTTGATTCCGGTCCAGGGAAGACATGGCTTGGCAGTTCGGGCTGGACTGTTCCCATGAGGCACAGGGTCAAGACTGATTTGCATATGGCCATGTCTGAACTGGGGTGGCGTAGTGGGCAAAAGAACGATGGATTTAACCCAGATCTCTTGACTGGGGGAGAATGTCTGCATTGTCAGCATTCCGTCCATCATTTGTTTGTTGTAACGCTTTCGCCCTAAGTGGGATGGGTATTCCCAGACGTGGGACCCATGCTCACTACGCCACTGGAGTCAAGCTATCCTTGCTGATGACGGCTGATAGCCAGAAACCGGTCCCAGGATGCTTGATTCCGGTCCAGGGAAGACATGGCTTGGCAGTTCGGGCTGGACTGTTCCCATGAGGCACAGGGTCAAGACTGATTTGCATATGGCCATGTCTGAACTGGGGTGGCGTAGTGGGCAAAAGAACGATGGATTTAACCCAGATCTCTTGACTGGGGGAGAATGTCTGCATTGTCAGCATTCCGTCCATCATTTGTTTGTTGTAACGCTTTCGCCCTATGTGGGATGGGTATTCCCAGACGTGGGACCCATGCTCACTACGCCACTGGAGTCAAACTATCCTTGCTGATGACGGCTGATAGCCAGAAACCGGTCCTAGGATGCTTGATTCCGGTCCAGGGAAGACATGGCTTGGCAGTTCGGGCTGGACTGTTCCCATGAGGCACAGGGTCAAGACTGATTTGCATATGGCCATGTCTGAACTGGGGTGGCGTAGTGGGCAAAAGAACGATGGATTTAACCCAGATCTCTTGACTGGGGGAGAATGTCTGCATTGTCAGCATTCCGTCCATCATTTGTTTGTTGTAACGCTTTCGCCCTAAGTGGGATGGTTATTCCCAGACGTGGGACCCATGCTCACTACGCCACTGGAGTCAAGCTATCCTTGCTGATGACGGCTGATAGCCAGAAACCGGTCCTAGGATGCTTGATTCCGGTCCAGGGAAGACATGGCTTGGCAGTTCGGGCTAGACTGTTCCCATGAGGCACAGGGTCAAGACTGATTTGCATAAGGCCATGTCTGAACTGGGGTGGCATAGTGGGCAAAAGAACGATGGATTTAACCCAGATCTCTTGACTGGGGGAGAATGTCTGCATTGTCAACATTCGGTCCATCATTTGTTTGTTGTAACGCTTTCGCCCTAAGTGGGATGGGTATTCCCTGATGTGTGACCCATGCTCACTACGCCACTGGAGTCAAGCTATCCTTGCTGATGACGGCTGATAGAAAGAAACCAGTCCTAGGATGCTTGATTCCGGTCCAGGGAAGACATGGCTTGGCAGTTCGGGCTGGACTGTTCCCATGAGGCACAGGGTCAAGACTGATTTGCATATGGCCATGTCTGAACTGGGGTGGCGTAGTGGGCAAAAGAACGATGGATTTAACCCAGATCTCTTGACTGGGGGAGAATGTCTGCATTGTCAGCATTCCGTCCATCATTTGTTTGTTGTAACGCTTTCGCCCTAAGTGGGATGGGTATTCCCAGATGTGGGACCCATGCTCACTACGCCACTGGAGTCAAGCTATACTTGCTGATGACGGCTGATAGCCAGAAACCGGTCCTAGGATGATTGATTCCGGTCCAGGGAAGACATGGCTTGGCAGTTCGGGCTGGACTGTTCCCATGAGGCACAGGGTCAAGACTGATTTGCATATGGCCATGTCTGAACTGGGGTGGCGTAGTGGGCAAAAGAACGATGGATTTAACCCAGATCTCTTGACTGGGGGAGAATGTCTGCATTGTCAGCATTCCGTCCATCATTTGTTTGTTGTAACGCTTTCGCCCTAAGTGGGATGGGTATTCCCAGACGTGGGACCCATGCTCACTACGCCACTGGAGTCAAGCTATCCTTGCTGATGACGGCTGATAGCCAGAAACCGGTCCTAGGATGCTTGATTCCGGTCCAGGGAAGACATGGCTTGGCAGTTCGGGCTGGACTGTACCCATGAGGCACAGGGTCAAGACTGATTTGCATATGGCCATGTCTGAACTGGGGTGGCGTAGTGGGCAAAAGAACGATGGATTTAACCCAGATCTCTTGACTGGGGGAGAATGTCTGCATTGTCAGCATTCCGTCCATCATTTGTTTGTTGTAACGCTTTCGCCCTAAGTGGGATGGGTATTCCCAGACGTGGGACCCATGCTCACTACGCCACTGGAGTCAAGCTATCCTTGCTGATGACGGCTGATAGCCAGAAACCGGTCCTAGGATGCTTGATTCCGGTCCAGGGAAGACATGGCTTGGCAGTTCGGGCTGGACTGTTCCCATGAGGCACAGGGTCAAGACTGATTTGCATATGGCCATGTCTGAACTGGGGTGGCGTAGTGGGCAAAAGAACGATGGATTTAACCCAGATCTCTTGACTGGGGGAGAATGTCTGCATTGTCAGCATTCCGTCCATCACTTGTTTGTTGTAACGCTTTCGTCCTAAGTGGGATGGGTATTCCCAGACGTGGGACCCATGCTCACTACGCCACTGGAGTCAAGCTATCCTTGCTGATGACGGCTGATAGCCAGAAACCGGTCCTAGGATGCTTGATTCCGGTCCAGGGAAGACATGGCTTGGCAGTTCGGGCTGGACTGTTCCCATGAGGCACAGGGTCAAGACTGATTTGCATATGGCCATGTCTGAACTGGGGTGGCGTAGTGGGCAAAAGAACGATGGATTTAACCCAGATCTCTTGACTGGGGGAGAATGTCTGCATTGTCAGCATTCCGTCCATCATTTGTTTGTTGTAACGCTTTCGCCCTAAGTGGGATGGGTATTCCCAGACGTGGGACCCATGCTCACTACGCCACTGGAGTCAAGCTATCCTTGCTGATGACGGCTGATAGCCAGAAACCGGTCCTAGGATGCTTGATTCTGGTCCAGGGAAGACATGGCTTGGCAGTTCGGGCTGGACTGTTCCCATGAGGCACAGGGTCAAGACTGATTTGCATATGGCCATGTCTGAACTGGGGTGGCGTAGTGGGCAAAAGAACGATGGATTTAACCCAGATCTCTTGACTGGGGGAGAATGTCTGCATTGTCAGCATTCCGTCCATCATTTGTTTGTTGTAACGCTTTTGCCCTAAGTGGGAATGGGTATTCCCAGACGTGGGACCCATGCTCACTACGCCACTGGAGTCAAGCTATCTTTGCTGATGACGGCTGATAGCCAGAAACCGGTCCTAGGATGCTTGATTCCGGTCCAGGGAAGACATGGCTTGGCAGTTCGGGCTGGACTGTTCCCATGAGGCACAGGGTCAAGACTGATTTGCATATGGCCATGTCTGAACTGGGGTGGCGTAGTGGGCAAAAGAACGATGGATTTAACCCAGATCTCTTGACTGGGGGAGAATGTCTGCATTGTCAGCATTCCGTCCATCATTTGTTTGTTGTAACGCTTTCGCCCTAAGTGGGATGGGTATTCCCAGACGTGGGACCCATGCTCACTACGCCACTGGAGTCAAGCTATCCTTGCTGATGACGGCTGATAGCCAGAAACCGGTCCTAGGATGCTTGATTCCGGTCCAGGGAAGACATGGCTTGGCAGTTCGGGCTAGACTGTTCCCATGAGGCACAGGGTCAAGACTGATTTGCATAAGGCCATGTCTGAACTGGGGTGGCATAGTGGGCAAAAGAACGATGGATTTAACCCAGATCTCTTGACTGGGGGAGAATGTCTGCATTGTCAACATTCGGTCCATCATTTGTTTGTTGTAACGCTTTCGCCCTAAGTGGGATGGGTATTCCCAGACGTGGGACCCATGCTCACTACGCCACTGGAGTCAAGCTATCCTTGCTGATGACGGCTGATAGCCAGAAACCGGTCCTAGGATGCTTGATTCCGGTCCAGGGAAGACATGGCTTGGCAGTTCGGGCTGGACTGTACCCATGAGGCACAGGGTCAAGACTGATTTGCATATGGCCATGTCTGAACTGGGGTGGCGTAGTGGGCAAAAGAACGATGGATTTAACCCAGATCTCTTGACTGGGGGAGAATGTCTGCATTGTCAGCATTCCGTCCATCATTTGTTTGTTGTAACGCTTTCGCCCTAAGTGGGATGGGTATTCCCAGACGTGGGACCCATGCTCACTACGCCACTGGAGTCAAGCTATCCTTGCTGATGACGGCTGATAGCCAGAAACCGGTCCTAGGATGCTTGATTCCGGTCCAGGGAAGACATGGCTTGGCAGTTCGGGCTGGACTGTTCCCATGAGGCACAGGGTCAAGACTGATTTGCATATGGCCATGTCTGAACTGGGGTGGCGTAGTGGGCAAAAGAACGATGGATTTAACCCAGATCTCTTGACTGGGGGAGAATGTCTGCATTGTCAGCATTCCGTCCATCACTTGTTTGTTGTAACGCTTTCGTCCTAAGTGGGATGGGTATTCCCAGACGTGGGACCCATGCTCACTACGCCACTGGAGTCAAGCTATCCTTGCTGATGACGGCTGATAGCCAGAAACCGGTCCTAGGATGCTTGATTCCGGTCCAGGGAAGACATGGCTTGGCAGTTCGGGCTGGACTGTTCCCATGAGGCACAGGGTCAAGACTGATTTGCATATGGCCATGTCTGAACTGGGGTGGCGTAGTGGGCAAAAGAACGATGGATTTAACCCAGATCTCTTGACTGGGGGAGAATGTCTGCATTGTCAGCATTCCGTCCATCATTTGTTTGTTGTAACGCTTTCGCCCTAAGTGGGATGGGTATTCCCAGACGTGGGACCCATGCTCACTACGCCACTGGAGTCAAGCTATCCTTGCTGATGACGGCTGATAGCCAGAAACCGGTCCTAGGATGCTTGATTCTGGTCCAGGGAAGACATGGCTTGGCAGTTCGGGCTGGACTGTTCCCATGAGGCACAGGGTCAAGACTGATTTGCATATGGCCATGTCTGAACTGGGGTGGCGTAGTGGGCAAAAGAACGATGGATTTAACCCAGATCTCTTGACTGGGGGAGAATGTCTGCATTGTCAGCATTCCGTCCATCATTTGTTTGTTGTAACGCTTTTGCCCTAAGTGGGAATGGGTATTCCCAGACGTGGGACCCATGCTCACTACGCCACTGGAGTCAAGCTATCTTTGCTGATGACGGCTGATAGCCAGAAACCGGTCCTAGGATGCTTGATTCCGGTCCAGGGAAGACATGGCTTGGCAGTTCGGGCTGGACTGTTCCCATGAGGCACAGGGTCAAGACTGATTTGCATATGGCCATGTCTGAACTGGGGTGGCGTAGTGGGCAAAAGAACGATGGATTTAACCCAGATCTCTTGACTGGGGGAGAATGTCTGCATTGTCAGCATTCCGTCCATCATTTGTTTGTTGTAACGCTTTCGCCCTAAGTGGGATGGGTATTACCAGACGTGGGACCCATGCTCACTACGCCACTGGAGTCAAGCTATCCTTGCTGATGACGGCTGATAGCCAGAAACCGGGCCTAGGATGCTTGATTCCAGTCCAGGGAAGACATGGCTTGGCAGTTCGGGCTGGACTGTTCCCATGAGGCACAGGGTCAAGACTGATTTGCATATGGCCATGTCTGAACTGGGGTGGCGTAGTGGGCAAAAGAACGATGGATTTAACCCAGATCTCTTGACTGGGGGAGAATGTCTGCATTGTCAGCATTCCGTCCATCATTTGTTTGTTGTAACGCTTTCGCCCTAAGTGGGATGGGTATTCCCAGACGTGGGACCCATGCTCACTACGCCACTGGAGTCAAGCTATCCTTGCTGATGACGGCTGATAGCCAGAAACCGGTCCTAGGATGCTTGATTCCGGTCCAGGGAAGACATGGCTTGGCAGTTCGGGCTGGACTGTTCCCATGAGGCACAGGGTCAAGACTGATTTGCATATGGCCATGTCTGAACTGGGGTGGCGTAGTGGGCAAAAGAACGATGGATTTAACCCAGATCTCTTGACTGGGGGAGAATGTCTGCATTGTCAGCATTCCGTCCATCATTTGTTTGTTGTAACGCTTTCGCCCTAAGTGAGATGGGTATTCCCAGACGTGGGACCCATGCTCACTACGCCACTGGAGTCAAGCTATCCTTGCTGATGACGGCTGATAGCCAGAAACCGGTCCTAGGATGCTTGATTCCGGTCCAGGGAAGACATGGCTTGGCAGTTCGGGCTGGACTGTTCCCATGAGGCACAGGGTCAAGACTGATTTGCATATGGCCATGTCTGAACTGGGGTGGCGGAGTGGGCAAAAGAACGATGGATTTAACCCAGATCTCTTGACTGGGGGAGAATGTCTGCATTGTCAGCATTCCGTCCATCATTTGTTTGTTGTAACGCTTTCGCCCTAAGTGGGATGGGTATTCCCAGACGTGGGACCCATGCTCACTATGCCACTGGAGTCAAGCTATCCTTGCTGATGACGGCTGATAGCCAGAAACCGGTCCTAGGATGCTTGATTCCGGTCCAGGGAAGACATGGCTTGGCAGTTCGGGCTGGACTGTTCCCATGAGGCACAGGGTCAAGACTGATTTGCATATGGCCATGTCTGAACTGGGGTGGCGTAGTGGGCAAAAGAACGATGGATTTAACCCAGATCTCTTGACTGGGGGAGAATGTCTGCATTGTCAGCATTCTGTCCATCATTTGTTTGTTGTAACGCTTTTGCCCTAAGTGGGATGGGTATTCCCAGACGTGGGACCCATGCTCACTACGCCACTGGAGTCAAGCTATCCTTGCTGATGACGGCTGATAGCCAGAAACCGGTCCTAGGATGCTTGATTCCGGTCCAGGGAAGACATGGCTTGGCAGTTCGGGCTGGACTGTTCCCATGAGGCACAGGGTCAAGACTGATTTGCATATGGCCATGTCTGAACTGGGGTGGCGTAGTGGGCAAAAGAACGATGGATTTAACCCAGATCTCTTGACTGGGGGAGAATGTCTGCATTGTCAGCATTCCGTCCATCATTTGTTTGTTGTAACGCTTTCGCCCTAAGTGGGATGGGTATTTCCAGACGTGGGACCCATGCTCACTACGCCACTGGAGTCAAGCTGTCCTTGCTGATGACGGCTGATAGCCAGAAACCGGTCCTAGGATGCTTGATTCCGGTCCAGGGAAGACATGGCTTGGCAGTTCGGGCTGGACTGTTCCCATGAGGCACAGGGTCAAGACTGATTTGCATATGGCCATGTCTGAACTGGGGTGGCGTAGTGGGCAAAAGAACGATGGATTTAACCCAGATCTCTTGACTGGGGGAGAATGTCTGCATTGTCAGCATTCCGTCCATCATTTGTTTGTTGTAACGCTTTCGCCCTAAGTGGGATGGGTATTCCCAGACGTGGGACCCATGCTCACTACGCCACTGGAGTCAAGCTATCCTTGCTGATGACGGCTGATAGCCAGAAACCGGTCCTAGGATGCTTGATTCCGGTCCAGGGAAGACATGGCTTGGCAGTTCGGGCTGGACTGTTCCCATGAGGCACAGGGTCAAGACTGATTTGCATATGGCCATGTCTGAACTGGGGTGGCGTAGTGGGCAAAAGAACGATGGATTTAACCCAGATATCTTGACTGGGGGAGAATGTCTGCATTGTCAGCATTCCGACCATCATTTGTTTGTTGTAACGCTTTCGCCCTAAGTGGGATGGGTATTCCCAGACGTGGGACCCATGCTCACTACGCCACTGGAGTCAAGCTATCCTTGCTGATGACGGCTGATAGCCAGAAACCGGTCCTAGGATGCTTGATTCCGGTCCAGGGAAGACATGGCTTGGCAGTTCGGGCTGGACTGTTCCCATGAGGCACAGGGTCAAGACTGATTTGCATATGGCCATGTCTGAACTGGGGTGGCGTAGTGGGCAAAAGAACGATGGATTTAACCCAGATCTCTTGACTGGGGGAGAATGTCTGCATTGTCAGCATTCCATCCATCATTTGTTTGTTGTAACGCTTTCGCCCTAAGTGGGATGGGTATTCCCAGACGTGGGACCCATGCTCACTACGCCACTGGAGTCAAGCTATCCTTGCTGATGACGGCTGATAGCCAGAAACCGGTCCTAGGATGCTTGATTCCGGTCCAGGGAAGACATGGCTTGGCAGTTCGGGCTGGACTGTTCCCATGAGGCACAGGGTCAAGACTGATTTGCATATGGCCATGTCTGAACTGGGGTGGCGTAGTGGGCAAAAGAACGATGGATTTAACCCAGATCTCTTGGCTGGGGGAGAATGTCTGTATTGTCAGCATTCCGTCCATCATTTGTTTGTTGTAACGCTTTCGCCCTAAGTGGGATGGGTATTCCCAGACGTGGGACCCATGCTCACTACGCCACTGGAGTCAAGCTATCCTTGCTGATGACGGCTGATAGCCAGAAACCGGTCCTAGGATGCTTGATTCCGGTCCAGGGAAGACATGGCTTGGCAGTTCGGGCTGGACTGTTCCCATGAGGCACAGGGTCAAGACTGATTTGCATATGGCCATGTCTGAACTGGGGTGGCGTAGTGGGCAAAAGAACGATGGATTTAACCCAGATCTCTTGACTGGGGGAGAATGTCTGCATTGTCAGCATTCCGTCCATCATTTGTTTGTTGTAACACTTTCGCCCTAAGTGGGATGGGTATTCCCAGACGTGGGACCCATGCTCACTACGCCACTGGAGTCAAGCTATCCTTGCTGATGACGGTTGATAGCCAGAAACCGGTCCTAGGATGCTTGATTCTGGTCCAGGGAAGACATGGCTTGGCAGTTCGGGCTGGACTGTTCCCATGAGGCACAGGGTCAAGACTGATTTGCATATGGCCATGTCTGAACTGGGGTGGAGTAGTGGGCAAAAGAACGATGGATTTAACCCAGATCTCTTGACTGGGGGAGAATGTCTGCATTGTCAGCATTCCGTCCATCATTTGTTTGTTGTAACGCTTTCGCCCTAAGTGGGATGGGTATTCCCAGACGTGGGACCCATGCTCACTACGCCACTGGAGTCAAGCTATCCTTGCTGATGATGGCTGATAGCCAAAAACCGGTCCTAGGATGCTTGATTCCGGTCCAGGGAAGACATGGCTTGGCAGTTCGGGCTGGACTGTTCCCATGAGGCACAGGGTCAAGACTGATTTGCATATGGCCATGTCTGAACTGGGGTGGCGTAGTGGGCAAAAGAACGATGGATTTAACCCAGATCTCTTGACTGGGGGAGAATGTCTGCATTGTCAGCATTCCGTCCATCATTTGTTTGTTGTAACGCTTTCGCCCTAAGTGGGATGGGTATTCCCAGACGTGGGACCCATGCTCACTACGCCACTGGAGTCAAGCTATCCTTGCTGATGACGGCTGATAGCCAGAAACCGGTCCTAGGATGCTTGATTCCGGTCCAGGGAAGACATGGCTTGGCAGTTCGGGCTGGACTGTTCCCATGAGGCACAGGGTCAAGACTGATTTGCATATGGCCATGTCTGAACTGGGGTGGCGTAGTGGGCAAAAGAACGATGGATTTAACCCAGATCTCTTGACTGGGGGAGAATGTCTGCATTGTCAGCATTCCGTCCATCATTTGTTTGTTGTAACGCTTTCGCCCTAAGTGGGATGGGTATTTCCAGACGTGGGACCCATGCTCACTACGCCACTGGAGTCAAGCTATCCTTGCTGATGACGGCTGATAGCCAGAAACCGGTCCTAGGATGCTTGATTCCGGTCCAGGGAAGACATGGCTTGGCAGTTCGGGCTGGACTGTTCCCATGAGGCACAGGGTCAAGACTGATTTGCATATGGCCATGTCTGAACTGGGGTGGCGTAGTGGGCAAAAGAACGATGGATTTAACCCAGATCTCTTGACTGGGGGAGAATGTCTGCATTGTCAGCATTCCGTCCATCATTTGTTTGTTGTAACGTTGACAGATTCAAAGCCTACAGATGGGCCTCAGCACACAAGTCCAATTATAAATCCTGTTGAAATGTCCAACAACACAGCTTCATTGAATACAAAACTCCATGGCCCCCAACATCATAGGGTGGTGCGTCACTTACGGCTGGGCTGTCGAGTGAAAATCAAAGCTCAAGGTTGCCCACAAAGCATAGGCACAATCAGATAGTTAGAAAGCAACAAGCCTTTTAATAGGTGAAACCGGAGCTTGCTTACCAATGTGAAATTATATATATAAATATATATCCAAACGAAAGTCCCAAAGCATCCAAACCACAACGGCACAACACCAGGGCTCCAAAGGCAATGATATTGTTGTGTTTATTCACACACCAAGGTCGAAATGACGCGTTCCGGCTGCCAGAGATGCAGCCTTGATCACAGGGTATATATATATATATATATATATATATATTCACTGAAAAAACCATAGGTTTCACACATGTTATAGTTAGCGGAAATTTTACTGATAAAAAACCAATGAAATTCCCCCGTTATAGTTAGTGCAGGCAACTATAACTCACGCGACCGCAATCCTCTGCTGATGCTAATACTGTATTTAGACACTTATTTGCCCATGTCTTCTTCCATACATTTTTAGCTATACATATATTACAAATATTTTTTTTTCATAAAGACACATATGTCATCAGCAGAAGATTGCGGTCGCGTGAGTTATAGTTGCCTGCACTAACTATAACGGGGGAATTTCATTGGTTTTTTATCAGTAAAATTTCCGCTAACTATAACATGTGTGAAACCTATGGTTTTTTCAGTGAATTTGCAAGGTTTTTTAAATGCTAATTCCTAACTATAACGTGTGTGAAACCTATGGTTTTTTCAGTGAATTTGTACGGTTTTTTAAATGCTAAGTTACTTTACGCCATTCGTGGCGTGCGCGCCCACTTAACGCAGTTCGTTCCGTGCGCGCACGGTGCACTTCGCGCACCGTGCGCGCACAGTGAGCACGCAGTGCGCTTCGCGCACCGCGCGCCCACTTTACGCAGTTAGTGCCGTGCACGCACGGTGGGCACGCGGTGCGCTACGCGCACCGCGTGCCCACGTTACGCTAGATGGGCTATGTACGCACGATGCGCTTCGCGCACCGTGCGCACATGGAGGACATATGATGCACTTCGTTTTGAAAGGTAATATTTTAATTTGTAGTATATTTTATAAGCCATGCACAAATGGTGCCCTTCGGGCACCATTTGCGCACGGGGTGGAGAGAGTGTGAATAATTTTTTTTTTTATTATTTTTTTTTTAAATATTTTAGTTTATCTCTGGTCTAATAAGCCATGCACAATTGGTGCCCTTCGGGCACCAATTGCACACGGGGTGGAGAGAATGTGGATAATTTTATTTTTTTTTTACATTTTTACCGTACGCGTACGGTAAGCGTAATCGGCGAAATTACAGAAAAAATAAAAATTCAGTTTTTGGCCTTGGGGGATCTTTGGGGACTCCCTCAACATGGCTATGTGTGTGGGAGCTGTCTAAACAGCCCCTTTACATGTTTTTGGGCTTCATATTTTAAAAATCACTCTCAGTGCGAGAGAGAAAATGGCGGCCGCCGCTTCCTGGTTTCGGCCGATTCGAATGTTTACTTAGATCTAAGAGCCAATCAGAATCGCGCTCGCGCACGCCACCGTACGCGTACGGTAAGCGTACCGTAAGCGCACCGTAAGCTGGCTCAGATATATATATTGATTTAAAGGCTATTTTCTCAGAATCTACTGAACAGATTTACACCAAACCTACAAAAGGCACTTCCTTGACCTGAGGACTACCTCTCTGCCAAATTTCTAGTAATTCTGTTCAGCCGTTCGGGCTGTAGCCCTGTCTAAAGGTCCTATGGAAAAATGCATGGGAAAAACGCGTTTTGGGACCCCCCTTTTATCTCAGCCCCCGCTTGACGAATCCCCCTGAGACTTTCAGGGTAGGAGCGGAGCGTAGCGCCCCACCTATTTTGAAAAATTTGCGAGGATTCGTCGACCGGCGCCAAAGTTATTCAAAATAGAATGTTGCGGATTTCCTATGGAAACGTCGTCCTAACTATAACTACCTACTGGCGACCGCCAGTAGGTAATATATATTTATATATATATGTATATATATATCTCCACTAAATCGTGTCCTGTAATCCCAAGAAACCATGGCACTACGGAATTGCTGTTGTCAACAAAACGTGTTTATTTGGCCAGCAGAGTCAATAAAACACCAACGCGTTTCGGTGCCTGAAAGCACCTTTGTCATGGCATTTGTTTCTAGCAACATGCATTTTTTTATACACTTTGTTTGTCCTAGTGTTCGCATAAAGTTCATACCTACAAAAATAGGACTGCCTCATAAACTTGGTGGCCATGTTTTATCATGTTTGATAAAGACTATGTACATTGCACGCAAATTCTTGTTTCAGCTACTAGTCCATGAACAAGTATTTTTTTCAATAATAAATTATCACTCTCATTTACATTAAGAATTTGTCAATCACAGTGGAAAATCATTATTAGTATTTTGTGGCCTATTCTAATTTCAGCAATAGTACACAAAGATCGCTTATCAGCATTCATTATTAATAAATTACGCCCCATTGGGCAAATTTATCACACCGGTGTCCTCAAAATGTGAATAACAATATTTCTTTACATTCCACTTTATGTCCCAGTGGGCTTACTGTTCACACCCGATTTTCAATGAAGAATAGAAATCTTCTTCGCGTACTGCTTCTACACACCCTGGATAGAATGTAAAAAAAGGGGTAGTCCTATAAATGAAAAAAGAAAAACAAAAGGAACACAGGTTAACACCCTTACTGTGATCTCCTTAAAAGCGACACTACGTACTCTAAAAATAATTTTAAAAACATTTGTACTAAGTTCAGAGAAGGCTGTTGGAGAACCTAGAGATGGATATACATTTCTTCATCTATATTTAAGCCCTGTGGCTCTTTGCTGTCCATTTCCAGGATATATAAGGACTCAAGTTTATTGAGTTTCTTTTCCCTGTCCCCATCTCTTTTCTTTTTCGGCATACTGTCTATCACACTATACGTTAACAATTTGTTATCACCACCATGCTTTTGTTGGAAATGACGTGCAACTAGATAGCTTGCATCGTTATTTTTAATGGCTCTCAAATGTTGGAGTAAATATCTATGAACTGGAAGGATAGTGCTACCAATGTACTTTTAAGAACAGGGGCAGCTCAAAGCATAAACTGCAAACTCAGTTTTACAGATGAGATTTTGCATGATCGATAATTTCTTCCCTAATGGTGTTTCTAGAGTGGTCAGGTTCTTACCATTTTTACAGGCTTTGGATTTACTGCACTTTTTAAAGACAGGTTGTGGTTTAACCCATGTTGGCACCGTTGTGACTACCTCACTCTTGACTAAAAAGTCCCTCATTGATTTTACCTTCCTGTAGGTGACTTGTGGTCATTTTGCAAAATCTTCGCCTATTATTGGATCATTGGTGATGAGGTGCCAATGTTTGGTCAATGCCTTCCTGAGTAGCCCATGCTTCTCATTATATGTGGTTATAAACCTTACATCTTTCTGCTCAACCTCTTCCTTATCGCTTTGCTTCTCTACAAATAGAATATCTTCTCTTGTTTTCTGGATAACTTTCCTGTGTGCATGTTGCAGTGTTTCTGACGCATAACCTCTCTGTTGCAGGCAGGAACACATCTCTTTTTCTATTTGTGTATCATCTTCCTCTGTACTACAAAAACGCCTCGCCCTGAGCAACTCCCCCTAGGGTATACTTTGTTTAAGGCTCTGGGGATGAAAGCTGTTAGCATGTAAGATGCTGTTGCCTGCCGTTGGCTTTCTATAGACTGAAGTTGTAATTTTGGACTCTTTGACTGTTAGATGGACATCAAGGGAGTTTAGCTCTTTATTACTTATTGCACTTGTGAAATGCAAATTCAGCTTATAATTATTGATACTTTTTACAAATGCTTTGGCTGATGTTTCACTACCATTCCACAGTACAAAGATGTCATCTATATATCTTACCCATAATGTAATGGGTTCAACAATTGCCTTGAGCTCTGGTCCATTGAGCACCTGCTCCTCCCACCTGCCCATATGCAAATTAGCAAAGCTGGGGGCGAAGCAGGTGCCCATCGAAGTGCCCTGTAGTTGTTGAAACAGTTCCCCATTGAACCAGAAGATTTTATAACTCAGGCACCATTCCATCATTTTCAACATCTCATTATGCTTATAAAACGTAATGGCTCTTACTCTCAAAAAGTGCTGTACAGCCTTCAGACCATCCCAATGTCTGATTCTCGTATAAAAGGCAGTTACGTCAAGGCTCATCATCAACATATCATCCTCCCAGATGATATCGAAGATGATTTTGAGGAATTCTGTGGTGTCCTTCACATATGAGGCTAAGTTTCTAACAATAGGTTGCAGGAACTTGTCAATATATATTGGGGTATTCTCAAAGAGACTCTCATTAGCTGCCACTATTGGTCTCCCTGGTGGTTTATTCTTATCTTTGTGAATATTTGGGATCAGGTAAAAAGCAGGGATTTTGGGATGTTCCTTACTTAGATATTTCCATTCATCCCAATTCAACAAATCTTCATTTCTCCACTCAACCAATTGTGTGTGGAAACTCACTTTTACTCTCTCATAATCTGCTCTACCAATCCTGGAATAGCAAGTTTTATCATTAAGGTGCAAATACGCTTCCCTCATATACATCTGTTTGTCCCACAAGACTATATTACCTCCCTTATCAGAAAGTCGCACCACACAGTTATCTGCATTACTCCATTTGTTAATAACTTGTCTGAACTTTTGGTTCTGCTTTTCTGCTGCCCTTGTTTTACATGTGCTTTCTTCTGGATTCTTTTCAATTCATTGCACAGCAAATCAGAAAATAACTCAATCCCATCATTAAGGATGGGCGGTACAAATCTCGATTGAGCTCTGAGATTCGTATTTGCCCCCTTCACCAATGTTAATACCAGAAGACTCTAACAGTTCTCTTTCATTACTGTCTCTTTGCATAGGGTTCTCCAGAGATAACAACACTCCCAACCCCTGGGCATCAGTAATGCTCAGTCCACCCATAGGGTCTTCAGTATCAGTTCTGCTACTCCTGATTCTAGGTCTCATACGGAAGAATTTTTTCAAGCGTAGTTTATGGATAAATTGTAACAAATCAACTCTGGTTCATGCATAATTAAAACCAGAGACAGGACAAAAGGAGAGCTCCAATGACAATATTTGTTCATCCACTTTGTCAAGAGTAGTACTGGTTAAATTAATTACCGTTCTGGATTATTCTACTTCTTGTAGCTCCGTGTCACTCTCCCCTCGTATTCTTGTCCATCGGTTTTGACTGCCTCTCCTTTGTTGGCGCCTCCTCTTTGATACTGCTTTTTGGGCTTGTGGTTTGTCCTTCTGTCTGTACATAAAAAACAAAATTCTTCCTGTAACGAGGCCCCCATAGTTCCTGCGGCTCCCACCTCCTGGGGGAGTCGGCATTTCTTTCACACATTGTGAGCTGCTCCCTGTGTGTCAACGCAATTGTGCACGCTTTCAGCAAGTGAGAGCATTTTTAATGCTCTCGCTTGCTAAAAGCAAGCACAGTTGCTATAGCTTGGTGGGAGCAGTTTCGCTTCTGCCAAGCCACAGCAAAAAGCTATGTCCCGGGGTTTCGGCACTTCAGAACAGAGCAGGAGCCAGCCATGGGTGGTGGGAGTCCCCTGGGCACTGTTTGGCTCAAGGAGGGGATGCCTTACAACCTATTTCCTTTTCTACATTGGTGGATGATACAACATTTCTTTGGGGGTTCTTCAAGGGGGCAAAAAAACGAGGTCCCATAACGTGTTTTTCCACCAGTCCATTTTCTATAGACTTTTTTCAGGGACATAGCCGCAAAATGGCTGAACATATTTTGATGGAATTTGACAGGAAGATAGATTATGTTGTGGAAAGGATGCGTTTTGGGATTTAATTAAAATATGTTCAACCATTTTGGACCTATAAAGCACTAAGCCTTAGTGATAGCTCAGACCGTGATATAACACAGTAATTTTGTGATATATTGTGGTACTTGCCAATGACAAGGCAGTATATAATTGGCTAATGGCTGCCTTTATAAAAGTAAAAGGCAGCCATGTTGTTTTTATCTCACTTTGGCTGTGTTCTGGATTAGGTCCTTAGATGTAGATAAATAGTAGTTTTTTTATTTTCCCTACCTTCTGCAACTTTATTAAAGTGGTAATAGGTAGGGGAAATTATTAATATTTGTTCTATATGTTTTAGAAAGATTTTATGAAGCACCGCGGTACTACCTGGAAAGTACTGCTGTACTTAAAAAAAAATATGTAAAACATTTAAAAATACACTGTACTACACTAAATTAATACTTTCAATTTTTTCATATTTACATTTTATAAAAAGTTTACACAGTTCTGCGGTACTACCTACAGACTACTTAAGTATATTTTTTTTATTAAATATGTAGAATAATTACAAACAACATTGCTATAATATATTTAAGGGGTAGTATAGGGCATTTCAGTATTGCTTTTATTTTTTTTATATATTACATTTGTTTTTTACTTTTACACTTACTCTGCATTCTGGGATTTAAGGCAACGTGTGGTATATTGTAGTACAGTCTATGTAAAACATGTAAACAAAATTAAAAATATGTAGAACATTTTTAAAACACTGTACTGCAATATATATATCCGCTTGCAACCCAGAATACACAGTAAGCTTGGTCTGAACTATATTTTGCACGTTATATTTCGGAAGGGAAAAATATTGTTTACACCGCACTAAGGTTCTGATTATAAGTTTGGCAGTCCGATCAATCACAAAACCCATGATGGGGGTGCGGCTACCGCCACACCGGCCGTCCGACTGCCGTATTTCAAGTTGGGCAGACGGGCCACCATGGGACCACTGCTACCACCAGGGACCAGCAATCCCTGGCAGTCTTGCAGCAGTCAGAGGCCTGCAATATGCTGGGGGTGCCGCTGTGGCACTGCCAAGCATATTACAAGGTTCTTCACCTCCACAGTTTTCATGACGATGAGCCCACCATGAACATTTTAGGGGTAAGGAAACTAAGGGGGCGCTAGGGCCCCCGTTGCCTCAGGTCCATGACCGCCTGCAAGAGGGCACATGGTGTGCCCGCCTGTGTGAATGCACCCCAGTTCCTGCCCAACATGGAATGCACCAGTCCATGCCAGGCAGATACAGACTTTGGGGTTCCCATTGTGGTGCCTTTCTAAGGCTCATCACCAGGGACCTTCAAAACACCACCCACCAGACCAGGGCAGTCAAGTTTAGTGGTGCAGGAGTGGGAAGCCGGCATGGCGGCCCCCTCCCACACTTCCAAACTCACAATCAGCCCCTTAGTTTGCGTTCTGTGAATTAAGGGGCAATATAGTGTTGTACAGTGTCCTAAAAATAGTTTTTTTTCGAAAATTATAAAAAATGACTATACTACACTATATTTACCATTAGAATCCACAATGCAGATTAAGTCAGACTAAACTAAATGATAGTACAACGGTACTCTGCACACATTATTTAAAACATCCTAAACGATAAACAACTTTTACTTACCTTTACACACATTGAAACTGACCCCTCCCTTCCTTTATGCTTATTCAACAGTGGGACACTATATTTACACTTAAAAGCCCGAACATAGCTGAAGTGTGTCTAACAAATATGGATGCCTTTTCCTTTGTAAGGGCAGTCATTAGACATTCATATGCTGTTTTATCAGGGGCATCATTGGCAGAATAGTGCAAAATAACCACAGTATACCTCGGCACAATATATACCTTCTTGTGCCTCATGGGCCTGATTCACAATAGTAAACTTACACTTTTGTGTACATTTACCATTGTCTGTTAGTCACAAAGGCAGTTTATTAGTTGTATCGTTATGACAGTGGAGTCTCCACCCATAAAAAGATAGGACTGACCTACCTTTTTATGTGTGGAGACTTCCTAGTTGTAAATATACTACTCGTGAAAAACCTTTGTGAATAGCAAACAATCCTAAACTTACACAAATGTGTAAGTTTACCTTTGTGAATCAGGCCCTATAACTTTAAATCTACTGGAACAATTTGGATATACTACCAAATAGAACCCTTTACACTCTTTGAGTTATATTTCTCACACATTACATTAAATCAGTTCGCATATTTTCAAGCTACCTCTGTTTAAACAATACTCTTGTACACAACGTGCCAATACACTCCATGGTACAGCCCCCCACTCCAACCTATTGCAAGTCACTCCTCTCTACAACTACTCACATGATTGACACAATAATGTTAAGGTGGTGTGCAAATGATCAATTTAAGTTATAGCTAATGGTTGTCTAGTTTAAGGTATGTTTGTATAGAAAGAGTAAATTATAAATGTAAGTTATAACTTTAGAATTTGTAATGTTTGTGTTGTTTATGCTTGGTTTGTAGAAGGAAGAATAAATGCAGTTTTCGTAACTATAACTTATTCTTAGCCTTTGTTTTCTTCATTTAGACCTTTAGTCATGCTTCTATGTTTGGTGGTTGCCATAGTGCTTCTTTAGACCATGCCCCTAGTGGTGCAGCCAAATAATGCACAGGTTTGGGAACAATAAAGTTGTCTTGTGTTTATTTCACCTTATACTTCTTTCTTTCACCACCCGAAACTCCTGTCTCTTTAGCGTGCTCTTCCATATTCCTGTTTATCCTTTATTTCTCCAATAGTCATTGCTTCCTAATTGTCTCTTCCTCCTTTTTTCTCCCTTTTCAGCTTTTCTCTTTCATTCCCTAGGTCAAAGCCTGCTAATCAAAAGTAAGTCCCGATCCCAAAAATTAGTACTCGCGTCCACTATATGCAAGCACCAGCACAATTAAACAGAGTACATGCTTTTCTGATTCTTGGATAATTCACAGTCATGAGCTCCACACATCAGCCCAATCTGCCATTCCTAAAGGGAATACCTCTTAGATAGAAGCTTCCCTTCAGATAGCTCTTTGAGTGCCAGGAAAGTTCTGATTTCTGCCCTTGGCATTCCAGACACACATCTTCAAAATATAACAGATGAACCTCTGGCACTAAACAGTGACTGCGAGCTAAAGAAGCACATTCGATAGACTTCCTCAAGAGACAGCCTTTCATTGCCTTCTCTTCTTCAATGTTGCCTTTGAATAACTGTAGCTTCATCGAGTGAACATTTCAGGCAGCAACAGACACAGCCTGGCCGGCTTGCGGGCCTTCCCACGTTCATTCCTTTATTGATTTTGATGGGTGCTTTTGATGCTATCAGCTTTTAAATTTGTTTATGTTTTTTTGTATAACAAAAAATGTCCCCTAGGAGCCAATATCACGAGACCGAAGAGAGCTGAACATTTCAGCGCATGAGAAGACCTGCTGTGCATTGTTCCCTTTTTGTGAAATGAGCTGCCTTCGATTCCTTATAACAGTGCATGATGGGAGATCGTTTATTCTGTACTCACAGGTACACATAGTCCCAATATTTCTTCATTTTTGCCTGCAATTTGACAGGCATGCAAATAGTCCCTCGCTTTTCATTTATTGATGTACGAAATGTATTTACTGTAGTAAATTTGTCTTGGTTGACCTAAGTTTATGTAGTTTGAGCAGTGCAGTATTATATGACTATTTTTATATTGCACCAGATGAGCTTCTATTGTATAAATTCAGCATATAAAATATGTATTTCCTGGACTTCTAAATGCAGAACCTGCTGAATTTCAAAATGTCAATGTGATTAGTACTACAGTATTCGCGTTTACTGCTCCGAACGTTAGTCAACTTTATGGCAGACTAACTGAGTTCTATTGCACCACCTCCTCCCCTGGAAGTGCCACTTGCTGCTGCTCTTGTTGGAACCTGTCTCAACTTAGTCTTAAGCTTTTCCAAATTCCACCAGTCCCGGCACCTCATACCAAGCAGGAGGTTGTCCCAAATGCTGGGACGAGGACAGAGATGGACTGGCCACCCTTAGGATTAAGAATGTGTCATACCCTGGTAAGTTAAGGAGCCAGAGTTCCTACGGAGAGCGTAGTTTGGAAACCTGGAGGTAAGCTATTCGGGATTCAGGGGGTGCTTGCATTGCTTTAAACAACAAACCTTCTACCCAGGAACTCCACTGTGGATGTATATTAACTTTACAGTGTCAATTACGGAAATGTCATCAATATAAGCATGTATAGTGAAAAATAGATTTATTATTTTTACCGCCACATATACTTGACTAGATGGTACGATGGTAGTGGGATTGTGGAGTCAATAATAGTGCAGGTCGATATAAAAATGTCAATATAATGGGAGACCTCCAGTGATATAAATGCATCAAAATTGTTGTACGACTCCAACAAGTGCACCGGAGACGAGGGGCACCACTGTCATCTCAGTGCCGCATCGTGGGCATACCACTTACCCACCGGAGTGAGGCAATCCGCTCCCCGGCCCTCCTGGGAGCTCACTGCACGTTGCGACCCTGAGCGGGATATCCCTGGCAGCCTGCCTGGACCCCCGGCGGGCCCTCCTCTGCTCCTGTTGTGGGATCCCAGAGCACATTCACGCCTGCACCATTCTCTCACAGCCAGACGAGAGACCCCCGTCCCACACGGCATAAGGCCTGGAGGCGGCAGCTGCGGGCCAAACCTGACTCGGCCTTTCTGTGCATTGTGGGCGTGGCAGTGCCCGCCTGGTGATTGTGGCAGATGCTCTTCTGGTCGATGGCACTTCTTTTGCTGTTGGGGCTGCGGCATGGAGGGCACTCCCTGGGGACCCCACTGAGTGCAACCTACACGCCACTGAGCCCCTGATTGCGGCCTGCTGCAGCCTCACCGAGGTGAATGTTGTCTGCTGCCCCCTGGAGGCCTGCGGTGGAGGACACGACTGGGGTTCTGGGGACAGTGTGGTGAGTGATGGCAGGCCTGGGGTGTGCCCTCTAAGTTGATGAAGTGTGGGGGAGCACGATCGCTTTAGTGGCCTGAGGTGTGCTCACTGGAGCCGGCAGCCTGAGGGATGGACAGAGTGGCCTGCGTGGTCCCCTATTGTGGACGATTGTAACGGGCCGTACTTGTTGTACACTGATTGAGGGCGGATGGTTGTGCACTGAGCCATTCCAAGGAGACAGCGCACGCCGGCATAGGGCTGTGGCTCGATGATGGTGAGCCCATGAGGTCTGTAGTTCACTTCCCGCAGGAGGGCGGTGGAACGCTGTTGGCTTAGCATCACATCAGCTTTGATCGGGACTGGGCCCACGAGGGGTCCTATAGCACATCATACCCCTAGACTGAAGTGGCGAAGGGGGAGCCCTGCCTTTCCTCCCTCTGAGCCACTCTGTGATCACCTGGGACCCCGTGGGCTCATTGTCATTATTACAGCAACCTTGCACTCGTGGGGCACGCCTAGGGCCAAATCATGGTTATGGGCAAAACCAAGAAGGAACATTCAGTGTGAGATCTACTTGTGACATCCGCCGGGGAGTTGCGAAGCACTGGTCAAGAAGCTGGTGCAGAAGGCCCTGAGGGGGGGGTCACTCTGGAGTTCTTAGAGTCTTAATTTGCCTCCCAACAGGAGGATACCCTGGCCATCAAAACGGACCTGCAGGCTGATCTGAGGGAGGTACGGAGGGATGTTGATGCTGTGGGCAAGAAAGTTGCAGCGTTGGAGGACTCGGCGTTGGTCAGAGACAAAGAAGTCATAGCTCTCCAGCAAGAGGTCATACGGTTGTGCGACCAGCAGTTGGATCTCGAGGCGTACACAGACAACCTGGAGAAGAGGTCAAGACGGAACAATGTCCGTGTCCGCGAGGTCCTTACGGGCGCAGAAGGTGAAGATCTGGAAGGGTATGTCCAAGCGATATTTAGAGCGGTCCTGAACGCCTCGGTGGAGTCCACAGTTAAAATTGACCGGCACCATTGAGTGGGGCCCCGTCGACAACCCAATCGCCCTCCGGGTGACATTCTAATTTGTGTGCACGACTTTAAAGTGAAGAAGGAGATTCTTTCGGTGGCCCTCTCCAACCAACCTTTGAAATTTCTGGATCACGCACCACAGCTCTATCAAGACCCGGCACTAGCACCCTACAAAAGCGGAGAGGTTTCCTCCCAGTGACCAATCATCTAAGATCGGCAGGTATAGCCTACTCCTGGGGCCACCCGTTCTGCCTCATTTTCTGCTATGAGGGGAAACTTCACCAGCTCCGCTCCCTGGCAGAGACCTGTAAGCTGCTGAACTCAGATCCTGACAGCTTGGCCTCCCAGTCTACAGTTGCGGTGTCAGGGGCTCCTACAACACGGCGGTAAGGCCTGTGAACCGGCTTGCTTTTGGATCACCTTTGCCCTGATCCCGACACGATCATCAAAGAATGTTCAGCGGTGCACCGGACACTCTCTGGAGCAGAAGGTGACTCACTGGACTCTAATGATTGAGGTACTGTTTGTTGGGTGTGCTACTTCTCCTGATTGGGCCTGGGGGGACGAGGCAAGTTTCCTTACTGATAGGAGCTGTCCCTTGCACCCTAGGCTGCCCTCTTTGTCTCTGGCCCCCCTTTGGGATGGACACCTTGTACTTTTCTGTACTGTTTGTATTCTGTTTCTTGTTTTGTTGGCATTGTTTTTGGGTGGGCAGGGATTCCTCTCCAGTGAGTCTCACAGTACGTACCCTCAAGGGTTGTTCTACTATGGCACCTTTAATTGGTCAGTACCTCCCATGGCCTGATAGGCCCCACTGGTATCATAGCCGAACACACATAGGACCAATACCCCTCTTAGACAGAAGGATATCAAGATAGTTAGCCTTAATGTTCGTGGCCTTAACAACCCTATTAAGTGTAAGGCAATACTCTCTCAGCTTGAGCAATCTGAGGGGGATATATGCTTACTTCAGGAAACCCACTTAATCTCTAAGGATACACAGAATGCAAGCTAGAGGGTTTCCCTGTCACTATTGGTCCTCTGGGAAGGGTAAAAGGGGAAGATTGGCCATTTTGTTCTCCAGACGTTTCAGGGGTACAGTATTGGGCTCTGTGGCTGAGATTAAAGGGCGTCTGTTAGTCCTGAGGGTACGGTCAGGCACCGCTAACTATGCAGTGGCCACAATTTATTCCCCTAATGAACACCAGGAAGCGTTTTTGATTGAAGCTCTTGCCAAGGTTCTTCACACACCTGATGCCACAGTGGTGGTAGGTGGTGATTTAAAACTAGTAATGGACTCGGTGATAGATCACTCTGGCTTTAGGACTGGGGGCATGGGGCCCTATCTCTATCCGGTAGGGCAAGGTTGGAGGATTGTGGGATCAGGGACACCTGGTGAGGCTTGCAACCTAGCGAGCAAGACTGTACACATTATTCTGCCACCCATGGAACCTACGCTTGTTTGGATAACTTTCTCGTTACTGCCTCCACCTGGGAACGTACCCAAGCCTCACCTATTGAAGCTCATTTCCACTCAGACCACACACACATTACCTTGACTTTGCGCATGTATTGCCGCAGAGGCGTCTGAGAGGCCCCCTGCTGTCATCTCCGACTGTTGTGGGTGAATTACGGACCACATTGACGGACCACATTGCACTTAATGACGACGGTTCCACAGCACTATCCTCAGTCTGGGAGGCACTTAAACTGGCTGCCCGCGGGGACTTAATTGCTAAAACTGCACATGACAATAAGACCCGAAAGGCTAAAAGGGAGGTGCTTGAATCGAAAGTGAAGGAACTCGAGGCAATCCACAAATGTCCCGGAGCCCCCGTATCTGTCGACAATTGGAGAAGGAGCGGCTCCTGTACCTAGACCTGGATAGGGCTGAATACGGGGTGGTCCGACTGAAGCATAAGTACTTTATGGGAACTAACAGAGGGGGCCGTATGCTTGCCCAAGCGGTAAAATTGGTGAGAGGCGCCTCGGGGTCTGAGGTCTCTGACGACTCTGGCAATGCGGCTGCCTTTCCGGCCTTCTACTCAGAGTTATACTCCGCTGAGCCCCTCCCCTTCATGGACCCTCATGTCTATGTTAACAGGGCGGCTGCACTACCGGCCAGCGAGGCAGAAAGTCTTGATGCTCCCATACGTATCGAGGAACTGATACCTGCTATTGACCAATTGAAGTCCAATTGAAGTCCTTGAAGGCACCAGGCCCTGATTGGTTCAGCACGATCTTTTATAAGACTTTCTGCACTGAATTGGCTCCCCTGCTTACCCGTCTATTCAATTCATTCACAGACACCGGCACCCTCACTTAATCGATGCTTCAAGCCTCGATTACCGTAATACCTAAGCCCGGTGAGGACCCCTTAGCCTGAGGCTCGTACTGCCCGATTTCTTTGTTAAACATCGACACAAAGCTCTTTGCTAGTATTTGGGCTCAGAGGTTGAACCCTTTGATGCTGGGCCTTGAGGATCCGGGCCAGGTTAGTTTTATACAAGGTCGACAATGCGGGGACAACACCAAGTGGATCTGCCATCTAATTGACAAAGTTCAGCCCTCCAACGAGGAAGCGCTGTTATTGGCGATTGATGCCAAAAAGGCATTCGATAAGTTCACTGGCCTTATTTGTTTGTTACTCTGGAATACGTTGGCATTGGCGTATGTTTCCATAGGTGGATAGTGAGTATATAGTGCCTCAGTCAGGGTGAACGGGGTACGCTCAGATGGCTTTGCAGTCAGGAGTAGGACAATGCAGGGCTGACCCCTCTCCTCATTGCTCTTTGCTCTTTACATAGAGCCCTTGGCTCAAAGACTCCTGGACAACCCTGACGCGCAGAGCATTCCATTCGGAGCTGACCGCCATCTGATCAGCCTCTATGCCGATGATGTTATATTCTCTATGGCTCGACCCCTGACCTCCCTTCCAGCTATTATCGCTGACCTACAGGCCTTAAGTCAGGTTTCCGGTTTTAAAATGAATCTGCAGCAATCGCAAATATTGAACTTGACTGCTACTCAGATATTGGTGTACACCCTGGGGCTCAGTATGGCTTTGACTGGGCAACAGAAGGCATGTCATAGCTGGGGCTGGTCCTTTATAAGAGCCTAGCTAAAACATCCAAAGTAAATTACTCAGCCTTGCTCGCGCATATTCGCAAAGACTTGTCGCAATGGCAGCGCCTGCCCCTGTCATGGCTGGGTAGGCTAGCTACAGTTAACTTGAATGTCCTACCACGGGCGCTGTACCTCTTTCAGACTCTCCCCCTCCGCCTGCCCGCGAGGGTGATCACTAGAATGCAAAGAGAAATAGAGCGTTTAATATGGGGCTCGGTTTCCCCTAGGCTGCAGAAGATGCTGTTGCAGCGCCCCAAACGGGAAAGTGGCATTGCTTTGCTGAACATTAACCGCTATTTTCAGGCTTTCTTATTATGCTACCTGGTGGAATGGAATCGCCCGATGACGGAGAAACACTGGGTATTTATGGAGCAGACCGTTGCTGGGCGCCATATCTGGAGGGAGGCGTGGTTGCCTAGAATGTCTCGTGCATGGGGCTATACTCGTCTCCGGTCACGTGATCACCCTTTCAGGTTTGGTATAGGGTGTCCCTGTCAGCGAATCTTACAACATTCCCCTCACCTATGTCCCACATCTTCTCGAATCCCGACTTCCCGCCAGGTATGGCCAAGGGAGCAGGCGCGCACTGGGTGGGAGGAGGATGTAAGCACCTAGGTCACCTGTTTGACCTTCCGGGCTGAATTCCCTTCGCACGACTCGTGGCTGACTATGATCGCTCCCCTTGCGACCACTTTCTCCATACACAAATGTTACACTGGGTGCAGGGTGCCCACACCTGTTCACTATCGGGCAGGCCAATGCTCCGGTTCGAAAAATGGCTTTTTCTCAAAAAAGATTACCATAAACTCATTTCTGAGATCTATTTGCTCCTTTCTCAGGGCACCCGCAAGAGTAGGACTGCTGGTCAGAGACGGTGGGAGGCGGAAATTGCCCAGACACAATCGGACAAGGAGAGGGAGGATATTTTTTATAGGACTCACCATACTGCACACTCCATGGGGCATACAGAAACATCATACAAAATTATATCATATTGGTACTACAACCCTGCCCGTCTCACAAAATGGAATTCCCAATGTGATGGTCTCTCTTGGCGGGGATGTGGAAGCCCGGGCACCCTCTTTCACTTACTATGGAATTGTCAGAAACTTGCAAGGTACTGGGAGAAAATTCTTGACGAGATAGATAGGGCCTTCGACACACCCATTCCTAGGTTCTCCACTTACACCATACTGGGCCTGCCCAATGCACTGACCTTTCCCTTACGCTCACTCAAGGGCAGGCAGATGGCCCTAGCACTGAATGCTGCCCACCGAGTGCTTTTAGCATGTTGGAAGACGGATAGAGTCCCAGAGCACACAAAATGGCTTCACCAATTGTGGTCCCACCTAGGTATGGAACGACTGTCCATGGCCACCCTGGGGAATAAATCTGATTATGAGAAGATATGGGCCCCCTTTATATCTATGCTCTCTACTGAATTCCGGGAACTAACTTGTCCTCTCTATTTGCATATTTGAAACTGTTTCCGGTCGAATAAGATGGGTGTGGGTCCTGTTGGTTCCGGGAAGGATCCCCCAGGAGTGGGTTTGTTTTTGGCCCCTGTGTATGGCCATATT
This sequence comes from Triturus cristatus, assembly GCF_964204655.1. Taxonomy (NCBI): domain Eukaryota; kingdom Metazoa; phylum Chordata; class Amphibia; order Caudata; family Salamandridae; genus Triturus; species Triturus cristatus. The sequence continues at coordinate 614,972,379 of NC_140580.1, forward strand.
CATGCTTCAGTTAGTGATTCCTGGCTCAACCGGAGAGGGTTAGGGTGGGTGGAGATGGTGGTTTTGGGTCCCTTTGGAGTGGACCCATAATGTTTGTGTGTTGGGTTTCAGTTTCTTTGTTTCTGAAAAGGCAGACTCTTTGGCTCAGAACCTGCTGATTTTGGCTCCATCCTTAGTATAGGGCCATCTTCTATAGCTCCCGCTGATTCGCTCAAGTATTGAAATGTGCACGGATCTGGCCTCATCTTGCTTTGCTTTCTCTTTGGTGACGCGGCTGGCCCAGGTTGGGTTGTAGGCTGCTTGCTGTGTATTTAAACTGCATGAGAACTGCCATACTCTGCCGCCTCTCTTCCCCTCTGATCACCCCTACGCAGCTGGCCCATTGGGTTGTAGGCAACAATGTGGTGTAATGTTTTACTATGTGTTCTGCTAATAAAAAAAGGATTTAATCCTAAACATGTACAGTATGTAAGGAACATTAGAACTTTAACTGGAGCCATACCACATAAGTGAGCCTGGGAAGTGCTAATTTAACCCCTTCAGCGCTCATGACGGAGCCACTCTGTCATGAGCCACGGGTGCCGTGTGCTCATGACGGAGTGGTTCTGTCATGCTGCGGCCGTTGGCCGCCGCTCCTCCCACGCTGCGCTGATTCCCCGCCTGTGCGGGCGATTAGCGCAGTGGGCGGAGTCATGACGGAACCACTCCGTCATGAGCACAGATCAACCGTGGCTCATGACGGAGTGGCTCCGTCATGAGCACAGCGCCACCGCGCTGCCCCCAAACCCCCCCCAGCGCTGCGGCGGAATTCCCGGCGCAGCGAAGGGGTTAAGAACACAATTTTGGGCCTACTGGTGTCTTAGATAGTTTAAGGCCTGGGGCAGTGTTTTGTATCACCTTATAAAGTGGTGGGTGGTGTTTCATCACTGATACTTTAAATGAATGCGCTGCTTTGATCTGGAAATGCAGCAGCATTTGTTTAGATTTCTAAAGCAATTACTGAACTCGAAGTAACATAATATAACACAAGGCAAAATAACAACACAATAAGCATATACAAGGCAAACACAAGAAAACAACCACAGAATACCATAACAGGTATTTTCACCAATCATTGTCTTAATTTCCACTAAGGGCATGTAATAGTGCTACCAGCAAACATGCTTTGAGATCCAGCTCTGACTCTCACAACCTATCTCGCATTATCACTTTTAAAATGGTTTCATTGTTATAACCCCAAGTGGTAACTAGGTTTCATGCTTATGTTATTTCTTGGCTTGAGCGCATAGTTCTTGTTTGTGTAATCTACACTGGCTGACATTACAGCCTCACATGCTATGCAATTCACTTAATAATTTAAATTATAATTGATGATATTGTGTGTGCCTATTGTGTAAAAGCATTGAGGCCCCAACTAAAGTATGAAACACAGCTCAAGGGACAACACGGTACTATAATGTGCTTCTGGAAGATGCAGTAGAAAACTATGACATTCACTGGTGTTCTATGCTGTGGCTCGATAATGGGCGATAGCACACAGAGGTACTCCTGCGTATACTCCAATAAGATCTGCATGTCAGCGCTCAGGAATATCATAAATGTGTTATATCTAAATTGTTGTGATTGCTAATACTATTTGGCACCTGAGATTTGCATGTATATTATTCACAGCAGAACATAACCAATAGCTTCTTTTTTCTTGTATAGATTCAAATTGTCAGTCATGATAAATAAGTAAAATACCAATAAAGACATTTAAACAAAAAAAAAGGGATAACACGGTGATACTCATGCACGGTGTATTGTGATGCAGCTTGCTGAGAGTCTCGTCTGCTCATCAGAGAGATCCAGGTTCACGAAAGGAGTTTTCTGAGGGCCAAAAAATGATAAATGTTAGATTGGTGGGTCTCTAGTTGGCACAGGTAGGTACTTGTGACAAATAGGGACCCTTGCCTCTAGTCAGGGTAAGGGGGTACATTCCTAAAATTACCCCTGCTCACCCCCTTGGTAGGTTGGCATGAGCGGGACATGCTTATCTCAGAGGCAGTGTGTAAAGCATTTGTGAGCACATACAGTAATCAAGTGACAACACTACAGATGAACACCACACAAGATTTATATAAAAAATAAGTATTCTTTATATAGATTTAACACAAGACCATAAACGACAAAAATCCACAATACTGTTACTTAAAATGGTAGTTTTAGCTTAGTTCTCTTTAGTTCTTAAAATGCGACACTCTTAGTTCAATGTACCTTAAAATGCGTAACGCAAGGCAACGGAAGTGTTGCAAGGACGGTGATGCCTTGAAGATTTTGGTGCTAAGAAATAAAGACATGAAGATCTTCCTGATGCGGCACGCTTCTCCGATGTTGAGAGATGTCTCGGCTTGATGCGTCAGCTGCAGCGGCGACACCCTTGTCCAGTGATGCGACAACAGCGGCTTTGGCGGCGACACTCTTCTCCAACGATGCGAGGTGCTTCAGCTCGATGCGACAGTTGCAGCGGTGACACCCTTGTTCAGTGATGCAACGACAGCGGTTGTGACGGCGGCACGTTTCTCTGTGGATGCGAGGTGCTTCTTGTGATGCGGTGCAATGAGACAGCTCCAGTGGCGACACCCTTGTTCAGTGATGCGACGGCAGCGGCTGCGACTGCGACACGCTTCTTCTTCGTTGCAAGACTCTTGTCGTTATGAGGTGCAATGCGACAGTTACAGCGGCGACATCCTTGTTCAGTGATGCGACGGCAGCGGCTGCGACAGTGACATGCTTTTTCGGGGTTGCGGGACGCTTCTCGTGATGCGGTGCAATGCGACAGCTACAGAGGTGACACCCTTGTTCAGCGATGCGACGGAAGCGGCTGCGACGGCGATAAGCTTCTTCTCCGTGAGTCGTGCTTCCAGCTCCTTGCGACACGCAGTCCCTCAGAAGGCCCAAAACAGCAGCAGGCACTTCCAAAGAACTCTGGGGAGCTGGTGGTTGAAGTCTGTTGTCCCTGAGACTTCAGCAGGAGGCAAGATCTTTTCCAAGCCCTTGGAGATCCTTCACAAATTGAATGAACCAGTTCTGGTCAGTTCTGGAGCACTTTGTTAACATGACTCCTTCTTTCCTTTCACAGTGCAGGGCAGAGATATCAGACGCACCACAGGAGGTGGAGCCAGCATTGTGGAGGGAAAGCAAAGCCCTATTCAGGTCCCAGGTGCAACTCCTCCCACCCATCTACATGGAGATCTCTCTATGCAGCCCTGTGCTGACTTACCCTGTCTCCGGGAATTCCCCAGCCCCCTGGAATTCCCCAGCCCCTGTCACTCAAACGCCAGACAAGGAATACACAGCCTAGCAGAGGCAGGTTTGGATGGTTAGAAAAGAAAATACCTACTTTCTAAAAGTGGTATTTTCAAACACAATGTTAAAACCAACTTCACTAAAAGATGTGTTTTATCATTCTGAGTTCAGGCATACTAAACTCGAATTTCCACCATGTTCCCTGAGTCAGTTAGGATTATAGGATGTAATAATCAAACTGCCCATTCTGGCCTATGGGACTAGCCTTGCAATAGTGAAAAACGAAAATGGCTGTAATTCACTGTTAGGACATGCCACATACACCAGGGCATGTCCTACCTTATACTTACAATGCACCCTTCCCTTGGGCCAACCATAGGGGTGTCTGATATGAAGAAAAGGGAAGGTTTAGGGACTGGCAAGTGGGTGCACTTGCCCAGTCGGTATGGCAGTACCAGACTGCACACAAGGTCTGCAATGGCACGCTTTAGACACACTTTTACAGGCTGTTTCTGTGGGTGGAACAACCAGTGCTGCAAGCCCACCAGCAGCATTTGGATTACCAGCCCTGGGCACTTCTGGTGCACTGTACTGGGGTCTGACAAGTAAACCAAACCAGCCAATCATGGAATCACTAATCCATACATCAATTTACAATAGGGAGAGCATATGCACTTTAGCACTGATCAGCAGTGGTAAAGTGCCCAGAGTCATAAAACAGCCAACAACAGGTCAGAACAAATATAGGAGGAAGGCAAAAAGTTCAGGGATGACCCTGCAAAAAGGGCCAAGTCCAACAATATTAGTGGGCATTATGTAGAGATATTTACATCTACACTGTTCATGTACTCTATGAAGCACACTTTCATAGATATTTGAAGTTTCTCTATGCACTATTGAAGCAACGACAGAGGAAGGTACAGACCAGCTTCTGTGGCCACTGGCAGTGCTCACTCCTGAACTCCCAATATGGCGATTGCTATCTTCGTCTGCCTCTCTGACATGCCGTTTAAACTGCAAGGAGGGAAATCCAATTGACTCAGGTGGTTGGGAGGGAAAAATAAAAGAAATTTCCACAGAAGAAACACAATAGTGCATAATGGCTTGAGGCTGTTCAGTTGCATTCTGTGGCCTCCTGCTCTTTTCTAGTTTTGTTCATTTGATGAATGTTTTATAATAATTGCTTGCCGTTTATGCCCCTTGCTGTGAAATGCATGAGGCTTCACTGGTTTTGTGGAAATATGGATTTTTATGATCAGTTATGTCCCCTATCTTGGACCCCAACGGTTTCATGTATAAATCACAAGTACATGTATGTTCCCTCCAGTTCCAGTTATGAAGACGCAAACACATGTGCGTCCACCGTCAACATGTCCTCTTTCAGATCCGCCATGATTGGGCCGGATATTCTATTCCTAAGTATGAAAGGCCACCGGCTTTATATGGTTCACTTCCCACATTTCTTACAGTCCAGGCGAGTAGGCCCTGATTCTGCCATCAAGCCTTTTCTGCTTTCTGCCTCTGAAAGCTCCAGTCTGAGCTCGCATCTGTATCCATGAACTTTGTCCTACTCCCTGCGCGGCTAACGGTGCCTGACTCGATCTGTCTGCTTGCCAAAAACTGTATTTCACCTTCAAGATTATCTGCTCTGCTCCGCTCCTCATCCGATGCATTCCTGTCTAGTAGTTTAAGTAAACATTCTTCCAGCTACCGAGCAAAAGGCCCGGCTTCTCTGTATTTATGCAAGTAATTCATAGTCCTGTTACTATGGAAGATTTCTGCCCTCGCATCTAGTGTAGACACTTAGACGCTTGTACACGCACTAACAGTCAGTATAGTCAGTATAGAATAAGATTCTATCCTAAGAGACCTTTCTTTTTGGATAACAAAGTTCTTTAAACATAGGATGTTAGATATGATTTGGGATTAGGTTGACATAACCCCAGACTTCTGTCTCCACATGTAGAGCTAAATGTCAAGTCCCCTTCACCCCCTAGTTGCACGTCAATCACACGTCATGCTGCTGCGCGCGCATCTCTGCCAAGTATTTCTGCTGACATTGCGAAATTCTTCCGTGGAACCACCCATTTATGACATCATATCCAATGACGTTCTTTAAGTTACGCCCAGTTACACCTATTTTAGTTACGCATGTATGTTCTTATCTTTGTTATCAACTGTTACGCCTCCTGCATCTGTTTCACTGTAATGCCTATTGTATAAAAATGATTACTTGTCAATAAAGTTGGTCCTTCACTTCCTGAACCTTCGTGGTGATGGAATATGGAGTCCATCAATTCGAATTGATTTTGGAATAAAGCCCGTTCCGAACCTCTAATACCACGGATTCTGCCTCTTATTTTACTGAGCTATTATTATAGATTTTCCGCATCAAATTAAGTCCCGGTAATTAAATTATTTACCACATATATGGCGCCCGAACAGGGACACTTTCTCATCTCACGCGCCGGAGGTGCGTTGCAGGCCCGGTCTCCTGTCACAGCTGGACGGACAACAACGCATACCCACAGGATTTCCTGTATCTCCCTCCTGCCGAGCGGGGGTAACTGAGGCTGCGATCAACACCCAGACGAGGCGGTGAGAAGTGCGAAGTATCCCGACCAGAGCCTAGCTGAGAGAGCAAGATCCGAGGTATACAGAGGCCCACCAGGTTCCGAAGTTCCGAAGTTTCTAGTCGAGTCCAGTCCGGTCCGAGTCCAGTTCGGTTCAGTTCCGAGGCCTTCCGTTCCGAGCTACCCGGTGAGTACCATTGTCGGGGAGGCGTTCTGACGTGCACATAGGTTGTGCCGGTCAAGACGGGTTTTGGGTACACAAATCCGGTCTGCACTGTTTCAGCAGTGTATCTGTACTGTTTAGCAGTATATCAAGTATGTCTAGTATATAATCCAGAATTACCTAGTTAGTGCCGAGTATCATGTTTAGTGACTAGTTCCCTAAATGGCCATCATTGTTGTTCATTAAATGTTAAATGTTAAAATGTTTTAAATACGTTCTGCATATTGTGGTGTGAATGACTGTTCAGTATTGTGTTTTGTTGTATTAAAACGTGTTCAGAATTAGGTATCAGATCAGTTCTCAAAAATGCCGCTCTTTTCGAAATTAAGACAGATCAAAACTAGAAAAGGGGTACTCGAAGAAGCTGTTCCCATTCCTCCTAGGGACACTCCAGGGTACTTCATGTATCATAAACATGGCCTAGACGCCATATTATTTCTTGATTTATGGGTAGACTACACCAAGGAATTACCAGAAAGTCAGAGGTGGCCCGCAGCTGGGACCTGGGATGCAGATTGCATCGTGAAAGTAGAGGAAGAATTATGGAAAAAGAAAGCTAGACAATCACAGAAAGATGCCATTGAATTATGGCGTAAAGAATCGTATAGACGTACAGAAAAAGCACGTAGACAGGAAGAGAAGAGTAAGGAGAATTCAGATAAAGTTCGAGAAAATCTATTAATTGAAGAAGGTACTCGAGTAAAATCAGAACAAGTAGACAGACAAAGAAATGCCCTTATAAATGGTATGTATCCTCTTCTGGCCGAAGGATTACCTAAGGCTACTCCGGAGATACCAAAAGACTTGCCACCCCCATTGTTCCCGATAAAAGTACATCCCAAAGGGCATCCCAGAACTGCAGAAGATGTTTTTCTTTCCTCTTATTTAGACGACGCAGCTCCCGAGTATGCTAATGCTGCGCCACATAGACCGCCTGCCGAGGGGGTTCAACGCCAAGACCCTCCTCCGTCTGTACCGCCGCAACAACAAACTCCGACACAAGTTCCGGCAAGCACATCTGTTTCTACAGCTGTACCCACAACTATGGTTGCTATATCACGTTCAACGAATCCTTTCACTTCCAGCACCCCAGGTGGTGCTACGGGAGGTACAACAAACATTTTTTCCACGCCACCCAGAGTAAATAAACTTTCCTTTCAAGAATTAGCACACCAACGTACGCCCAAACTAGTAACTCCCGACACGCTTAAGGAACTTCTAATAGATTGTAGATATGACCCTGTGCCCGGAAAAGGGGACGAAATGCTGCTGGCATCATTACGTATCCGACGAGCTGCAATATATTTAGGGAGGCTACCAGGAATGACTACACATTTAGAAAATATATATCACTTTGTCCAGTCAGGACGAGATTCCGAAAGTATTAATAGAGCCTTGGAGTACCAGAAAGTGGAGATACAGGGGGAACTGTTACGTTTCCTCATAAATTGTGTGATCAGAAATCAAGACCGACCAGGAGTAAATCCGGAAGAAATGCAAATTCTTACCACATGGAGTCGGAATATATCAGAAGGGAGACATGATAAACGATCATGTATAGTAGCTATGTGCCGCAAGATCCGCAAAGAAATAGAACGAATACACGAAGAAGATTAGCAGTAGACGAGCCTGAACAAACGGAGGAAGAGGAAGAATTAGAACTACCCACAGGACAGTTAGAAACAATGGCCTATGTAGGTAGAGGAAGATCTTGTAATAATACTAGAGGCTTTACTGATCCGATACGTCCGATACGTCCAGATAATAACAGAAACTTCCAAAACCCAATAATAAATATAAGGTCCCCCGAACATTCGTTCCAAGCCGCTGACAAATTACTCCGAGAACGAAGGGGTTATCATATACTCGATTCTATGGACGAACAAGAATTAGCCAGGTCAGCCGTTCATTGGGTTGACAGTCCCGGAAAATATAGTGATGATACATTAGCACACACGTTTTTGAACCTCACCCCAGATGAACAGCGTTTAGCTGGTATCTATATGGTTCAACAACTCCTTATATGATATAAAAGCCAACACTCCGATCCTGGTCCATTACCTGATATATTGACTGAATTACTCACGAATAAATGGAGAGGTTCAGGTACTGAGTTAATTAGAGAAATACTAGAATCCAGAAAGCAGTACATTCTTTTTGTATGTCCCGAACATGTCTCACTGCCCATAAAAGAAAGAACGACGTATTATATGGATAGACAGAATCCCTTACGCGAAGTGCACCCGATAAAAGGTGATGACAACCAGTTTAAACGTGTGTTTGTATACACGCCCATATCTAAAATAGAACTATTAGAAATGAAGAAAGTGGTACCCAGTCATGACAAAGACCCAGCGGGTTTCCACCGTGAAATTAAAGACATGTTGCTCATGGGAGAATATACCTATCCCGACATTATGACAATATTGAAGGTATTAATGCCTGCGGGCATTTACGAAAAACTCAAGGAAAAGGACTGGGAGGTGGGAGACCAGAAGATAGATTGGACAGCATTAGAAAACGAAGAAAGAGCTCGAGGTCCAGGTTCAGGGCTTGGGGAAAAGACCAAAACACTACCAGGTTTACTAGTACAGGTACTGCCACGTTTATTAACTACGAAAAAGGAAGACTGGGGTGCAATCTCAGCCTGTAAACAAAAGCACGATGAGGACACTAGTGATTTCTATGCCCGATTCGAAAAATGTTTTGGTATAAATAGTGGAATAAAAGCAAGTAGCGAATCTTATCCACATCTATTTGTGACAAAATTAGTTGAAAATTCCTTGCCCCAAGTTAAGAATAGAGTATTGAAATTCGAGAGTACCTGGCAAGGTAACACTCCGTCACAGATGTTACAAATGCTACAGTACCATCACAATAGAATTAGAGAGGAACAAGAACATGAACAAAGACGCATGAAAGACACGAAAATGAAAATGCTAGTTTCACAGACAGTTCCGGCTGACGGTCATAAAAAGGGTATGACACAGTCCAGTGTTTCAACCGGTCCTGTAAAAGGGACATGCAACTATTGTAAACAGCCAGGCCATTATGTACACGATTGTCCAGTTTTAAAACATAATATCGCCATAGGTAATACTAAAGAAAGACCACGGCCACTTAGACAGGATCAGAACCAACAAGGAGCCCCGCAGCATGCACAGTCCATGCCAGCTCCGCAACAATCCATGACAGCTCCACCATCGCAGCCTATTGCTGCCACACAAACAACGACACGACAGATGTACCAGACCGCACAGTATGATTATCCTGATTATCAACGATACTCATGAAACAGCCTAGAGAGGGAAGTTGGCTTACCCCTTATCGAGGTCCCTGTAGATCAAGAAGGACCTTATGTACACAGTGAACTATTAGGCCAAGATAGAAAATTTTTACTTGATACAGGGGCAAGCCGAACAACCATAAAACGTAGTGAAGTTCCAGGGGCACCCCTCTCAGGCTCACAGAATATTTCCCTTGGCTTTTCAGGAAAACCTATCGTTAATGAAGTGTCACAGCCTCTTCCCCTTACGATTGGTCCCTTAACACGAACTACAGATTTATTGCTTACTAAATCATGTCCAGAAAACCTGTTAGGTATAAAAACTTTGAAAGCTCTAGGAGCTATAATATGTTGTTCTCCGGAAGGAGTAAGATTGTTTCTACGTGATTTCAAAGGGCACTATGTGTCCCGAGACATGGATCACCGACTGCAGACTTTACCCACACATTTATGGGCACAAGGCCCTACAGATGTTGGTTGCATGAACATTACACCATATCGAGTCACACTAAAGGCAGGAGTGGTACTACCACGAATGCGACAATACAAGTTACCCCCAGATGCTGTAGTGGCTTTACTGCAAATCATTGACGAACTTATTACCCAAGGAGTGGTTGTGGAAACCGACTCCAATGTATGTAATTCACCGATAATTCCGATTCTTAAACGAACTGATCCGAAAGCCCCGCCAGTATATCGATTGGTTATTGATCTGCGCGAATTAAATAAATGTATTGTACCACAATACCCCGTAGTCCCAGATATTTCTTCATTACTGACAGCCATTGATTCCGAAGCAACATTCTTTACTGTAATTGATCTCAAGAATGCCTTTTTCAGCGTCCCAATAGATCCGGAAAGCCAATACTTGTTCGGATTTAGTTTAAATGGACGAAGCTTTAAATTCACACGCGCACCTCAAGGATTCACAGAAAGCCCCAGCATCTATAGCCAAGCACTGAAACGAGAACTTGACAGTATACACATGCCAGTCAACACTGCCCTGCTTCAATATGTCGATGATCTGCTGATCACCGCTAGAAGCGAACCTGAATGTGAAAAAGCCTCACTGACGGTTTTACAATTCTTGGCCGAAAAGGGGCACAAGGTGTCCCCTTCTAAGCTGCAATTCTGTGTCCAGCGAGTTGTTTACCTTGGTCACTCGCTGTCCAAGGAGGGAAGGCAGCTTACACCAGATCGCATCCACTTAATTGCTAACATGCCAATACCCAAGACACAAAAGGAGGTGCGGGCTTTTATAGGCCTCACTTCATATTGTAGGCAGTGGATCCCTCAGTATGCATTTCTAGCAAAACCACTCATTCAGTTGACAACACAGGAGGCAGCCACATCGACTGTCCTCCCTTGGACTCAAGAACATACACACGCCTTTGAAAGCCTAAAGAAAGCTTTATGTCAAGCACCTGTCCTAGCAACACCATGTTACAGTAAACAGTTTACACTCTTTGTTACAGAACGCGAAGGTACTGCTTTGTCAGTACTCACACAGGAACAAGCAGGATCACACAAACCATGTGCTTATTTTTCTAGTACATTAGATCCCGTAGCTCAGGCTCTGCCTGCGTGCCTGAAATCAGTGGCAGCGACAGCTTTAGCAATCAGACAAAGCGATGCCATAGTGTTAGGACATCAATTGACAGTACAAGTACCACACGCAGTAGAGGTTCTCTTGAACCGCACGCAAACACAACACTTGACTATAGCGAGACTCACCGGTTACGAACTAACATTGTTTCAGCCACACATAGAAATCAGACGTTGTAGTACATTGAATCCTGCCACACTGTTACCCGTAAACGGAACAGACCCATTAGCGCATGATTGTATTGAAGTTATTACTATCACAACGAAACCCAGACAAGACTTGACAGACGTCCCATTGTCAGACCCAGACCTGACGTTGTATGTAGATGGTTCATGTATGAGAACAAGTACAGGAGAGCTAGTGGCCGCGTATGCAGTCACAACAGACACTGAAGTCATTGAAACAAATCGTATTAATACCTTATCAGCTCAAGCAGCAGAGCTCATCGCTCTGACACAAGTCTGTATTCAAGCCACAAATAAGAAAGTCAACATATACACTAATTCACGTTATGCATTCGGAGTTGTACATGACTTCGGCGTGCTGTGGCGAGAGAGAGGTTATTTAACTTCTCACGGTGCCCACATTCAGCACGGACCCCTCATTCATGCCTTATTAGAAGCAATACATCTACCCGTTGCAATATCAATTATGAAATGTAAAGCTCATACGAAAGTTACTGATATCATCTCCCAAGGCAATGATCTAGCTGACAAAACAGCTAAACAGACTGCTCAAACTCACACATCTGACATGACAAAGACAATAGTTCCGACACCAACACATTGCATGATGGTTAAGGATCCCGCTCTTGACGTAATTGACATACAGACACATGCTACACCAGAAGAAATAAAGAAATGGACTGAATTAGGAGGGATCCAAACGGATCAAGGATGGATGACGAAGGAAACATCTGTATGGTTTCTTCCCGACTCAATGGTCCAAGTTATCATTAATACAATACATAGTCCAGCGCACCTAGGAGAAAAGGCTATGCTAGACAGCATTCAACACATTTGGTTCAACAAACATTTACGAGCAGCAGCTAAACAAAAAGTTCGTACCTGTATGATCTGCTGTCAGTTTAACCCAGGTAAAAGCATTCCCGTAGAACAAGGTGGATTTCAGCCTCCTGATCACCCTTTTGAAGTCCTCCAGATGGATTATATCCAGATGGAACGATGTCGAGGATTCAAATACGTTCTTGTAGTTGTTTGTGCTCTTTCCCGTTGGACAGAGGCATACCCGGTTTCAGATTACACTGCCCCGACTACTGCCAAACAGTTAGTTCGAGAATTCTTCCCACGGTACGGTTTACCACGTGCTGTCTACTCAGATAACGGCCAGCCGTTCTCATCCGAACTAATGAAACACGTTTCACTTTTGTTAGGATATCAATGGAGATTTCATTGTGTCCGACACCCCGAGGCAGCAGGTCTCGTGGAACGACATAATCAAACTCTGAAAATTAGATTGTCCAAAATATGTAGAGAGAAAGGTGTCGACTGGGTAGTAGCCTTACCAGTTGCACTCTTTTACATGAGAATGGTAGCGCACTCTCGAACAGGGCTATCCCCTTATGAGGTGATCTTCGGTAGACCACCAAATATGTGGGGGACGCCTATACCTCGTAAAATAACTGACGTTGACTGTAATATGCTGACAGATTACCTGGCTTCCTTGATGTCTGCACTACAATCTTGTCGTTCACAGGTAGCTGCAGCCTTTCCCGACAACACCGAGGTGAAACCCCATGACGTAATTCCCGGGGACCTGGTGTTAGTGAGGAACTTTGACCAGAAGTCTCAGCTGGATCCTAGGTGGAAATCGCCTCAACTCGTACTGTTAACCACGAGGACAGCCGTGAAGATCGAAGGTCGAAAAGGCTGGATACATTCAAGTCATATCAAGAAATTTCATGGACTACCATCCGATATAGAGACTAAACCCTGTATTTCCTCAAAGACAGACTCAAAGCTTCCTTTGGTTGAACAAACGAACTCAGAACTATATAGACTAAAACTACGGTCCAATAAGTCAGACAATTTGATTGTTTAAGTCCTCTCCAAGGTGAATCGGTTGAATTTGTCTCTGACATGTATCCTCTGGACCGGAATAGAGAAAGAGATAATCAAATCCAGTTGAAAAAACATGCGTACTGTAAATCACTGCGTAGTCATTGCACAGTGACGTTATTAATTCTGTTTTTCTTATGTCTTTTAATAATCGCTGCAAGTATATTGTTGCACATATATTATCCTATTTCTAAACATGTTTATAATGTTACTGCCGAACATTCTTTTAGTGAATTTCCCCCGCATGAGTTGTCATACAGATTTGCGCTGCGCAATAACACTTTTATTAGTATGTTACATCATTCCCATCAGGTTAGCAATGCTACAAATTGTTGGATATGTGGCCGACTCCCTCCCTATCAGAACTATAAGGGAATTCTGCCTCTCTTTCCATATCCGTTCACACACAATGGCTCCTGTGGAGCATGGTTTAGTTTAATTAATTCCCTAGATTCGAATTCCGCAGTTTATCAAGACAACTGGGTTTGGGGAAACCTGAACTTAGTCTTGCTTAAAGTCTGTTACCCTAACAAGGAGGGACTTCCCAAAAGAACAGGAACTGATCTAGAAAATGAAGTATATGGATTAGGTAATTTCACGCTTAATCTCATGATCCTGAATGTCGAATCCGAAGCTGCACCAATTTTGCCCGCTATGTCAGTATTTCCAGTTAAAGGTGAATTGTGTATAAGAAAGAATGGCTCCATACACATGGGCCATAGTAAATGCATCACTGTAATAGAATTCAGTGATCAAGGCAAATCTACATTTAGAGCTTCTCGCCATTCCTACTTTGTATGTGGTCAGACTGCATATATACGTTTGCCTCTAGATTGGGATGGTACCTGCTACATCGGATTCCTTTTGCCACCTGTTTTCTTAGCTCCTCCTGATTATCACAGAAATACTCATTTAGTACACAATAGAGAACGGAGAGATCTCCCAATTGTCGATTACACTGAAACAGCATGGGAAAAATACACAGATTTCAATAAAGGTCTCTTTCCCTATATAGGTACAGTCACTAATAGTAAACTGATACGTAGATTAACCAGAACCCTTGAAGCAGTAGTGAACGAAACTATTTCCGCCTTAGGCAATTTAACAGAAGAGCAGTCTGCTATGCGGATTGTTGTGCTTCAAAATCGTCTTGTCCTTGACGTCATTCTGGCCGATAGGGGCGGAGCTTGTAGGGTCATCGGATCAAATTGTTGCATTTTCATACCAGAAAATTCGCCATCTGTGTATAAAGCCATAACTCGCCTTCATAAGATTGTAAGCCAGATACACCAGAATCCAGGCACCTGGACTTGGTCCGGTTGGTTTTGGAGTGTATTATCAACCTTTGGATGGAGGGTCCTATCCTTCCTAGGTATTGGCTTTCTCATACTATTCAGTTGCTGCTTATGCCTACAATGTGGGCCAGCGATTTGTGGTCTATGTGCCACCTCGTGTATCCCACATCCAAGTTTTCACTCAAGATCCCGGAAGAAGAAAGAAGAACAAATGATGCTATATGAACAGATCAACGGATTGATGAAGATTGATATCTCTTAAGGGCAAGTAGGGGACAAGGAGGGAATGTGGAAATATGGATTTTTATGATCAGTTATGTCCCCTATCTTGGACCCCAACGGTTTCATGTATAAATCACAAGTACATGTATGTTCCCTCCAGTTCCAGTTATGAAGACGCAAACACATGTGCGTCCACCGTCAACATGTCCTCTTTCAGATCCGCCATGATTGGGCCGGATATTCTATTCCTAAGTATGAAAGGCCACCGGCTTTATATGGTTCACTTCCCACATTTCTTACAGTCCAGGCGAGTAGGCCCTGATTCTGCCATCAAGCCTTTTCTGCTTTCTGCCTCTGAAAGCTCCAGTCTGAGCTCGCATCTGTATCCATGAACTTTGTCCTACTCCCTGCGCGGCTAACGGTGCCTGACTCGATCTGTCTGCTTGCCAAAAACTGTATTTCACCTTCAAGATTATCTGCTCTGCTCCGCTCCTCATCCGATGCATTCCTGTCTAGTAGTTTAAGTAAACATTCTTCCAGCTACCGAGCAAAAGGCCCGGCTTCTCTGTATTTATGCAAGTAATTCATAGTCCTGTTACTATGGAAGATTTCTGCCCTCGCATCTAGTGTAGACACTTAGACGCTTGTACACGCACTAACAGTCAGTATAGTCAGTATAGAATAAGATTCTATCCTAAGAGACCTTTCTTTTTGGATAACAAAGTTCTTTAAACATAGGATGTTAGATATGATTTGGGATTAGGTTGACATAACCCCAGACTTCTGTCTCCACATGTAGAGCTAAATGTCAAGTCCCCTTCACCCCCTAGTTGCACGTCAATCACACGTCATGCTGCTGCGCGCGCATCTCTGCCAAGTATTTCTGCTGACATTGCGAAATTCTTCCGTGGAACCACCCATTTATGACATCATATCCAATGACGTTCTTTAAGTTACGCCCAGTTACACCTATTTTAGTTACGCATGTATGTTCTTATCTTTGTTATCAACTGTTACGCCTCCTGCATCTGTTTCACTGTAATGCCTATTGTATAAAAATGATTACTTGTCAATAAAGTTGGTCCTTCACTTCCTGAACCTTCGTGGTGATGGAATATGGAGTCCATCAATTCGAATTGATTTTGGAATAAAGCCCGTTCCGAACCTCTAATACCACGGATTCTGCCTCTTATTTTACTGAGCTATTATTATAGATTTTCCGCATCAAATTAAGTCCCGGTAATTAAATTATTTACCACAGTTTGTTTGAATGAGCGTTCACTGAACCTTGCTGGCTGTGTCTGAACTGAGGAATGCCTGGGGTTTTAAACTGAATTCAACCGGCAACAGGGGCTAGGTAAAGAAGAATGTTCTGGAAGGAAGCTTACCATCTGACCTCACTGAAAGCCTGTGGGTGAAGGTGTGATGAGCTCTTGCCAGCTGTAAGTCTTCTTACAGTCTGACTGAGTGCAGTCTGTCTCGGAGAAATTCTGAAGAGTGTAGAGCTAATAGCCAACATCACCGGTTAGACGTGTGAAGTCATCCATTTTTTGTAGCTGTGACAGGAATTTCACTCGAGGCCCCCAGAGTTAGTTCAGATCATCTCAGAGATGCACTTGTCTAGAGAAACCTATCTGCCCTCATCATAACCAGTCCACCTAAGCTGACGCAGATCCTCCATGGCAAACCAAATCCTCACCAGTTCTCTATGATTTTCATTTGTCCATAACTGGATCAAGCCTACAGTGTGTTGGATATTGTTTTATTGGGGTTTTGTTTTCACGGTCCCCCGTATACCTATTAGCTGGCATTACAATCTGTAGCATGTTTTCTAGCTACCAGGGCAGCCCTACTTGAATGTGTGCCAGAGAACCTGCTAAAATGTGTGAAGGTTTAAGGACAGGGAAACCACTGACAGAGAAAAATACCTAGTCCTGTTGCATTATCCACTTTATGAAAAGTAGAGTACAATATGCTAAAGATGTAGTTTTTTTTATTTATTTTTGTCTTTTACTATGTATTATAAGGAAATTATATATTCTAGCAAACAGTTTGAAAATAATAACAAGCATTGGCATAGCCAATAGGTCTCGCCTTTGGGACCTTATAAGTGTTTAGCCATGCAACAGTTGATGTTGCTGCAACAAGGATATTGTGCTGCATAACTAAATACTTATAAGGTCCCAAAAGTGAGACCTATTGGCTATGCCAATGCTTGTTATTATTTTAAGTTTGCTATTTCATACCTTCTGCTTTGCGGTATCTTTTTCTTATGCACGTGCTGCATAAATTGTTGCTTTTGGAGAGGGTTCATTGTTATTCTGAGTATTTTTTTGAAGTTGATGGGCTGCCATGGTCAATTAAAATGAGTTTTAGAATCCTTGACTCCTCCCATGGTGGTAGTTTAGCACTAAAGTACCCTTTCTGTTCGGCTCCAGGCCAGGTCATCGATTTGATGTAGTCCACCACCTTCTGACTGAACGCTCAGTGTGCACATTTGGGGTTCAATGGCACCGATGTTATATAATGCATATATCGATGTTGCAACTGGACAGGCATGCATTTTTAATTCCGGTTTTCCCAACGCCCTCTCCCCGCAAAAAACAATGTCAAATGGACTCCGAGGATTGACTGTGCCAGTTCCTTGAGGGCTCCAAAAAGCACCCCTGGCTTCTCTGAATCGGGAACAATTAAAGAATGGCGGGCGGTGGGGCTGTGTGTGTGTGGGGGAGGGGGTTGGCTTGGAGA
Source organism: Triturus cristatus (assembly GCF_964204655.1). NCBI lineage: Eukaryota > Metazoa > Chordata > Amphibia > Caudata > Salamandridae > Triturus > Triturus cristatus. Next base: position 614,989,698 of record NC_140580.1, read on the forward strand.
ACACCCTAATGTGGAAGGATCTTAAAAAGGGCAAAACAGGCAGAGGAAAAGAGGGAGAGCGGCAGCACCACAGAGAAAGGCAGTGATAGAGATAGTGAGAGATGACAGAGAAACGGTGAGAGAGAGAAGGGGGAGAGGGAGAGTGTGAGAGAGAGAAGGGGAAGAGGGCCAGAGAGAGAAGGGGGAGAGGGAGAGGGCGAAGAGAGCCAGGCAGAGAGATACAGACAGACAGATGAACAGAGAACGACAGATTTTTCCTGGGAGCATTTAAAAAGGGTGGGGAGGGCAGGCAACATTGCCACTGCAAAAACCACTCATGCACCCGCACTCCGTTCTCCAGACCAGACACTGGGTTCAGCCCTGCAATTAATGGATTGAAGCAGTGCCAATGTGTCCAGGCACACACCGGCGTGGCGTTAGAAGAGCTAGTGCATGTTACACAAGCCTTTCCGTTTCTAGAGCCAAACACTCGCTGACTGCTTAGCTGGATTCACTTAATACAGCATTTTTTGTTTTAGGAAGGAGCAAAAGGGTGCCCCGTTCATATAATATGCATCATTTCTTGTTAATAAGCCCAAGTGTGCCAAAATGTACAGGCCAGTAACTATGCCAAGAAAAAATAAATGCAATCTGCCTCAGATCACACAGCTGCTGGTTTATAAACAAGCGCGCGTGCCTCGCGCTGAAAGTTAAATGTGTGACATCAGCTGTTTTCAAGCACACTCGTGCTTGTGGAACCATCCGCCTTGCGGGAGTGAGCAACAGCCAATTAGCATGCGCGCCGCTGCTCTTTCCCGCAAGGTGGATGCCGCCACAAGCACAAGTATGTGCTTCAAAAAAAGAGCAGAGCGACGGCTAAAGGTCCTCCTAAGCATCGCATCCGCGCTGCGTAGGCGAGACCGAAAAATCTATGTAAATGAGGGCATCCACCCCTGTTATATATGTTCCTTTCTACATGCCTAACCCTTTGCCTTTACCATTATGCCCATGCCACTCCTCTCTCGCATTCGTTCTTTATGTCTATAATGCCATGTTTCTCAATGTTCACCAGTCATCCCTTTTAGGCATAATTTTCTGTATATCATTTTGGATTTGTATGAATGACTGAATCAGCCCTTCTAACATAAATGCTGTACAAAATAAAGTCAATACATGAGAACAATATTATACTTATACCATTGCATACCTATGAGTTCTTTGAGACAGTTAGGATGTGAGTGTGAAAGAAGTGGAGGAAAGGGGTTAGAGATAGGACAGCTAAGACACAACATTGGACAACAGCTTGAAACTTCCCATAACCCCGAATAGCGAGGCGAACAGAGCAGAACTAAGAAAGGTGTTAAGATTTCCAAACATTCTTTTGTATGTGAGAGGTATTATCTAACGTATATTTTAAAACTCATTTAGTGAATTATTGTGATGGTTATGAACTTAACGAAGGGTGGGTGAGGTTTAGGGGTGAGCTGGACAATATTTGATGGATTTGATAAGTGATCTGACTCCGTCAACAGGGAGGGTAGCTGTGAGGTCTGTGTTGGCTTAGTCAATCAATGTTTCCATAATCCTAATGAGTGCAGAGAGGGTGTGAAAGTCAAAACACTCGGTTATTCAAGAGTTTTTTGTTTCTTCACATAAGCAAAATATTCCCATTGGAAGCATAATAAAGATTCAGTAAGGGCGTTTGGTGTTAAGTATGTTATAGGTTTATTATGATGTGAAGGGTGGATAAGACTACAAGGTAAGTGTTTGTGGGCGATTTGTGGAAGGTTATATGGCCAGGCGTTAAGGTGCACTTGTGAATGTTTGGGGTGATTAGATGGCTCTTGGTGAATCACGATTGGTCTGAAACTGCTGGTATGGATCAAGCAAATCCCCTGTGCAAAGCTCTTTAATCACAAACATTTGTCAGCATCTAAGCTTACCTGGGTGCATGTTCGAAGGGACATCTCTTTAGAAGATCATGCTAAGCTGACCATTTTTTTATATGACAAAGTCTACTAGATGCCTGTGGAAGCGTCCCCCGTGCACAAAATAACCAAATGTGGTATTCTAGCTAGAGGAAGTCCAGTGGTAATGATTACATTGTCCATCTACACTAATCACTGTTCAAGATTTATATTTGTTGAAGTGAGAGGTCAGGCAGGATATATGCCCTTTGTTTCTGCTCCACGTTGACTCATGTTGTGCCTTATTGATGAGGAACGCCTAACCTGAGATGACCGCAGATTGCGCCTATTACTGCTGGGAGATGAGAAGGCTCATAATTTGAACTCAACTGCCTCTTTGAAGCAAACTAAAGACTGATTTGCTTAATGCTGGCCACCCTTTGCAATGGTGCACATGGCCTATAATTGATGGAATGGATTGTTTCTTAAATAAATTCCAGTGTTTATGATGTATTCAATCAGCTCTGTATTTTTGTGTTTCTATATTTAATCAGTCATACTGCAACTCTAAAAGATGTCAGCTATTTTAAAGGGCTATCGGTGTTCTTGCATTATCAATTTGTGGGCTAATGGCATTTTGAAAATATTATTTCATCCTAATAATTTTGAAGCGTTTGTCAACTGCTATGGACTGAGTAAAGCTTTTTCAGACCTGTAGATCACAGTGTACCTGATAAATGATTTACAGACAGAAATTCATAGTACATGGATTTCTGTAATTCCTTGCGGTGTGCAAAATAAGATTATCATGACTTGAAGTTTCAGCTTCTTTTTCTAGCACAATGGTCATCACAACAATCTTTTTCCCTGAGAATAAAGACCACCATGTTGTTCTTTTGGATCTGATTCACCAAACTACTTTGTATTGTAATTGTATTGAAATTTCATTTATATAGCGCTTACTACCCCTGACGAGGCGTCAAAGCGCTTTTTCGGCAAGTAGCACGTTACTCCGGGACCCATAGAGGATTAGTGTTAAATTAGTATAGTGAAACATGCAAGTAATTTTAAGTGGTGGATAGGTTAATCAGTTATTTGGATTCGGAATGATAGCAGAAGGATAGAAGAGGAAAAAAGGTTTGTATTTATATAGCGTTTGTTACCCCTGATGGGGTGCTGAAGCGCTTTTTTTTGTGGCGAATAGCACACTAATCCGGAAACCCATAAAGGATTAGTGGTGAATTAGTATGGTCAAATATGAAAGTAATTTGAGTGGTGGATGTTGTTTAGTTATTTGGAGTGAGAAGGATAGCGGAGTGATAGAAGGGGAAGAAAGGTTTGCATTCATATAGCACCTGTTACCCCTGATGAGTGTTGAAGCGCTTTTCTGGCGAGTAGCACGCTATTCCGGAACCCATAAAGGATTAGTGTTGAAAATTAGTATAGTGCAATATGAAATAATTTGAGTGGTGGATATGTTATTCAGTTATTTGGATAGAGAAGGGTAGGTGGTGGTATAGAAGAGGGAAAGAGGTTTGTATTTATATAGAGCTTGCTACCCCTGATGCGGTTTTGAAGCACTTTTTTGGCGAGTAGCACGTTACTCTAGAACCCATAAGGATTACTGTTGAATTGGTATGGTGAAACATGAAAGTAATTTGAGGGATGGATGTTAGTCAGTTATTTGGATTGAGAAGGGTTGGGGAGGGGCAGAAAAGGGAAAACGGTTTGCATTTATATAGCGCTTGTAACCCTGATTGGGTATTGAAATGCTTTTTTGGCCAGTAGCACGCTACTCTGGAATCCATAAAGGATTAGTGGTGAATTAGCATAGTGGAAAATGGAATTTGAGAAGTGAAACTGTCACTCTGTTATTTTGATTGAAAAAGATAGTGGAGGGATAGAAGAGTGAAGGATTTTGATTTTTTTTGTGAGGTCATAGCAGTAGGAGGAGGCTTTTGGATTAGTAAAAAGGGGTTTTGTAGGGGAAGAGTCAGAAGGAAGAGTTTAGAAAGGTTTGCTTTGGGGAATCGGTATAGTAAAAGAGGTGTCAGATGATGCAAGGAGGGGTAGAGTAGGAGAGAGTCTAGAAAGGGTTATTTTGGGGATCATAGTAGTTTGGGATAAATGAGAGAGTGGATGTAGAGGATATATTGATAGATTTATTGGGTGAGGGATAGAGTAGTGCATTGGAAAGAGTAGTAGAAAGAAATTTGAGATGAGTCAGAAAGTTGGGCTAGAAGATATATTGGGAGAAGTATAGGCTGAGAAATAGGGTAGTGCATTGGAAATGCTAAATTAGAAGAAAGTGATAAATATATAGATTCATAAGTACATTGAAAGTATATGGATCAATAAAGGAGGTAAGTATATGTAGATTACACATATTGATAGAGGTACAGGATGAGAAATAGGGTAGTGCATTGGGTATGCTTTTTCAGGAGAAAAGTAGCAGCCACAGATCCAAGCACAAGGAAGGTACATAGATGCACAATGGAAGCAAGTACATGTAGACCAACAATCATTTTTTTTATTTAATTTTTTTATTTAAACTTATTCTACATGTTTATACAAAGCAATACACAAAGATAGGTACATATCTATAGTGAAAATAAATGCTTATATACAGAGGGATATGCTGTAAAATTGTTTGCGTATGGTGCTTATGTGGGGAAGAGCCAATTCTTGAGTAGTTTTCTAAAGATAAGGTGGTTGTCGGTGGATTTTATGGTGGGGGTTAAAGAGTTCCATAGTTTGGCTGCTAGAACAGAGGAGGATGTGCCACCCATGTTTTTTTTCTTGTATCTTGGGATTTTGAGGCGAGATGCCCCTTTAGGGCGGAGGTTCCTTTGTTTCCTGATAAAGAGCGGTCCTAATGCATATATTGCTTTGTGGGTGATACAAAGTAGCTTGAACGTGTATCTTCTGGCAACCGGTAACCATTGCAGGGCTTTCATGGCAGGTGAGATGTTGTCTCGCGGTTTGATAGGCAGCCGAGTTCTTAATCTGTTGTAGTCTTTTCATGGTTGTTAATGGTGATCCGTAGTAGAGGCTATTGGCGTAATCGAGTCTGGACAGAACAAGGGAGATGGTAGCTTGGACCTTGTGTGGAAATCCCAAATGAGGGAAAATTAGTTGCAGCATTTTTATAGTGACAAAGCTTGATCTTGCTAGTTTGCCCACTTGGGCATTCATCGATAGCTTGGAGTCCACGGTTATTCCGAGGTTTCTTACTTCCTTCGATGCTTTAGGCTTGGATCCCAGTTCATCAGACCATGCGGCAAGCGGGTCATGCTCATGTGTAGACCTCCTCATAAACATTGACTGCAAATGTAAACTAACATTTGAATCAGGAAGCCACACCCACCTTCCACACACTACTTTGACTATCTATCCTTCGCTGAACTGTAAAGCACTCTAGCTCATGGAACTATGCAGACTGGGGAATGGATTGACAGGGGTAAAGAAGCTTAAAAGTACATCAGGATTCAGTTGATTGGTAGGAAGATCTTGAGAAATAAATGTCTCTGCTTCTGACAGTATCTATTGGGCCTAGCAGCACGACAGTGAGCAGGTCTCACTGATAATAGTTACTACTGCGCATGCGGCACAACCACGGTTTTACAAAGTAGCATGGATTCCCACCTCTCAAATATGTTTAAAAATCAAAAAACAAGTTAAAAGGTAAAACTGCCAATACCAACCACTTGTTTAAATTAACCACTACCCTCCTGAGGGAACAGCCAGCTTCCTCACCACTACAGCGGCACGTTCAGGGGCCAGAGCCACCGCCCCAAGACGGTCACAATATGCCTTCACATCAACAGGAATATGAATGGAACACACTACGTCAGAGTATCTGAACACAATTTCCCACAGACAGGCCTCAGCAATCGACATCTCATCCATACACAAATGCCCCCTTTGCGTTTTAAGAGTGAGTGAAAAGAACTTCAAAGCACCCCTTTGGCAGCAATAGCTACATATGCGTGCAATGCCAACCAATGTCTGATATCCAACAGCTACTTTTAGCTTTCTCACAGCATTATTGTCACGAACCCTGCAATATCCTCTTGGAAACATCTTTACACCTGCAAATCACAAAGTATAAAGACATCAAATATCACTGGTTGGTGCTCGGGTAAACCAGTGCTGTGAAGGCAAATACGCGCCTAAAGTGAGCTCTGGAGGCAGAGACAGTGGTTGAAGTGGGCGGGATCGACAGTGCATAGCATGCCTCTACTTTTTTAATTTAATAGAATCAGTTTCCCTACTTTTTTTATTTTTAAAAATGAGTCCTAGTACGGCAGAAATAACCTGGGCCTATAGATAAGGCTCGGCCGTTCGGGGACAGGCAGGGTGGGCAGAGAAAGAAAATTGCTGTCTTTTCCTCTTTGCCCAGAGAAGACAAGGGCAGTGTCCATTTCCCCTGCTCTGCCACTGTCAGCTGCCCCCTCTCACTTTCTTCCTCTTCTTCCCTCTGTTTCTGTCTCGGTCTCGCTACTCTTCACTTGCTGAATGAAAACCGTGACTTTATCTCTCTTATTGCCTCTTTCCTCTCCTCTCCTTTTATTCATCTGTTCTGCTTTTACTGGAAATGTTTGCACTCACAAGTTTAACAAAGCTGACTTTAAAAATTAAAAATTTGTAATGCAAATCGCAATGCACACATTGAAAAAACATGTGGGTCATAAGTGGTGGGACTACTCTAGGAAGTTGTCAAATTTTTGACACGCAAGGCAATGCAAATTTGATTTGCACTGCTCATATAGTCACAGATCACTGAACATGTACTCACTGCTACGGGTGGGCAGAGGCATTCACAAACTCTAAGCTTTCAACGACTTACACTCTGCTGTTATCAAGCAATCACATAATTTGTAAAGCGCACTACATACCCGGTAGGGTTTCAAGGCGCTGGGAGGAGGGAGGGGGGGGAGGTGCTGTTACTGGTCGAAGAGCCAGGTCTTGAGTTGTCTCCTGAAAGACAGCAGGTCTTCGGTTTGTCGCAGGTCGAGGGGGAGGCGTTCCAGGTCTTGGTGGCGCGATGGGAGAAGGACCTGCCTCCGGAAGTGGTTCTCCGGATGCGTGGGACCGTGGTCAGGGCGTGGTCAGCGGAGCGGAGGTTCCTGTTGGGTACGTAGAAGGAGAGTCGACTGTTGAGATAGGCTGGGCCGGTTTTGTGGAGTGCTTTGTGTGCGTGGATCAGAAGTTTGAAGGAGATTCTTTTGTCGACGGGGAGCCAGTGCAGGTTCCTCAGGTGGGGGGTGATGTGGTCGCGGCGTGGGACGTTGAGGATCAGGCGTGCGGAGGCATTCTGGATTCTCCATAGTCTGCTGATGAGCTTGGACGGGGCTCCGGCGTAGAGGGCATTTCCGTAATCAAGTCTGCTGCTGACCAGGGCCTGGGTGACTGTTTTCCTCGTGCTGGTCGGAATCCATCTGTAGATCTTGCGGAGCATGCGGAGGGTGTTGAAGCAGGTGGAGGAGACTGCGTTGACTTGTTTGGTCATGGAGAGTTTCGAGTCAAGGATGACTCCCAGATTGCGTGCATGGTTGGTGGGGGCCGGTGGGGACCCCAGTGAAGTGGGCCACCAAGAGTCGTCCCATGCGGAGGGGTTGGATCTGAGGATGAGGATTTCCATCTTGTCTGTGTTCAGTTTGAGGCGGCTGTCCTCCATCCAGTCGGCGACGGCCTTCATTCCTTGTTGGAGGTTGGATTTGGTGGTGAGGAGGTCCTTTGTGAGTGAGAGGATCAGCTGAGTGTCGTCGGCGTATGAGATTATGTTGAGGTCGTGCTGTCGGGCGATGCGTGCTAGAGGTGTCATGTAGACGTTGAACAGTGTCGGGCTGAGGGAGGATCCTTGAGGGACACCACATCTTGGAGACCTCGGAACAGAACGGAGTGAGGCGGACTCTCTGCGTTCTGCCTGAGAGGAAGGAGGTGGTCCAGTCCAGGGCCTTGTTACGGAACCCTGCGTCATGGAGGCGCGTGCGTAGTGTGAGGTGGCATACTTTGTCGAAGGCGGCGGAGAGGTCCAGGAAGATGAGGGCAACCGTCTCACCGTTGTCCAGCAGGGTCCTGATGTCATCTGTGGCGGCGATGAGGGCGGTCTCGGTGCTGTGGTTGCTGCGGAATCCTGACTGGGAGGGGTCCAGGATGTTGTTGTCTTCGAGGTGATGGGTGAGCTGAATTTTGACAATCTTCTCGTTGACCTTTGCTGGGAACGGAAGCAGGGAGATGGGTCGGAAATTCTTGCGGTCGCTTGGATCCGCCTTGGGTTTCTTCAGTAGGGCGTTGATCTTTGCATGCTTCCAGATCTCAGGGAAGGTGGCAGTCTCGAAGGAGAGGTTGATGATTTTGTGCAGGTGGGGTGCGATGGAATTGCCGGCTTTGTTGAAGATGTGGTGCGGGAGAGGGTCAGATGGGGAACCAGAGTGGATTGTTCCCATGGTCTTGATTGTGTCCTCGATGCTTACGTTGGCCCAGGTTGTCAGGGTGTTGTGGGCAGTGGGGTGCGGTGGGTTCGGTGCGGTGTGGTCGGTAGGGGTCGTCTGGGGTCTGAAGCTGTCATGGATGTCGGTGATTTTCCGGTGAAAGAAGGTGGCAAGGGAGTCGCACAGGGCTTGCGATGGTGGGATGTCGTTGGCGTTGGAGCTGGGTTTGGAGAGTTCCTTTACGATGGTGAAGAGCTCCTTGCTGTTGTGTGAATTGTTGTCGAAACGGTCTGTGAAGGAGGTTCTTTTGACGGTCCTGATGAGGTGGTGCTGGTTGCGGATGGCGTCTTTGTGGGCAGCGTGGCTGTCTGGCGTCTTGTTGTTGTGCCATATGTTTTCCAGTTTCCGGCAGGTGTGTTTGGAGTTGAGTAGTTCCGGGGTGAACCAGCTGACTCTTCTGCTGGTGTCTGTGTTGGTGGGGTTTTTCAGTGGAGCGATGGTGTAGGCGCAGTCGTTCATCCAGCGTTCGAGGGCGAGTACCACTTCATCCGGGTTGGTTAGGGTCTTCGGGGGGTTGAGTGCGAGGTTTGTATGTAGTTGTTCTTCAGTGATTTTGCCCCAGCAGCGGCGGGGGGTCTGTAGGGAGCGGTGGTGTGTGGGCGGTTTATGGAAGGAGAAGTGGATGCAGTGGTGGTCTGTCCAGGTGAGTTCGGAGATGTGGCCGAAGGTGACGTAGGGACTTGAGGAGAAAATGACATCCAGCGTGTGGCCGGCGTTGTGGGTCGGCGACGTGACGAGCTCTTTCAGGCCGAGGTTGGTGAGGTTGTCAATCAGGGTGGAGGAGTTGCTGTCGTTGTTGTTTCCCAGGTGAAAGTTCAGGTGCGTGCTGATGAGGTCGGCGATGGAGTCGCAGAATTGAGGCCGGGGTCCTGGTGGTCTGTAGATGAGGGTGCCTCTTAGGGTGGTCTTTGGGTCAGTGTGGATCTGGAAGTGCATGTGTTCGGCGGTGCTGAGGGTGTCGGTGTTTGTTGAGATCTTGATGGTGTTTTTGTGGACGATGGCGATTCCTCCTCTGGCCCTGTTGGTGCGGTCTCTCCGGGTGATCTTGTATCCATCTGGGATGGCTATGGCGATGTCTGGCGAGGAGGTTTCGTTCATCCGGGTCTCGGTTAGGACGGCGACATCCGGTGATGTGGTGTCGATTAGGTCTCAGAGTTCAACGCCGTGTCTGTGTGCGGAGTGGGTGTTGATCAGGATGCATCTAAGCTGGTTGGCTTCCGTTGTGGTGAGTGTCTTGGAGCTTTCGTGGAAGGAGAAGCTGCAGTTCCGGCAGGTGAAGGGGCCGTGGGTGCGCCTCGGGGCGACCTTGCAGCAGGTGTGGTTTCTTCCTGGGTTGAGAGCAATGAGGGTCTTGGTGTCGTAGCGGAGGCGGTGGTCCTCGTGGCGGGTGCGGGGGCCAGGGGTTCTGGCACTGGGCACGGTCCTGACGCTGACGGGCACAGACGGGCTTGCCTTAGGCGCGCCTTCAGTGCGCCAGCGGCGCGTCCACTGCGCGGTTGCGCAGCGGCTGCCATATATGGGGAGGTGGGGAGGGAGGAGCAGCTGGGAGGCGGGAGGCGAGGAACGGGTGTGATGAATGGGCGCGGAGGGGGCGGGGCCGCTGGGGAGGCACTGGCAGGTACGGAGGATGGGAGACCGGTGCAGGGCACAAAGGAGTGAAAGTGTACAAGCAGAGGGGCACAGAGCAGGCGGTGATCGGGATACAGAAATCAAACACGGGGCACAAGGAGAGCGCCGATCAGGGTACAGAATGCAACACAGGGACACAAAGCAGAGCGGCGAGCGGTTGGCAGGGGGCACAGAGCAGGCGGTGATCAGGATACAGAAATCAAACACGGGGCACAAGCAGAGTGGCGATCAGGGAACAGAATACAACACAGGGGCACAAAGCAGAGCAGCGAGCGGGGGCAGGGGGCACAGAGCAGGCGGTGATCGGGATACACAATTCAAACACGGGGCACTAGCAGAGCGACGATCAGGGAACAGAATGCAACACAGGGTCACAAAGCAGAGTGGCGAGTGGGGGGCAGGGGGCAGAGACCAAGCGGGAACAAAACAATGGTGGCAGAGTAAACAGTGAGAAATAACAGTGAGAATGAAGCAGTGAAACAACAAACCTGAGGGCCACCACTGGCCACCGAGATGAGGCGCAGGTGGAAGCCTGCGGGTGGAGGAGGGCCTCAATTTCACCGGTGGTGGCAGCAGCAGCGGACAGTGAGCAGTGGCAGCGGGGGTGCAGGCGGAGCTGCAGCGTGGGGGAGCGACCTACCAGAAGGTCAAGGGTTGCCCTCCTCACCGCGCAGCGGCCGCCATATATGGGGAGGTTGGGAGGGAGGAGCAGCTGGGAGGCAGGAGGCGAGGGACGGGTGTGGCGAATGGGCGCGGAGGGGGCGGGGCTGCAGGGGGGGCAGCGGCGGGTACGGAGGACAGGAGACCGGCACGGGGCATGGAGGAGTGAAAGTGTACAAGCAGAGGGGCACAGAGCAGGCGGTGATCGGGATACAGAAATCAAACACGGGGCACAAGCAGAGCGGCGATCAGGGTACAGAATGCAACAAAGGGGCACAAAGCAGAGCGGGGGGCAGGGGGCACAGAGCAGGCGGTGATCAGGATACAGAAATCAAACACGGGGCACTAGCAGAGTGGCGATCAAGGAACAGAATGCAACACAGGGGCACAAAGCAGAGCGGTGAGCGGGGGGCAGGGGGCACAGAGCAGGCGGTGATCGGGATACAGAAATCAAACACAGGGCACTAGCAGAGCGGCAATCAGGGAACAGAATACAACACAGGGGCACAAAGCAGAGCGGGGGCAGGGGGCACAGACCGAGCGGGAACAAAACAACGGTGGCAGAGTAAATAGTGAGAAATAACAGTGAGAACAAAGCAGTGAAACAACGAACCTAAGGGCCACCACTTACCACCAGAGATGAGGCGTAGGTGGAAGCCTGCGGGTGGAGGAGGGTCTTGATTTCACCGGCGGTGGCAGCAGCAGCGGACAGTGAGCAGCGGCAGCGGGGGTGCAGGCGGAGCTGCAGCGGGGGGGAGCGACCTACCAGGAGGTCAAGGGTCGCTATTGAAAGGCGCAGACACATTAACCCCCGATGCCGCTTTCACAATCTGGCACTGCTTGTGAAATTATGACTCATGTGACTGCCAATGCTCTGATTTTGATTTTCATTAAAGGTGCTTTTGGATAAACTGCCTTTTGCACAAGAACGTGAATATAAGAGAACATATCTAAAAACAGGTAAAGAAGGCAAGGGAAAAACATAGGAAAGGTGGAATAAAAAAAGTGGAAGATAAAACGGGAAAGTGAAAAAATGTACTTTATAAACTGTAAGGAAGTCCCTCGTTCATTGTTTGCCTTCTTCAAGTAGTTCACTATTGTGCACCATGAGGGTCACAGCTGATTTTATCCCCGATCAGCATTAATGAGGAAAGTCGCATGTGTCTCAGAGTGTTCACCCACTATCCACAGAGAAGTCTTAAGAAATTATCTGCTGTGCAGTACAAAGCTCGCTCTGTGAGCACTGTAGCCTCTTCTTGCATCAGGCCTGTTATTATTGCGTGGTTTAGATGTACACCATCTGTCAAATTAATAACCTGTTTTTGATTTTTCAAAAACGAAATCCCAAAGAAGGATTAATGATCTCTACACCACGGGAGTGTTCTACCAACGTTTAGGGATCATTTAAAAATGTACTGTCACTTACAGTAAGATTTTTCATGTGGAAAAGAGAGACTACCCACTATAAACTCTGTTGGGTTGTTGGAGGAGTATGTAAGGGAAGGACATGGAACAGCCTTCATCGTTGACATATTTATGGTCTGCCCGAATGTGTATCAGGTGGCCAGACCTTCTGTTTGGCCGAGAGAGTACTCCATTGCCATTGCAATGGAGTACCTTTCATGGCAAACTCTAAATCAGCCTCTTGTCTCTGAAATGGAAGTCCTTTTCCTCCAGTGGGCATAGCAGCAGGTTGTATCGAAAGAGGGCTTCACAAGGACAGATTAATGAAGGCCTGCTGAAATGGAGTTGCTTCTGTGAAGATGCTCCAAGCACAACAAACATGTTTCTTCTGCCCTGCAATGTCATGCCTTTGCCGGATCTGGCAGCTGAAAGTAAGAATTCTTGCAGGGTTAAGTCCCTTTCCCCTCAGCTCTTCAACTAAAGCTCTCTTGCAGGGTTAAGTCCCTTTCCCCTCAGCTCTTCAACTAAGTCTCTCATATTTTAGGGGAGGTTCTCAGGACTTTAGGACTTGATCAAGCAAAGACCTTGAGAAAGGCCCACTGCTGATCCAGTTGAGACTAGGCAACTGCAAATTCAGGAAAAGTTGGCTCTTCAGCCTTTTTGTGTTCTGTAACCACAAAGGAGGTCAGCTCGTCCACAGAATCAGTCAGAAAGTGTTCTGAGAAGGGTTCTGTGGGCCCCACATTTATGGTTTGAACTAGCCAGTGGGTGGGGTTGAATACTGGCCCTTCCTAACCAATGGGGTAAATGTTCCCAGGACTAACCCTACCCTTCTGCAAACAATTCCACAGTAAACCTCACACCTACTATCCAAGATGGAGGGAACACTTTCTCCCTTGTGTAGATCCCTTGTGTCCACCCAGATGATTGGCCATGGAAATGAGCAGCCCACTATTATGTGTCCATGCCAATCTGCTTCTTGAGGTAGCTTCTCTCCCTCTGGGCTCAGAGCCAACCTGGCTAGTGAGGGCCTGGTGAAAAAAAGCTTTACCTTCGTCAGGTCTCTCCTTACACTAAACCATTAAAAAGCAGGCTTCACCTCTGTCCTTTTGAATTTAATGAAGTTTTTGCGCCCAAGTCAACTGCCCTTCGTGAGCTGTTAGTGATTACATGTGCAACACCCAGCCTATCCTTACACCAGGCCTACACCGTCGTTCTTCTATGAAAGCTGTTTTCACACTTATTAGGGTCAAGAACTCTCTGGGCAGCTGCAGGTCGGCTCATTCATATAAGCCTACCAGTAGTGTCAGAAAGCAAAAGACACACAATTGATGTACTGAATGCAGAACGAATAAAAACATTCATCCCCAGTCAAGAGATCTGGGTTAAAAACATTATTCTTTTGCTCACCATGCCACCCCACTCTTATGGCCACATGCAAATCAGTCCTGACCCTGTGCCTCTTGGGAACAGTCCAACACGAACTGCCAAGCCAGCCCCTCCCTGGACCGGAAACAAGCAACCTGAAACTAGTTTCAGGGTTCCACCCCTCATCAGCCAGGATAGCTTGAATCCAGTGGCACAGTGAGTCTGGGACCCAGGTCTGGGCATACCTGGCGCACCTAGGGCGAGAAAGCAAAAGACACACAACTGTTGGAAGGAATGCAGAACATATCAAAACATTCACTCCCAGTCAAGAGATCTGGGTAAAATCCATCATTCTTTTGCGTCAGGCAGAGAAAGGGCATCGTTCTAAAAGTTGATTACTTTCCCTAATTATTAAAAAACTAAATTTACCAATGAATTTAAGTTTTTATTAATATGGAAAACACACTTTCAATGAAAATTCTAGCCATTTCCTTACAAAGGTTATGTTATGTTATGTTAAAAAGATTTCTAAAGCGCTCTGTTACCCGGAGGTGTCCTGGCGCTATGCAATTACCCTCCTGAGATCAGCCAGCCATTATGCTAAAAAAGAAGATTATATAAAAAGCCAGGTTTTTAGTTGTTTCCTAAAAGGAAGGAGCTCGGTGATATTTCCAAGCTGGAGAGGCAAGCCAGTCCATGCCCTAGCAGCACAATGGCAAAAGCTCCTACCTCCCCAATTAGCTTTGTTAAAGCGGTAAAGAGTAACTAGTTTAGCCTGATCTGAACGAAGATCTCTTCCAGGCACATACCACTGAAAGGCATTGAAAGGCATGTTTCAGACCAGCTTTACTGAGTGCCTTATAAACAATACACAGTGCCTTGAACTGAATTCATTGTTTAACGGGCAGTCAGTGAAGTGTCCTGAGACCCGTCCTTACAGAGACAAATCTAGGTGTCCCTGTAATCAACCTGCCGCATTCTGCACGATCTGGAGTCTAACCAAATGTCTCTCCTGGATGTTGATAAAGAGACTATTACAGTAGTCCAGTCGCGACAGAATGAGCGCTGAGACTACTGTCTTCAGGCTGCCTTCAGGGAGAAGAAGTTTAATTTTCCTGAGGGTTCGAAGGATGAAAAAGCAAGAAGAAACAACCCTACTAATATGGTCACTGAAAGAAAGTTCTGAGTCAATAATTACTCCTAAATTCTTAGCCCACACCACCGGTGCAGGGAGTGAGCCCATTGTTACTGGCCACCAATTTGGGGTCCAGAGGTTAGCAGTATTCCCAAAGATAATTACCTCTGTTTTATCTGCATTAAGCTTCAAACAGTTTGAAGCCATCCAGGCTGAGATCTCCTGCATCCAGTTGTTACATCTGGACCCAATCTCAGCCTCAGATCCTTTTTTAATGGACAACACAATTTGTGTGTCGTCTGCATATGTCAACAGCTGGAATCCAAATGATCTAATCCGGACGGCCAGCGGTGCCACATACACATTAAACAATGTGGGGCTAAGTGAAGAGCCCTGCGGAACCCCACAGGGAAGGGAAAAAGGTTTGGATCTATCTCTGCCAAGATCTACTGTCTGAGTTCTGTTAGTCAGGAATGACTTGAGAAGGTCCCAAGCCTTGCCTGTGATCCCGGCTGCCGATAACCGGTCCATCAAGAGAACATGATGGACCGTATCGAATGCGGCGGAAAGTTCCAATAAAATGAGTATAGCGGCACCTCCTTGGTCCAAGGTCTTTCGGATCTCCTCAGTGGATTTAATCAGTGCCAACTCAGTGCTGTGTTCAGCACGAAAGCCGAACTGTGTGTTGTCAAGCAATGAGTTGGTTTGAAGGAAATCACTGAGTTGACCATTCATGGCCTTCTCGATCATTTTCCCAGGAAATGGGAGCCGAGAGATGGGCCTATAGTTACAAGGATCAAGTGGGTCTAAGTTGGGCTTCTTTAAAAGGGGAAGGATGGAAGCGATTTTCCAGGCACTTGGAAAATCGCCTTTATCGCAAATCGATGCAAACAATGGGGTAAGGACCTCCACAATCACTTCCAGAACCTGTTTCAAAATAGAAACTGGACAGGGGTCCAAAGGGGAACCTGATCGAATATCGAGAAAATGTTTAAGAACATCAGATGAGTTAAAAGATATAAAATGATCTAAAATTGGAATATGCTTGTTACCATCGCGCGGTTGTTTTAAAGCAGCCTTCCTGGCATCAGTGGGAGTGAGGGAGAAGGACAAAAAGATCTTTTCTACCTCTTGTAAGAAAAAAGCGGCCAGAGTCTCACAGAGTTCTGGATTACTTTCGGTTTTAGGGCTAGCAGGAGTAGTGAGTCTAGAAATTGTGCTAAACAGGACCTTAGATGAGGGTCCTGCCCTCTTAATTTGTTCTCTGAAGTATTTTTTCTTATTTTCAAAGAGCAATTTTTTATATTTGGCAAGAGATAATTTATAGATCTCTTTATCATTAATGTCATACCTCTCCCTCCAGTTACGTTCTAGTTTTTTACATTCACGTTTCAGTTTTTTTAAATCTTCAGAATACCAAGGAGCAGATGGCACTATCCGTTTGAGGATGCATTGTTTACCTGGCGCTAAATTCCGGCAGGCAGCATCTATCCATACCGTGTAGGAGGTTGTATCCAGCTCAACATTTAATGATGGAACCGGCTGTGAGACTCTCAGCAAATTCACCAATTCTGAGCTATCAATATTTTTTCAAACCCTAGTAGTTGTGGCTACCTTAGTGGAGGATTTAAGAAGATGACAATCAGTTTGTTTAAGATCAAAAAGAATCACCGCATGATCCGTACAAGTAAGAGGGACTATTTTAGTATAGGTCAGGCAGGGATTGTTTGAGAAGATCCCATCCAGAATATGTCCTGCAGAGTGAGTAGGATCTGTCACTAATTGCTTAAGATCCCCTCCACTAAATATCTGCTGCAGTTTGATATTATCAGTATTGGTAAAATCTTCAAGATGGAAGTTGAAATCTTCCATCACAGTGAAAGACTTATTACACAGCCCTTCCTCCAATAGTGTACCGATCGAATCTATGAACCTACCCTTAGGCCCTGGGGGCGATAAAGAAGAATGGCATTAAATGTGTCATGATCTGATATTTGCATGTTCATAGACACTGCCTCACAAGCCAGACTGGAGGCCTGTTTTAGTGACAAGTGGTTATGCACTGGTTTACACATACCATTGTCCACAGCCATACCACTGACGAGGAGCTGGAAAGATGCAAGATAAAAATGTAACCTTTTAATAAACCATAACCTCCCTCCTCCGAACCCACCCTCTTGATGCTCTAGAAAAGGTGACGTGTTTTAGACGTCTACATGGTGTCACTATCCCAACCCTTTCTTGGGAGGTAAGCTGAAGAGTGGACAGGGGGCAGGATTACATATGTTGAGCCGGTAGTATTTTGAAAAGCTCATCCGGTATCAAGCAGAAAGCCTGCCATTATGAGATCAAAGTAGGTAGCGTAATTTGTGAGTCAGAAGCTGAATAAAGAGCCGCCAGTTGGTTTCGTAAGCTTTAGGGGCATTAGTAATCCCCAGAGTAGTTTTTCCAATGATGAGAATGCCCCAGAGATTTCCATGCCACCAAGAAATGTCTTGCATTAAGCACTTCCTCTGCTGGCTAATATGACCTGGGTTGTAACCACCAGGGTTGTAGATAATTATTTGGAGCAGGTTGATCCCAACTGAGTCAGGGTTTTGTGCCTTCGATCGAGATGGACCACTGCAGAGTTCTGCAGGATTTGGATGTGAAAGGCTCTGTTTAAATCTTTCTGGGCCTCGTCCCAGAGCTTCCCCAGCTTAGACTACTGCAACAAGAAGTTGAGAAGGGTCCTAGAGGTGCCGCACCCTCTCCATCAGCAGTTGAATTAATCCAGGTTCCATTTTCTGATTTTCTCCTGTGTCCTGTACCAGTAGATGAAAAATATAAATTGCTTTTTGTAGAATTGGACATCTATACTTTGACATCATCTAGGATCTAGCTACTACCCAGACAGTGAAAATACTATTTGGAGGCTAGTCACTGGAGGAAAATGCCAACTTTATTTTTGCATATGTTACACTTTTAAATATCAGGCATTTTATCTTGTGGTCAACAAGTATATAGGGGTTACACATTTAAAAGCAGTGTTTCCCGTCTGTCAAAAGGGTAATTTTGACATGTTTTATAGAGGTTTTTCAGCTGCCTGAGTCAGCCTACATTGGTAGATGTGGAGCCATGTTTTACAGACCCACTCTGTGGATGACATAAAAGGTGCTGCAGTTCACAGATGGAATTTAACTTCCAGGTCCTGGATGCACTTTCCACACCAGATACTAAGGACTTGTAAAAGAGTTAAATATGTTAATCAATTAAAGCAAAGTCAAATCAACCATGTTTAAACGAGGAGCACAAACACTTTATTCCTGTTTTCCTGGGATAAATCGCACATAGTGCTAAGTCCAGCTAAACAGATGTGGAAACACTTGAGCGGAAATCAAAGATGTAAATTTCCTATAATACAAAACTGATTTCAATTAAATAACATTCATTCAAGTAGAATCTTATGACACTTAAATGCATCATGAAGACATGTAGATCTCAGTGAAACATTAATTGTCTATAATTTAGGTAACCTCTTCTAAAGTGGGGCATCACCATTTTCTATTCTAATAGAAGCTTTTCCCCATGAGTTATGACAGGCTTCTCTGACACTCATAACACAGAAGTGTCTGTGGTCTATTCATAACTGTATGCGCAATTATATAATGCCCCTTGCTGTGTAGACGATTGCTCAGAAATCTCCTTTTGAGCAGTAATAGGTGAGACAGTCAAACTTGAAGAGTTTGAGCAATTATTGCGTCATTATTATTTCATTTATTTTCAACATAATTGTGGGAGAGGCAGGAAAAACTAAATTTGACAGGCAGCTGGGAATCTATTTTGTAAAGACATTTATTTGACAGTTGGAAATTAATGCTTGAAGTTTTGTACGGCAGTTATATTTTCCAGTAAGGGCAGTCGTTATGCCGCAAAATGTAGGAGTCAGTGGTCTACTCTTATCAGCTGTGCAATTCCGAATTTATAGTATTTTTTTCCATACATAAATGCACAGCTGCTATTTGCTCACCTTGAAGGGAAGAGACAGAAGCAAGCCCTCATTTTATACGTCTTACATGTAATTGTGTATTTATTTGATGGAAGTAAGAATCTACAGAGGCCATACATTTATCTGTACTAGAATTTATGATTAAATCTTTAGGTTTCAATGAGAGATCAGTGTGTGTTTTAACTGGCATTAGAAGATTTAAATTAACGAGACAACCCTAGAAAACGATGAATTGATGGAAAGGCTACAAGTGGAGCGATAGGCCCACCAACATTACAATGCTCTAAAGGACAGCCTTGGGCATGCTTTCTCCAGCCTCTCTAGGTTATGTGGAGTTGTGCAGGAGATTGAAACAGCACAGCTCCTCAAGAATGTTGAGCAGAGGTTTCTACATTTCCACTCCTACGATTCCAACTGTAACATATTTAGAGCCCGTATCTCTCACTATGACTTGCCCAATAAAGAAAGTCAATTGTCAACGCAGAGGGAGAGGCAGCTGATGTCATGGCTCGAGTTGTCTCTTCGTATCAGTTATTTCTGGATTTCTGTCTGCGTGGGTGCATGGCCCTAGCAAAAACTGACATCAAGGAAAACCAGCAGCTGTGCAAGAAAGCACTGATTGAAGATGCTGAGGTATGTAGGGTTGGGGTTTCACTTTTTGTGACGCAGCAGCAGCATAAAAATGCAGCCCATTTACAACGTGATGCATCTAGGGAGATGCATCACATTGTAAAGCCCTGCGTCACATTATACCTGCGTCAGGTATAATGTTTACAGGGTGGGCGTTCCAATGCAAAAAAGCCTTGCAGAAGTGACGCAGTGAAATACTTCTAGGACGCCACTGCGTCAAATTCTTACGCCTGCTTGAAGCAGGCGTAAGGAGTGACACAGTACAATGAGGATAGGCCTCCCCCTGCATTGCTGGACTTGCTGCGTGCTTGCGACACGACTCCAGAAATGCATGACTTTTGCCTCAACAGATGTATCAGAATTTCTGACGCATCTGTCAATCCTTGCACCATGGTGCGCCGTATTGTAAATACGGTGCAGCCATAGTGGCGCAAGGGTTTCTGAGGGTGGCGCAGGGAAAGTGACACATCTTTATAGATGCGTCACTTTCTTGTAAATCTTCCCCTCTCTGTCTTCTAGGAGGCTTTCCTTTATTTCGGACATTCCACCCTTAATGGGCAGAAAGCTCTAATAGCCTTATTATGGACCACACCAGGCGACACAGGCCATTGGATTCTCCTCGCTTGTCATTCGACATAGACTTTGTAATAATTGAGCAGGCTACACACATGTTTATCTATTTTATGGGATCTAATAATACTCAACCAATCAAATTGTGACTGCCTCAGATAGTGCTGCTGGTAAGCTCCTCCTATTGTGCACATTATGATTCACACTACAGGGTTTCTCAGCCAGTAGTGCTGTGCAAGTGCATTAGGGCAAAGCAAACGATTTATTTCAGATTTGCTGAACTGAAACTACAAGTGGCTTTTAAGTTTCCACTGCTTTACATCCATGTTCTGCATTAGCAACATTTTAGCAGACATTGTCCTTCCAATAATTATCTTCCGTGCTCATAATGCAGCCTAGCCTTGCCTCAGATACATCTTTCTTGAACATTCATTGATATTGTATAGGAACTGTAGGAAATACATTGTTCCACTGTATGTTTCCCTGGTTTTTGTTTTTGCAGACTTAAATATCTGCTCTTTCTGACCACTGAGCTGTGAGCAGCTGCCAAACATGCCCCACTGCATGTGCCTTTTCTGAAAATATGGCAAGCATTTTGTCTATTTAATTGGAAACTTGACATTTTCTTAATCCAGCTGTGGACGTGATTACAAATAGCATAGTTCCCTTAAATGTCAAATACCACATGTGAGCCAGTGGGACAGAGCGTATTGCTCACTAATTTCCGTAGCCTCCTAATTTCTGCGAAGACATTTGGGGTTTCATATTGAGGGGCTCTCCGAAGGGTCCAAAATCAGAAGGGAAAATGCTATTTGACAGTGAAAACGCAATGTCTTTTCTTTGTTATTTTGCCATTGTCATTTTGATGTGTTTGTTACTGAGTCTCCATTTCCACTGCCCCTTTAACCCCTCTCATGCACCCTGCTTGTCCTAAAATGTATTTTAGTATTATTTGGCAGTGTGATTGTTGAAAAATCTGAATAAACCTGGAGAAACAGAGCGTAAGTTGTAGACAGTGGCGGCTCGCAGAGGGAATGTTGTGAGGCAGTGGGGCGGGGTGGGGCGGGGTGGGGCTAGGTGGGGCTAGGTGGGGGTAGTGGATTCAGACATACGACGGCAAGGAGGAAAGTATGTAAATAAATAAATAAAACTATTTACCTTGTGCTCACTGCATCGCCAACTCGGCGATGCAGTGAGCGCAAGGTAAGTCATTTTGTTTATTTATTTACTTTACTCCTTGCCGTCGTATGACCGACTCCACTACCCCCCCGGCCTGCCTCACCTCACTACTGCATTTCTTGCCAATTCTGAAAGTGTTGCATCTACCAGAAAGAGGAATATTTTGGCTGGTATGTTTCAGTGTGAACTTTTTGCTGTTTGACAGGAGTCAATCTGGGTTGCAGTAGGACCTTACAAACAATGTACCCACATTCATAGATCCCTGCTCTGCCAGAAGGTAATTGGTGAGAGAAGGAAAAGGAGCCAACCTTTTCCTGAAGGCTGCTGAAACTCAGCAGCTACAATTTCAACACTTAGTATTTTGAAACATGGCTCATCATAGCAGAACCAGAAAATCAGTGTACCTAGCTTAATGGAGTCATCTTGGCCAGAGCTTCTCACTTTCCCCACAGGCCGAATTTGATTTCCATAAAGGTGAACACATGCTTAGGTAAAACTCTTGACCGAAGTGAAATTCTAGGTTATGCTGCCCTCGCTCCATCACTGGTCTAACCCTGAGTATGCATAGAATAGGGTAAATAACACTTTATTGCATAACATTTGATTTTTGTATTTCTATGTTTTTCTATTTTAAAACTGTCATAACTCTTAATCCTTGTATCCCATTTTACTTAATTTTAGTGTCTTTGTAATAATAGTATTTTGCATTTTTCAACAAAAAAAGATTTGGAAATGTTAAAATATGCATTTCTTAATTGTATTATTTTCTTGATTTTGCTATACTTGAACCAACTGCACTTTTCTTTCAGGAAAATCTGGGCCAAAATACCACAGTTAACCTTAACAATCCTCAAGAAACCTACTTCCCCTTTTAGGTACTGGATTGCTTTGAGTACGTGGGAGCTCAAACAGCTCTTATCGTGGAGAATTTGGTAAGCAAAGCAAGAAAATAATTAACAGAACTGACGAAGTCTATATGGCTGATGTTTGTAAGTTATATGTGCATATGCACCCAGACATGCTATATCCTCTTACCCTCCTAATCGTCATCTCTTTTCCACTCACACATTAAAAGTGCCCTCACACCCAACATACATTTTCCACATGCACAGCAGAAAAGAATTCTAGCACTGCACTGCATGCCACAAATGTGCACAGAGGACACACCTCATATGTATACCACATATACATATGGATATATATATGGTTGCCCGGTTGAAGGGCGTAAGCTGAAATGCAGAGGCGTCTTGTGTTGAGTGTTGCGGCATGACAAAATACAAATAATAAAAAAGATGTAAATCACAAAATCAGAGTCACTGGTGTCTCCTATGCTGTTAGTTTGGGGATCATTGGAGAGAGGCAGTTATATATATATATATATATATATATTCACTAAAATACCAAAGGGTACAGGGACGTTATAGTTAGGCTGACATTTCACTCGTACAAAACCAGAGAAATTCACCAGTTATAGTTAGCTGGGCTAACTATAACTTGTGTCCGCACAAAACACTGCTTATGACCTCACATAATACATCTGTTAGAAATGGGGGTCTCTAGTTGGCAATGGCTGGCCACTGTCCAAGTAGGGACCCTTCTTCCTAAGTCAGAGTAAGCAGACTACACCCTTTGATAACCCCTGCTCAACCCTGTGGTAACGTAGCACGAGCAGCTAGGCTTATCTCAGAGGCAGTGTGTGAAGCATTTATGAACATACACAGTAACACAGTGAAGAACACTACAAAGGGACACCACACAAGTAGTTATAAAAAAATAAGTATCTTTATATATAGTCTTAACACAAGACCAATAACAGTAAAAATCCACAATACTAGAAATATAGAGTTACTCTTAAAAATGCTGCAAAAATAGTTCAAAGTGTGCAAAGAGGAGTTCAGTTCAAGGCAGTGGTCTCTGCGACCCTTTTACTCACAAGATAACTGGATTCTGTAGCAAAGCAACAAAAATGTCGCTAAGGAGTTGTAGCGATGATTTTCCTTACGCTAACCAGCGATGCGTTGAATCCTTGCCACAAGGGAGGATGATGTGCTGGTTTGTGGGCCGGACAAAACGACAAACTTCTGCACGCTAAGCCGGCGATGCGATAAAATCCTTGCCGCGAAGGGAGGATGATGCGCCGAGCCTGTTGCGTGTGCGATCTTGTTGCGATGAAAGAAAATGGAGCTCCGCGAGGGAGCGACGATCCTGATGCGATGTGATGAAAATGGCGAACACTCGCCGTCCGCTCTGCGATGTCGTGAAGCGATGAACTCGATGCGATGATCTTTGGTTAGCGAGCGTATTGAGGCCCGCAAACATGCAATGCGATAATCTTTGGGTTAGCGAGCATTTGGCAGCCCACCGACAGGTGATGCAATGATCTACGGTAGCGAGCCCTCAGCGGCAGCAGCGCGATGATTTTCCTTACACTCTGCAGCTGCGGCGGCTCGCTAACGGGCGTTAGCGACGATTTTCAGCACTCTCTTCTCCACAGTAGAGCTAGAGGCCCTGGAACTCACAGGAGCCTCACCTGCAGATAGAGATCCTCGCTGGGAGGAAACAGGAGGCGAGTGGTGGAGTGGTGGAGTCTGATGTGCCTGAGACTCCAGCAGGAGGCTAGCTCTCTTCTAACCCTTGGGTGATTGCTGTAACAAAAATAAAAGTTCCTTCAAAGTCCTTTTCCTCTTCTTCCAAGTCCAGTAGTAACCACTGCAGGCCAGTCCAAGAAACAGCACACAAGCACAATAACAGTCACCTCCTGCAGATTCTTTCAGTTACACGGACAGAGGTTCTTCTTGTTGTCCAGGAGCCAAACAAATTGTAGGGGTTTCAGCACAGATATTTATACCCCAAAAGTCTTTGTTCTAAAGAGTCACAAGTCACTGAACCCAGCCAGAACCAGTTCTGCCCAGCCATGGAGCACTTTTTTTTACCAGGCTGCATCCTTCCTTTCAGAAAGAGGGGTTCTGCCATCAGACACACAGTGGGAGGTGGAGCCAGCATTCACCTTGCCAGGCACAGCCCTATTCAGGTCCAGGAGCTACCCCTCCCCATACTCCAATGCAGATCTCTCTATTCAACCCAGGTCTGACAATACACATAACAGCAGAGCACACTGGAAGGCTTAGGCAAGAAAATACCTACTTTCTAAAAGTGGTATTTTGAAACACAGAATATAAAAATAAACTTCACTAAAAGATGTATTTTAATATTCTGAGCTCAGGCATACTAAATTCGTTTTTCTACCATGTTCTGTGGGTCAGTTAGTACTATAGAATGTAATAGCCAAACCTCTCATTCTGGCCTATGGAGAACAGGTAGCCTTACAGTAGTGAAACACGAAATTGGGTGTAATTCACTACCAGGACATGCTACACACATCAGAGCATATCCTACCTTACACAAACAATGCACCGTACCATAGGAGTGGCTTACATGATGCCAAGGGAAGGTTCAGGGGCTGGGAAGTGGGTGCACTTCACAACCAAGATGGCAGTTCTGGACTGCACACAGACACTGCAGTGGCAAGTCTGAGACACACTTTACAAGCTGCTTCTGTGGGTGGCGCAAACCAGCGCTGCAGGCCTACCAGCAGCATTTGGTTTACCAGCCCTGGGCACACACAGGCCACACTACTAGGGACTAACAGGTAAACCAAATAAGCCAATCCTGGATATACCAATTCACATGTCATCTTTACACAGGGAGCATTCGCGCTGTGGCACTGAATGGCAGTGGCACAGCACTCAGAGCATCTATTACCAGCAAAAACAGAGGAGACAACAGCAAAAAATGGAAGGGAGACCCACGCCAATGGTGCCAGGTCTAACAACATCACTAATGGCATGGTCAGTGACATCACTGATAACATCTCAAATGACATCACTGATGACATCATCTGAGGACTGTGAGTGTTTCTAAAACTTTTATGAGCATTACAAATGTATACACCAAAGTGTGTTGATGAATCAATGTGTGTATGAGTGTCTGTATGGATGATTTAGTGGTTGCGTGACTGACTGTATAAGAAAGATATTATACGTGTCTCAGTGAATGTATGGGTGAGTGACTCATTTGTGTGAATGTCTGTATCAATCTGTCAGTTGTTGTGTAAATGGCTGCATGGGTAGATACATGAGTAGCTGTATGGGTTATTGAT
Organism: Triturus cristatus; assembly: GCF_964204655.1. NCBI lineage: Eukaryota > Metazoa > Chordata > Amphibia > Caudata > Salamandridae > Triturus > Triturus cristatus. The sequence continues at coordinate 615,014,803 of NC_140580.1, forward strand.
TGGTTTTCAGAGTACCTGTATGGGTGTATGAGTGTCTGTGTGGGTGGATGAGGGGTGTGTGACTACCTGCATGCATGAGTGAGTGGGTGAATCACTGGCTGTATGGGTTCATGAGTACATCTGAGAGGGGCTGTATGGGCAAGTGAGTGTGCATATGGCTGTGTCAGTGAGTAAGAGGATGTATCAGTGGTATATGGGTGAGTAACTGCATATGTGAAAAGCAGTATGTGTGAGTGTTGGAGCATATAAGTAACTGAATGTGTGAGTGAGTGATTGTGAGATTGTGAGAGTGGCTGTATGGGTGAGTGTGTGCTTGTACTCACAATATTGTATCCAGACCCATAGAGGTTCTTAAAACTCCTAAAATCCTTATGTGGTGTATACTGCTCAATGCTGAAAGGATGTAATTCCTTTTTCTTATTTAGCCCTCACGCTCCCTATTGGTGTCATGCTTCATCATCGGGTTCACCCTGACCCCTAAAAGTCAGGATGGGCTCGACCTTATTTCAGGGAGCTCTTAAAAGATGTAGGCCAGGGGGACTTAAAGATAAAAATCCTACTACAATCCCCAGGTATCCCTTATATTCACGGTGATGTAGTGGACGTTAAAAAATATAAAAAAGGGTCTTTTGGAGGTTATGGTCCTATGACCCTAATAAACTGCCAACATGTTTCAGCCCGAAGATCTGTGGCAAAAAATGGTCCTGGACTTTCGTCAGGGCATCGTAATCATTCCCTCCCTGGTGTTTACCAAAATTGGACACATATATATTAGTGTTGAAGGTACAGAAAGCTGTAACCTTCGTGGCAATAATGACAATAAATTAATAACAATGGGGAGAATACTTATTCCCCTTCTTTTGAAAATGAAAAAATTCCGCCTGTAAGGAGAACAAAAGAGGACAAACAACTATGCATTACAATAATCACAGTCACGATGTACGATTGCGCCCATCATGCATAGGTGCTCACATTCCTTTGTTTCCATGATCAGTGACTTAGTGATTGAAAGGCAGAGCCAAGGTGGATCCATTGATCCCCATCTGCCCTCATGGCAGTGTGCATAATCTCATAGCGAAAATAGTGCTTTCAAGTGTAGTTTGCCTATTCCAAGTACAGCATATACACCCTCAAACAACCCGTGAAAGAAGTACACATACAGATGAGCAGTGGTCACACGTCTTAATAATACAACACGCATGGTGTAGGTGTCTCTCTCTGTATCGATTGTGCCAACATTAATGTTCAAGTACTTTGTTAAGCTCTTACCCAATTAGAGTGGAAAAAGTATATCACATGGATCACAGTAGGGGAGCCTTGTAGTCAAACGCTGTTGTGGGAAGTAAACACTCCTGCGTTACCTCTGCTTGTAGATGTCTCAATGTGATCGACTTACTACTCCAAAGGTCCTGCCCCGTGAAGAACCTATTCGGTATCCGTGTATCCCGGCATTTGCCCCAGGCTGTCTTGTGTGCCCGTATGAGGAAGCCAGTCATTTTGTGTAGCCGCTGGATAGTGGGTGGTGCAGGAGGGCGGAGAGCTTGTAGGAGGCATCATTTCTGGTGCGCAACCCGGAAATGAGTGCCAGTAACCCATGGATTCATGGGAAATGTGGTTACTCGTCTCATGCGTGTAATTTATACAGGCTGCTGAGACTGACTGCCAAGGAGTTATAGTGTATCCGGTGATTGGAAATGGGGGGCCCGCCAGTGGGTAAAAAATTGGCAAAATAAACTACCTGCAATGTTTGCAGTATAGAAAAAGCTTGTAATAAATCGCTGATAATCACATTTACATCGTTGTGAGAGCATACTCAAACCTATATTTTACAGGTTGGTCTGAACATCACCCTTTTTCTCAAAAAGATTGTTAATTTAAAAAAAGATTGTTAATTTAAAAACAGGGGGAGAATCTTAGTTTTACCTGCAGTTTCTCGTTAAGGTAGTTGTATGTTTTGTACCCTGCAGAATTTATGTTCGGGGTATATAAAGTTTAGACAGTGATGGCTGTTGTCAACATATTCAGTTTCTGTTTAGGGCATTCCATGGAATTGAGTCAGTTAATCCCTGGCTGTTAGTACCCAATCTATAGACCCAACGTTGTTCTCTCTCAAGGAGTCTCTAAGTGATGTTGGTGCCCTCCTTCACCTTTTCAATTATTGTCCAGATTAGGTCTTTATCATTGTATTTCCTCTCCAAGTAATGGGCTGTTAGTTTTGCAGCGGTGATTCCTCTTCTGATAGTGCTTCTATGTTCACCTATGTGAAGTTTCGCTTTTCGCGTTGTCATTCCGACATATTTTAATCCACACGGACACGTGATCATGTAGACCACATTTGAGGTGTTGCAATTTGTGTGGTCTTGTTGTTCCCAGTCGGATTGCATGCCGAAGTCAATACTCCTAGTGTGTTTGGTGAAAGGGCACACCGCACAGTTGCCGCAAGGGAAATGGCCCCTCACTGGTGGTTGGCTTCATAAAGTAAGCTGAGTATCTCGTGTGGGTTCCCAACTCTCCATATGGACCAGAGTGTTGCTTATGCTTCTATTTCTCCTGAACGAGAACATGGGTATCTCGAATGTTAATTTATTCAATGTCAGGATGCATGTTCTTTATGATTTTTTTGATGTTATTCGAAGATGAACTGTGAGGGATAACACAGATGAGTGCTGTGTTTTCTTTCTTCGCGCTAGTTTCTAGCAATGCCTCCCGTGGTATTTTTCGGGATCTTTTTCTGGCTTGGTCAATCACCTTGCTTGGTTAGTCTTTCTCTTCCAGTTTGTTTGTGAGGATTTTTGCCTCTTCATTATAATCCTGCAAATTTGAGCAGTTCCTCCGTATTCTTAGATATTGTCCTATAGGGAGGTTCTCTCTCAAGGAACGGGGATGAGCACTATTAAAGTGCAGTTACCCGTTGAGATCTGTAGGTTTTTTGTATAATGAGCTTTCTAATCTTCCGTCCTTGGCCATGATATTGAAGTAAAGGAACAAGACCATCCTGTTAATAGAGGAACTGGTTAATTTAAGAAAGGGGTTGATGTTATTAATCCAAGTCATGAAGTCTGTAGTGCTCTCCTGATCTCCATGCCAGATGACAAAAATATCATCTATGTACCTTAACCATTTCCGTATCTTGTTAGAGAAAAGATTGTTGGACCAGATGTGTACCTCCTCCACATACCCCATGTAGAGACAGGCAATACTCAGGGCAAAAGTACTGCCCATCGAAGTGATGCCATCAGTGATGTAATTTGAGATGTCTTCAGTGATGTCATCAGTGATGTCACTGAGCATGTCACGAATGATGTAATATGTGATGTCATCAGCAGTGCATTGAGGGGGTGCGAGTTATAGTTAGCTGAACTAACTATAACGGGGGAATTTTTATTGTTTAGTAAGAGTGAAATGTCCAGCTAACTATAACGTTGCTGAAACCTATGGTTTTTTCAGTGAATTTCAATGTTTTTTTTAAATGCTAATTTCTAACTATGACATCCCTATTAAGTCCCCTTGAATCCTGAAGGTCCCTGATGGCCAAGTAGCCAACCAGGTACATTCAGTAAGCGCCACAGACCTGCGTTTCAGAGAGGTGTTCTGAGGCCATGCCCCTTTTTACACCTCTCTGCAACGCAGCTCTGTGACGCTTACTGGAGGTAACTGGTGGGCTAATTGGACCCCAGGGACCCTCAGGATTCAATGGGAGTTAATCCCCCAACTTGCAATGTGCCATAGAGCCCGTTTGCACAGTGGTGAAGGGAGGGGGCGGGAACTGATGTGACAAATGTGCAAACGTGCCCCATGGCACGTCTTAAATTGGGGGATTAAGTTCCCTTGAATCCTGAGGCTCCATGGGGGCCAACTAGCCCACCAGGTAATTCCAGTATGCACCAAAGGGCTGCGATGCAGAGAGGTGGTCTGAGGCCATGCCCCTTTTAACACCTCTCTGCAGCGCAGCCCTGTGGCGCTTACTGGAGGTACCTGGTGGGCTAGTTGGCCCCCAGGGACCCTCAGTATTCAAGGGGACTTAATCCCCCAATTTGCAATGTGTCAGGGGGTGCGTTTGCACACTTGTTATGTCAGGCCCCGCCCCCTCCCTGCACCACTGTGCAAACGCGCCACCTGGTGCATTGTAAATTGGAGGATTTATTCCCCTTGAGTCCTGAGGGTCCCTGGGGGCCAACTAGCTCACGAGGTACCTCTAGTAAGCGCCACAGAGCTGCGTTGCAGAGAGGTGTAAAAAGGGGCATGGTCTCTGAACATCTCTCTGTGGCGCATACAGGAGGTACCTGGTGGGCTAGTTGGCCCCCAGTGACCCTCAGTATTCAAGGGGAATTAATTCCCCAACTTACAACGCACGGGGGTGTGTTTGCTGAGTGCTGCAGGGAGGGGGCGGTGCCTAGCAGCAATGCCGGCTTTTACATTTTTTTTTTTTACAAGGGGGGCTGTGTGGCCCCCCCCCCTTCTTTAACATTAATTGGGGCCCTGGCAAACCTATCCCACAGGGCATGCTCTTTTTTTTTACTTTAAAAAAAAGTAAAATTGGAAGGGGGCTGTGTGGCTCGCCTCCCGAGGCAAATTTTGGCCCTGGGGACCCCATCCCCCGGGGCATGGCCATACATATATATTTTTATTTAATATGTTTTTTAAGGAGGGGGGCTGCGTGGCCCCCTTCCTGAGGCCTCTATTGGGCCCAGGGGACCCCATCCCCCGGGGCAGTGCCTCTTTTATTTTATTTTTTTAATTGAGGGGGGCTGCGTGGCCCCCCTCCCAGGCCACTTCTAGCCCAGGGGACCCCATCCCCCAAGGGCTGGCCACTCCGTTGGGGACTGTTGGGGGAGCCCAATTCCCCCATGGTCCCGCCGGCTCCTGCGGGAGCCGGCATTGCTTTTCCACATGGGGAGCTGCTGACATGTAGCTCCCCTTGTGGAAAAGCAATCTGGTTTGGATTTTGTAAGCGAGAGCTGGAAAACTGCTCTCGCTTACAAAATCCAAACCAGTGTTTGCTATGACAGGGTGGGAGCTGCATGGCTCGCACCCTGTCATAGCAAACAGCTGTGTCCTGGGGTTGGGCACCCCGGGACACTGCATGAGCCAGCCCTGGGGGGTGGCTGTCCCCAGGGCCATCGTGGGCTCCTGGACGGGGGCCAAAAGGCCCCCCTAGCAACATATGTGAAGCCTCGGGGAGGTGGTGGTCTGCTAAGGACCCCCATATTTCAATTTTAAGTGTCCCAAGGAGGTGGTGGCCCCCGGGGCAGTGTGGGGAGGGCTTGAGCCCCCCACACAATTTTTTTTTTTGCCCCGGGGAGATGGCGGCCCCTGGGGCTCGGGGGGTGGCCTGTGAGGCTCCCCCGCCAATTTAGATAATTGCTCCGGGGAGGTGGCAGTCCCCGGAGCAGCATGGGGCTTGGGACCCCCACGCATTTAATTTAATAGGCCCCATGGAGGGGGTGGTCCCCGGTGCTGCGGGGGCCCCCGTGGGCCCCTGCAGCATAATTTATGAGTGCCCCTGGGACCTGGCCCACCCGGGGGCTATTTGAAAATGAAGTGCGGGAGCAGGCGCTTCGTTTTTTTAAAATGTGGCGTTCCGGTGCGAATTCGGACGATTTTTAAAAACAAAAAAATGGTTTTTGTTGGCCTGGGGGTCCTTGTGAGACGCCCTGAGCAGGCCTAGGGGGTCAGGGTGTTTTTACCCTGCCCCCTTTTCTTGTTTTTCCTGCTTAATTCTCTGTTTTCTTGTGACTCGGTTCTACCAAGTCAGAAGATGGCTGACAACACTTCCTGGTTTGTAGTGTTGACAGCCAATTAGAATAAAGCTTGTGGTCGGGAGGGTTCACGAACCCTCCTCGGCCACAGATTTCAATATTATTATTTTGGGATTTTCTCAGCAACTACTGTACGGATTTACACCATTTTACATAAGGTTGCTTTCTGAACCAACCACTACCTATGTGCTAAATGTGGTGTAATTCCGTTCAGCAGTTCGTGCTGTAGGCTTGCCTAAAGTTTCCTATGGAAAATTGATTTTTTTCTCAGCAACTACTGAACAGATTTACACCATTTAAAATTTTGAGCCAAGCACTACCTTTTTGCAAAATTTGGGTTATTCCATTCAGCAGTTCGGGCTGTAGCCTGTCTCAAAATTTCCTATTGAAATTAAAATGGAGAAAACGCGTTTTGGGACCCCCCTTTTTTCTCAACCTCCACTTGACGAATCACCCCCAAACTTTTAGGATAGGAGCTGACCTGGATAGAATTATTTTTGGGAGATTTTCGCGAAGATTCGTCAAATGACGTCAAAGTTATTAGCAAATCAAAAAATGCTTTTCCCATGGAAACGAGGTTCTAACTATAACTACCTACTGGTGACCGCCATATATATATATATATATATATATATATATATATATATATATATATATATATATATATATATATATATATATATTTATTACCTACTGGCTGTCGCCAGTAGGTAGTTATAGTTAGGACCAAGTTTCCATAGGAAGAGCATTTTTTGTTTTGCTTATAATTTTGGTGTTGTTTGATGAATCTTCATGAAATTTTCCAAACTAATTCTTTGTTTATATCAGCTCCTATGTCGAAAGTTTGGGGGTGATTCGTCAAGGGGGGCCTAGAAAAAAGGGGGTCCCAAAACGTGTTTTCTCCATGTTAATTTCCATAGGAAACTTTAGACAAGGCTACAGGTCGAACGGGTGAACGGAATTACCCCAAATTTGGCAGGGAGAAGGGTCTTGGTCTGGAAAGCACGCTCTTCTTTATTTGGTGTAAATCCATTCAGTAGTTTTGGAGAAATATTGAAATTTACAGATATCAATATTTGGGAAATCTGCCTTCTGATTGGCTGAGGCGTTACAAGCATGAGCTTGCTGCTTATTGGCTGCGAGCGGTTGCAACCAGGAAGTGTTGGCAGCCATTGTGTGATTCCGTTGAAGCAAGTAAGGGGAAAAAAGGGAAAAAAGAGAAGGAAAGAGGAGGGTAGGAGAGCTATGAGGTCTGTGGGGTGGTTAGGGTGTGCTACACAGGGAATGTGAAGCAATGTATTCACCCCTACCGGTGTGAAAGTGCTGTTTTGTCAAGAGTGAGATGGTGTTGAGGTGAGGTGCCGGTACACTCGGGGATGAAACCGTGAGCTGATTGCTGTAATCTGATGTGCTCTGGGCGCTGTAGGATACTGGCCGCTATAGCATAGCTGTGCAATGTGTGTTATTATGGGTTTAGAGTATAGCGGTGTAAGCTCTGTGGGGTGGTTAGGGTGTGCTATACAGGGAGTGTGAAGTGAAGTATTCACCCCTAGCAGAGTGAAAGTGCTCTTTTGACCAGAGTGAGATGGTGCTGAGGTGAGGTGCCAGTACAGACAGGGATGAAACCATGAGCTGATTGCTGTAAACTGATGTGCTCTGGGCGCTGTAGCATACTGGTCACTGTAGCATAGCTGTGCAAGTGGTGTTAGTATGGGTTTAGACCCGTGGTTCCCAAAGTGTGCGCCGCGGCACCCCGGTGCGCTGTAATGAGGAGCCAGGGGCGCCGCGACCACAATGTGAACTCACCTGCAAAAACTGGGGACATGGTTTGTCCCAAGAGGTGCACTGCCGCCATGCGTGCGTACGTATACGCGTTGTATGCAGTCTCCATTACTCATTGGGAGCTCGGTCGTTTGCAGGAAGTTAATGCTGCCGTCTTCTGCCGCCCGCCGTCTTCTGCCGCCCGCCGTCTTCTTGTAGGACCCTCTTCCAACATCAGGTAAGTGAAGTTGTTGGGACTGTCTTGGGAGGGATTCCTGTGGGTCCTGTGGAGACTTATTTATTACTTTAATGCGTTTTTATATAGCGCGGACTTTACCCGAAGCGAAGGTGTCAGAGCGCTTCACAATATAGGCAAAGTAAAGATACAAAGGAGAACAATTACAAGTGAGCCTGTTACAAAAACGAACGTTACATTACATGAGGCAATAGTGACAATTGTGCAAGTATCAAGAGCAAATAAAATACAAGAGGTAGCAAACGATACGTTATAAAAGGAAACAGTGACGTGTGCAGGCTACAAGAGCATATAAAGTACACGTACACGTACATTCTACATGATGGAGCTGTATTGTCGAGTATCAGAAATCACAAAAGGAAACGGGCAGTGTTTACATGTCAGCAGTGAAACACACTGTGTGTGCCGTGCTCCGAGACAGGGCATGTAGCCTGATTTTGGCGAAACAGGATTATAATGCCCGCAACTTCAAAAACACACCCTGCATGCATGTACATAAAGCCTGGGCTGTGAAGACTTCCGACTTGGCAAGATGCTTTTAGAATTCCAAAAGGAAAAATAAATAGCTCCTTTGCGAGGGGGGTTGTTACTGTTGGTAGATAAATACCTCGGGCGTCTGCCTAATTTTCCAGGACCTTCAGAAACCTTTAATTCTTTGATTTGTAAAGTGTGCCACTCAACCACCATTTCAGGTTTGAGATTTCGCCGTTCATTCACTACTGTCCATTCAGTAAAGCTATCCTGTTTTCTTTTTTTTTTTTAACTGTGTCAATTTGCCAAATCTTTTTCTATGGTTTGTTGGATGAAGCTAGAATGTGCAGGAGAAACTGAGAGCAGGGCCCTTTTCCAAGCACAACACTCGAGGTCTCGCCTTAAGACAGTGGCCTTCCTTCTCGGTTCTTACAAAGAATGTGCCTTCAGCTCTGCTTGGCTCTGTGACTAACAGTTGTGGGGTGTGTCTGCGGTTTCTCTCCCCCACAGTACTTCTATTGTTCAAAAACTGCAGCCAATTTTATGGAGAGAGGCAGAATGTATATGTAACTCACTTTGCTTGAGACAATGCAATGCAATAGGTCTCGCAATTGTGAGATTTTGAGCTATTGGCATTGTAAATGACAATGCCTTTTATTTATGTGTTCAAAAAACCTGCAATAATAAAAGGAATTGTCATTTACAATACCAATAGGTCCGTGGTTCCCAAAGTGTCCCTGCCTAGTCCTGCTGGCCCTGCCTTCCTCAGCTGTGCCTGGCTCTCTGTCCCGGCCTCGCCCTTTTGACCCCAGCTGCTGCTGCACTAAATCTGAGACCCACATCTGCTTCTCTCTTTTAGCCTTCTTTTTCACCTCTGTCTCTTGCCATTTGCACCTCTTTTCAGTTTTGCCTTTCTGTGCCTTTGGCTTTTCCTCTTGCCACCTTCACCTTTTGCCCCTTTTGTCACCTTTAAGGCCGTGGTTCCCAAACTGTGATCGGCATTTCACCAGCATTATTTTTACTGTAAAAACGACGCATGTTAAAAATCTGACATAAAATGTAAGCCAAGCCAATGACTTCTCTCAGAGAGAAGAAGGCCTTGGCTTGGCTTACATTTTATGTCCGATTTTTAACGTGCGCCGTTTTTACAGTAAAAATAATGCTGGTGATACGGGTGAAAATGTAGGTTGGGCAGAAGATTCGGCAAGACTAACCTCTGCTTTTAGTACCCACAAATATCTCTCTCATTTGAGTGTATGGTAGAATCACGATGGAACTGGCAAAATGAATTTTGCTTGGTGATCTGCATGGTAAATGTTCTGTGCAGCAGGCATATCAACCCTCTGCACTACCTAACCAAGAATAACAACTTTGGGTCAAAACTTCTATTAGGCAAAACTCTGATCTCGCCTGGGAGAACATTAATCACCGTAGCTTTATTGACATTTTAATTGCTGCCTGGACACTGCTAGAGGCCAGAAACGGGGCAGCAGGTGCATTTACGCCCCTGTGCGAAGTCAGCACCCGGTGTGGTAGCACCGGTCGCACCTCCCTAGAGCCGGCCCTGCCTTCACTTTTATGAGTGACGCTATAAAATGTATTAAATGCATCTGAGAGAGAGTGGTTATGGAGACTGTTGAAGGGTAGTAGGGAGGGCATCCGTGTCGGAGGTGGTCATTGTGAGAGGGGCGCCAAAAAACATTGTGGCACTGGGCACCACCAGTTCTAAAGCCGGTCCACCCAGGAATCCAGCACTGTTTGAACTAAGTCAGAGTTGCTCATGTTTTCTATTGTTGGTTGCAACCGCTGCACTAAATTGCAGAAAACTTTCCATTTGCCATTTTATTTGACCTTAGATTTCGTTTAAAAACTGAATGCTCTTTCTGTCTGTGCGGGGTGCCAATAAGAATAATAAGTCCAAATGGTCACCATCATCATGGGCTACTATTGCAAAATAACAGAAATAATAGATCCATCATTAGGCAGAGAATAACTTTAGTTCTACTTCTACTTGTCTTACCTGGATGTTTTGTACTTCAGGCTTATTATTCCGTGGAGACTGGATGAGACCCGCAAGAAACCTGGAAATACTTCAGCAAAGGAAAAGAAAAGACGGCCAGGAACTTTACAGATAGAAAGACCTTTCTTTATGTATTTTGTATATTCTTCTCAATCCGAATAATTAAGACGAGAGGAACTGATTCCCATCTTTCTGATTGACAATGAAGAGATTTCTAATGTCAAGTTCGTCTGAGCAAAGTGAAGTTGCAGGTTCTTCTGACAAAAAAGAGGACGGGAAACGAAAGGCCAAGTACAGAAAGTACGATGACAGGTATTTGGATTATGGTTTCACGTGTGTCCAGGTTAATAACGAGGACCGTCGTCAATGTGCAATCTGTTTAAAAGTTTTGGCTCTGGAATCCATGCTTCCAAGTAAACTTAAGCGACATCTTGAAAGTCTTCACCCAAATGTGGTCGGAAAGCCAAGGGAATTTTTTGTAAGAAAAGTTGCAGAAGCCAAACTACAAAAGTCCACTTTCTCAAAACAAACCAAAATTAATAGTAACGCCCTCCTGTCTTCATATAAAGTGGCCTATCTAGTTGCACAGAGTAAAAAACCCCACACAATTGCAGAAGAGCTGATTTTGCCTGCTGCTGTTGAGATGGTAACAGTCATGCTCGTCGATGATGAGGGTAAACAGCTGCTGAAAGTGCCTCTTTCTAATAATACTATCAGCCGGAGGATAAATGATATGGCTGAAGATATTAACGAGCAGCTCATCTGTAATCTAAGAGGCAAAGACTTTGCACTCCAGCTGGATGAGGCAGCAGACAACCACAAAGACACCCACCTTATTTGCTATGTCAGGTTTCTATACGAAAAACAAATTGTTGAGGATTTGTCGTTCTGTAAAGAAATCAAAGGTGGAACGACAGGCCAAGACTTGTATGCGGTTGTGGATGATTTTATGCAACAGAATCAAATTGACTGGGAGAGATGTGTTGGAGTTTGTACAGATGGGGGCCGTTCCATGGCAGGATGCTACCAAGGACTTCAAGCTCGCATACGATCTAAAGCTCCTAATGCTGTTTGGACACACTGCATAATTCACAGAGAAGCACTGGCAGCAGGAAACCTCAGTGAAGAACTGCATGGTATTCTGCAAATTGTCATCAGAGTGGTAAATTATATTAAAACAAGACCATTGAAAGCAAGATTTTTTGCTAAACTGTGTGAGGACATGGGTGCGGAACACTCATGTCTCTTGTTCTACAGCAGTTCTCGGTGGCTGTCTCTAGGTAACTCCCTGCTTAGGGTGTATGAATTGAGGAATGAAATATACTCGTATCTATATGATGATGAACATTGTTTTGCTGACAAGTTTATTGATGCAGACTTTCTAATACAAATGGCTTTTCTTTCTGATCTATTTGAAAAACTGAATGCACTGAACAAGTCCTTGCAAGGCAATAATACTAACATCTTGCAACTGTCAGACAAAGTTTCAGGCTTTAAGAAGAAAGTGATCCTTTGGAAAAGTAGTATAAGCAAAGGTGACTATACATGTTTTCCTTCATTGGACCAGTTTCTGCAGGAGAATGAGATGGCGTTAAAGGCGGAACTGAGGACCGTTTTTGTTCTGTATTTGTCTCAACTCCGTTTTTACCTTGATAAATATTTTCCAGAGGATGAAGTGGAGCCAATAAAATGGGTGAGAGACCCCTTCAATGCTGAGATACCTCAGCATTTCAGCAATGAGGAAGCAGAACAGCTTATTGATGTTTCAAGTGACTCAACATTGAAAGTAAGGTTCCAGTCTCAGTCACTGCTTGACTTCTGGTGCCAAGCTGGTGATGAATATCCAATGATAAGCAAGAGAGCCCTGCATGTTTTGATCCTTTTTGCTACTTCGTACCTTTGTGAAGCTGGTTTCTCAGCAGTTGCAGTGATAAAGTCTAAATATAGGGCAAAAATTAACCTTGAAAAAGAAATGCGTGTTGCGATCTCAAAAATAACTCCAAGATTTCAGGAGTTATGTAAGGAAAAACAAGCACATCCATCTCACTAGGATTTGTAAGGTAAATTTCAGACTCTATTGTTTAACCTGTCCATTGAAAAGATATTTTATTATATAGAAATTTTTGAACTATTGTGTGGTTAAAAAAAGTTGCATGGAAACATATTTGGCTATTAATCTTGTATCGCTTCACACTTAACACATTTTTATTAAACAGCTGTTATCTTCGTATTTTGTTACAAATATAATTATAATACCTTCATTGCATCCCAATTAATTTAAGGAAGACAACAGGAAGTACTCCCGAGGTCGGGCTTACATCCCCCTCCCACCCCACCCCCACCCTCCCACCCGGAAAAATATGGTGGGGAGCCACGACCAACTGCCAATTAGGTCAAGGGAGCCACGGGTCAAAAAAGTTTGGGAACCACTGGTTTAGACTATAGCGGGAGTGGGAAGCAAACTACTCACCCCTACCGGTCTGAAGACTCAAATGGACTGTTTTAGCGAGCAGGAATAAATAAATAATCGTGAAGAATATAATGCAGAATGTTGCAATGCCACAGAAGTCAAATGGTGAAATCAGGTGTGTTTAAGAAAGTGGCTGTGTGGGATAAAGCGATGGAGTCTGCAAGTGATATAAAAAGTCTCTTTATTTAAGTGCCATAAATGGACCCACTGGTGCAAGAGCTAAGGCATCCAGCTGAGGCAAACTCCAACTGCTTCTGCTGTATTCGAAGCTAAGCTTCTGCATCAGTCAATTCCACATTACATGTTACAGTTCCATGTGACATAAACAATACCTATTAGACATTAAAGACTGCAAATTGTAGAATGAAAATAAAGGTAGGATACGATTACCACACTGTGCCAACCAGTTCCTAAACAATGCCGTGTTTTTTTATCTTGATCGCCAGTTCGTGAGCAGAGGCTGAGGATGAGCTAATTTGTGTGAAAGGGCTTCGTGGATAAGAGGCAGGCAGAGAGACGTGTGTACAAAGAATAGATATGGTTTCAAAATGGATGTCGGGTTTAGGCTAATTTAGCAAGCAAATAGCGTATTTGCATAGGCCATACATCATCCATCCCTGGTTAGTGTGGAGACGTAAGGGCCAATAATGAAAACAGAGTTCAAATGCCTAAGCATACTTAGAAAGTTATTATACAAAAATAGTTCAATTGAAGTGTATTAAAAAATGTAATAGGCAAAATTCAAAAAAGTTGGAAAGAATCAATCCAAGAGTAAAGTGAATTTCTTACAAGTCTTGGAGATTGTAGTCTGGAAGTTCTTCAGCGTCTCGAGATGCGTAATGTTCCAAGAGGCGATTGTTGCCATCGTATGAGAAAAGCGAAGTGATCCAATTCATATCCTCGAAGGGACAGTAATGTTCTTCGAATGTTGGGGCGGCAATTTGAATTGGCAGGCAATTTGCGATGTTGTCAAAAGTCGCACGTTGCAGGAGATCTTTCGCCGCTGCGCAGAAATCCCATTCCGCCAGGATACCTTTTTGAGTTGCATCCGCCATTGCTCCCCTGCCCGAACAATCAAGTTCATGGTTTTCAAGATACTCCATTACCTGCTGGATAGCAGGAGCGTTTACTGGGATTTGGCAGGGCATAGATCCATTCGCCAGTCGATTGGGCAAGTTTTGCAATAAAAAGATGGTTGCACGCAGATTGTATATGTGTAAATAAATGTCATGTTGTAGGTGGCTCCGATAATAGATAGAGGCAGGCAGCCGAAAAGTTGTTCCATTTTTTCACGGTATTGATATAGCTTCGCGTAGAGGCGTATTCTGTCGGACATGCTTGTTACCACAGGGCTAAACCAAAGGAAATGATGGACGGAGTGTTGAACAATGCAAGCACTCACCCCCAGTCAACTGATCTGGGTTTAATCCATCACCGTTCTTTAGCCCACTCTGCCACCCCAGTTCTGACATGGCCATATGCAAATCAGTCTGACCCTGTGCCTCATGGGAACAGTCCAGCCCGAACTGCCAAGCCATGTCTTCCCTGGACTGGAAACAAGCTTCAGGCAGTTGGCAGGGTATGCTCAGACGTGAGTCCCTTGCTCACTTTGCCACTGGATTCAAGCAAGCCTGGCTGAAGACGGCTGAAATGCCAGAAACCGGTCCTAGGAAGCTTGTTTCCGGTCCAGGGAAGACATGGCTTGGCAGTTCGGGCTGGACTGTTCCCATGAGGCACAGGGTCAGACTGATTTGCATATAGCCATGTCTGAACTGGGGTGGCAGAGTGGGCTAAAGAACGGTGATGGATTAAACCCACATCAGTTGACTTGGGGTGAGTGCTTGCAATGTTCAACACTCCGTCCATCATTTCCTTTGGTTTTTGCTTTGTTCGCCATAAGTTGGCAGGGTATGCTCAGGCGTGAGTCCCTTGCTCACTTTGCCACTGGATTCAAGCAAGCCTGGCTGAAAACGGCTGAAATGCCAGAAACCAGTCCTAGGAAGCTTGTTTCCGGTCCAGGGAAGACATGGCTTGGCAGTTCGAGCTGGACTGTTCCCATGAGGCACAGGGTCAGACTGATTTGCATATAGCCATGTCTGAACTGGGGTGGCAGAGTGGGCTAAAGAACGGTGATGGATTAAATCCAGATCAGTTGACTGGGGGTGAGTGCTTGCAATGTTCAACACTCCGTCCATCATTTCCTTTGGTTTTTGCTTTGTTACCACAGGGAGCATAGCCATTTTTAACAGGCTAAAATAGTAGTAGGATGGCCACAAATGGAGCGAGAGTTATGGGCACTGTTGCTGTTATTCCAGAGATGATCGAATGAATGAAGTCTAGTATTAGACTAAAAACAGTTTGAAAGCCTGTGAGAAGGCCGGAGAAGACAATGTTAAAAAAGTGTGCCAGACCTCAAGTGTCAGATGTGTTGAAAATTGTTTAACAATTCACAAAGTGTAATGGGAGGTTCGTATTTAAAAGGGAGTGTATTTTACTTGAAGTTTGTGCTTTCTGCAGTCGATAAATTACTTTTGGAGAAGTGAGGGACACTTCTGTTTGAAACAAAAGCGCTTTCAGTTTGCTCCGTTTAATAAAATCTGTTTTCAAGGTAGGTATTGAAGGCCAAGTTGAACTTTGGGAGTTACTTTGTGTGGGTGGGAATAGAGATTGCCAGAGGAAGTTATCTGGTTTGAAACAGTAAAGACATACAGTATGCCAGCTCACATTCCGTAGCAGTCCATGTTATTAAGAACCAGATAACTGCCGTTAGAAAGCTGTGTGAATGTTGGTCTGATTGTGGGAGTTGGCGTGCTTTTGGGAAAGCACGCAATTTTGGGGGCTGTAAGCTTAGAAGCGTTGTGCAGTTGGATATTCTTGCATAGTAATGAATGATTGCCATTGTGGTCCCACTTTTCACCTGTGAGAAAAACTTCGGTATCCTCTTTAAGACAGCGATATGTAAATGGGAGAAACCACTGCTCGTGAATAAATGCGCTACTTTGTATAATCACATACAACATGACAAACAATATGTACACCTAGCAGACACAAGGGGCCCGATTCACAGAACTAACTTAAGACAAAATCCTAAACTTACTACCATTTTGGTATTCACAGAAGGCACTTATTCATTTTGGTATTCACAGAAGGCACTTACTCATTTCGGTATTCACAGAAGTTAGGAGTCCTAACTTTAGGACTCCTAAATGCCTTCTGTGAATACCGAAAGTCTTAAAGTTAGGATTTTTCTCAGTTTAGGAGTAGTAAAGTTAGGACTCCTAACTTTAGGACTGCTAAATGCCTTCTGTGAATACCGAAAGTCTTAAAGTTAGGATTTTTCTCAGTTTAGGAGTCGTAAAGTTAGGACTCCTAACTTTAGGACTCCTAAATGCCTTCGGTGAATACCAAAAGTCTTAAAGTTAGGATTTTTCTCAGTTTAGGAGCCCTAAAGTTAGGAGTCCTAACTTTACTACTCCTAAACTGAGAAAAATCCCAACTTTAAGACTTTCGGTATTCACAGAAGGCATTTAAGAGTCCTAAAGTTAGGAGTCCTAACTTTACTACACCTAAACTGAGAAAAATCCTAACTTTAAGACTTTCGGTATTCACAGAAGGCATTTAGGAGTCCTAAAGTTAGGACTCCTAACTTCTGTGAATATCGAAATGAGTAAGTGCCTTCTGTGAATACCAAAATGAGTAAGTGCCTTCTGTGAATACCAAAATGATAGTAAGTTTAGGATTTTGTTTTAAGTTAGTTCTGTGAATCGGGCCCAACGACACTATGTACTGTGGGAACCGTGGCTAGCCATGTACACAAACCAAACATGGAATGGCACCTCTGCCACACAATGCAGAATGCGGGGAGAGATGGGAGCAAAGTATGTGTGAAGGGGGCAAGTGATTCTCGATTATTAAAGTATACAATGCAAAGTGTTGAGGGGATGTGCGTATGCAGAGCACAGACATGTACATGTCAACATACACTGATGGTCTATTGAGTGAAGTCGACAGTGGACACAACCATTATAGTACAGTCAGAAGGGAAGATTACGAAAACATAGCACGTACGTGCCCCCTCACCCCAAAGATCTTTAGCTTAGTGGGCTGGCTCAGTGTACGCAAGGCTAGCGTAGGGGTATGAATAAAAGACACGTTTCTCTGGGTGTGGTTCTCTTCCGGAATGGCGAACATGTCTGTCAGGTCTGCGCAGCTTACACCGCCACGAGGCTGACGCTGTGAGGGAAGGTGGCTGCGGGAATAATGCTCTCAGCCTGCTGCTACCCAGAAACAGTCATGGCCGCTGCGACGCACATATGCCCCACAGTTCACCTTTCAACACCGTCTTATGTGAAAGAGGGCCCATCACGAGCCGGCAGAAGCTCCTGGGCCGAGGTCTGCAAGCTGGAAAGACTCCTGAGATCAACGCTGGCTACCATGACACAGGCAGACAGCGCCCAGACTGAGGCCCAGCACTGTGGTGTGCTCTGTATACTACTAACACAGTAGTGCAACAGGTACCAACAGTGGAACGGTGTCTTGATCCAATAATGGACGATGTTAGAGCTGCATCTGAGAGTGCAGATGAAGGTACTCCTTTCGACCAGCTGTAACCAACTCTCTGTCCCAACAGTGGAACAGTGTCACTCTTGATCCCACTATGGATGATGTTAGAACTACATCTGAGAGTGGAGATGAAAGTACTCCTTTCGACCAGGTGCAAGCAACTCTAGGTCCCAACAGTGGAACGGTGTCTTGATCCCATAATGGACGATGTCCGATATTACCTGCAGCTTGGTCTTCACAGAACTCCCTCCGTTGAGGAGCATCAGACTCTGCGCTTCCGTAGCTAATTGCTGCACATGATCATAGGGCTTGGCTGACTCAGTTGGTGGAGTGCACCGCGGTACAGCAGGTCCGAACAGTGGAACGGGGTCTTGATCCCAGAATGGACGATGTTAGAACTGCATCTGAGAGTGCAGATGAAGGTACTCCCTTCGACCAGGTGTAACCAACTCTAGGTCTCAACAGTGGAACGGTGTCTTGATCCCAGAATGGATGATGTCTGATATTACCTGCTGCTTCTGTGTTTCCACAGAAGTCCCTCTCCGTTGACGTGCATCAGACTCTGTGCTTACGTAGCTAAGTGCTGCACATAATTATTGGGCTTGGCTGACTGCAGTCGCTGGAGTACACCGCGGTACAGCAGGTCCGAACAGTGAAACGGGGTCTTGATCCCACAATGTACGATGTTAGAACTGCATCTGAGAGTGAAGATGAAGGTACTCCCTTGGAACAGGTGCAACCAACTCTACGTCCCAACAGTGGAACGGTGTCTTGATCCCAAAATGGACGATGAACGATATTACGTGCTGCTTGGTTTTCACAGAACTCCCTCCGTTGAGGTGCATCAGACTCTGTGCTTCCGTAGCTAAGTGCTGCACATGATTATTGGGGTTGGGTGACTGCAGTCGGTGGAGTACACTGCGGTACAGCAGGTCCGAACAGTGGAACGGGGTCTTGAACCCACAATGGACGATGTTAGAACTGTATCTGGGAGTGGAGATGAAGGTACTCCCTGCGTCAGGTACAAGTAACTCTAGGTCCCAACAGTGGAACGGTGTCTTGATCCCAGAATGGACGATTACTGATATTACTTGCTGCTTGGTTTGACAGAACTCCCTCCGTTGAGCTGCATCAGATTCTGCTCTTCCGTAGCTAACTGCTGCACATGATTATTGGGCTTTGATGACTGCAGTCGGTGGAGTACACCGTGGTACAGCAGGTTGGAACAGTGAAACGGGGTCTTGATTCTGTGATTGAGGATGTCAGAAGTTAAAGTTTGTGATGATTTGTGTGTACCCCCTCCGATCAGGTGCAACCAACTGTGTGCTTCCGAATCCAATGGCACGTGGCTGTGAGGCGTTAATGACCACGGTCAGCAGGGCTGACAATTCAGTGATGATTGTTTAATTACAGAATCCAGTAGGCAACTAACTACAACGTCTATTGAAATATGCACAATAACCTTTTAGTATACTTGCTTGAAGAAGTTTATTACGATGACTTATAGGTCTAGTACAATGACCAAATTCTTCTTGGTAGTGGTAAAGAACACTGAATAACTATGTACACAGTGGACAGCAGAGATCGCACTTCGAATTGTTTTGATTTATTTATTGCAGAGTTTTGTGTAATTTATGTTGTTGTGTTTTGTGGAAAGGAAGTGGAAGACTGTGCTCACTACTGCCTTCAATTTACACTGCAGACAGCAGTGTTCACAATTCAGATCGAGTCGCTATTGTAGATGATGCAGTCATGTAGGCAAAAGACATTGCTCCAGTGCGCTCTGTCCGCACCACTCATACGCATCATCACAGGGTCCGCACACGTTTTATGTTTCTTCGTGTACGGCAAACAGGACAGCTCAAGTCAACGCCACGTGGCTGTGGGCCCTTGCTGACCGCTCTCTGGCCTACACTGCAGACAGCAGTGTTTACAATTCAGATCGAGTCGCTATTGCAGATGATGTAGTGTTGTAGGCAACAGACATTGCTCCTAGTACGGCCCGCCCGCAGCACGCATCATTGTTGGCTGTGCACATGCTGAATGCTTTTGATGTGGCTATCTACGTGCACTAGACCTGATGGACCCTTTATGATACAATCATTTTGTGTATTATTTCAGATCTACTGCCTGTATCTTAGTATACCACAAGTTATGGTTCTTTTTCAATAGAATCTTATTTGTATTAGTTCACATCTAGTGTCCCTACCTTACTGCAGCACAAACTATTGACCCTTTTATTATTGAATCTCTGTGTGTGATCCAAGGATTACTGTTGTAGTTGATGCTAGCAGCAACCATTCCCTGAGGGCTGGTTTACACTCACCCTACACACATCCAGCACAGACGTCACTGGATATGTGACCCTGGTAATAAAATAAAAAGGAGTCGAGCGCG
The DNA here is from genome assembly GCF_964204655.1 of Triturus cristatus. NCBI lineage: Eukaryota > Metazoa > Chordata > Amphibia > Caudata > Salamandridae > Triturus > Triturus cristatus. Next base: position 615,034,500 of record NC_140580.1, read on the forward strand.
CGTGCCCGTAACCACTTCCACAATCTATCTGTGTCCGTGTGTTCATTATCTATGCATGATACTGCCCCTGGGTCGTAGCACATTACATTGTGCTGTGGACAGGGTATGCAGCCATGTTACCTCTGGCAGTGGGGAAAAGGTCTGCTATGTAGCTTTTAGATGCAAAGCTATCACAGACCTAGGAAATAGTGGGTGGTATGTAGTATCTGGCATTGTTGTGTGTATGGTTTCAAAAATAGTAGTCTGCGTTTTAGAGTGCGTGTATCAAAGTTTATGTTAGGCCATCAGTATGTGAATTAGATTATCAGGTGGATGATGTCATCAGTGATGTCATTTGAGATGTCATCAGTGATGTCACTGACCATGTCATGAGTGATGTAATATGTGACGTCTTCACCAGTGCATTGCGGGCGCGCAAGTTATAGTTAGCTCAACTAACTATAACGGGCGGATTTCTCTGGTTTTATATGAGTCAAATGTCCAGCTAAATATAATGTCCCTGAAAACTATGTTTTTTTCAGTGAATTGCTAAGGTTTTTGAAATGCTAACTCCTAACTATAACGTCTGCAAAGCCTATGGTTCTTTCAGTGAAAATATACATATATATATATATATATATATTCACTGAAAAAACCATAGGTTTCACACATGTTATAGTTAGCGGAAATTTTACTGATAAAAAACCAATGAAATTCCCCCGTTATAGTTAGTGCAGGCAACTATAACTCACGCGACCGCAATCCTCTGCTGATGCTAATACTGTATTTAGACACTTATTTGCCCATGTCTTCTTCCATACATTTTTAGCTATACATATATTACAAATATTTTTTTTTCATAAAGACACATATGTCATCAGCAGAAGATTGCGGTCGCGTGAGTTATAGTTGCCTGCACTAACTATAACGGGGGAATTTCATTGGTTTTTTATCAGTAAAATTTCCGCTAACTATAACATGTGTGAAACCTATGGTTTTTTCAGTGAATTTGCAAGGTTTTTTAAATGCTAATTCCTAACTATAACGTGTGTGAAACCTATGGTTTTTTCAGTGAATTTGTACGGTTTTTTAAATGCTAAGTTACTTTACGCCATTCGTGGCGTGCGCGCCCACTTAACGCAGTTCGTTCCGTGCGCGCACGGTGCGCTTCGCGCACCGTGCGCGCACAGTGAGCACGCGGTCCGCTTCGCGCACCGCGTGCCCACTTTACGCAGTTAGTGCCGTGCACGCACGGTGGGCACGAGGTGCGATGACAAAGCAAGAAAGCACGTCAACAAATCTGTACTTACTTGTAGGTACCACTAAAAAATCATTTCATAAACACAATGGCTCTTTTTAGAGCCCCCTAATATCTAAACACTAAATCTGATTTTCATTTTTTTTTTTTTTTTTTTCTACCGTACGCTTACCGTAAGCTTACCGTACGCGTACCCCGTGATTTTTTTTAAAATCAATAAATGTTTTCTTTGTACTTTACAGTCCTTCTTTGACCCCCTCACAAATGTAAGGGGGTCTGTAACTCTCCTCATTGCCCCCTTTCCTTGTTTTCACTCTTTTTTTTCAGAGTGAAATACAAAAAATGGCGGCCGCCGCTTCCTGGTTTCGGCCGATTCGAATGTTTACTAAGATCTAACAGCCAATCAGAATCGCGCTCGCGCACGCCGCCGTACGCTTACCGTAAGCGTACGGTAAGCGTACCGTAAGCGGGCTCAGATATATATATTGATTTAAAGGCTATTTTCTCAGAATCTACTGAACAGATTTACACCAAACCTACAAAAGGCACTTCCTTGACCTAGGGACTACCTCTCTGCCAAATTTTGAGTAATTCTGTTCAGCCGTTCGGGCTGTAGCTCGTTCTAAAGGTCCTATGGAAAAATGCATGGGAAAAACGCGTTTTGGGACCCCCCTTTTATCTCAGCCCCCGCTTGACGGATCCCCCCGAGACTTTCAGGGTAGGAGCGGAGCGTAGCGCCCCACCTATTTTGAGAAATTCGCGAGGATTCGTCGACCGGCGCCAAAGTTATTCAAAATAGAATGTTGAGGTTTTCCTATGGAAACGTGGTCCTAACTATAACTACCTACTGGCGACCGCCAGTAGGTAATATATATATATATATATATATATATATATATATATATATATATATATATATATATATATATATATTACCTACTGGCGGTCGCCAGTAGGTAGTTATAGTTAGGACCCTGTTTCCATAGGAAATCCGCAACATTCTATTTGGAATAACTTTGGTGCCGGTCGACGAATCCTCGCGAAATTTTTAAAATGGGTGGGGCGCTACGCTCCGCTCCTACCCTGAAAGTCTCGGGGGGATTCGTCAAGCGGGGGCTGAGAAAAAAGGGGGGTCCCAAAACGCGTTTTCCCATGCATTTTTCCATAGGACCTTTAGACACAGCTACAGCCCGAACGGCCGAGCAGAGTTACTTGAAATTTGGCAGAGAGGTAGTCTACAGGTCAAGGAAGTGCCTTTTGTAGGTCTGGTGTAAATCTGTTCAGTAGATCCTGAGAAAATAGCATTTAAATCAATATATATATCTGAGCCAGCTTACGGTGCGCTTACCGTGCGCTTACGGTAAGCTTACCGTACGCGTACGGTGCCGTGCGCGAGCGCGATTCTGATTGGCTGTTAGATCTTAGTAAACATTCGAATCGGTCGAAACCAGGAAGCGGCGGCCGCCATTTTCTCTCTCGCACTCTGAGGGGGGGAGGAAAAACAAAGGCAAAAAACATGTAAAGGGGCTGTTTATACAGCTCCTAACCACCTAGCCTTGATTGAGGTCTCTCAAAAGAACCCCCAATGCAAAAAATTCAATGTTATTATTTTTCGAAAAAACGCCGATTACGCTTACCGTACGCGTACGGTAAAAATGATTTTTTTTTTTAAAAACTATCCACACTTTCCCCACCCCGTGTGCACAAGGTGCCCTTAGGGCACCCTTTGAGCATGGCATATGATCAGTATCCACATACTATCCACTCTTTCCCCACCCCGTGTGAAAAAGCTTCCCGAAGGGCAATTTTTGTGCATGGCATAATAATAGTAAGGAACATTTAAAATATTACCTTTCACAACGAAGCGCATAATATGTCCTCCATGTGCGGACGGTGCGTGAAGCGCATCGTGCGTACATGGCCCATCAAGCGTAACGTGGGCACGCGGTGCGCATAGCGCACCGCGTGCCCACAGTGCGCGCACGGAACGAACTGCGTTAAGTGGGCGCGCACGCCACGAACGGCGTAAAGTAACTTAGCATTTAAAAAACCGTACAAATTCACTGAAAAAACCATAGGTTTCACACACGTTATAGTTAGGAATTAGCATTTAAAAAACCTTGCAAATTCAGTAAAAAAAACATAGGTTTCACACATGCTATAGTTAGCTGGAGATTTTACTCATAAAAAACCAATGAAATTCCCACGTTATAGTTAGTGCAGGCAACTATAACTCACGCGACCGCAATCCTCTGCTGATGACATATGTGTCTTTATGAAAAAAAAATATTTGTAATATATGTATAGCTAAAATTTAATGGAAGAAGACATGGGCAAATAAGTGTCTAAATACAGTATTAGCATCAGCAGAGGATTGCGGTCGCGTGAGTTATAGTTGCCTGCACTAACTATAACGGGGGAATTTCATTGTTTTTTTCTGAGTAAAATCTCCAGCTAACTATAGCATGTGTGAAACCTATGGTTTTTTCACTGAATTTGCAAGGTTTTTTAAATGCTAATTCCTAACTATAACGTGTGTGAAACCTATGGTTTTTCAGTGAATATATATATATATGTATATATATATATATATATATATATATATATATATATATATATATATATATATATATATCAATCAATCAATATAAACTTTATTCGACTTTTGTCGTTTAAAATCATAAAAGCATACAATTTTTAAAAGGAGCGTTTCATGTGTACAATAGCATAAAACAAGCACATAAACCGCAATAAAAAATTGTTATTCCATGCATCTCAATCTCTATCAAATACATTTAAGGAAAAGAAGATGGCCCACAAAATTAATACTTTTTGGTATACTTTCGATATGAGTTAACCATTTAAACTTTTCGGTATTCTCAATATATTTTTCAAAATACCAGTCATGACACCTAAACAATAAGCACTATCCAAAAGTTGTAAATACAGAAGGCAGGTCTACATTGCTTCCATCCCCCCAACTTTAGCAAGGGTACGATCTATCTAGCTCTTTCTTTTGCATAAAATTTACAAAATAGAATGACATGAATAGTTGATTGAGGTGAAACGTTGTCACATGGGCAATGACAGAGTTCTCTAGACCAGTCATTAACCTCTGGATAACTAATCGATGAAAGCTACCAAACCTGAACCGAGATAAAACATACCTGTCGTAACCCTATATACAACATAACAGATATGGTTGAATTTTGTAAGTTATCAGGGTCAACTGATGCTGAGCTACCATCTGTTTATTCATCTCCAGGGCAGCTCTTAGTGACTCTATTATTATTATTATTATATATAGATTTATTAAGCGCACAGCTACCCGTAGGTTTCCCGGCGCTGAAGCATAGCAATGAAGAACAGGCAAGGGTACAAGGAGAGAGTTATGAGGAGAACAACCAAGTTTTCACTCCTTTGCGGAACTTAAGATAGCACATTTCAGACCGCAAAGGAATAGGAAGTGAATTCCAGAGTGAGGGCGCCAAATACGAAAAAGAGCGCCCACCAATTCTGGTGCGCTTAAAACGAGGAACAGTGAATCTACACTGAGAGGAGGATCTGAGAGTACGCGAGGGACAGTATTGGTGAACTAAAGTGGATAGGTAATGGGGAGATTTACCTGCTTTAATGCGATGCATAAAGCATAAAGCTTTAAATTTAGATCTAGATTCTATGCGTAGCCAATGCAGGCTGCGCAGAGCAGAGGAAACAGGTGCAGATCTGGGCAAATTGCACAGTAGTCGGGCAGCCATGTTTTGTACCAATTGGAGTTTCCGGGAGACCTCTTTGCAGGCGCCCAGAAGTAGGACATTACCGTAGTCCAGCCGAGATGTCACTAAGGCCTGGACCACAAGCTTCTGGGTGTCTTGAGGAAGCATCCACGTAATCTTCCTCAGCCACCTGATAATAGTAGTACAGGTGGCTGCGACTTTAATCACATGTTGTCTCATGGATAGCTGATTGTCAAAGAGGACCCCAAGATTGCGAGCTGTAGTTGCCGGGACCGGTAAAGGACCCATTTGCTGAGGCCAATGTTGAGGGCCCCAGAGAGCGGAGTCAGGCCCAAACAGGAGCAACTCCGTTTTATCTCCATTCAGCTTCAATTTGTTGGTAGTCATCCAATTGGCAATGTTCGTGAGCCCTAAACTGAGAGAGGAACAGGGTGAGTGTTGATTAGCAGAGAGAGAGAAGATGATTTGACTATCATCTGCATACGAAAAAATAGGTAGTCCAGACTCTACAGGTCTAATGTAAAGATTGAAAAATAGGGGACTAAGAATAGAGCCCTGGCGGACACCGTGCGGAATATTATGAACAGAGGACACCGAGGAAGGAGAAAAAACCTGAAAAGTGCGGTCTGAGAGAAAATTGGAAATCCACGCAAGTGCGGAGCCAGAAATTCCAACAGACCTCAGGGCAGAAAGGAGGATGGTATGAGAGACGGTGTCGAAAGCGGCACTCAAATCCAAAAGGATGAGTGCCACCGTCTCTCCTCCATCCACCTGACGTCTGATTGTCTCCGTAACTCCCAGAAGGGTGGACTCAGTGGAAAAGCCCATCCGAAAACCAGATTGGGAGAAGTGGAGAACGTTCGCCGACTCAATGTGAGTAGTTAGTTGACGATTAACGTGCTTCTCTAGCACCTTCGAGAGGCCGGGAAGTAAGGAGATCGGCCGGAAGTTGGCTGGATTACTAGGGTCTGCGTTAGCTTTTTTCAAAAGTGGAGCGACCATCGCATGTTTCCAGACATTAGGGACAATAGCTTCGGTGAGAGAAGCATTCAGAAGAGCCAAAATGCAGTCAAGTGAAGCAGGGGCTAGAGAACAAAAAATCTGTGGGGGCATGGGATCTAGGGGAGAACCAGATTTGATCTCCGCCAACAATTTCTGGAAAATGGGCATAGAAATGGGGACCCACTTATCTAAGAGGGGGAGTGGTAACCGAACCGGATCATCCAGAAGAAGTGGTTGGTCATAGTTCTGTGAGGGTGGGCTGGATGAAGGTGGGGCAGATAGTGGGGCTCCAAAACCCGCGTAGATGTTATCAATTTTCTGCATAAAAAAGTCGGCCAAGGAATTGCATTGAGTGCTATCCAAACAGGGGGCTTTAGGAGCACAGGCCATACCTGATAGTTCCTGGACTGCCTTAAAAAGAGCTTTGGGGCGATTCTGGGCTTTCAATATAGTGTTGTTGACATGATCGGCCCTAGTAGATTTACAAAGAGCGTGATATTTGTGGAGTGCAGTTTTATAATTTTCTTTATCTGCAAGAGAATAGTTAGATCTCCAAATACGCTCCAGTCTTTTGCAGCGGGACTTTTCCATTTTTAATTGTTCGTTGAACCAGGGGGCAGGGGGGTGCAGAAAATTTTGCTTACATTTGCGTGCTGGAAGGCAGAGGTCGAGCGCAGACGTAAGCCAGGTGCTGATTGTCATAACATCATCCGTGGGGATGTTAAGAAGTTGAGGCATGGTCTTTAAAAGGGAGTTATTAAGGTGCTCCAAATTAAGTTTTTGCCAGTTCCTACGGATTCTAGAGGGATGAGTATTGTCGGAGAGGCAAGTAGCACCCGCTATTTTAATACAGAACTCTACAATAAAATGGTCTGACCAAATAATAGGCCTAGAGGGTAAACAATTTACAGTATCCAAATTAGTGAAAATTGGATCAAGAAGATTACCGCCTTTATGAGTTGGGCCAGAATTAAGCAGACTTAAGTTAATAGCAGCAAGGTCCTGTATAAGATGTGTGCTAATAGAACATAGGGTATCATTAAAATGAATATTAAGGTCACCTAACAACATAAAATTGGTAGTTTCCAACAGAAAGGGAGCAATGAGCTCAGGAAAGGAGGCTGCCCAGGCGGCGGCCGCACCAGGTGGACGATATAAAAGGACGCCTGACAGAGTCAAATTAGGGGATAGTAACAATTTAAAACTGCCAGCTTCACAATTGGGAATGTCCAGATCTTCCCATTTACAGGAATAACACCTCTTGTAAATGATAGCGATGCCACCACCTACCCCCGATGTTCGATTACGTCCCACAAACGTGTATTCATCGGGGAGAGCAGTAGCGATATCAGGGCCGGAGCTGTCATTTAGCCAGGTCTCAGTTAAAAACAGACGGACTAGTTAGTGTAAGAAGATCAAATATGTCCCTTTTGTGTTTGGGCAAGGATCTACAATTTAGGTTAATAAAACTAAGAGCGAGAGCAGGATCGGGGGGGTGTGCTGTCACTGAAGAGGGAGTAGCTTTCCAAAAGGAGGCAGAGACGATACACCACTCCGAGGGGAGGGATGTAAGAGCTAGGGCGCAAGAGGAGCAGACCAGAGGGACATCGTTACAGCATAAGCGAGACCAATGAGGCCCTAGAGGCACTTGGAGGCTATACAGAGCAGAACGTGAATACGTGAGTTTAGGGATCAGAGAGCCAGAAGAAAGAGGGGTGGCCCTGGGTCCCGTCAGGGCGCGGACGGGCGCAGACGGGCTTGCCTTTGGCGCGCCTTCGCCTTCTAGATGGGTCACGCACATTAATATAAACTCCTTCCTAGAAATGGAATTCATTTTCTCTGGGGAAGTGTAAAACTTCAAATGACCAAGATCAGACATACATTTTTTGACATAATTCATCCAGGTAATCTTGCTTGCGTGGTCCAAATTCATCGAATCCCTAATTATTTCTCTATTTAAACCTGTACTGCTGGAGGTCCAGACTCTGTGCCAAAGCAGTACAGGTTGTATTTTGATAACATCAGAGATGTAGGGAATACCCAACTCGCAGTGGCAATTAAAAACTTGGGAACTAGTTGGTACTGCTAAAATAAACCTTAAAAATTAATTTTCCATACGTTGAATGGGGGATTCATCATAAAAGCCCCAAACTCCCGCCCCAAAGATCGCAATACTTATACACTTTGCTTAATATATTTTTAGAAGAATCCCCAGCGCCTTTTACCCATTTTTTTGGAAAAGTTCACGACAGCTGCGGTCGACTTCATAAAGAGAAGGTTCTTACTCTTTACCACTGGCCTACAGGGACCTGTATGTTCTAATAAAACACCCAGATAGGTAAAAATATTAGTGGAGTCTACTCTACTATCGCCTAAAGCTAGGCTACTGCATTTATTTGTCCCCCTACTGCAGGTCATGACAAATGTTTTTTTAGCATTGAGTTTTAATTAAGGCTGGGCAAAGCACTATGCTATGCTTGCGTAGTTTGCGAAGTTTGCGCTACTTCACACTACGCGAATTGCACGTGGCACAGTGCAAACACGCGTAGCGAAGGGTACCATAGTGCAGCGGTCCTTTTTTGCTTGCTCGCAGTCCTCAATGTCAAGTTGGCGACCACGAGCAAGCAAAATGACATCCCGGCGAGACTTTTTCCTTGTTCGCGATCAGCAACATCAAGTTGGCAATCGCGAGCGTGGAAAATAAACCTCCGGGCGAGATTCTCAACGCGGGGATGTCAGGTTTCTCATTGCGAGTGGTCGCGTATGCTCGCGATGAGAAACTACCAGTCCGCGTTGAGAAAGCTGCCGCTCGAGTAAAAATCTACTCAAGCGGCAGAAAACTACAGCTCGCACTGTGCAAGATGCCGTTTTCAATGATTGCACAGTGCCGGATGCTTGTCCGCACTGTGCAATCATTGATAAAGGCATCTTGTACAGTGCGAACAGGGCACTCCGCAGTTCGCGAAGTGCTACGCGTAGCTCGCGTAGTGCGAAATGCACTTTGCGTAGCTACGCGTAGCGCTACTTCGCGAACTACGCCCAGGGTTAGTTTTAATCCTAAATTATCCATAAAACTAGTGTAAGTGGCAAGGGCTTTCTGCAGGCCTAACTGCATACGGGCCATAAGTACCACGTCGTCTGCGTAGAGGAGGGAGACAATTGGCTGTTTATTGACATAAGGTGGATCTTTCGCCCTTTCTTCGAGTTCCTGTTCCAGGGCGTTGGTATATAGCGTGAACAGGAACGGTGCCAAGACACAGCCTTGTTTCACCCCCCTCTCCAAACTAAACGGTGCGGTACATTCCCCTTTAGATCCAAACCACACTTTAGCGTTAGCCCCGGAATATAATTGTCTTAAAAACTGAACCAGTAACGGATCGATCTTTAAAATCATCAGAATATTCCACTGTTTGTTGTGTACAACACAGTCGAATGGGGCTGTAAGATATGCCAATGGCACATAGAATTTCCCCGCCTTTACTTGAGTGTACTTTCCGATTAAAATGCTGAGATTTCACACCTGCTCATTTGTCCCTAACCCCTTCTAAAACCATATTGCACATCACTTAAAATATTATTCTCCTCTGCCCAAGTGTGCAATTTATCCAGAACAACCCTTCTCATTACCTTCATCAGGGAATCTAATAGGGATATCTGACGATAGCATGCTGTGTTTGCCCGTTCCCCTTTTTTCAAAATCGGTATTATTACTGACTCCGACCAGGTCTTAATAAAACCTTTCGCGCAACAGGCTTTAAGGACCAGTGTAATCAGTGGCGACCATGATAAGGGTATTGACTTTAACAAGTCAATTGGCAGCCCCTCAGGACCTGGGGCCTTACCGCCCTGGCTTGCATTTATGCATCTCTCCCCTGATGATTTTATGGAATCTATAGTGATTTCCACATCCCCCTGAGTACTATAAACACTTGAGAAGAAATCTACCCAAGTTTTCTCATCTATTGCGACCGAAAATGTCGCAACATTGTTTTTAGTAAAAAAATGGTGCATTCACTGCCCACCAGAATGTGGAACAGTCCTTACTCAGAGATGCTTCATGGAGAGTTGCCCACGCTTTGTCTGTTAGCTCTTTCTTTTGGATTTTTCTAGCCAGATTATACAACGTCCTGCATTCTCGAATCTCCCCCTGATCTCTCTCTGTACTGTGAAGGGCCTCTTTTAGTCGGGTATAAGTTTTTGTACAGTTTGAGTCAAACCATCCGTTTTTAGAATCGCAAGTACCCTTTTTTTCTACTCTGAGCATATTTTGAATAGTCAGAGTGATCTGGGAGAATGCACTCAAAATATTTTCGTGGAAGTACTTTCCTGCAGATACACTAAAATTGGTTCATAAGCATTCGATATAATTTGCTTGTTCAACTCGACTGGATCATGACTGTCCCAGCGCAAAGTATATCGATTTTGGCAGGCCAGGGAGATATTTTTAGTCCAGACCAATTTATTATTTGTTTGTAGTTCAGCAGCATTGGGTAAAACTATGTCGATGCTTAAAGGCAAATGGTCACTCAAGACGTTTGAGTGGATTTTATAATTTGCAATCCAATTAGCATAACAGTTTGTGGCAATTATGTAATCTATTATAGATTGGGGTCCCCTGCCTATAAAGGTATAGTCAAAGTCCACTCTAGGGGAGCACAATCAGTTAGCAAAACCAAAATCATGAAAGAACAAAGATTCGTTGAACCTCTCCCCCTTTCCGAATGCTCAAAGTGAAACAAAGGATCATCCTCTTCTGTATTTAGGCCGCAAACACCAAGCCCGGCTAATGGGCATAAACTAACATTGAGAAGATTGAGGTCTACACCCCAAATAGTAATCATGTCTATGCCTTTTGGGGCCCTTAGCTTACCAAGATCATCGCTGAACTGTTTTAAGATATCCCCCAGTTGTCCCTTTTCTGCATTGTTATAGCAATTTATTACAAGCAAAACACAGTTTGGGATCAGACTAATTGATACTATCTGGTAGTATATTGAGAATCTTACCATTTCAATTTTGTGTACCTTCAATAGGTTAGAAATATATACACAAATCCCACCCTTATGTCTCCCATGTATTGACTGGATTTCTGGCGTATGATATGTCTTATATCCATCTATGTGGACTTCGTCCAGCAACCAAGTCTCCTGGAAGCACAGGATATCAAAATTGTCAATAAAATCAGTCCAGACTAAATTGTTCACTTTATTTTGGAGGCCGGCTATATTCCAAAAGAGCACTCTAATGTTTTTAGGAAATGTTAATTTGGAAGCAAGATTAATCTGAGAAGGCAAATCGTCCCCAGAACGCTTGTCCCGACTTGGACCACTGATCGTTTCTGATTCTGATATTTCACTGATCCTGGTATTTAACCCAGTAACTCCTTCCCTACTGTCCATACTCTCCCTCTGATCTATTGTCAGAACATTATTATATTTAATGATACATGGTTCATGGGTAACTTGTTTATCAAGACCATTAATGACAGTAATCTGACCTTTATTATCGGGTAGTCAATCGTTCTCATCCAGTGAACGGAGAGGCCCATATCTATTTGACACCTCCAGGTTATAGAGCATTTGATCGGTAGGCTGTATTGCAGGGTAGTTATCTTTTTGCCAGTTAGGGTAATTAGGTTGGTAAAAGTAACCCAGTGGGAGGACATTTATACTTGTATCAGTGGTATTCTTATCCCCCGCTCTGTTTAAAACTTCCCTAACCAGGGACGGTGTACCAAAAGAGAGAACAACACAATCCCCTCGAAAGACTTTCCTACTGTTACCCACCCAAGCAACACGCCTAACCATCTTAAAAGCTCTAAACATTTCCATAGTAAATCCTTTTCTGTTCCCTAAGTAGTGTATAGCTTTATTCCTCCGTGAGATCCAGGTCTGATTTTCATCTAGGGAGGGAGCTGGAACATTAGCCAGGATCACTGTGAAGGGGGGTAGATGCTGGGGGTAAATTTAGGTTGTGTGAATTACGTGAACTTAAATATGTGTTAGAAGTTGTCGAGCATATTCTTACTTGTGGATCTTGTACAGGTCTTTCCCCCTGGGGTATTTCTGAACCTCCCTTCCCTGTCTCACTGGTTACTCCTCCCTTTGTTGATGAGGTACTATGTGTAATTACGGCTGGTTTAAAAGGTCCCTCAACCCTATTTGTCCTATCCCTGTCAACTATCTGTCTATTGACACCCAGGGATATATTACTTTTGGAGAATAATATTCTGATTTCCAATAACTCTCTCCAAACCAGTATAAATTGTATCCAATCTATTTTCCAGGGTGCTTATAGACAGTTTCACATACCTTGTTAATTCTATAACCAAATTTGATATTTTATTGCGTCCGTAATAGGGGGACCATTACCTTTATTTTTTAAGCGAGGTGCGTTGTCTTTACCCTTTACGTTCTGCAGATTGCCTTTATATATGTATAGGTATATATACATATACACATAGACATACAGTATGCGTATATATATATTATCTACTGGCGGTCGCCAGTAGATAGTTATAGTTAGGACCGTGTTTCCATAGGAAATCCGCAACATTCTATTTGGAATAACTTTGGCGCCGGTCGACGAATCCTCGCGAATTTTTCAAAACTAATGGGGCGCTACGCTCCGCTCCTACCCTGAAAGTCTCGGGGGGATTCGTCAAGCGGGGGCTGAGAAAAAAGGGGGGTCCCAAAACGCGTTTTCCCCATGCATTTTTCCATAGGACCTTTAGACACAGCTACAGCCCGAACGGCTGAACAGAATTACTTGAAATTTGGCAGAGAGGTAGTCCTCAGGTCAAGGATGTGCCTCAGTGGGCGTGTGCTCAGTGCAAGGTTTAAGTGCATGCTGGAACAGAAAGTTTATAATGCGAGTGTCTTTAGTAAGTTCAAATGTTCTTTTGCTGTGTTCAGGCTTCTTTTAATCCTATAGTAGGTTACGGACCACAAGGCAGGCTTAATTAGCATGGGGAGCTGTTGAGTGCCTTCTAAAAGGCGTGGGCCATTGGAGAAAAAATATTACAAGGCCGTCCAGCCGTGAAGAAGAGCACCATCTTGAAAACAAAGAGGCTGAGGCTGGGAACCAAGCCCGACCGAACAGCACAGTGAGCCCAACTACTAAAGGAAAGTGTACCGGCAGACGATCTCCTACATAGGAAGAAAGTGTCTTCAACGTGTTTGGCGCATGGAGCCCACTAAGGGTAACAATATATCTCTAAGGGACCACATGTCCCAGCATGCAACTACAGTTTACAACGTACTAACGTCATTAATGTAATAAATTGCATGCACCATAGAGACGTCGCAAGCACCAGAACTGTGAAGTGAGCCCCTGAAGAGAGGCGGATGGCCTCGAAACGCATAGGGCTGAATATCAGACATCGTACTGCTGAGTAATGGGGGAGCTGTTGAGTGCCTTCTAAAAAGCGTGGGCCATTGGAGAAAAAATATTACAAGGCCGTCCAGCCGTGAAGAAGAGCACCATCTTGAAAACAAAGAGGCTGAGGCTGGGAACCAAGCCCGACCGAACAGCACAGTGAGCCCAACTACTAAAGGAAAGTGTACCGGCAGGCGATCTCCTACATAGGAAGAAAGTGTCTTCAACGTGTTTGGCGCATAAAGCCCACTAAGGGTAACAATATATCTCTAAGGGACCACATGTCCCAGCATGCAACTACAATTTACAACGTACTAACGTCATTAATGTAATAAATTGCATGCACCATAGAGATGTCGCAAGCACCAGAACTGTGAAGTGAGCCCCTGAAGAGAGGCGGATGGCCTCGAAACGCGTAGGGCTGAATATCAGACATCGTACTGCTGAGTAATGGGTGAGCTGTTGAGTGCCTTCTAAAAAGCGGGGGCCATTGGAGAAAAAAAAAAATATATATATATATATCAACGTTGCGGACCTCCCGAACACGATTAGATTAACAGGCTTGCTCACTTAAAATTCAATATTGTTTTTTTGCCGTTTTTAACAGTGATTTAGAATGTGTCACGTGAAAACTACAATTTCATAGAATGTGAAGAGAGTCTAGTAGTTCTCTGAATGGTACATATATACATATACTCATATAGACAATAAAAAATTACAATCAGAAAAAACAAATTCATATTAGTTAGGTTTTGAAAGATAATAAATTGGATAAATTAATTTAAAATCTTAAATTGCGCAGTTATAATTGACCAACACTGACTAAACTCACACCGCAATACATATGAAAATGCTTATCGCAGTGGATGCGTTATGTCCGGACGGTGCCATGGCAACATATCACAATCGGTACTGCTTTCCCAAATGGGCTAACAATTGATATATCGGTTGTTAACATGATAACAAAACAACCCTAGTATAACCAAGTGGTACAGCCTATTGACAAATAATTTCAAGGCTCTTACCACACAGCATATTAAAACGGAAGACTGACTGACGGAAGACTGACAGCCCCAGTGGGCTGTCCTGCTAATGCACCATTTTAGCCATGCACAAAGCGCAAAATTTGCAGAATTTTCAAAGAATCTGAATTAAGCCCAAGTGGGCTAACCCAATATTTATATATAAAACATGTTTTTTCTGCTGCCTATTCTTAGGAATAAGAATACATCCAATTATAGTACCAATTTCTGTTCATTAAGTGCTTATAGTGAATATAAAAACAGTTAAAACCAAACAGGAAGGGATGGAATAGGAAGCAATTGGAAAGGACTAATCACAAATATGTGTGGAAATCTTCCTCCATATTAAGCCCATCCGGCATTTTTGTATTGAGTTTAATTATATAACTTGATTCAAGCCTCCTCAATTTCTTTTCACGATCACCTCCCCTGATATTAAATGGGACTGCATCAATTACAAAGTAGGATAAGCCACCCACAACTTTACCATGGTGCGCTCAAAATGACTGGCTACGGGATAGGAATTATCCCCGTTCTTAATGGCTCTTAAATGCTGTAGGACTCGCTTATGTACAGGAAGAATGGTGCTGCCTACGTACTTTAATCCACAAGGGCACTGAAGCGCATAGACAGCAGAATCTGTTTTGCATGTAAAATGACCTTTTATTTTTTGCGCTTTTTTGGAAAAACCTAAGGCATAACTGGAAGCGTTATTTCCATGCACACAAGCTTTACACTTGGTGCATTTAACAAAACCTTCTTTACGGCTCAGCCACATTGTATTAGACTTAGTTCCTGGTCCCTGGGGTAGCATATTGCTAACCAAAGATTGTTTCAGTGACCTTGCCCTTCAGAAGGTGATCTGCGGCCTGCGCTGTACAAATTTAACGAGGATGGGATCATTGTATATAATATGGCAGTGTTTTTGTAAGGTGTTACTGAATCTACTATGTTGGTTATTGTAGGTAGTAATCATTCTCACTGTATTGTCGTTTTCTTTGATTCTAAGTTGTTTCTTTTTGCTGCACTGAACAAGATCTCTTCCCTGCATTTATTTTTAAGTGTCTATATAAGTACCTCGGTACTGCATTGGAATTACATTGATACTTAAAATAACGTAAAAGAAATATTTGAAAAGATTAAAAATACAGTGTACCACACTATATTTTACAAATATAGTGTATTACTGCATATTTTCAATGTTTTAGTAAGTCCTACAAATTACAGTGCTAAATATAAATATATTTTTTTTAAATTAAAGAATGCTGTTCTCCGTAAAGTGCTGGAAAAATATATATATTTTGAGTCATATAAATACATTTCTCTTACTATCACCACTTTAATAAAGTAGTAATAGGTAGGTAACATTAAAAAATAACTACTACTTACCTATTTTTAATCTGCTACCCTAGCACACAGCAAAAGTTTGCTGAAAACAACATGGCTGCCTTTTATGTTTTGTAAATAGAGCCATTAGCCAATTACTTACTGCACTTTCATCTGCATGTCCTGTGGTATACCACGGCATTATATATAACTAAGTATTTGAACACCTCTTACAGTGTTTATACATACTACCAAAAATGATAATTTACAGCTCATAATATATATTCTTGCCACGGTACAACTTCATCCATTCACCCATTTGCAGGCTACATCTGTTTCAAGTATCACATTCCCCTCTTTGCCAATACACTCTTCTCACCTCCACTGTATGCTATTTCGACCTCGGCAACTCTACTCTATGGCAATCAACTATATAACACTCCAATTCATGCTACTCCACTGTACCCCTCTCCACTGTAACCCCACTCCTCTGTAACCAACTTCACTGTACTCCACTCCACTGTATGTTATTGCACTGTATGCTGTAACTCTGTATTTCACTCCATTCTAGGACACTCCAGTGTATGCCACTCCAGTGTGGGCCCTAAACCCTATGCTAGTCCACTCTACGCTAGTCCACTCTATGCGAGTTCACTCTACAAAACTACACTGTATGCTATTCCATGCTATGCCATTCTACTGTACGCCGCTCCACTCTACAACTCTACTCTATATGCTATTTCACTATATGCCACTCCACTCTATGCCACTGCTGACATCCATTTCCTGCATATTTCCCTGTATACTAATAGCACCATATAGAAATCAAATTTAATCTTAGATTTATTTTACATTATTTCCCCTAACTTCCCCCCTGAATAGGACAAGTGGCTGGCTTACCTGTATCTGATGCCCATCCACTTTGGATAGTATCTTACTCACTCCCTTCCAGAAGGGTGCCAGCGTAGGGAAATCTACAAGCGTGTATTTTGTCTGTAAGTGGGAACTCACACTTCCAGCACCTCGACCCATGTGTGCAAAGTTGTCCAACTTGCGATGGGACCAGTACCCTATGAATTGTCTGGTTCCACTGCTAACATTCAACAGTTTTGAAATTGGAATTCATAGCAGTATCTCTAAATGTCAGGCAGGGCCAGACCCCCCTGTTGCCTTTCTCCTCACTTTTTTTCCATGCCAGCCTTATACTCTTATATGTCCAAATGAAACTATTCACTTTGCCTTGAATCCTGCTTAATTGGGTGCTGGGGAATGTTATTTGCACAATATTAAACAGGAAGGTCAATTTCAGAAGAAATATCATTTTGACAAGATTAACCCTGCATTGATTATCAGCAGCAGGTTTCTTTAGTAAACTCTCGACCTAAATGCTGAATTTCTCCAGATTCTTCCTAAGGCAGTCTCCTAAATTGTGTTATATGTACACACAGATACCTTATCTGTTTCTTCGGATCATGGATTATCTCCTCGTCACTCCAAGTCATAACCTACATCTTGTCTTGGTTGAACAGTGTGAGGAGATACTCCCTAAACCCCCTACTTACCATATGCTCCACCAATGGCTCCCAGGACTTCTTCCAGTCACCCTCTCTTGACCTGTAAAAATAAAGGGACCATGAGAACAAAATGTATACCAACACTAAAAAGGGACTATCATTGTCTCGAACAGAGGGGAGTGGCCAGATCAACCAATCGTGGAGTCCGCAGAAGGGAGAATACAAAGTTTCAGCCGGGAGAGGATGGAACTATCTGGTTAAGGACAAGAGGGCAAGGAGATATGATGGTCCAAGAAGCGAAACGCCAGCTGGGATTGCTGACCAGTACTAAGACAATGCTGAATCCAAGAGGCCCCAGCCTTGTGGAGTGAAGAGTGGTGGACACCCACAGCGGGAGAGGATGAGCGGCAGCAATGCAGGAGAGATGCGGCATAAGCGAGGAAAGGATGGGATAGCTTTGAGAGTGATCGGGTGGTATTGGGACACAGGTAGAATGTGCACAACTTGGTCTTGGGGTTTTGTTTCTCCTCCTCCCTTTTTTTCTCTTTCCTTCGCGTCCGTCACAGACATTTAAAACCCATTCCAGCTTCAGCCTTTATAAGCATTTCGAATCATGGGAGTCTTAGCTTTAGAAAGAGTGCATGCCCTGTTTTTCCAATCACTAATACCTCTTCTAGGGTATTGTATGAAAAGGGGAAGGGTAGGGGAGTGAAACAGCCATCAGGATACCTGCCCCCATAGCAAGGCAGAGGTGAAACATGGAACAACTCCAAGTGAGGAAAGCACTAAGGCCCCTCACAGGAGGGAATAGGCTGCATGCACCTTATTCACTTAAAGTGACAGCTGTTCTGACTATTGGACACCAAACTGTTTCTCTTTTCTTTTGAGCATCCGAGTGGCCCCCTCTTGTTGGACACATAAACTGAAAAAGAAGAAATGAAAAAGAAGCCTCAAAGCCACACCAGAATAACTACTGACAATGCGCTGTTATATTTTACATGTTATAAGAACAATAAAAATACTTCATCATTAGGAAGTACATACAGCCTCCTCACCTATTTTTCTGCCGAGCCCTCCCACAATTGGATAACCAGAAGATGTTCACAACATTTTGTGTGTGTTCTTCTAATTTAAGAATTGAATAATTTGAGTTGTTTGTATATAGCAAGAGGTCATCTGCATATAATACCAACTCCACCAAAAACCCAAATGCCTTGAATGGAACAATGGTGTTTTCAGCCTTAATCAGTTGATCAAAAGGTTCTATATAGAGATCAAATAGAAAAGGTGAATGCGGGTAACTCTGTCTAGTCGCTAAGGTAATAACAAAGATCACTGTTAATGCCCCCTTAACTATGACCCTTGCAGATGTTGCTTTTTATAGAGCTTGCGAAGTTGTGATGATACCTTAATTAAATTCAATCTTTCCTCAAATAAGCCCAGTTGACTCTATCAAATACCATAGCGGCATCAAGGGCCACAACTGTCATTGGAATGTCCAATGCTTCTGTAATATCTATTGCTCCAATCAACATATGCATATATATTTATAGTTGCAGTTTAAAAGTAAAATTGGTCTTTTGGACTCTGCCTTTTTACGTCCTTATTTGACATTAAAATCGGCACAATGATGGCTTCATATTATCTGGGAGGAATCTCCATAATTTTAATGTCTATAAAGTTAAACCATTTTTTAAATTCAGGGATCAAAGTGTCCTAATAAATTGTTACACTGTGCCAACAGTCCATCCGGTCCTGCCACTATACCATTTATAAAACTTGCAATCTGTCTATTGATTTCTTCTTCAGTAAATTCAGAACCCAGGGCCGCAGCCTGTTCCCTGCTTAACGTTGGAAGTTGTCTATCTTGCAATCATATCTTTTTAACTCATCTACATCTGGGTTGGTATCTTCCACATATAGTGCTCCTAAATACTTCACCATCCTAGGTACATGTTAAAACTGGCCCTATCCCAGATTCAATTAAGGTATCTATAAGATTCCTAGATCTATCTGCCTTGGTCTTCCAAGCTAACAAATGTTCACTTTTTTCCCCATATTCAAAATGTAGCATGTTAATTACTTTCCATCCATCTCGCATCCTCTTAGTCAGCCTCGCCTTGTACTCACCTTGCATATTCTCATATTCTGCTCGTAGAGTTGACAAATTACTGGATTCAGATGCATAACAGGCCTGGATTTCTCTTTCTTTCTTTTGAATATTATCTACCAGCATCTCACCCTCCCTGTGAGACTCTACCCTCTGTTTATATGAAGCTTAACATATTATGCCTCTAATATAAGTCTTGTGTTTGTCACAGATGATCAAACATCCATACGATCCTCTGTTTTGATCAAAAACCCCTTAGTTTTGTCAATCAGCTCCCTATAGATATCATCATCAGCCAGTAGAATCCTATTTAGAGTCCACATCTTCCTACCTATAGCCACGGGGAGTTCCAGACACAAAGCCACAGTGGAGTGATTCAACAATAGGGTTGAGAGATGGGTGATTGACTCAACCATATCTTTGATAGCTCCATCTATAAGAAAATAATCATTTTGGGAATGATGCCAATATTTTTTACAATAAAAAGTGTACCTATTCTGTGATCCAGCCATTTTCCGCCAGACATCCACTAAATTTGAATCCCTCATTTTATCATACAGGTTAAGGCCCATTTTAGAACAATTTATATTTTGAAGTCCTGTCTTTACCTTTATCTAAGACAATATTGAAGTCCCCTCTAATTTGTCCGTAGCCCTCGGAGTCTAGTAGACTATATTCCAGAATATTTAAATATGTTCAGTCATCACAATTGGGGTCGTAGTAAATGGCTCATGACCATTTTAACTTAGCGATCCCTAGAGAAGTGACTAACCACCTCCCTGCATCATCTGTTTTATCATTTAATAACCTGACACCTGATTGTTTCCTTATTAGTATTGCCTTCCCTTTCATGCTACCCTGTTGCTATGAACGGATAATATCTTGTAACCAACTGCAATTACTAAAATATGCCTTACAATCTGTTCTCTCCAAATGGGTTTCTTTTAACATAATGATCTGCGCCCCATTAGGTTTTAGATGATCAAAAATTATATTCTGTTTTTTCCTTGACTTCAGGTCATTCACATTCCAGGTAACTACAGTTGTCTTGAGCCCCCAAGCATTCATCCATGGCCTCCAGTTATTCTTTCCCATCTTTGTCTCACCTTGGGCCCCCCATGTTTTAGCTGAAAAAGATTTGCAAGATATTCCTTACATGTTTCCTGGGGATTACCACTTATAAAAAATATTTCTCCCTGTATGCTCCCCACCGCGCCCCCCCTGAGGAAACCCCCTACTTTAACTGGTGCCATTCTTGACATTTAGGAACCTCGAGTAGGGGATGACCTATGTATATTCAAAGAAAAATGTCAAAACCCTGCCACCTTGGTTCCACTCTTGAATGTGAGCATTCCTACCCTTTAAGAACTCACTCTCATGTTATTGATTAATTCATCTACCTCCGATGTCGCTCTCAAATTGAACATTTCATTTTTCCATGTTATTCTTAGAATGGCATTTGAAGTCTTGTTCCAAACTTTTGCAGTTCTTCCTTCCCTAGTTTCCAATGTCTCTGCGCAGTTAGCCAACCTATATCCGACCTGATCTGATAGGCAAACCTTTTGTATGTTAAAGATTTAGGGGTATATCATCAAGGACCGGCGATAATTATCACTAAGCGCTCTTAGCGCTAGGATAATTATCGCCGGGTAATGTGGAATTTTATTGCTGAGATAGCGTGCTGTTAGCAATGCTTATCTCAAAAGCGATAAAATTCCAAGCGCTAACTGCCAAACGTGAGATTATCGCTGGAAATCCAGGGATAATCTCAGAGAGTTTGGCAATAGCTTGATGATAGGGCAAGGCATACTTAGCCATGATATCCACCTTCCTTAGGATATCATGGCTAAGTCACTCTTGTAGCAGGCGTAAGGAAAGTAGCGATAACAGAGGTTATCGCCACTTTTCTTGCTGCTATGCCTCCTAGCGTGAGGCTTGATAATAGGACAAATGTTGCTTAGCGACATTTCTCCCGTTATTCTGGAGAGGAACGCCCACTTTGCATCTCATTAGAGATGCAAAGCTGGGCATTAAGGGAAAGGGCGAAGAAGCATGGATTCACGCGTTAGCGTGTCCTTGCTAATACGGCGTTAAAATTATCGTTGATGATGTCCCTTATTCCTTAGTACATGATGTAAAATTTGCTCTTCCAATGGGTAGGTAAAAGAATTGCCAAAATCATCTTAGCGGCCTCTCAGTTAGAGTTCTGTTAAGAAGGGGACTCAATGGACTCTTTGGATTTCTGTCTCTAGATTGATTTTAGGTTCATCCTCCAGTGCTCCACTCCTCAGTAGTCTAATTACAAATCCTTGTAGGTCATTAGCGTCTATGTCTTCTGGATTTTTCACCAGTCTTAGGTTGTTCCATCTGGAGTAATTTTCCTGTCTCTTGACATCTTCCTTAAATGACCTGTTTTGTTGTTTTAATTTCCCTATCTCCACATTATTTTGATTGACTCAGTCCATACTCTCGTACAGAACCCGTATGCGCTCAGCCAGTTCATACAACTTAGACTCCAGCGCATGCCACAATCCTCCTATCTTTTTATTATCTGAAATCGAAAATCTCTGTGTGATTTCAGACTTGAGGCCCAAGAGAATGCCCTCTACAAAATGTCTGCGTTACCCATTTCAATGATCTTATCTAACTCTGCCACTCCATCCATCCTCCATCCACTTTATTCTGTGTGTCAGTCATGTGCACCTCTAGAACAAGTACACCTCTCCTGCTTCTGCAAGTATATCAAACCTATTCACAGTGAGTATTAAAAGGGGGAAACAACATTTACATTGCGGATTTTGCTCCGCGATGCAAACACAACGCGGTCGTTACAACAACCATGTTGTCACAATGCACTACCTTGTCGTTACAATGACTTGCATTAGATGGCGCTCTAGGATAAGGAATAGTATGATTTACTATTCCAACACTTTCCCTAGTGTTGCACACACTGAAGTTGGAATAGTAAATCATACTATTACTAAGACCACCGTGCCACCACTTCTTCTCAAACTGGATACAACCGGATAACAAAGTAATCCAAGAATCTGTGAAACAAACAGAACTGAGAGATCAAATAGAGGATAAAAGACACACAATGAAATGGGACCACCTAGTTATAGTAAGATGTGGTGAGAATAAACAAGTTATAAATAAAGCCCAGCAAGTATTTGAAGAACACATCAAAAAGGAATTTCCAGTTAAAGGGCCGGTACAAATAATTTTCAAACCAGTATATGATTCGCGAGGTGAGCAAGACACGCTGAATAGAGGTAATCTTCTTTGCCTCTTTAAATCGATCCCATCATTAGCTAATGTGTCATCTAACGACATTGAATGTGTTGGATTCTTACAAAATCCAGAAGGTTCACAGTCATTAACAATAATAACTGTTACATCTCCCTCTACAGCGGAACTAATTATGGCCTTGCATGGAAATGATAATCAATGACAAAATAATCAACAAGATATGTCTAAAAAACTAAGGAATGAAAGCGAAAGAATAACAATCTGCTCATGGAATAGAAATGGATTAAGTAAAAAGTTAGATAACACTAACCAAACTACAATATTTAATTCCTTTCAGATCATCTTACTGCAGGAGACATGGGCAACTGACCCTTTTCTTCTACATGTATATAAAGGGTACTTTGAGCCTGCGATTAAGCAAAACAAATACGGTCGCCCCTGTGGTGGTTTAGCAATATTTATATCAATTGTCCTGAAAGTGGAACACAAGCAGCTGGTTACGAATAAATGTAATGTCCAAACGGTAATGTTAAGTTATAAAACGAATGATCATGAAAAATCTTTAATGCTGGTCAATATATATATTCCCCCTACATTGAACTCAAGGAAGAATATGTGTGCTACTCTTACCAGTTACCTACTGGAACAAATGATGGATCATCCTTTTGTAGACTTTATATTTACGAGAGACTATAATTTAAATCTGTTAGTACCTTTTACAAGAGACAACATTACACAGTCACAAGACCATGGAAAAAATTAGATGAGCATAAAACAGAAAACTAATAACTATCATATTTTGTAAATCCTTAATGTAATGCATTTTATCATATATATTTCATTCAAAAGATTTACAGAATTTTAAAGATTTGTTGTTTTATAAATTGTATATAATGGACTATTATATGAATTTGTATTATTGTAAGATTTTAATTAATCAAACAATAAAGGATACTCAGTAAGTCCAGCGCGCCATCTAGCACAAGTCGTTGTAGCGACTTGCGTTGTACAGGTAGTGCATTGTGACCATGCGGTCGTTGTAACGACCACATTGTGTATGCATCGCGGAGTAAAATCCGCGATGTAAAGACATAATATCATTAAAAGGCCTAATAATCCATCTGTTATTCCCTCCCAAGTGGGGTACAGGCCTGTTCTGATCTAACTTTCTCTGCTCTGTCCTCTGGTGCCTTTTTGGACTGCCCATCCTTCTTACTCTTCTCCATGATTTTAAAAAGGAGTTTAGCGAGGGGGTTGGTTTCTTCAGTTTCGTTACTGTTTTCACTATGGTCTTATTTGGTGCTCTACATGAATTAAGAAATTATCTTTTTATCAGTGTGTACTGAACA
Source organism: Triturus cristatus (assembly GCF_964204655.1). Lineage (NCBI taxonomy): Eukaryota > Metazoa > Chordata > Amphibia > Caudata > Salamandridae > Triturus > Triturus cristatus. The sequence continues at coordinate 615,058,423 of NC_140580.1, forward strand.
GAGGCTGCACCTTTATTTAGTTCCTTTACAGAGGCTCCCCCCCCCCCTAGTGCCCTTTCCATACCTGCTGAGTGCAGCAAATATTTGGTTCTGTTAGGCGGGTTATTTGTGGTATTAGGCACTGACATTATATTGACAGTAGGCGTTCCCTCCCTTTGTTTTGGCTCATTGCCTGCTCTTGTGCTTGGGTGCTTCTCTTTTAACTGCTTGCCAATATAGAGCCCCTCCTTCCACCTCATTAATACACACACTAGTGGTTGTGTATACCTGTGAATTCAAGGCCTGTTGCTCCCCTCACTCTCTTAACATCTGTGAAGCAAAATTATTTAGCCTTCCAGGCCACTCGTTATCTGCCAGGCCAACTCTCTGACTTCCTTTTCCATTAAGCAGATTGTTGAGACACTCCCTCTCTGCCTGTGCTGGCTCTGCCAACAATCCTCCTGAAACCATGATATCCTGACTTATCCAGTTTTACCTGTGCGATCCCCAGCATGCGTGAACCCAATTTTGAAGTTGTCCTTTGAAACAATGTGTGACACTTTTACATATATGAGACTCTTACTGCCACCGGTCTTGGAATGCCAATATCAACTTTAAAGTTGTTCCAAGATATGCTGTCTGGCATTTATGTGATTGTGGGAGTTTCTGCTTGAGTCCTTTGGTGTCCCCGTTATATACATTTTGCGTCCTGATGATGACCCTGCTTTAAATACCTATGCTTAGGGGTCGAAATGTTGACAAATAACATATGTTGACTTTCTTTTTAAGTATTTGATGGTGGATATCAACACTCGTTTCAAACATTCTATTGTCATTATTAGCCACATGTATATATTTTTGTACATAGCACAAATTCACTTTTTATTCACCATATATCACTCTCATCACACGGTCACTTTTTAGGAGCTCCTTGTATAAGTATTATACTAAACTGTCTGAATCGATTTATATATTCATAAATGGGATGTGTATAAACAAAATGTACTAAATCTATAACTGAAAACTACTAATTTGAAGGGTTTTCTTCTATCCCTGGTATAACACTATTGCTCAGGAAGTCAAGGGCTGCATTTCCCCCATGGGGACCATTGTTTAATAACGATTCCCCTGAGGCTTACACATGCCACAGCCAATTGGACGTGCTGCAGTGAAGCTGATGCACTACTCCAAAGTAGACCTGAAAGAGAAGGTTGCAGGTAAGTAGATGGCAACGGGCACTTCAATATTACCAAAAAGAAGTAATCGGAAGTTACTAAGTGGTGCAGGCATTGACAGGCTATTTACATGGCCGGCACCTCTCTCTGAACTCCCAAGACAGACGCTACCTGCCACCAAGTTCCTGCGCAGTCTACTACACTTCACTCTATGCTATTCCATTATGTCACTGCTCTCTATGGCACTCCACTGTATGCTATTCCACTATAAACCACTACAAACTACAGGCTAGAAGAACAACAATTTTGCAACTTTCAAAATCAGTCACAAATAAGTTTGCGAACAAAAGAGTGATGTTTTGTCATGTACGAATGCCATTCACTAACATAAATAAGTGTTGTAACCTATTTGCGACTCAGTATTTTTGTGACTGTTATTTGCAAGTCACACATCTTATGTGCGAGGCTTTCGCAATTAGCGACTAGTTGCAAAAACACCTGTTTGCACATGAAATTTAGCACAAATTAGTTTCAGGTGGTAACTGTGTGCAATCTATAAAAGTTCATCCAGAATGTACCATGCGTTTTCACAATGGCTGCTCATTATGTGTCTGTGAGGAGGATGCGACTGCTGACTGCTCAGCAGAGGAGGAGGAGGAGGAGAAGACAGGAGAGGATATTTTTTGAACAAGGTGTACCATTTTCTAACAGAGGATGAAATCTTTGAAAAATACAAGCTAAGTAGTGCAGTGATATTAGATTTAAGTGAATTTCTGAAAATACATCTCAAAAGTAGTACACTGCACAGCAGTTCCATCACCATCCATGTGCTGGTGATGTGCTCACTGCACATTTTGGCCTTAGGCAGCTACCAGGGAGTGATTTTTGTGTCTGGGGATGTGTCATTAAGTGTCGTGTCATGTTTTTTCAGACGTTTCCAGATGACATGCTCTTAAATTAAACATCAACAGGTACATGTACCTACCCAGGAATGCACAGGAAATCCAAAATAAAAAACATAAACGTTTACAGGGTGGCCAAATTCACCCATGTCTTAGGGTGTGTTGATGGAATACATGTTCCTATTTCCCCTCCAGCCCATATAGAATATCTGTTTCAGAATAGGAAAAACTCACATGCCACCAATATTCAAGTTGAATGTGATGCACATAATGTATTTACTTATATACGGGCAAAATACCCAGGAAGCACCCATGGCTCATACATCTTCAGCCACAGTGGAATACACCTATGCCTGGAAAGAGAAGAGTTTGAGGATTGCTATTTATTATGTAATGTGATGCTGCACAATGAAACATATGAATGTGACCACAAAATTTCTGATTTTGCCATGCTCACACTTCTATTTTTTGTTCCGGGTAGCAGTGCCTATGTGTCAAGGTATTGGATACTGACTGCATGCCTAGCCCCAGAAAACCATAATGAAAAGCAATGCAAAATTGCTCATTGATGCACCAAGGCAGTGATCAAATGAACATTGGCAAGCTAAAATCATGATTTCGGTGCCCTCACATGAGTGGGGGTGCACAACAGTATGTTCCTGAGACAGCCTGCAAAATTATAGCACCATGTGCCATGTTGCACAATATAGCAACCAGAAGCGAACTACCCATAACTTTGGAGGACACTGATTCTTAAGAGGAAAATCCTGAACCATCTCTTCAGCAGCCTCAAGATCAGAGTCCAGCAGTACAGGGTTGGCGTCAATGGGATCACAGTGCAACACATTATTTCTAAAGGTAATATCTATGTAACAGTGCTCTCACTGAAATGATGAAAGCAGAGTTAATGCAGGAAACTAAAGCAACCTTTAATGTCAGGCTACTATATACATTGTTTACGTTTGAAACTGTATTACATCCAAGTAGTTAATAAAGGACAAGCAAATACTTGTTACATCACTAAAATAACAACAACTTTGCCAAATGATTAAACAATATGATGTGTTCTTCACTGCCTTCTGTGGCTACGTCCAAAATGGCCTACCCCAACTTGTTCTCCAGCCGGAGTACGGGTACTGCTGCGCCCCAGAGCACATGCATCACTGGCATAGATGCTGCTAACACTTGAGATGTCCTCACCATCATGAGGGGCATCTCCAACACCAGCTGCTATTTGTGTGTTTTCTTTTGTAGCACTTCAACTGCAGATGTGATCTGCCCTAGCCCCTAGGAACACCACCACTAAAGTGTCCCGTTTCTACCTGCAGGGTAACTGTTCTCCTGGATAGGGTGAAAGTGGCATTGTCCAAACAACCAATAGAACATCCATTCTAGTTGCAGCACTTTGGTCTCAATTCCTTTGATAGGCATGGTCATTCCTCATGTGCTGGAATAATGTGTCTATGGTGGAGGTGAGGCTGTCTATTTTGGTGTTCATGGTTGGCGATTGTGTCCCAGTGTCCCTGTGTTGTCATGGCCAAATGACATGCATTGCTGCATGTTCTGCATCTTTCTGTTCATGAGTTTCAACTGCTTGTGTTGCAGAGGTTGACTTTAAATCATGGACTCTCAAAGTCTCCAAATAACTCTGTTGTGGCTTTTGGATCTACAGCATGATGTGCGTCACTGTGCTGACTCCCCACACACCCTGGAACAAACTGATGTTGTTGCCTTACACATGAGTGCAGGATGGGACTGATAGGCAGAGTGACTTTGTTATCCTCCGTTAATGTTGCCTGTGGTGACAATGAGGCAGTGCTGCATTAAGCTGGAATGGTGCTTCTGTGACTGGCATTGGGAATGAGTTCTTCAGCTGATGTGTTTCAGTCCTACATTCCTTCCACATTGGTGTCATCACTATGTTCCTTAGGGAGATCTGTGGGAAATAATGAAATTCTGTTTGCTTGCTGATATGATGAGATATTAATGTGTATGTTTTGAAAGCAGTACCCCAATAAATATATAGCTGTAACTCCTGTGCTGGGTTTTTGATTACATGTGCCATAATGCAATATAAAGGTAAATTTGTGACTAACTTATGCAACAACTGTCTGATGTATGCTACAGTTCGATGTGGACTTGGACAGAAATAGATGTAAGGTCTGAGATGTGAGGATAACAAAGAATTCACACTTACTTTGTGAGGTTCTAGATGCTGAGGTGTCAATGTTCCTGATTCCCACAACAACCTCAGGCTCCAGGGTGGTCTCAACCATGGTCTCTAGTGCAGTGGGAAAGGGGTACAGTTGGGGGACCACCTCCAGTTGCCCAGGACTTTGAGAGTTGTTTTGTCACTTTTTCTTTTGTACGCAAGCTGAGGTCATACCACCTCTTCCGGATCTTATTGATGGAGTGGTAAGTGAGTCCCACAGCATTCCTTTTTTGTTGCATATCTTTCCATATCTTTTACTTTTCAGAGTCTGGGACCTCACAGTTGTCACATCACTCCAGTCAGGATCTGCAATTCCTTTTCTGAGAAGTTAATTTTCCTTTTTCTGCCTCCTGCTACTTTTTTCCACTTTAGCTGGCCATCCATGCCAATGGAACTTAGGGGTTATGCTAGCTGTGCTGGAAATGGCAGCTGCACTCCACATTCACTCAGGCTGGGCTACAGGCAGGTACTGTGAGGCACTTCCTGGTTCATGTGTGATTACCCATGACCAGAAGGTGTCTGTCTGCTGTTGCATTCATAATTTGCAATTCCAGTCGCAATTTTAGAAATTGCTAATGACAATTTCCCAAACTGTGATGAGACTGAGCAGCCACTTGCAATTTGTGGCCTCAAATTGTACATACCTACAGAATTGAGATTTCTTAATTGCTATTTGCAGAGATTAGCAATTAGGAAATCACAATTCTTTACATTCGTACATTTAGCCCTACCTCACTCCACTCAGCTCCACTCAATTCTACTCCACTGTATGCTATTCCACTGTATGCCACTCCCCTCTACCACAGTTCACTTTATGTCAGTACACTCTACACCACTCTACTGTACACTATTCCACTCTTGGCAAGTCCACTCTACACCACTCCACTGTACACCACTACACTCTACACTATTCTACTACACTCTATCCCAATCCGCTCTATGCCATGCCACTCTCTGCCACTCCATGCCACTACACTCTACAGCACTCCACTGTACCCCACTTCACTCTATGGTACTCCACTATATGTTTTTCTACTGAAAACCACTCCACTCTATACCACCCTAATGTGCAGTATTCTACTGTACGCCACTTCACTGTACACCACTCCACTTTATTCCACTGTACGCTATTCTACTGCACACTATTCCACTGTATGCCACTCCACTCTACCAAACTGCAGTCTATGCCACTGCATTCTACACCACTCTACAGAATGCTGTTTCACGGTACACCATTCCACTCTATGCCACTCCACTGTACGCTATTCTACTGTACGTCACTCCACTATATGCCACTCCACTGTGTGCCACTATACTCTGTTTGACTCCACTGTATGCCACTCCAGAGTAAGCTGTTCAGTATACTGTACCGCACGCTATTCTACACCACTCCACTCTACACTATTTCACTCTATGCCACTCTGTTCTATGGCACTCCACTCTAATCCACTCTAGTTTACGTTATTCCACTTTATACAACTCTACGCCACTCCACTGTATGCTAATCTACTCTACGTCACTACAGTCTACCTCACTCCACTCTACACGGCTCCACTCTACACCACTCCATTGTACTGTACACTATTCCATTCTATGCTACTCCACTCGATGCCACACCTCCCTATGACGCTCTACTCTCCGCTATTCCACTGTATGCCACCCAGCTCAATCACGTTCTACTGTATGCCATTGGACTCTTCACCACTGCACTGTATGCTATTCCACTGTACATTATTCCACTCTATGCCACTCTACTCCACTCCACTCTATGCCACTCCACACTACATTATTTCACTGTATTCCACTACACTCTAACTCACTACAAAGAAATCCACACACCTCTAAGGCATTCCAATCCATGCTACCCCACTGCGCCCTATTAAACTCTACCTCACTCTACTTTATGCAACACCACTCTTCGCCACTCCACTGTATGCAATTCCAGTGTACGCCACTACACTCTATGCTATTCCACTCCACACCACTCTACTGTACCCCATTCCACTCAATGCCACTCCACTATACACTATTCAGTCAAGTCAAAGCAAGCTTTATTCGGTGCAAGTATATCACCATAAAAGCAGAAGATAAAAACATCACATTAAAGTAGATGGGGATAATGTACAAACAAATTTGAGCAGCAAAGGATCATAGTCAATGGTTGCAAGTACAGTTCAGATTCACATAGTAAATTGTGCAAATAGGCAAAGTAGCGCACAACTTTGTGTGCGAAAGGTGCAAATGCATATCCCTAGGTGAAATACAGTACAAGATAATCGAAAGATGCCCTATGAGGTGTAAGTTCTGAAAGTCCATTGTGCCTTTGTAGTAAGATATAAAAAATGCACAAAGCATAATAAGCAACAAAGCCTGCCTTAAGATATAATACAAAATAATTTGAGCAGTCATGGGTCCTAACAAGCAATGTGTGAAATGGCTACTTGCGCTCTTCCAGCTAATACCATGACAGTCCTTTTAAATATAAGTTTGTCGTTCTTCATTATGTTACCATTGGTCTTTATACATAGCTCCCAGAGGAGAACATTCATGATCTTGAGGTACAAGATACAATAATTATATAATGGTTAAAATTAGATAAAAGTTTAAGAAGTATTAATTAGATTATTCCATCTAATGACAACATTTCAGTAAAATCGGTTTGACCATAAAACATTATCACTTCAGGAGGGCTTATGATAATTTTTTCATTTGTTACGCTTGTGCCATGCGCAGCCTAAGTACTTGGCCACACCGCAAACCAATGATAGAGTACCATTGGTTTTTAAAATTCGAAGGGCGACCAAGTGCTTAGTGGTCCTGAGGTTTCTGCAAACTGGTTTTAACCATCTAGCTCTTGCCGGTTTATATGCTGGGCAAGCAAAGAGAAAGTGGGCAAGACTTTCATCCGGGGCGGGGCAACATGGGCATGATTGTGAGAGAGATTTTGATGAGCTCCATTTGGCTGTGTACGAGTTTAAAGGTAAGGAGCCTATTCTGAATTGGATAAACACAGTTCTATCTCTCGGTGCTTGGATAAACTCCAAGTATGGTTCATAGCAGCTATATTGTTTGTGGGAAAGGTACTCCTCGGTTAATTTCCCCAGAAGGGGGGATCTCAATTCCCGTTCTGCTACCCAATTCCAATATAACAACTTGAGGTCCTCTTTAGGAGGAGGGATCTGACGTGCCCATGCCCCGGACAGCCCTAGATCAGTTAGCAGTTTCTTGAGATTGGTCAGCCATTTGATTTTGCTGCCCGTGTCTAATGTCAAAACCTCTGTTAGTGCGGCTGCATACCCAGATAGCTCCGCCGAAGACGTGCCCAGAAAAACAGGGTGCGGGATCTGGCAATGTCACTAAATGAACGTCTGCCCATATCGAATAAAATTGGTTTCAAAGGGGTGCTAGTGGGAAGTGAGACTAGCTCTCTATAAAATTTGTGTTCGGACTTGGAAATGTCGTCAGTGTTCTTGAAGCCCCAAAGCTCCGCACCATATAAAGCCGAGCTCACTGCTTTGCTCTCATAGACTGCCAGGGCAGGGGCTATCGGCTTGCTCAATGAAAGGGTCTGTGCTTTCCTAATGGCTCTTGCCGCACGCTTGTGGTTTAATAGCATTTTATCTAGATGATGTCTCCAGTTCATCTTATCAGAAAGTCGAACCCCCAGATAATCGAAGGTTTTTACTCTCTCTATCTGGTTTCCATCCAAGGTGGGACAAGATCTAGAGTGTTTACGAGAGCTAAAAACCATAAACTTTTCTACTTTATGCCACTCCTCTCCACGCCACTCTACTATACAGTATTCCACTGTATGCCACGCCACTCTACGCCACTCCCTTATATGCAATTCTACTGTACGCCACTCCACTCTATTCCACAGCATTTTACACCTCACCACTGTATGCTGTTTCAATGTACTCCATTCCACTCTGCGCGACCCCACTCTATGCCACTCCACTGTATGTCACAACACTATACACCACACCAGTCAACGCTATTTCTTGTTACACAAATCCCCTGTATCCAACACCATTCGTCACCTTTCCAATCTATGCCACTCCACTGTACGCCTGTCCACTATATGCTATTTTACTGTATGCAACTAGACTCTATGCCACTAAACTCTATGCTATTTGACTCTACACCAGTCAATTCACCCCACGTCACTGGATGCCACTCCCCCTCACGCTATTCCACTAGACGCCTCTCCATTGTACGCCACTCTGATATGTGCCAGTGCACTGTACTCTGTAGTGTAGTTCCTACTTCCCTAATAGGCTCTGCGCATTGGAATAATATACCCCATAGATTTGGCATAGGACTGAGGTCAGTATGCCCCTATCGAGAATTTTAAACTTAATTAATTTGTGCCAGCTAACTCAGAGGCCACTCGAAACTCCTTGTAAACAAGAAGGGAGTAGGTTCTGGCAACCACATTAGCATGACAACTTTGTTTCCCTTTAGAATCGGAACACTCTCAGAATCGTGGAAACAACAGATAACAGTTTCACTCAGCTAATCGTGCATGCTTAGTTTCTTCAGAGTTACACAGAAAGAATAGACAGGCGTTTCAATAAAAGGATATATTCTACAGTCTTGTTTCTCGTGTAAGAGATATGAGCTGTTACAATCGTAAGACAGTATGCAAGATATATTATGTACAGCGTAAGCAGTAGAAAGAAATAATACTGCACTAGCATTATCTTTTAGCTATGACACATATATTCATATACATAAATAACATAAGATAAAAATGTGAGTACTTATAAGATGCTTCTCTAACTATTTCTACTCCAGTGTACCTAACCTAAGTGTAGTACAAGGTAAGAAGTAGGTGATGTATTCTATAGTATGGTAGGCTATAGTATGGTATGCTATAGTCTGGTATGCCAAGTCTAGTATGCCAAGAGTCCCTCTAGGCTCTAGTCAGCTCCATACCTTGAGAATGAGAGAGGTGGGAATCTCTTTCCGGGTCTCGAACTCTAACACCCCGTGAAGGGAGTCAGAACACTGGAAGCTGGATTCTCTGCAAGCAGGGATGAAAGTGTCTCTTGTCAGTGCGTCAGGCCGGGACACGGGCTCCTCTAAAGTCGAGGTCTCCTCCTACTTGCTTGGGCAAGGGAAGGTATATTTATACCTGGTAGGTGCCTTGGAATGTTAGCATTGACGTAAAGTAGGGCAGAGGAAGACGTCAGGAATGAACCCTTAAGGAATAGCGGGTCATGCATAATAAATGAGTTCTTGGGGAAATCAATAATCCTGTGCTAGGGGAACTCCCAAGAACGTAAGGGTCTGGTTTCTAGGAACTCGTTGTGACGTTGGGGTGGACGAATGTAGGTGACCGTGCCTGTATTTGGACAACATGGCTAATGCCTAAATAAGGACTGGGATCTTATGCCTATATAAGGGCGAATTGTGCCTATATAAGGACATGTTTCAGGAAAACCTATATACGGACACCTAAAGTGGAATACAACAACGCCTCTCCACTCTGTGCCACTCTACTGTACAACACTCCACTCTACCCTACTCCACTGTACGCTATTTCAATGTATGCTAGCCTGTTGTATGGTATTCCACTATATGCCACTTCCCTGTACGACATATCCCTGTAAGCTATTTCGCTGTACGTCACTCCACTTTATCCCAGTCTATGCCACTCCACTCTAAACTACTCTGCTGCACACTATTCCCCTGTATGCCACTCCAACCCATACCACTCCAGTCTACTGTACTGTACCACACTCTACTCTGCTCCACACCACTCCACTGTACAAGACCATAATCCAGTTTGTGGTACTCTACTCCACTTCACTCCATTACATTTTGTGACACTGTACACTCAATCCACTAACCAACACACCACTCCACTTTACAACACTTACTCCACTGTATTCTACGCCAGTCCACTCTACTCTTCTCCACTCCACACCACTCTGCTTTACAAGACACTACTCCACTCTAAGCTATGCCACTCCACTGTACTCCGCTCTAGTCTACTCAACTGCAGGACAGTTTAACCACTCTATGCACTATACAACATTCCCCTGTACACTGCTCCATTTTACCACATTCTACACCATTCTATGCAACTCAACTGTACAAGATTCTACTACACTCTGTGCCACTATTCCAAACTGTACTCCACTCTATTCTCCTACACTACTTTGTACAACCCTCTACCCAACTCTATACCCATACACTTCATTGTACAACACTGTTCTCCAATCTACAACACTTTCCAACACTCTACGACATACCACTCCACAGTCCTACACTCCACTCCAATTTATGACAGTTTACTTGACTTTACACTGCATCAGTCCACTCCAATACACTGCATGTCATTGTACTATACAAAATGCCACTGCACTCTATGACACTTTGGTCTACTATATGCAACACCACTCCACTCCACCCTACCACACTCCACTCCCAAACCATTCCACTGTATGCCACTACGCTGTATGCCAGTCCACTGTATGTCATCCCACTCCACTCTACTCCACTCTTCAGCACCACACACGACAAAAGTGCACTGTAAGCCATTCTCCTCCACTCTATTGTACCACACTCCACATAATGACAAGCCACTCAACGACAGTAAACTCTACAATTTCAAACATATTTTTTCAAACTATTGAAATTCAATGAAAAAACAAAAGTTAAACCTTTGTTATAGTTAGGAGATCTTTATTTATTCTGTCCATAGAAATCAAACTTAAACTGCACAAATATTACACACTTTACACTTATAGTTATACCTTTATTTATAATTTACACATCACTTTTACATTACTATTTTTACATTATTTATTCTTCATCTACAGGTTAAACCTAAAGTACCCAAAAATATAATATTATAAACTTATAATTATAACTTTAATATATAATTTACGTTACACATTCATTTTATTATAACTTGTGTGCATCCATACACAGTGTATTCAACTCAACAGCCAAACTACATTACCTATAACTAACCACTCCACTGTGTTTCCACAAATAATATGATGTGGATGTCATAACTGTTATTATGATACTATTATTTTAAATGGTATACGTGATATAATATAAAAGGGTATAATCAATACAAGGACATGGTGCAAGATCTATTAAAGCTTATTTATGCTTCATCAAAAATCATTTAAGTTCACCAATTATGCAACGCCCACAACTCACTCCATAACACACATCACATGCCATCCTCAGTGTACCCCTTTGCCAATGACACATGAAAAATGGGGTCTACCAAGAGCAAAATATGGCAGACCACTTGAGTTATGCTTAAGTTATGTTTTGCAATGTATGTGGTGCATAGCTATAGCTTTTAACTGTGTTTTTAAGTTAACTTTTATGTTTTTTTGTTAATGAATTTAATTCATCTGCTATGTCAATCAATCAATCAGTGGATTTGAAAAGCGCACAGCTGCCAAAAGTTTCCTTATGCTCAGACACAAGACAGGAACCAACAGTCAGATGGGCAGATTAATCCATGTCAAGAAAGCCAAGTCTTCAGCTGTGATTTAAACAAGCTCTCCTTCTCCAGGCACAATAGAGCAACAGGAAATGAGTTCCAAGCCTTGGCAGCGAAAACCAAACAAGAGCGTCCACCCCTAGTTCCAAGGCGAAACCGCAGACAACTTAGTACTAAAGCCTGTTATGGCACCCCTAGGCTGGCAGTTTCAAACTCTTTTACAAATGTATTTCAAGGGTCTAAGAGATGAAAAGCACAAAAAAGAATGGCTAAGGATTTGCAAATAATACGCTATTTATTAGGAAGCCAGTGCAGCTTTCTCAGGAGAGGAACTGTGATTGCCTTTTGGGAAGTTCCAAAATTAATCGGGCAGCTGCATTATGCACAGTCTAGAGGCGATTGAGCCGATATGATGCCAAACCAAAATAGAGGGTATTAGCATAATTAAATTTGAAGGTGATGGAAGCATGAACAATGGTTTTCTTCGTGTCCAGCGAAACAAATTCAAAAATTGTCTTTAAAGCCCGAAGCGTGGCAAAACAAGAACCTACCAGAGAAGAGATCTGATGACCAAAGGAGAGAGAATTATTAAACTTTTGGAGAGAGGAATTGACCCTACGGTTAGGGCGGTCGACCTAGAATCTGGGGAACCGGGTTCGAGTCTCGGCAATGACGCTGAACATCCTGTGATTCTGGGCAAATCACTTAATCTACCTGTGCCTAACAAAAATTAATGTGTCCTCATGTAACGCAACAGGTGCTATGTAAAGCGCTCTGATACAAGATACCTTCGGGTCAAGTTTGCGCTTTATAAAACGCCGTAAAAATAAAAAACGTAATCCCTAAGGGAATTATTTTAGTTTAGCCCCTTGTGCTGCTGGTGCATCACTTTTCATATGGGAAAGTGATATACCAGCAGCACAATGTGCTTGTAAATACTTCCCTACGTTTTTTTTCCACCAGTCATTGGACCACTCGGAAACAGAATAGCTAAAGAGCAGAATCTCAGTCTCCTTTGAACAATTCATGTTCTTCCAACTTACCATCTCTGACAGGCACCTTTCAAATATGGCTGGCTCAATCGAAGCCTTTTTCCCAAAGGAGAAGATAAATTGGGTATCATCTGTGTAAGAAATCACTTTAATCCCAAACTTCTAAATAAGATGGGCAAGGAGCATGATGTAAATATTGAACAATGTAGGACTCAAAGAAGAGCTCTGTGGAACTCCATGATTAATTTCCCTGTGCTCCGAGTAGTAAGACTCAAGAAACACTGATTGTACTCTATCAGATAAAAAGGATTATATACAGGTCATCACTGTGCCCCCAATCAGCAAATCAGCGAGTCTAGCTAACAAGAGCTGATGATAAATACTGTTTAATGCTACCGACAATTCTAAAGGAGTGGGGGTGGCCATCTGACACTAATCTCAGCAAAGTGTTATCTTCACAAATACTAGCTCATTTGTTGATTTTCAGTTTTTTTTCCAAAACCTTATCAGCTAATGGTAAGAAGGAAATAGGGCGGTAATTTTCCAGTTTTGTTGAATCAACAGCAGGTTTTTTACACTAAATCTGTAACATGTACCCTAAGTTGTTTTAAGTTTGTACACACTCGACAGAAGACAATGCCTGTGGGTGTGTGCAGCAGTGTTTGTCTACAAGTTCTGATCTTCAGCCAGACCTGTAGCACCTGCTTGGGCATCCTTCTGTGGCATTTTCCCGACGTAAACTTTTACTTGTAAAACTCATTAATTTTCATAAAAATTGTGAATTATATTTGTTGTTGTCAAAATGGCATCTTTTTTCCTAACACAAAATGGCAGCTACAAGAGAACTAGTTTCATGAAAATCACAACTTTACCATACCAAACACAGGTGTTCCCATTTTTTTGTCACAATTTCCCATGGCTGAGTGTCCATCAGCACTAATTCAGTGGCAGACATCTCTCAAAGTGCCCTGCCTCTGCAGTAGAATTTGTTTTTCCACAGTGCAAAAATCTTGATTTTAAACCAAAGTGCTAATTTCAAGAAAGAAAAATAACTTTGATCTCCTTTTTCAACAATCAATGTATCCAAACAAATGTGATCCAAAATTGACAATATCCTCATGTGTTAACCATTTTAAGTTCAATCGATATCCATTTTAATAAAAGGTAATATCTTCCAAACTACAGAACCAATTTACATAAAGCCAAGAAAATCCCCTTTTCTGAGTAAAGTTCTGCTTTCATGCAATGCTTGGTTTAAATCTGTTCTCTTTTTTTGCTGTGGCAGCCAGCTTTCTAGAAACCACAAAGGTTGGCATTTTGATTTATAGAGCAACCCCATATATGAATCGTGCAATAAACTCCTCCCGTTCAGAGCTTCTCCAATTACTTTGCAATTAGATTTTTACCTGCCTGCAGACATGCAATGCTACCGATTAATCACAGCATGGTTATCCTGCTGATTAAGTTACGATAGGATGGGGAGCTCACTAAGTACTTGCAATTACTTTTTATTTCAGCTGAATTGGCCACACAGTATAAATGTTCTACATGAATCTAGCACTGTCTCTTATAGTCAAACATGTCTTTTTAAATGTCATTTTAAATAGAAAGTATTAAGCATTTTGTGTGTGTGTGTGTGTGAGTGTGCGTGCGTAATAAAAAAGAAATAAAATTTGATGAAAAGTAAAAAAATAATTACTGATAGGCTCACTAAATTCTTAGCAGCACAAAAGAGTGAACTGTGTGCCTGATACATGGCAGTTTTTTAAGAGATCTGGGGGCATATCATCAAGCCCCGGAGATAAAATTATCGCCGCTTTAGCGTCTGTTTTCGGACGGAAAGCGGCGATAATTTTATCGCCTCATCAGCAAGGTCACGCTATCGCGTGAATCCTTGCATTATCGCCCTTTCCCCCAACGCCCATCTTTGCATCTCTAATGAGATGCAAAGTGGGCATTCCTGCCCTGACATAACTGCAATTATCAATGGGCACGCTAACCTGCAGAGCGACAAGGAAAGTAGCGATAACCTCTGTTATCGCTACTTTCCTTAGTAGCGATAACCTCTATTATCGCTACTTTCCTTACGCCTGCTTCAAGACTGACTTAGCCATGATATCCTATGTAAGGTGGGTATCATGGCTAAGTATGCCTTGCCCTATCAGTAAGCTTTCGCCAAACCTTGTGCGATTATTGCTGTATTTCCAGCGATAATCGCACAATTGGCAGCTTGCGCTCTGAATTTTATCGCTTTGGAGATAAGCGTTGCTGATAGCACGCTATCTCCACGATAAAATTCAGAGTTGGCCAGAGATAATTATCCTCGAGCTAAGAGCGCTGAGCGATAATTATCGCATGGCCTTGATGATATGCCCCCTGGTGAGTTTTTAAAAAACTCTCATTTAGGTTAATTGTGTAAATCGTATTCCTCCCTGGGTATTCAGAACGCGTGGCATTGATTTTGCCCTCAAAGACAAATGTTGCTCACCCTGTGGGCCTAGAGATTCCCTAATCCCTCTATTACTTTTCACTCTTAGGAAGCTCTCTCATTGAAAATTGCTTGTCTACTCAACAGGGTGAATTCTCAAAAGAAATGTACACCCATTGTTATTTTAACGCTTATTTCATGTATTACAATTTCACATTGTGCAGAGATCAGTGGTGAATACGCTCTTGCAGTGGGATATCCACTAAACCTATGAGGTTCATGAGAGGTTTACGAACATCTGAGAAGTAGTTTAATATTTATATTGCCTGGGAGAATGAGCAAGAGGGAAGTTAGGGCGCCAAGGACACTCCTGTTAGACTCCGTGCAAAGGCCGAGGGCTGCCATCCAGTGCACTTTTTCAGAGAAATTTCGGAATCTGTTATACTAGGCTGTATATACATAAGGAAACACCCACAAGAATATTGTAAACCTCGTGCGGCAGGTATATTTTATGCAGTTCAGCGTACAATGTATTTTTGTGACAAATCTAGTCTGGGTTGTTTTGCGCAAGATGAAAATTTGTCACATGTACAATTTGTTTAATATTTGCTGTGATCTAAAATATCAGGCCCAATTCCACTTAGGTGTGCCCTCACCAATAAAGTGGACAGCACTACAGGATTTTTAGACAGCCAGTAGGCATCAATCTCAGCGTTAATCAACAAGGTTTAAAAAGAAGGTGAGTCTAACCAACCTCTCAAATTTAATTGGAAGAAATAATCCAACAGTGTGTATGCCAGGCTTCTCCAACTAGTAGCTTGTGAGCTACCGGTAGCTCTCTATCAACCTGTAAGTACCTCTACTGTGTGCAGCCCATCCTACTAAATTAGACCCTTTTGCTTGATTGAAGGAGTTTTGTGTACCTCAAAGCAGGGCCGGACTGGCACTTCCGGGCACCGGGCAATCCCACGGTAGGCTGGATGGGGTGGGGGCCGGTTTGGTGACAGGGGGCCGGTTTTGTTGCTGGGGCCGATTTGGCCCCTGAGGCGTGACCGAGCAAACAAGCACAATCTGCATAAAATGCAGCTGCTACTGGGGCTGCACGCACCGTCCGGGACCGTGTTCTTGATGTCACCCGATTTTATTTTATTTATTAAAATTCCAATTGTGACCTCTAACCTGGGTTGGGTGGGTGCACCGTGATGCGCGTCGCGCAGTGACGTCTACGCTTAGTCTGCGCGCCGCGGTAAAGTCATTCACCCTTAGGGTGGAGTCTGGAGACAGCGCAAGCGCATTGGGGGTCGGCGGGTCGGGCAAAAAAAGTGCGCGTGGCAGAGACGACTGAAAGACTGGCAGGCATGGATGGAGTGGAGCCTGCCCCCGTGTCTGCCGCCCAGCGCCCGTAGCCAAAGGTGAGTGACAGCCCAGGCCATCACCAGCGTGAGTTTCATGGCCAGGCTGGGGGGGGGGGAAAGAGCAGCGTGATCAGGCCCGGGCCGCAATTAAAAGCAAAAGCCATTAGGCCCCGGCCTACCCATTATAATCGGCAATAAGGCTCCTGCGACAGCACGTGATTATTAATCACCAAAACACAGAGCCTGCCTGGAGTTTGCTGGAACTGGCATCGCAGCCGTGAAAGGGGTTCTCTGTATTAAGACAGATGACCGTGGGGCGCAGTTGTTCACATACATTACGGATTGTTCTGGAGAACTTGAGCAGGTAGACACAGACACACACCCAGATAAAGATACAGAGAGAGGAACGATAGAGCAGAGGTACACCAGTAGAGCAGAAAGATACAGGCACACAACTGAGCACAGATGCAGAGACAGGAACAGAGGTAAATGAACAGACTGAGACAGGTACACAACCCGACAAAGAGGAAGAGAGGGGGACACTAGAACTTAGAGACAACCATAGATTCACAAACACACAACCAGACAAATAGAAAGACAAAAACACTAGAACACAGTGATATGAGCAGAGGGACACAGACACACAACCAGATAAAGATATAGAGACAGGAACGATAGAGAAGAGAAGAGAGATACCAGTAGAACAGAAAGATTCAGGCACACAACTGAACAAAGTTGCAGAGAGGGGAACAGAGGTAAATGACCAGAGAGACACAGGTACACAACCCGACAAAGAGGAGGAGGGGGGAAACTAGAACTTAAGAGACAGGAGCAGAAATACACACGCACAGAACCAGACAAAGAGAGAAACACTAGAACCCATGGACATGAGGAGAGAGACACACAACTAGACAAAGATACAACATAGAGAGGAATGCTACAACCCACAGGCACTGAGTGTAGGGCTGCAGGGGTTCTGCTGCAACCCCTAAATAACCACCGTGGAGTTTAGAAGTGAATGAGCAATACAACGCCAGGCCATCCCTTTAGACAAATCGATGCTTATTCTTTTAACCTGGAGATTGGTGTTTTCTTTACTTTCTCCGTCAGCTGTTAGGGAACCAGAAAAACACTTTTTGTAATTTAGAAGTGTGAAGGAAACAACGATTTTACTAGGATCAAAACAAAGTCACAAGACTTTACATGGTGATGCACACAACAAATATTTGCTAAAAACAGATTTCCAGAAATATTATTGTTTGTGATGTAGGTAGTTTCACAAGTAAAACTGGATACCTGTGCACATGTAATGCTCATATCGATGGAAAAGGTGCTGTCTGTAAATGACTGTGCTACTACACAGTCCTTTAGTAGTATATTTGTGAGTGTGCGCCTTAATACACATCTGGCTACATACCACACCCTCCCTCCTCTCCTGCTGAAGGGGTGTGGCTCATTTGTAACACTTGCTCTTTGTGTGATGTTTGCAATTTTCACAACCCCTGTGACTTCAGTGCAGTTACCTTGATGGCAGCACCCCCACTCTGAAAACTGAACCAGAGGGACACCAGCAGGAAAGAAAGGATAAGGCACACAACTAAACAACAAGAAATAGAAGAGAACACTAGAACATAGAGATGCAATCAGAGAGACACAGGCACACAGCCAGACACAGGTACAAAGAGAGCATGACTTGAACATAGGGACACAGAGAGGCAAAGGCACACAACCAGACACAGGTACAAAGAGCATCACTTGGACATAGGGATACACACTAGCAGAGAGGCACAGGCACACAACCAAGTCGTGATCAGCTCAGACTTTTAAATTAGCGGCAGGGCTGGACGAGAGAGCCGCTGCAGATTACAAGGGACAGAAAAAAGTGCTGGTCGGAGGCAGAGCAGGAAAAGAATGAAAGCGAGATGTGTATGGTTTAATGACCAAGGAGCAGGGCTTGAACCACCTGAACTGTCCTTGTTGTCCATGTTTAGCGGAAGTGCCTGCATTCCTAGGCTGTCTGGGTGATAGGACCAGAGCCCTGGGGTCGACCTGGAGCCACGGCCTGCCGCCTCAATGTATTGGGCAAGAAGGTAAAAATTATGAAATTCATTATTTGTAATGACACTAGCTTTTTCCATGCATAGAAAGTGTCAAATAAAAAAGACAAGACGTGACGTAGCAAGATATTGCAAAAATAGAAATGCAACATGGAAAAAAATACCTTTTTTCTTCTGCAGTGAAGTTAAAGCGGAGGATCGGCAGTTTCGATCCTCTTCCTAATAACTGGCTGTAGATATATACTGTACTGGTGCGCACATACGTCACATATTTACCATTTCCGGAATGGGTGGATTGTAGGTGAATGAGTTTCTGGCGAGCGGTACTTCCGCCATTGCAGCCTCCAGCCTGAGTGAGGACAGCCATCAGTGGCAGCAGCCTGAGGGATGGCACTTGTAGCCAATGCCTTAGTGGCCTAGATAACAGGTGTTCCTATCCCCAGGGGCAGACGTAAGCCAGTGTCTGAAACAGCTCTCCAAGCATCGCTGCACATAAGGAGCATACGTTGATTTAGCACCTTCTGAGGAGCTTTTTCAGGTCCTTCTTACATTGCACACAGGGATGACAAATCCCGGACATGTGTTGCTCTGCTTAGGAAGGGCTTAACCTCTGTAATTGTTTTTATGGTGACACGAGACTCCGTAACACGGTAAAAGCATTCATTCTGTTCACTAACAGACACAATAACAGCTTTGGATACTCCAGAAAGCCAAGCTGATCATCATACTTGAAACCCAAAGACGGAGGAACAGCATCAGCCCCTGACTACAGTACTGGAGTGCTACATTACCTGGTACCATATACTTGATAATGCGCACACATTCACACCTGTCTTGCTCCATCTGCTGAATACGTTCATCTCTGTGCCTGTATTTGTACACTTCGTATCAAAGTCTACAGTGGTGGCTTTCTTAATACTTTTACATTGGTCCCTGCTTGTGCCTCGCAGCGCCAATGGTGTTAGCCTGATACCACTGGCTCTGCAACTTATCTGGTCAGTCTGGGCAATGATCACATGGTGTGCAGAACGGGTATCAGACGCAGCTACCTTTTCTAAGCAGTGGTCAACCTGATGCCATCTTGCAGCACCCACACTGCGTGGGACGCGGACTAAGGCCGCACAGTGATTCCTAGGGAACTGGCCTGAGATAACTCCTCTTAGGACCAAGAGAGCTCTGGAGCTTCAGGCAGCCCTAGTCATGGCAGCCTATAATTATAGATCTAGCGCGCAGTGACCACGCTGGTGCTGGTCCAACTTTCAGTGCATCCAGCGTCACGTAGTGAAGAGCCTGGTGTTTGTAGTAGCTCTGTGGCAGCCACCGCCTGCTGCTGTCATCTGGTGCTGCGGGTTGGGCAGCAGGCAGCAGGGTGCCCACTGGGGCATACACCGCTCAACAGTGCTGTTAATCACTTTTATTAGGGTTGAGCAAGCAGTTCTATAGTCAAGTCTAATACAGTGTCCTTGCTGGCTGTAGTGTGTGCCTCACTCTCCTGATTTCTGGTGCTTTGCAGCAGTTGCAAGGCCTTAGAGTTTCTGGATGCTCCAATGGGTGTAATGTCTGATATTTCTATGTTTCCCTCCTCTTCATTGCTTGATTTTTGCTTGCAAGAAAGTGTCACTCATAGAAGTTGAAATGTCACTCATAATTACACTGAAATTGTGAAAATTTCACACACAACATTCTGAAACCTTGGCAGCTATGTTAAACTAATCGTAAATACTGCTGCTGGGCTCCTCATTGGCATGTAGAAAATAGGCAACCCCTCACTGAAGTAGCCATGCTGAATCTGTCCGTGGAGCTGCATCATGTTTAAAACCATCATGCGTCACTTAAACGGACTTCAGAAACAACCCTGCATACCTAGACCAGAACTTGGCAATCTCAGGTGGACAGTGTGCCCAGGAAGCCAAAACATTGCCAAATTGGAGACTAGGAGACACTGGGCCAAAAGACTGGAACGCTGCCCTCTATAGCAAGGTTCTGGAGCAGCATCCAGACTGACCTAAAAACTGCTCAAATCCTGCAGTTCAGAAGATCCCGAAGAAGCCCTTGTTCACTAAATACTGCCACCTTACTTGTTGGTTACCCATCTCAACTGTACCTTGAGCTCCTGACCTTTATTGCTGCCCAAGACACATTCATGCTTTAGAAGTACTTCTACATCTATTTTGTAATCGTGAATTACGTAAATGATTCTCATTTGGATTTAAATGCATGCACATTTCTTTTGTGGGCATACTAAATCTGCCATGGCTTTAGCTGTTTTCAATCTGCATTCTCCTATACGGTTACTAGGTGAGGGTAGCTTATCCTACTCACTGAAATTTGTGTGAAGAAACCTTGCAGTCATTCTGCCCATGCTAATGTGTTGATGCGTGTTGGCAAAGCATGCACTGTCGCTGTGCTATACTGGCCTTCTGCATTAAAAAAAAAAAAATACTGCAGACCGTGATATGTACCTGCCTGAGAGGGAAGCTTGCACTGCTTCCTCTTATGTTGCCTTGCGCCCGTCCTGTTAGGAAAGTGCACATGATTGATGCACATCTCGTGATTGTGCTGTCTGCGTTAGGGAATCTTGTGCTGTTGATGTACATTTCTGAAATGGTGAAGCTCGAATTCACTTGCACGTGCAAAACATTGAACTTGTATTGAATTATTTTCTTTAGCAGCAGCCATGTTTTGTATACGGAGATTTACGAACTGACTTATGTTTGAGAATGCAGCTATTAATGTAGTCTGTTTTGGGTTCGTATGGGCCTGTGTGCCTGCAGTAGAGGAGTGGTTCTTGTTTTGATTGACATGTGTGGTCATTTTCCTTCAGTCCATAGAGACCATCAACTTTGATGGCAGTGGAAGGCTCTCCTTCCCTGAGATACCAAAGACAAGCATTGGCATAGCCAATAGGTCTCGCCTTTGGGACCTTATAAGTGTTTAGTTATCCAGCACAATATTCTTGATGCAACAACATCAAGTGCTGCATTGCTAAACACTTATAAGGTCCCAAAAGCGAGACCTATTGGCTATGCCAATGCTTGTTTTTCCAGCTTTTAGCTGTGAAGGCAAACATCCATTGGGAAGATGCGGTCGAATTTCCCAAGATTAATCAAAAAGTTTAACATAATCTAGCACCCGTGGTGAGGAAGGCGTTGTAGTTCCTCAGACTCGGGCTCCTCGATTGCGGCCATTGCCGGCCACATACGCATCGTCCTGACGTGGGGGGAGGGGCTTTAGTTGCTCCCAAGCAAGGAGGACAGCATTTAGGAACCAGCGGGCAGGAGTTACAATCCTACTAGAGAAAACAATCCCTTGCCTGATGGCTTTCTAAAAAGTAAACTGCACCAGATTGTGAAACAGTAGAAGGAAACCATGGAGAAATCACAGAAAATTAAAGATGATGGTCTCCATAGATTTTCCAGAGAACCCCAAACTAATCAATCGCTTAAAGACCCTTCTTTAATGTACAGAGTTTTGTGAGGAAAGAAAAAAAAGGAAGCTTAACATATCCTTTGGTCCCTTCAATTGAATTCTGTGTGTTTCGTCAGTTGCCAATAGGTGTGCTTAATCAGAGTGAATGCTCTTTGCAAGTTTTATTCTCTGATGCTTTGTTTGCTTAGGCCCAGTTTGAGTTGCCTGTGTGCTGCAGCAGCTGCCTTTTTTCATACTGTACATGCATAAACTGATTTGCATGATGCTCAGTTCCTAATCATTTGGGCCTCTGGTGGTAACCTGTTTAGAGATAGCCTATAAGCAAAAAGGACGTTTAACATATAGTGCAGTAACTGTGTATTTGCAGAGATTGTTACATGTGCTTTCTGCCCCCACACAGTTGCTGGCGCTAGCTCAAATCGCATTGCCCATCTGCTGTGAGATATTAGAAAGTGGCACCCAAGAGGAGTGTCATCACTTCTATGTGCCATTGACATTTATTGCATTTTTATGCTGGAAAAAAATCTAAACTCCTCTTGTCAGTTGCTCGAAGGGCACTTGAAGTCTTCAGAGAAAGGCCACTGGTGCTGATGTGTTGGGCTGTAGCGCGTAACTGAGCAATGATCGTGATCACTTAAGGCGTAGTTTTGGGCTGACAGGCGTCCTAAGTAGTTAAAGAGCTGGAGCAGTGATATAACAGAACACAATAACATAAATGAAAACAAAATAACATCAATAAAAACAAAATAACACATCCTAACAGGACACAATGCAAAAAACAATCACAAAATGACGCATACTATCAAGTACAGTACAACATAGCAATAATGCAGCACAAATAAACTAAATTAAAACTACAGAACACATCAAAACCAATACAACAAATAAGCAGAGATAGTTTTGCCACATATTACCACCTACACAAACCTGCTTTTATGATGTGGTGGTAAAAGATGCTTGCACCTAGCAGCAGGGTCTTACCACCAAGGCCATGAAATGTTTAGTGATGCAGGAGAAAAGCAAGCCGTGAGGCCAGCAGCAGCAAGTGACTGAAACGAAACACTATCGAAATGTACACATTTTGCATCCCAAAAGAACCGTGGACTTTCTGCTGCGCCTGAACAGTCAGATCAGCGAGAGCCAGACACAGACGGGCCTCTGATCAGCAATATTAACCTTAATTAGAAAGTACCGACGTTTTTCCAGAGTTTTCAGTGTGCTGCAAAAGGCATTCTGTGTAATGAGGAACGGATTGCCTGATGACTTGGTACATCCCAAAACACGTACACATGGAAAGGCAGACGTTTGTTTGACTTTTGGGCCAGGGCTAAGCAGCAGTGATTGCCTCTAATTGACAAGCATTGAGCCTTGACGGCTTAATGAGATAAGAAAGGCAGATGGCGCGCGTGCACGCGAGCGTGCACACAAACTTTAGGCCAGGAAAAGCTTGTGGGTAGCACTTTTAAAACCCCCTTACTAAAAGTCGAGCAAGCAACAGTGCATGCGCTGCTCTAAGCTCGACCTAAAAAAGCAGGACCCGTTCAGACTGGCAGTGTTCGAGGGCTGGTTCTTCTCACAGTCTGCGATCTGCTAGGCGGGATGTTGGCGTCTCGGCATTGTTCGTGGGATACCCTGAAAGGCCTCAAGACGCCGCCCCCATGATTAATGATGCCTTAAACATCTGATTAGATGTTATCTCTGGCCACCGTAATTCATTACCAAGCAGTCTGTTCTAGTCGCTTACACTAGGCACCAGATTCTGGCTGCGGTGGTACCAGTCTCAGAACTGAAGTGTAACATATTAGTTGATGCACATACTTTCGAGATTTGAACCACCGATTCCCATGCTACTGTGATGCCAGCACAGGGCGCGGAGAAACTGTCCATTCAGGCAGTTATATTTCCTCATCTCGAAATAGAAGTGAGAATAGCTCAGCAGGTGGGGACACTTCTTGCTTGATCTGGCTGGAGCCCCGTGAGCATCAGCCATGAAGCAAATGACGTGCATGCTTCAGAATATTGCCTATCAGTACATAAATCAGAATACCCACGCAGTGTATCCTCTTCTTTTTATGTTTGTGTTCTTCTTCTATTTCTCCAAATTAACTGGAAGCGCTTTGTGTATTCAGTCGCTACTTGTAAAATGATGCCATTGAACACAGTGCCACATGCCTTCTAGTGGGAGATACAGTGACATCCACCTTCATGAGCCTCCTTGCAAATAGATGCGTGTGAAATAGCAGCACATTGGTTGTGCAGCGCAATAAATACTGCCTTACTTCCCCAGTGTAGATTCCATCATCTCTGGGACTGTCACAGACTTCCTTGCCAGACTAATAGTTATCGCCCAGCTGTGGAACAAACTCATTTAAAAACAGGAGCAGCCAATGCCAATTGATTGGGCTTTTGTATAGTGGATAATGTTAGTCAGCATCAATGCTACACGGAAGGGGCAGCACAAGGGCAGAAATGGAAGGCGTTTGCTTTCACACACTCAGTCTCGTTCTGCTGAGGAACAGGGCTTTAAGTGGGCCGGGTGCTGCAGGTGTAGTTCTAAAAAGCATGCACTGAGACGGGTCCCTATCGGGGTCTCCATTTTTGCCCTCGCCCTCAAAAAAATCTCAACTCTTCAGCAGTGCCACCCTTCGCTGCATTTACTGCAACTTCAAAGAGCCTCGTTATCGTTCTTTCAGTCTCATCATTTCAGAACTGAAGCATTTTCAATATTATATACTACGAAGCCATAGTTGGCGCTTATTTATCTTGTGCAACTAACATCCATTGACAAAGCCAATAGTGCTGGCTTGTTGTAGGTATAATGTTACTTGCTGTATTATGTATCTGGATGCAATGACAGATGCATCAAAATACCAGTCGGGCGGACACTCTGCTAAGCACAGGCTATTAGCTTAGGTATTTTAAGCCACCGCCTCAATGACATCAACCATGCCCCTTTGAGAGCCCTCCCCCACCCCAATCCATTTTTTTTATCCCACTTAAAGCCCTGCTGAAGGACATTTTAAACCTGTCGCCATGATCATGTTAAACAATCCTAGGCCTCGGCCACCGACCTAATTTGAGGCCCCGGCATTTGAGCCTATACAAATGATAAAGACACAAGCCAAACCAGAATGTCACCCCACACACAAGATTAGAAAGAGAAATGGTTTGACGATTTATTTAATTCATTTTTGTTCACATAGGGATTCTATTCAGGGGACTCAGAATTGTGTAGTTCTAAGCCAGGAGAGAGATTTTTCCGGTTACAGATGACTAGTTCCAGGCAACTGACAGCAAAGCTATCTCTTAGGGGTGAAATAATTCCCACAGGCTCGTCCCGGAGAGCTCTTCCTCAGGTTACAGGGTCTTCAGGCAACCCTATAGTCTTCAAGATGAAGCCCAAAGCTTTGTCTCTTCTGACCACATTCTGCGAGACCCCTAGGGGCCTGAGGGCTGCCCCAGTCACATGACACAATGCTGAGGGCTAAGCGGGGATCTGAGTAGGAGGCTGCAGAACAACTTATCATGGAGGTCAGGCGGATTCAGTTCAGGAACCCCCTAGAAGCTCTACATAGTAAGCGAAGCATTTGGAGCAGGATGCACTGGCACTGTCTTCATAATCACGGATGTGATCTGTGGACCTCTTTAAGGCATTAGCTACTCAACTACATTGGAATAAATGCAAGAGTTGATCCTTCAAAATGTAAGTCATATAACCAGGAAACTCTGCTAGAGAATAACTATAATCACCACAAACAAATGAGTAAATGAGATGATTTCTAATTGAATACAATGTCCTTCCTATATTTTGTTTTACACTACCTGTACATGTTGTAGTGCTTTCTCCTTTCTGTATATATAATGTGGTAACAAACAACGCACACATTGGGTTAAGGTGTTTCGGCAGGTGTGGCGGAGCTATACTTTCATTTTGGGTCCTATTTACCAGCCTTAAATCTGCCCTGTGTCTTCACCAAGTCTCTGAGCTCATTCATGGGATTTCTCCACAAGCTGGTGATCTCTGTCCATTCATGCCTGAAAGACTGGATGATTCATAAAGGATCATGCAGAATGTCACTTCTCGGGTATGCAAGGTGCTCTGTCATCTTGGATTCTTTGTAAACTTGTCCAAACCCCCTCTCATTCCAAAGTGGGCTCACCCATTTATCGGCTCCTTCTCTGAGACAGATCTGTGTGCTGTATTTATACCTGATGCTCTGGCTCGCCTTCAACTCAAGCATTATTAAAATCATTTTGAACATTGCCCTGTTGTCACTAACAGTAACAGCAACCTGGTGGCTCTTGCAACATCAGAGGCTCGCGTCTCGTCGGTGATAGTGAGGCCCGTGCTGTCTCTAGATGCTGCTCTGCACTCTGTCACGGACTCCGGAAATCGTATTTGCATAAGCTGATCCCTCCTTTAAACATGGTAAAATTGGCTTACTCCGAAATGGAAAATTAAATTTACTTGTAAGTCCCTAGAAATGTGGTTCTACATGTACCGAAGGACTGTAAATTAAAGGCTGCCAGTGGGACTGCAACACTTATTGTGCCACCCACGTAAGTAGCCTATTAAAAACATGTGCCAAGGCCAGGGCCTGTCATTCCAGTCTGCCTGTGAAGTTGTAAAACTGCCACGTTGACCTGGCAAAAGGAACCTTTTGCCAGGCCTAAAAATATTCCCTTTTACTACATATGTCACCAGGATGTCATCACTAGTGCAAGCCCTTTCCATAAGGCAGGATGCAGTATGCAGAGTGCAGTGTATTTAAATAGTTTGGCATATACTTTTAAGTTTTATATGTCCCGGAATAGGCAAGGCCTGTGTGATTCTTGAATTTTTCACAATCCCATGACTTCAGTGATGTACAGGCAACATTGATGGCAGCACCCACACTCTGAAAAGTGTTCCAGTGCCACTGGCCTGGGTGCCTTTGTGTGAATTTTTCATGCTTTCTGGCTAGGGTACCATGTGAGACATTTCCATGCCTTCTGGCAGCCTGGGTGCTTATGTGTGACGTTTCCTAGTTTCTGGCCTCCGTGACCTGGAGGCTCATTTGTGACATTTCAATGCTTACTGGCCTGGGTGCTTATGTGTGAAGTTTCCATAGCTTCTGGCCTCAGTGACCTGGAGGCTCATTTGTGACATTTCAATGCTTACTGGCCTGGGTGCTTATGTGTGACGTTTCCGTGCTTTCTGGCCTGTTGTGATCAGGCCTGGGTTAGTGCCTCGGTGCTTATGTGTGAATTTCCAGTTTCAGGCCTCACTTCACATAAGATGCTTCATTTGAGCACTGTTTACAAAACTCAGGATATAAAAATCCTTTAATGTTTGCACATTGTCTTGTACACTTTTTACTCTGAACCTTTGCACAATTGTTTGAGGTTAAGTGCGTTTTTAAATGTCTTAATGCTATTTTATATGAAGAATAAATTGGTTGTATTTAAATTCATGTTTCGTGCTAGACATTTCATTTTTTAGTGTTCTCTGTAGGAATGTCTATGATTTATGTTGGAGTATCCTGGTGCTCCATAAGGTAATCATTTACTATGCTTTCAAAGTTAATACTATCTAATATGTAATGAAAAATGTGTTGTTTTGGCCTTTCTGTCTCCAAAATTTTCTCGGGGGACAACTCCCCCTAGAAGGGGTTGCTTGCTCGCTACACACCATGTGGGGGCTGGTCTCACTTTTACTTTGTTCTCTCTGATTCCCTACTTGTGTCTATTTTTGGTGCTCTCTGAAAGAATGTCTATGGGTACATATGACTGGGTGGGTAACCTGGTGCTCTTTAAGGTCATCATCTACTATTTACTGTGCTTTGAAAGTTGATACAATTGAATATGTAATGAAAAAGGTGCTGTAAAATTCACCATTTTGGTCTGTCTTTTTCCAAAATTTTCGGGGGGGAGAACACCCCCCCCCCCAATCCCCCTAGTAGCAGTCGGGCTCGCTCGCTGCGTGCCAGGCGGGGGCTGGTCTGGCAAAATTTGCCAGGGCTGCTTTCAGTTCCCAGTCCGGCCCTGCCTCAAAGTAAGTCAGTCAGTCATCAAAACTTTATTTCGCTGAAGCAGACACGTCATAAAAAGTATTCTAAATGCAAACAAATAATAATTTTTTTAAAATCATTATCAATTAAAACACACATGATTGTATATAATTCATAAAAGAATACAGTTAAGAATTTAAATGGAGAATAAAAATAGATCGGCTCTGAAAAAGAAAAAAAGCACAATTCATAGATAGGTGTATACATACGTAGCTGAGCCTTCTTGCCCCGTTGCTTCCCTGTATTTCCAAACTACGGAAACATTCTCCTGCTTTTTATGGCTGTCTAAAAAAACATATGCAAGCAATAACATGTAAAGGGGTCAGGTAACAATTGGAGGCAATAGAGAGCGGGACGGCATCGTCTAAAATTAAGTCTGCACATAAGCGGGAGAATGTAGCTATTCCTTTCCTCAGTATATAGCTTACGGAAGATTATTAAATGGAGATCACAATGGGGGGGGGGGGGGTCGTACATCACATGGACAAACAAGGAGAGCATCAATGGCAAAGATGTTGGAAGGATGACCTAGCATGAGCAAGATGTACTTCAACTGAAACTTCATTTATACATGTCTATGTTGAAGGTTTGAGACAAAGGATAATTATGAAGTTGCAGTTTTGTTTATGGTAGGAGCTTAATGATATTGTTTAAACATATACTTATTGCAATTGAGATCCCACCTCTCTCTTCCCAATTTATCTAGTAATTGTCCTTTCAGGTCCTTCCTTGAAACAGTCAGACATGTATTAGGGTTCTTAAAGAGTTAATGTAAGCCAATAGAGTGCAGTGTGGTCTTAATATATTGAAGCCACTTTATCTTGCCAATGCCATCTAACTTCCGGCAATCCTTCACAATATCTTTAGTTAAGTTTAATGATTCCTTTCTCCAAACTGAGTGCCACAAGAGGATCAGTTCAACTCTGGCCTGGTCAGTAATATAGGGTACATCTAACTTGTAGTGGCAATTATAGGTGGAGCATGATTGCGGTACACCCGCCAATCGTTTCAGAAAGCCTTCCTCAATTTGTTGAAGAATTGATATATCTATCATACCCCATATGGCTGCCCCATATATGGCAACAGATATTGTTTTTGCCTCATAAATCTTTTTTATTGTGTCTATTGGTTTGGATACAAGTTTTTTGTGTGAATCTAAATAGGGCTTCAATACTCTTCTCCATTAATAGCCCTCTCTTAGCCAAGACATTTTGCAATGTGTTTTTACTGTCGAATAGCACCCCTAAGTAAGAAAAGGTATCCACCACCTCCAATCTTCTGCCTTTTATATGCATTCTTGGGTATTTTTTTAATCTAGTTCCTGCCACAATTACAAAAGACTTGGACTCATTTACCCGCAAGTCCACATCATTCATAAATTGTGTGTACTCCTCTATGAGATTCTGCAGTGAGTTGCCAGTACGTGCCAACAACACTGCAACATCTGCATAGAGGAGTATAGTGACAGGGGATGAGTTAATAAAGGGGACATCTGTGGTGGACCTAACCAGGGCCAGTTCCACAACGAAAGTAAGGGGCAAGGACGCACCCTTGTCTAACGCCTCGGGTAATTCTAAAGTGTCTAGTGCTTTCACCCTTTCTCCCATAATAGACACAGGCCATACCATGAGAATAAATCTCACAAATAAAATGAATTATTGTCCTCTCAATTCCCATACCTTACATTATTGCCCACAACTTTGAGTGGGCCACACAATTGAAGGCGGACGATAAATCCATAAAGGCCACATGAAGATTGCCTTTCTTAGTCACTGTATGCTATGCTATTAGCAGATGTAGGTTAAGGCGCTGGTCGATTGTCCCTTTTCCTTTTCTGAAACCATATTGAGTGGGGATTATTATGTTCCTTTCTGGAGCCCAAGTCTCTTACCTATTCAGGAGTAAACAGGCCATTAGTTTAGTTGTGCTGCTAACATTGAGATTATCCTATATTTTTTGGCATAGCCTTATCCCGCTTTTTTTAAATTGGAATTATGACCGTCTTTTTCCAGGAAGGCGGGACACCTGATTGTTCTATAGCATTAATAACATTTGTGAGTAATGGCGCTCACAACTACTGATTGAAAAAGAAGTCAATTGGGACCCATTACGGTCCCGGTGCTTTAAATCTACTACATTGGTTTAAAGCACATCTAATTTCTTCCAGAGCAAAGAGGGTGATGTCATCAGCGATAATCACGGAGGAGCCAAATAATGATTGATTTTCATCCCCTGATTTCCCATAGACCTCTTCAAAGTGTGTCACCCAGGCCTCTTCAGTCATATGTATTTCTAGAATGATCTCTGTTTCATCCTTTAAAAAAGGGGTATTAATTGCATTCCAAAATTCTCTACTGTTCTTTAATACAGCCACTTGCTGAAATTTGTCCCAAGTCTCCTCCTTTAGGTCCCTCACCCTAGCTGCTCTCGCCTCTTTATATGAGAGAAGTAATGATCTAACCAGATCAATGTCTCTCAGTTTGGTCCTCAACGCAGAGTGAAGGTTTTTCAAAGCTTTTGCACAGGCATCATCGAATCAGCATACCTCTCCACGGGGCTCTTATAGCAATTTGTTCAAAGCATTTTGAAGGTGAATTTCTGCTAAAATCTGATCAAAAGCTATCAATAATTCTTTACGGGATACGTCTAAGTCTAGGCAAAGTAGGATTTTGTGGTTCATTTTGCCATAAATTTTCCCAGTTTGTGGTGTCAATTTTTTTCCCATTCAAGAACAATTCCATCTTTCTAACAATTACGGGCTTTGGTATAAATGTCTTAGGAGAAGTTCTCCTTTGTCCCCACAGCATTTGAAAGGTGGTGGCTGTATGATCGCTAAAGGCGTTAAAATTAGGAGAGGATGTAGCCTTACGGCTAGAGTGGTTGACCTCGGACCTGGGGAACCGGGTTCGAGTCTTGGCCATGACGCTCAACATCCTGTGATTCTGGGCAAATCACTTGATCTCCCTGTGCCTAAAAAAAAAAAATGAATGTGTTCATCTGTAACGAAACTGGTGCTCATGTAAAGCGCTCTGATACCCGATGTCTTGGGTCTAGTTTGTGCTTTTATAAAACAAAAAAACAAAAAAAAGACTGATGGATTCTGAGACCAAAACGTGATCTATGGTTGAGTAATATGACCGAGAGGAAAACCTATGATCTAGGTGACTCGATTCAGGGTCATGTGAGTTAATTATCTCAGGGACGTTGACTGTCAATAGTCTGTTGAGTGTGTTACCATATTCGTAGTGCTTGAAATGAGGGATAAGGTCCCCCTGACCATTGGTCAAACCACACACTGTGGAATCAGCCCTACAACATCTGTGGGCATTGAAATCGTCCATCCAACCAATATCAAGGGATTTATGATGGAGCTTCATAAAGTGACCAATGTCCTTCTCTGTTGGTTCTAACACGGTTGCCAAGTTACCTTCAAAGTTGATATTATAACTATTAATCAAGATCCAGTCCTGTCCTTTATGGCCTTTGCATAGGAGCATATGCTAGTAGGGTGAGGAGTTTAATAATTTGATGACCTTAAAATTAACAGTGTTAGCTACTAGGGTTATTATACCCCCACTGGGATGGACAGCTCTAGAGGGTACTGCCTCTGTCTGAAAAGAGTGGGACCCATCTATATTGATCTGAGCAATTTCCAAGGTTTTTTTGAGACACAAAATATCAAAATGCATCACCAAATTTAGCCAGTTGGTTTTGTTTTTTTCCGGCCAAAATTATTTTTAAGGATTCTAAATCATCTCCGACTGAAACAATTTCCCTCTGTGCGAAAGCCATACTATCATTTCTTTGAAAATTAATTTGCGAGTCAATTGCACGCTTCCAGCTCTCCCAAAGGCCCATATCTGTTGGTAACAGATATTGTAGGACTCATTAGATCAAGATTGGAAAAGTAGAAAGGGTTAACAGACTTCACCCTAGTCTGCATATTTAAAGTGGATCTTAAAGGTTTATAGAAAAAAACCTTGCGGGAGTGCAACAATCTGGGTGTCGAACGATGGTATGTTAGGTAATACACTCAATAATTCTCCTACCAATCGTTGACTGTTGATATTTATAACTATACAGTCCCCCCTATAGTTTTAGGCACATGTCCCACCCAGTTTACTCTTCTAGCCATAATTAGATGGTTATATAGCTTAGTTCTTCCTGTATGAAATGTAGTCAACAAGTGTAAGACCTTGTCCATTGGCTGTTCCGTGGATTCCTGTTGAGTGGATTCAGTACAGGGGTATTAGCTTAGATGATAACAAATGGTCAAGCTGCCGGAGGCATGTCTAATGTTCCTCATTGTTTGGCTGTCTGTGGCTTCTGAGAGTTTATAGGCCCTCAGACGTAATCGTCATCAACCCCACCGCCTTCACGTTCGATGTTCACATTGGGGACATTGTAAGTTCTCATCCTATCTGTTTGGGATCCTTCTTCTACCATGTTAGAATGAGTGTGTGGGGGCTGGTGGACTATGGTAGACCTCCTTTGCATGCGCTCCATCATATGGCAATCACTTTGGATGTTAAAGGGGTCAAATGAATTCTCAGTTAGTTTAGATTGTGTGGTTTCCTGTGGAGACAGCGTGGGAGCAGTTAAAGAGACTGAGTGCTCATGTAGTAGTTGGGACTGGGATTGACTAACCTCATGCCCCATCCCTCGCTCAGCTCCATTTTAAAGAGTGATTTTAAAGTCTTGTCTGTGTTGTCTAGTCTACTCAAAACCAGTTGGAGGAGTGTTGAAAATATCAATTCCAGCTTCTGGCATAAGTCATCATCAGACAGCGGTGGGAGTATTCTGGGTACAGTAGCCATGTGTGCATCCAAATGTATATCCAAGTGAGAAATGTTGGCTTGTTTGGTGGGTTTTTGAGGCTTGATTGTAATTGGTTTATTTACCCTCCCCCTTTTGTTTTGCCCAGGAGTTCCTTTATAGGGCTGCCATCAGCTTCAGAGGGCTTTGCCCTGTCATCCAATGCATAAATGCTAGACATTGTGCTATGATTCACAAAGTCTTCGGGGGTACACACTCTATTTAGGTCGGGAATAATCCTTACCTCTTCAAACGAGAGATGACGCTCCGTGAGTTCAATCCCTTTCGAGAGCACATCCGCTGCTCTCTTCAGAAAGGAGTCTAACGTGTTAATGATCTCTCAACCTTGTTCAGCAGTTTTGGCTTTCCCCTTTCCCATTCCTTTTTTTTTCTTTTTTTGTCCTCATATCACCATTATATGCAAATAATAGCCTGTCAGCCGATCTGTACCTCTCCAGGCTTATGCGATATTTCAATAGCTCCTGCGCTCGTGCCCTTCCAGTGTCCTGGCTGCGCAGAAAACACAGGTGTAATCATTGGACAGAGGGGGTTATACACTTATGTCTCCATCCCAATTCTTAAAGGCCACCCATATCTTAGGATATGTATTGGACTCCAGGTCAAGATCTATTTTCGCCGTTCTTCTTACTGCTTGTAGCCAGTCCATCCCTTGTGGTGGGGAGGGTTCAGTCCATTTCTTGCAAATTTCCCACCTAGCGAGAAGAATTAGATAGAATAGCAAGGCCTGTTTATCCCCAGTGATGTCATTACATGGCTGATCTACTACCCCCAGCATTACTAGTAAGAGGCTAACTTCGATGTTTGTATCAAGAATTTCATTAATTTTCCTTTCGACCTCAGACCAATACTCCTCTAACTGAGGGCATTCCAAAAACATATGCTTATCATTAGCACTAATCAATCCACACCTGCGACATTTGGCGGGGGGGCATCAGTCACAAACTTTGCTAACTTTTTTGGAGTCCAATATAGTCTATTTGCCGTAAAGAAATGATTCCTCTTCAAGCTTGATGGTTTGACTGTTTTGTAAAGTAACCTGAAGGAGAGCTGACATACATTTTGTGGATCAGGAGTATGCATCACCTCGTCCCATATTTCATAGGGGGCTTTGATTTTTTTCTCCTCAGAAGTCAGTAGTGCGTGGTACCATCCGCTTATTTCCTTCTTTGATATATTTTCGTTCTCTAATTTTTTTTCAAACTCCCAAAGACTCTTAGTCTCACATATATTCGCTTCACCCCAAGACTTTAGCTGGAGGAATTTAAACCGAGACAGAGATCCCCGTCTTACTCCATAATACTTCCCATGGGACCAGTTCATCCATCACTATCAGGTCCCCCCAAACCTCTATTATAAGTGGGACACTCAGTTGATCCTGCAAAAATTTGTGTGTACCAGGTGAGTTCCATATTGGAGCCTCTCCTGAATAATATCTGATTCCTAATATGTTCCTGATCTTTACCCACAAAATCAAAGCTGCCTTCTACATTTTAATTTTACTTTTTTGAAAAGATTTTGTGCGCCAAGCATAAACAAAAATCCCTTCCCTTCCCACTCTTTAATCATCTCCTCACACAAACCTCCCCACACCCTGTGCCCTGTTGTGCATAATAAGACCCTACAGTTTTTGAACTGGTATGCCATGCAATATAATTTTACATCTGGTAGTGCAAGCCCTCCTTCTGCCAATCTACGCCTAAGTTTCTTCCAGGACATACGTGCTCCCCTATCTGCCCAAACAAAACTGCCCAGTTTGCCCTGTATTTTATCTATTAGCCTACTCGGGAACGTTAAAGGTATGCAATTAAAAAGAAATGTAAGCTTCTGTAGAATGACCATTTTAATCAAATTGACCCTTCCGTATACCATCGGCGGAAGATTCTTCCACCTAGCTAAAGTTTTTTCAATTTCCTTTGTAATTCTTTCCAATTTATGCTGTGGGACATCCTGCACTGCATTGAGAATGTTAATACCTAAATATCTAATCTCTCTCTGTACACTCCCCCTCCAATCCGGGATGTTCCAACACGTAATCCCGTTTTTTTCTCTGTTTACCAAGTATCCAGACAGGGCCCCATAATCATCCGCCAATTGCTCTACCATTGGGATCGTTGTGACCGGGTCTGTTGTATAGATGATTAGGTCATCCGCGTATAATGAGATTTTTTTTCCGAACATTCCTATACGGAAGGCCTTCACCTGATTGTCATGACGGAGCGCCTGAGCAAATGGCTTGATATATAAATTAAATAACAGGGGTGAAATTGGAGAGCCCTGTCGTGTCCCTCTCGTGATCTTAAAACTCTTAGTAAGGGCTACGTTTAAGAGAATCCTTGCTGTTATATAATGTTTTTAATGTGATTATAAAGTGAGGCCCGAACCCCATATGCTCGATCAAATGCCTTAGCGGCGTCCAATGTGACCACCGCCAAGGGGATAGATCTTTCTGTCGCTATGTCGATGCATCCTATTAGTTGTTGGGTTAGCTCACACATTTGCCTTCCAGGAATAAACCCCTTCTGATCCTCATGTATTAGTTGAGGTATTACTCTGGATAGTCTCCCCGCCAAAATGCTGACAAAGATCTTATAGTCAGCATTTAGCAGGGAGATTGGCCTATGTGATTCTGCTTTAGCGGTGTCCTTAGCAGGTTTCAAAATTAAACCTACAGTGGTTTCACGCCACGATTCTGGAGCCTGCACTTCCCCTCTATATATCAAATTAAACAGCATCTCACAGCTATATTTTTATATACTTCTGCCGGTAGAGCATCAAGCCCTTCCGCCTTCCCATTTTTAGACTTTTTTATTGCTCCTCTTATCTCTTCTTTTGTTATTGGGGCTTCTAGAATATCTTTTCCTTCTTCACTCAGTGATGGAAGATCAAGTGTGCTAAGCCAGCATCTGGTCTTTGTGAGGTCAGCAATAATATTTTCCGTATACAGCTGAGAGAATATCCGGCTTTTCACTTTTTAACTCTTTTATGTCATTCCTTGGCCTTTCCACTCTCGCTTTCCAGGCAAGCAGGGCACCTGCTTTTTCACCATATTCAAATTCTTTTATATTTGCCGCTTGCCATCTAGCTTTACACTTTTGCTCTATTTTCATTTTAAAATCCAATTGTGCCTCATGCAACCTCTCTTCCATCCTCGCTTTTTCTTCCCCTGAACTCACGGAATGTAGAGCCTCCTCTAGGATCCCAATCTCCTTTTCACTGTTCTCTAGTTCTATACGTGTTTTCCGATTTTCTAACGAGTTTAGGCTTTTTAGGATTCCTCGGATATACGCCTTAACGGCATCCCAAACAATACTCGAGGGGGCAGTGTCTTGATTAATAACAAAATATTCCGTCGCTGCTTCCTTCAAAGCTATCTCCACCCCCTCTTCTAAAAGCAGTGCACACCTTAAAGTCCATCTCCCAGGTGGTTGTGGTCTCAGAGCTTATATGGTTGCCATTACAGGTGAGTGATCTGAGATATGAGCAGGGAAATGCTTGATCTTCTTAATATTTGCTGAAAAAAATAGTCACGTCTTGAAAAGTGATGATGTTTTTTGCTATGGTACGTGTAGCCCCTTGTCTTACCCTTCAAATGCCTCCATACATCGACTAAATTGAAATCACATATCATGCCTTTCAGAGCGTTCCTCATTCTAGGGACATATATACTCTCTCTTCTTGTAGACCGATCTAACATGGGGTCTAACAAAACATTGAAATCGCCACCTACGATTACGGGAACTGAAATTGCTGCCATCCTCAATCCTAGGTCTACAATGTATTGAGGATTATCCTCATTAGGACCATAATATCCCATACATAAGAAATCCATGTCAGCCCACCTTACCCGGACTGATGCCCATCTACCTGAACTATCTGTGCTTGACTCTTTCATTTCTATTCCACAACCGCTCCTAATCAGAATGGCCACTCCCTTACAGCAAAATAATTGGTCTGAGGCAATAAAATTTTGAACCCAGCCACACCTCCCAAACAACTCCTTACTCTCATTTCCTATAAGGTGCGTTTCCTGTAACAGCATTACCTGTGCCTGGCTATTTTTTAGATAATCAAGTATTCTCCTCTGCCTAGGTTTAGACCTCATGCCATTCACATTCCAAGTAATGATTTTGATACTCGAGATGTTAATTGAAATCATCTTTCTTAATAGGTTCCCTTCCTAGTTTCAATCCTGCACTGAAAAGACATTCCTGCATAAAATGTGTTGAGAATTTTTTTGTTTTTTTCCCCATTGCTCCCCACCCATGCTCCCCCACTCCCCCTCCCCTCCACTACTGTGCCCCCCTGAGGAACCCTTCCTACCTTACTAGGCTTAATAATGCCTATAGGCGTGCCTTCCGGGGGAATTTACTAACACACTACTTATTTATACATTGCTAGAGTGCTGGAGAGCTAGAGAGCAATTTTTTTACGGTGACGCATTCTCATTGCTCATTCTACTTATTAATGCTTCAACGTCCTCCACTGAGCGGTAGTTATACATTTTATTATTCCACATTATACGGAGCATAGCGGGGAATTTTAACTGCACTTTCGCCCCCAGCCTTCTAAGCTCTTCCATTTTTCCGCCTAGCTCCCCCTGCTTTGGTTCTGTAACCTTACATGCATCAGACCTAGCCAGAAAGGAGTAGCCATTAACCACGTATGGGCCATTTTTTAAAGCACTACTAAGTTTCTCCTCCTTGATGTTATTGGAAAGGAAATTTAACAAGATCTCTCTGGGTTTGGTTCTCTGTGTACGTCAAAACGGCTCTCTGTGTGCCCTCTATATTTCACTCTGAATGTTTATCTCCTCCTTGTCCTTCAAAATCGTTTTGCGAAGAAGAGAGATTATAAAAGTCTTCATGTCTGCCCCTTCTTCGTTTTCAGGAATATTTAAGAATCTTATATTATTCCTGCGAGAATGATTGTCAATTCTCTCTATATCATCTCTTAGCATTTGGTTTTGTTTCCCCAGATTAGAGATCTCAGTTGTGTTTTTCACAACATCCTGTTTAACAGCACTAACTTCTTCCTCCAGAATTTTTGTGCGGGTGGTAACCTCGTCCAGCTTCTGAGCTAGTTCAGAGCAAGATGCTTGTATATCTAATTGTTTAGCCTCTGATACCTCAAAACTTTCTTTGATATCCTTCTTCAGCTCCAATAAGATACTAGCCAATGAAATCTCTGTCTCTAATGCTCTTCCTTCTGGACTAATTGTACAGTTCTGGTTATCCCCATGCAATTCTGGTGCTGGTGATTGTAATGGTGAAGGTGCTTCCGGCTCTTCAGCTGCTGTTAAAGCTGAATATCTATTGCTAATTGGAACTGTTATTATATCCAGCTGCGGGGCCCTTCTCTCCCCTCCCGACATGCTCGACTTACTCAAAATGCTGGAAGGGCCCATTCCAGCAGTGGCTTCAATATCATTGACTTTCCCCAAGTTACAAGCACTCACCATTGTATCTTCACAAATGCACTCTTCAGGGCTAGAACTTGCACTTACTGCATTATCTTTCTGCATATTTGGCAGTACACGAAAAAAGGATTTAAGTGAAGGAGTCACTTTTACTCTCGCAGTTTGGAGGCAGGAATTCTTTATATTCTTTCCCTCACTGGTTTTCTTCATGGTTCCCCCAGTCCCTCTGCCTTGCGAGGACACCGTTTGTCACCCTCTTTTCACCTTAATTACAGTCTTCACCCCTTGTGGTAAATCAGGCAGGGAGTCTGGTGAAATGGGAAGAAAACTTGCCTTACCTTCGATATTCCTGGTCCTCAGCGTGTACCTGGAGGGGACCTCACCTTCCTTGAGGGTCTCTGTCTCCATATGCAGAGAACTTCCTCCCCTCTCTCTTGATCCACGCATCTGCTCCTCAGCTCTGATTGAGCCTCTCCTCTCAGCCCCCACCTCCTTCACCTGATGCAGGCAAGCCCTGCTTGTTCTGCCTCTGCCCCCAATTCCAGCCCGCCAGATCCGCTGGAGGCTCCCTGCTACCTCTCCCCAGCGTGTCAGCTGCACTACGTGATGTGCTCCCCAGTGTCTTCCTGGCATACACCTGGGCTCCTTGAGTATTGCCCAGCGCCCAGCAGCTTCAATTACTGCCGGTAGGTGCCTTAATCTCCACTACAGACGCAGCGAGTGAACGTTACCTTCGCCGTGTTCCAAACACCCCCGCTCCTTCCCGCTTCATCGCACTTCTGCTCACACACTCTCCAATGGTAGAGAAACACCCCCGGACTGCCGCCCGTGGCCGCTAGCGTCTAGCCATGTCCCCTTTCCCATTCCTATGGTGGAAATATACTAACTCTGAAACTCCAGATGTTAGCGGGTGGCCCAGCCCAGTCTCCTCAGGGCAATGACGGGCATGGACGGTCCCGCCCGTGGCCCGGGCATGTCCCAGCATGCTCCCTCCGCTGCGGGCCAGAATGGTGCTTTTAGGCACGTTATCAGGATCAGGAGGATGACGGGATTGCAGTCCTTAGTGGTGGCCCACAAAAACAGGCACGGCTCTCTCCCCCTCTCTGTGCTCAGGTTGTAGTTCAGGTTAATTGGCACCACACGAGCCACAGGCCGGCATAGCGCTTTTAAGTGCATTATCAGGATCAGGAGGATGACAGGAATTGCAGTCCCCAGTGGTGCGCCACAAAAACAGGCATGGCTCTCTTCCCCTCTCTGTTTAAGCCCTCATCAGCCAGGATAGCTTGACTCCAGTGGCATGGAGTGCACGGGACCCACGTCTGGGCATAACCGTCCCACTCGGGTTGTCAAATGCAAAAAGAACAATTGATGGACAGAATGCAGAACAATGTCATACATTCACCCCAGTACAGAGATCTGGGCCTCAATCCATAGTTTTTTTGCTCACCATGCCATTCCAGTTTAGACCCAGACATATGCAAATCAGTCTTGACCCTGCGCCCAATGGGAAGAGTCCAGTCGGAACTGTCAGGCCAGGTCCTCCTGGACTGGAAAGAAGCATCCTAGGACTGGTTTCGGGCTTTCAGCCCTCATCAGCCAGGATAGCTTGACTCCATTGCGAGAACAATTAAATACTAACTAAAAGGAAAATCTCTGTTAGGTAATGAATTCTTCCTACTACAAATCAAATATTGTTATTTAAAATGCAATAGTTATTCTATTCAATTGCTGATATGAAACATTAAAAAAGGAAGTTTATGAAATTCAAGAATAAAATGTTGCTTATATGTTACTACATTTGTGAAACAAGAATATTCTACATTTATGACAACATTTTTCAGCATGTTTTCTTGAGGTCAAGCTCCTAAACCATGCTGTGCACATTTTAGCAATATAAAATTGACATCTAGTTAAAGAAAGCTTGCTTCATAGCCTCTCTATGGCCTACACGGACAACTATGACTGACTATTGCGAATCAGCACATTTAAAATGAGTGTAAGTTTAACATTAAGTTTTACACTCTTCGTTGTACATTCATCTTTCTAAATTAATACATTTTTCATTTTAACTAATGGTCTTCATTAGTCCCACATCTGATGGTTATATTAACCATCACATTATCATGGGTTCACATAAATTCTGTTCAAAAGGCACTCTCATCATCCATTGAATCCCTTCTCTTTCTTTTTAAACTTTGAAATGTCAATGACTTTTTATA
This sequence comes from Triturus cristatus, assembly GCF_964204655.1. NCBI lineage: Eukaryota > Metazoa > Chordata > Amphibia > Caudata > Salamandridae > Triturus > Triturus cristatus. Next base: position 615,098,950 of record NC_140580.1, read on the forward strand.
GTCATCATTCATGATGTGATTCAATGTTATACCTTTTTCAAATGTTTTATTCATTTCTGTTTCCCTTTTCTTGTGTAAGTAATATCTACAACCTTTAAATTGCTTTAAGACACCTATCTGGATTCCAGATGATTCCAATGGGACGGCGAGGCTAGTTCCTGAATCCTCCTGAGATTGTCCCTCAGTTTACAGGAGGCGACACTGCTCCAGTGGCAAATCCCAGGGAGAAGGGGGTTGGGATGGATAGAGCACAAATAGTCAATGATGCTTTGGCTCGTCTACTTGAACAGCAAAAGTGCAGAAGACATTCTCACCAGTCTGATGAATGGTACCAGCAGATTTGATACCTATAAGCAAACAAATAATAAGACTTTAGTCTAGTATTAACTCTATCTATTAAGGTATCACCTCACAAAAGCTTTTCAAACCTCAACCAACCTTCATTTTTTTTTAATTTAGATTGACCGTAGAAGGCTCCTTTATGAAAGTTTTCGAAACTGTAGTGATTATGATTTCAGCCTCAAACCCACAAGCAAATTTGGATGGGGTTATCTTCACCCAAGTCATCTCTGGCAGAGCCCTGCCAACGGTATGCACAAGTTGAACAAAAACACTGTTTACCTTTGTTTGCAGCATGATGTTGCGACTGAGCTCAGCATGTGGCAAAATCAAGTCTATTAATGTGTCTCTACTTCTCTTTTTTTCCCATCCAGGTGACAGACTGATGCAGGACGTTCTTTGCGGCGAGATCGAAGTGGGAGGATCAAGGAGCTGGCAAGACAGAGTCCTGGAAGCTGGGAAACTGGTAAGTGGCAGATGAAGAGGCTAAGCGAAGGGGAGAAGTGTGGACGGTCTTTAAATAAGACTGCTTTAGAAAGTTCAGAATGGTCAAATTCTAATTGTTCGTAACAAGGCACAGGTGCAGATAATAAACTTGATGAGGCTGGTTTCTAGAAGGTGCTTTAGAGTTTTTACCAACGGTCGCATTTTAATTGCTTATAGAAAGGAACAGGAGCAGATGATTAATTTGATGAGGCTGTCTTCTAGAAGGTGTTTTAAAATGTTCACAAAGGTCATGTTATAATTACTTATAGCAAGGAGCAGGCGTAGATGAATCATTTGATGAGGCTGTGTTCTAGAAGGTGTTTTAGAATGTTCACAAAGGTTGCATTATAATTGCTTATAGCAAGGAACAGGCCAGGGAATTAATTTGATAAGGACTGTCTTCCAGAAGGTGCAAGTCGAGGTCATCTATGCTGGTTGCTTGATGCTTATTCTGGTGGATTTTCTGGATGTTTTCGTGGCGCCTGAAACCTGACCTTGCATTTGCATGGTAAAACATTTGTAAAAGCTATTAAGTCGTTTCAAACAAACTGGAGAACACCAGCTGCACCTAACAATTACCAACAGCATGTTATATGGTCAGAATTCGGGGTACAAGATGTTTGTTCATTCATGAGTCTTGCCGGTGTATTGTGATAGTCACAAGAGGGGAGCAGTGGCAGGAATCATGACATAAATAAAGCAAACAGGCACAATAAACAAAGCCCTATCTCTCGTACTGGTATAAGCATAGCCTTTAAAATACCTCCTTCTGCTGTGGCAATCCAATTTCCAATTGTGTGAATTCCTTGCCCAAAATGTTCTAAAACACTAGGGGCCTTATTCACAAAGGTAAAGTTAAACGAAAGTCTAACTTTATGATTTTTGGTATGCACAAAGGGCATTTACTACTCGTAAATGTCCTTTGTGAATACCAAAAGTCTAACTTTATGACTTTCAGTATTCACAAAGGGCATTTACGAGTAGTAAATGCCCTTTGTGAATATGAAATTCGTAAAGTTCAATTTTCGCCTCACTATACCTTTGTGAATCGGGCCCTAGGTGTTTCCGACTCTTCTAATACAGGCTTCAAGTCTGAAATGTTTTTGCAAATTTTTCAATTTTATTCCCTGATTGCCCCAACTGTACTGATGTGTGGCACCCTAATATTAATTTTTGCTTTCATAGGCAAACACAGATCTTGAGTGTGTGCCATGACATAGGCAGTCTCACTGATTGCAGTCTTGTTGGACCGGGAGGGGCACCTAAAGCACTACCCTCATGGTGGTGTAAGGCTACTGCCTTTGCCAGGAGTTAACCAGCATGATAGCGGTGGTGGCAGCATACCATGCAGTGATCAGTAGAAGTGAACAAGTACTTTTTTCCTTTGTCACTGGAATGAGGCTTACATGCTCACTTACTCAAAGTTACACTGCTGTGTGCTTAACTCAATACTTGGGCTACATCAGATTGATGTGGAGTGCTGAACAGTGCATAGCTGTAGTTGCTGGGTGTATATATGCCTGTGAGTGGTACAGTACATAAAGAATCCAGTGCTATGCAGTGTGTGCATGTAAAATACATGTATTGGGTATATGTGTACCTGTGAATGGTACAATATGTGGCAGACTAAGGGTTCCATTTTGGGAAACCCAGATCTGAATGGTGAAACATGGAGAGGAAGTAGAGGAATATCCTCAGACAGATCTGTGTGTTGCTGCATTCCTACAAACTGGGTAGGACACACTGGAGAGGGTAGAGCCATGCTTCCCTCAAACTTCGAAAGGTGCTCTTTGATTTAGAGAACAGTCACAAGGAAGAGGCCTGGTAACATCGCCAGAAGGAGACAGGTCTGATAAGAGAATCATAAAGAGTAGGATGAGGCCCTTGGCTAACCTTTTAATGAACATATCACTGTGAAAGACAGCCAGGTGTGAACCATAGTCATTCCCATGGCATGTGTAGGGGGTAATCAGTTTGGGAATCATCCTGGTTGTGACAGACTGTTCTCTAGAGTCGGTGAGCGCAGGGGAATGGGATTTCGAAAGGAAGCAGACCCTCAACATAAACTTCAAACACTCAGTCCCTAAATCACATTTGGTGTCTGGAAATAGACAATAAGAAGGGGAGCTTAAGACCCGAAAAATTGTCAAGCAGCCAGTTGCGCTGTGTGACGAGGAGATGTTCTGAAAGACGTCTGTCTGTGACCAGGTTTAGGGTTCAAGGTCTGCTAGTCACCCTGCTGAGTGAGGGGCCTCACTCAGGGAATCCAGAACCACCTGCCCAGGGAATCAGGTCACTAGCACCTGCCTGCTTGGCCAGACCCGAGTGCCTTATGAGGACTAGGAGAGAGCTGGAGGGAGCGAGGTCTAATGGGGAATCCTGTCTAGATGACTCCCTGAGCGAGGTGTGAGGAAATGGCTGCTGCATCAATGGCAAAATTGACAAACCCTGTATGCCAGAAGAGGGCCACCATGAAGCGAGCCATTGGTGTCTCTTTGCCCATCTGGCTAACCCGACGCACCTACCCTGGGATGAGGGATCAGCATCAGGACCTTCGCACCACCTTCCCCCACACCATGGATGGAACAAAGACTTACATTGCATGGAGAAGCAGCAAGGAAGATCTGGCCACTGTGGTTGTAAGACCACATGTGAGGAACTTGAGGATTGAGTGCAGCCCACCTGGGCTGTGTGCATGAACTCACCTTAGCCAGCCACTCCAGTGCCCAGAGAGGGGGTCCACTCAGGAACTCTGGATGCTCTGATCTTGAAGCTGAAGGCAATACTGAATTTGGGCCAGTCAGCCCCGAAGGAACTTGCTTGCTAGATAGTGCTGTAGTGCTCGAACACTTTTGACTTAAAAGTAGAGTTCGAGTGCACTCTTGAGACTGGGACTACCAGTGGCATATACCCTGAATTTTGAATATAGTCAATGGGAAATAACCACTATTGCTAGAGTAAGGAGGGAGTGGGACATAGTTAATTGCCTAGGAAACTGTAGAACTCAGACCTCAGGGGAACAGTGTAGTTGTTTGTGAATGTTGCATTTCCCTTTAGGTTGTTAGCAGTAAAATAAAACACTTTGTTTATCCTGAAAGTGACTGAACAATCATTTATTGCTGCTACTGTGTGTGCTTTGATTTGTGAGCCCCTGTCCACTTCTCAGTATCCATCCTCCTTCAAAGGAACCTTTGACTGTTCGGACCACGTTATTCCTGAGAGCCAAGTGCTGAAAGGGTACTTGGCCCATTTGCTTAGAATTCATAGTAGTTTTCAAGAGAGTGTGATTGAAGGTATTGCAAGCTTTCTCTGAAGTGCTGTACAAAATTGGAAAAATGCTAGATGTAGATTACTTGTCGGAGTACACCCTCTCTGGAACTATCCAGGCACTCCCCCGTTCATAGACGATAAGCTCAGTTCCCCCCTGATTAACACCGATATCAAGTGCTGGGTTTAGTTGTAAGTATTTTTGTAATTTATTTAGCAATCTTTAGCCGGCAAAGCATACAGCCATAAAAGATACAATGCATTAAAATACCTTATTCAATAAAAAGCATAATCCATTTTATAACAACTTTAAAATTACATCGCAATATACTCTCCTCTTCAAGGACCCAAAAATTATACATGACTATAAGAGCCAACTGGTTACCCTGAGTGCCTATATCCACATGTTGCTATTCTTAAATACACCTCTCAATCTTGACCAATTCTGGTTTTCCTAGATCTAACCATTGCTCTTAAAAAGTGTTTAACCACGAATAAAGTGTGTTCGTTCTGCAGATGCTGCATGTGCAAAAGTGCAATTTAAGCCTGCCTAAAATCCATGTCTCTTAGACATGGTTTAAGATAAAGTTGCCGGGGATACATAAAATATTTACATAAAAAGACAAAATGTAAAATATCCTGTGGAGACCTATTGTCGCAGCCACAGGGCCCTCTATCTTCGGCTTGTGCTACGAAACCGATAGGGAAGGCCAGTAATTTGACATTTTCGCGTTCCGCGGAGAGCGCGAAAATGTCAAAATTTCCGCATTCCGCAGTTTATCGATAATTTGGTTCTTGCTCGCGCTGTAAAATAATACATTCTCGCGCGCGCGCGATCGCCTTACCTGAATCCCCGCGTTCACCGACAAGTTTTTCCGATCCGGTTGCGTTCTCCACAAGATGTTGGATTGTTGGTAGCCATTTGCGCTGTCTCGCGACAGTTCGCGCCCGCAGTAACGTCATGCGTCGCGCGATCACGTCTTTCTTCTCGCGATCATGCACCGCGAGAAGAGTGAAAACAAGATGGCCGCGCCCGCAAGCAACCGCATGGGTAAGTTGGCGAGCCGCGAACACGCAGAAAATACCGCGAACGGGCGGGAAAAAAACTTCTGCATCTTCGCGATATTTCCGCATGTTTGCGGAGATTTTAAACATTTTCGCGATAATATGCGAAAGTCGCTTTCGCAAATTCCGCCCACCCCTAATAATTACCGTGTCATCTGCATACAGCAGAACTGGCACTGGTCTAGTGCCAATTCTTGGGTTGTCAGCCTGCAGGGATATCAAGGCAGATTTCAGCCCATTAATATACAGCGTGAATAAAAAAGGGGCTAGAATAGTGCCTTGATTCACCCCTCTAGAGCATTTAAAACTATCGGTGAGATCCCCCTCTTGTGTAAAATGTACTGTGGCTGAGGTATGGGCATATAAAAACATCAGGGCATTTAGTAATGAATGCTCTTCTCCTAATTTATGTAGCAGGGACCATAATTTACTGCGATTCACCCTATCAAATGCTGCAGTGAGATCCATGAAGCCTAGATAAATGGATCCTGCCTTAGTGATTGTATATTTAGCTATCACTAGATAGAGGTTCAGGCATTGTACCACTGTGGATTTGCCTACTCTGAAGCCATATAGGACCTCCAAGATGATTCAATTTTTGTCTGCCCACTCCACTAGCCTATTTAATATGACCCGACCCATAACCTTGATGGTCAAGTCTATCAACAAAATAGGTCGGTAGCAATTGTGGTTATCCCTATCCCCCTTCTTATAAATGGGTACGATAGTGGCAGTAAACCAAGACTCGGGCATGTCAGTTGACACTGCCGCATTCAAAACCCTGGTTAAAATTGGAGCCCACACCTCAATATTACTTCTAAACAGGTCAGGGGGAAACCCATCAGGGCCAGGAGCCTTGTTATTGGTCACTCCCTCTATGCCTATTATTACCTCATCTATCTGAAAGTTAATATGAGAATCACATGGGAGGGGCTTTCAGGCATTATTACAGTGCTCACCCTCCCCATAATTATAAACTGCCTGCAAATGATTCTTCTATTGGTTTTGTGTAATGTGGTGTCATAGACTGAGTTTATCGGGTTCAGAGAAACAGGGTCTATTGATGCCTCTCCAAAAGAAAGAACTATCTTTTAAAGCACTGGCCTAGACAAGTTCATCCCAAGGCTGTTTTGGTAAGGTAGACCTCCGTTCCTTTAGTGCTTTTTTATAGTAGATTCGACAACTAGCTACCCTGGGTCTGTTACAGGGAGTCTCTTTTAGAGCCACTTTAAGTTTTCTCAGTGCTTGAAAACACTCACTGTCAAACCCCCTTGGTCGATCCGAATAGACTGTGACTCGTGGAACAGTTAAGAGTGCTCACACTGACTTTGCTATGGTGTCAAAGGATCTTAGTACATCTTCCTCTGAAGGTGAGATATACAGGCACTTCAGAATCTCCTCTTGCCTCTCTTTATAAAGGAAAAATAAAAAGCGTTGCTATCCACCTGTGACCACCGCAGGCGTCTCCTCTGGTCTGTTGGTTTTAAAGTCCATCTCATCTTACTGCTTTGATCTAGTTTCGGCTGCTCGCATACCCAAAGTCAGAGGGTTATGATAGCTGAAGGGGCTTTCAATAGTTCTGAAGAACAGTATGATATGCGCCAATGCTGAAGATACAAAGATAACATCGATAGTGGTAGCACAACCCCATCCTTTATAGGTAGGAGGATAAAGATGATTGGGTGCCATTACTGCATTTTTTAGAGTAAACATTGGGTCATAGGTGTTTAAAAGAACATTTCATTCCTGACCCTCTGCAGAGTGCTCCATGTGCCATTCTTCTGCTATCATGCATGAGGAAATATCCCTAGTGTTTTGTCCAATGTCTGAGCATAAATGACAGTTAAAATCACCTAACACAATAAGGTTGCTCAATGAAAAATCGTCCCCCTGTAGCTGATATATGAGACTGGCAAACTTGATGAACCCCGATTCCTATTTTTGGCATTATAAAAGTTGATTAATGTGAGCTGTTTGGTTCTTCCTATTACCAACGTTAGACCTTGCGCCACTGTAGTGTTCCAGTTCAGTTGTTTCACTCAGCCACAAATATCAAGGGCAATAAGTATAATTAAACCACCCTTGGCTCACCCGTATCTCGACCCTTCTCCCGGGAGGAAAAATAATTTACAGCAGTTCAAAAAAATGGATTTTCCATCTCCCAGGTCTCCTGTAGGCAAATGATCTTGTAGGAGGTCACATTCCAGGAGATCAGATTGACCTCCCTCCCTCCCTAGGAATTGGGAAAAAAGGCTGATATTGTCTTATCGCCTTGCTGTCCTGAGGTCCTCAGGACACAAGAGGACCTTATCGCCCCACCAGCAGTGCACCAAGAGGCACGTTTTTAGAGTGGTGTAAAAAGGGGCGTGGCCTAGGACCACCTCTCAGCAATCCAGCTGAGTGGTGCTTACTGGAGGTACTTGGTGGGCTAGTTGGCCCCCAGCGACCCTCAGTATTCAAGGGGACTTAAATCCCCAACTTAGAACGCGCCAGAGGGCGTGTTTGCAAAGTGGTGTAGGGAGGGGGCGGATCCACCGGCGAGATGCCAGCTTGTTTTTTTTTTAGACGGGGGCTGTGTGGCCCCCTGTTCTTTCAATGTTTTTTGGCCCTAAGGACCCCACCCTCTAGGGCCTGCCGCATTGAAAAAAAGGACGGGAAGAGGGCCAACGCGGCCCCGCTACCGAGGTCAATTTCGGCCCTGGGAACACCCTCCTAAGGCCACTAGTGGCCCCGGGTACCCCATCCCCTGGGACAGGCATTCCTACATTTAAAAAAAAGAAACAATGCGCAGGAGGGGAACCGCGTGGCCCCCCTCCCCTGGGCCACTTCTGGTCACAGGGACCCCACCCGCAGAGCCGGCCTTCAAGTTGGGGACCGGTGGGGAAGCCCAAATGCCCCCAAGGTCCCTGCCGGCTCCCCACCTACTTTGCAAGCCGGCATTGCTTTTAGGCAAGGGTAGCTGCTAACATGCATCTCCCCTTGCCCGAAAGCAAAAGAAGCAAAGCAGGGTTTGTTATGGCTGGGCACAATGGATCCCCGTATTTTCATAATTTGTGCCCTGGGGAGGTGGTGGTCTCGGGGTTGTGGGGGGGCTATATGCCCCCACATCTCAATATTGTAGCCCCAGGGAGGTGGTGGCCCCTGGGGCATGCGGGGCCCTTAAGCCATGAGCCTCCCGCCTTTATGTTTACAATGCCCTGGGGATGTGGCAGTTCCCGGGGCAGCATGGGGGGGAAGGAGCCGCCCCCACGCAGATTAAAATAAAGCCTCCTGGCGCACTGTGGGTTGGGGGCTTAAGTCCCATAGGTCCTTAACGGTCCTTAGGAGCCAACTACCCCACCAGGTATCACCAGCAAGTCCCACACAGTGGGATTGCTGAGAGGTGGTCTGAGGCCATGCCACTTTTTACACCACTCTGCAAAAGAGCCTCTTGGTGCACTGCTGGTGGGGTGATGAGGTCCTCTTGTTTCCTGAGGACCTCAGGACTAAAGTGGACTTCATCCCCCAAGCAGCAGTGCATCAGGAGGCGCGTTTGCAGAGTGGTGTAAAAAGGGAGTGTGGCCACGGACCACTCTCAGCAATCAAGCTGTGTGGGGCTTACTAGAGATAACAGGAGGGCTAGTTAGCCCCCAGGGACCCTCAGGAGTTCAAGGGGACTTCATCTCCCAACCAAGAGCACGCCAGGAGGCACGTTTGCAGAGTGGTAGAGAAAGGGGGCATGGCCTGTGCATGGCTGTAGTTGCTGGGTATATATATGCCGGTGAGTGGTACAGTACATAAAGAATCCAGTGCTATGCAGTGCGTGCATGTAAAATACATGTATTGGGTATATGTGTACCTATGAATGGTACAATATGTGGCAGACTAAGGGTTTCATTTCTCAGTAATCCCACTGTGTGGGGCTTACTGGAGGTAACAGATAGGTTAGTTTGCCCCTGAGGAACCGCACAAGTGAAGGGGACTTCATCCCCCAACCAAGAGTGTGCCAGGAGGTGCGTTTGCAGAGTGGTGGGCAAAGGGGGCGTGGCCTACTGTGAGAACTTCGCAATCCTGTTGTGTGGGACTTACTGGAGATAATAGGAGGGGTAGTTGGCCCTCAAGGTTGATCTTAGGGGATAACTACCCCTCCTGTTACCTCCAGTAAATCCCACACTGTGGGATTGCTGACAGGAATTTAGAGGCCACGGCCGCCTTTCTCCACCACTCTGCAAACGCACCTCCTGGCACACTATGGTTTGGGGGATGTAGTCCACTTTACTCCTGAGGGACTTTGGCAGCCAAGTAGCCCTCCTGGTATCTCTTGTAAGTCCTATGCAGCAGAATTCCTGAGTGCTCATTGGAGGCCCAGCCCCCTTTTTCCACCACTCTGCAAACGCGACTACTAGTTAAAGAAGCATTTGTAATGTAATAGGTCTCGCAATTGCAAAAGTTAGTGCCATTAGCGCTGTAAATCTAAAAGTGTTTTATTAATGCTTCTTAAAGTGGAGTGGATGTAGTTTGTGTGTAGTGGAATTATGTGGTATGTTGTGCAGTGAAATTATGTGGATAGAAAGTATGTGGTAATTAGTGTATAGGAATTATGTAGAGTGGGATTATGTGTTATGGAGAGTAAGTATGTGGTATGGTAGTCTGTGTTGTGGAGTGGTAACCTCAGGTTTAGTCTTCCTCGTTTCCATCGAAGCTAAACGAACTCAATGAGACAAAAAAATGAAGGAATCACTGAGGAGCACTTCTGGACCTAGTCAGAGGTATGAGCAGGGCTACTGGAATTATGCGACTGTTTGGCTGCACCAACGTTCTCACAATTATGCATTTTCCGCATAAGCCACACAATTCATCATCTGCTGCCTAATCTGTAGATTTGTACAAAAAAAGCCTTGTTTCTAGCTCAAACGGCTCAAACTCTACAAAAATGCAGCGATAAGTGTTACAGCATGGTGGAAGGTCCTTTGTAAACCTAGAATGGTCACCTCTTGCTTATTGCTAAATGTGGGTGTTAAATTGGTACTAATGGTGTGCAAGCCTCTCTTGCTTCTTTCTGCGCCTCTCTTGCCTCTTTTTGCATTTCTGTTGCTTCTTTCTGCACCTTTCTTTCTTTTTCTGTACTTCTTGTGCCTCTTTCTGCATATATATTCTACTTTGTGTGCCTCTTTCTTCCCCTCTGTTGCCTTTCTGTACCTCACATGCTTCTAAGTGCACCCCTCTTGCCTCTTACTGCACCTCTCTTGCCTCTTTCTGCACCCATCTTCCTTCTTTCTGTACACCTCCTGCCTCTTTCTGCACCCCTATTCCTTCATTCTGCACTTCTTTTGTTTCTTTCTGTACCTCTCTTGCTTCTTTCTGTACCCCTCTTGCCTCTTTCTCCACCCCTCTTTCCCCTTTCTGCATGTCTGTTGCTACTTTATGCACTTCTCTTGCCTCTTTCTTCACCCCTCTTCCCTGCATCTCTGTTGCTTCTTTCTGGTTGAATAGAGGTGAGCCAGTATTTCCCTATGTCACTCTCCACAATGACGATCACAGGCTTGCCATCATCATCATCACAACTTTTCTCACTTGCAAGACTTTCAGCAGGCTTACTTTACCCTTGTCTCTCCGACTCAGCTGGGATCCAATCCATGTCCAGATTATCAGACGGAGGCTTGGAGAAGATGTGGAAGTACTCTTTCTTTTCCTTGCTGGAGATTGCAAAGGCAAAGGTACAGGTCTTCACAACAACATCATGCTCAGCAGAAGCCTCAACCTCCTATTCTGCTCCTACTTCCGGAAGATCTACTATTGACTGTGGCTCCTGTTGTCAACTTTCCTGTGATGATTCGATTTACATCTAAGACAATTCCATTTTGGATTGACTGCTCTCCATGACTTCAGTCACGCCAGCTCTGAGAGACATTGTGTTAGGTTCAGCATCTTTTATGCCCAGAGTGGGGGCAGTAGGTACGTCACACTTCCTGAAAAGGAACAAGGACTGGATGTCAGTGGAGGCAACAGGTTATTTCCTTTCCTCCCCACTGGTCACTTTCTTGGCAGGAACTTTTTTCTTATTTTTACATCTTCTTAGCAGTAGAAGCTGGCACTTACCACTACGAGCAGATTTACTTAGCACCGGATGTTTCAGGTGTCACCGTCAGCTAATTTGTAGACTTCGCTCTGCACCAGTACTGTGTATGATGTCTTGTGAATCTACAAGCAACAAAAAGTCAGTGAAGCTTGGACAATCAGACTCTATTCAATGTAACACACATGAAGTCATCATCATTATCATCATCTCAAATGCTTAAAATACCCACATCATGCATAAACTTGTTTTCTCATGCCAACATCACACAGAAAAGGTTAGTTGGTGTCCTTCCAAAGCCATGTGATCGATATGGTAGACAGGGGGTGAAGGGAAAACATTAATTAATTGCTAGTATCCATTAAGTGCTTTGAGACATCGATGGGAGACAGGGAAAAGCACGCAAAAACCTATAAATAAATTAGAGAATTGCTGGTGCCCCTCCTGGGCCTATGGAATCTCTAAGAGAGTCAGGGGTGAAAGGCAACGATTAAAACAATGAATTATTAATTGATGGTGCTCCTTCAGGGCCCATCGGGACCCTATGGAAGGCAGGCAAAAATAAAAGAAAATACATAAATAATTGCTGTTGTTCCTCCAGGGCACATCAGGTCTCTATGGAAGGCATGGTAGCAGACAAAAATCAAGGAAATTAATACAAAATAGGAACGTTGTACAGCAAACAGTTAAAATCCCAAATAAATATATCAGTAAAAAAGAAAAGCATGAGCAAAAAATCCATAGGCCTCTTCTATCAAGGTTCTAGTAAATTGCTTTTAAAAGTGTAAGTGAAGAAATATAACGCACACTTACACCACACACTAGCCATAAGTGAATGGTGGTTGGCAGCTCATAGAGGCAAGGAAAACAAAGACAAAATGGCCACCAAACATATACACACACCTCAGTGGCTCAACAAGATGGTGTTTACTGCATTCTCCCTGAACTCCAATAATGACTTAAAATCTTTCTCACTAATAGTCTGCAGTACTTAATGATCGGTAAAATCAGTGATTTTAGCTATCTAGGATCATAAGCTTTCAATGACACTTAACCAGGGACTTAAACAAACAGCAAACAGTCACTGATAATTTCTCAGATTAATTTAGCAGATGGTTTAGACCAAACTATGTGCCAAAATTAATAACAAAGCTATAGAAATTGAGTCCTCAATAAATCACAAACCCAACTGCGAATGGAAGACATAATTCACACATCTTGACAAGACAGTTAATAATATTTTGAGAAACCTGTTTTCCACCACCTGTAAGATGGCAGCACAGGTGTGTCCTCAAACCCCAGCCCCATAGCGGGCCCGAGACACAGCTCTACACTTATATATGTTCAAAATTTCGTTTACCTGCTTCCGACCTAACTCTGGATTGAATTTATCCACTGCTAGTACTGATTTCTCAAAATACAGTTTTTTTGCAATTCAATTCAATTTAATCTTTATTCGGATATAAATATATCCATAAAAGCACAGGTCAAATAGCAGCAGAGAAATACATTGAGCAATAAAAGTGCATTTACAATAAAAACAACAGCATCATAAAAAAGGTAGAAAATTCCCGATAGGGACATGTAAACATAGATGAGGTAGCAGCATGAAATACACTGAACTGTTAGTAAAAAATCAAATAAATGACAGTCCCGCTACATAGTACAGTACCAAAAGATAAAATTACACATAAATGCCATCTCAACAAGTGTAATATTTAACAGTTTGGAGCGGCAACCCTGATACTTTAACCATAATCATAATTTTACAAATTAGTACACTTAATGGAGACTGCCTTCAATGGGTGCCCATTGAGGCGCGCGCACTAACCGATGCCTTCATAAAGGATCCCATACAAAAAGTTAAATCGTCCCGTTCCAGCTCGAGAATTTTCATGTAGGCTACCTTATAGTCAACTATGGCAATATTCTTAAAAGAATGGAATCAGAAACCATTTGGTATATTTTTGATAGAAATTACAGAAAAATAAAAAATGCAACATAAATTGGGTACTATGATAATTGCTGGGACATTGCATATGGTCGAGATTATCATTGTACCCTAATGGGAAGCAAAGTACAAATTTTGAAGTGTCTGCCCTTAAACAGAAGAGCAATCCTCTCTCCAAACGACCTAAGGTTTTTAAAAGGTAACTTGATGGTAAGTTTGACGACAAGTGGGATGCGTCGACTAAGGACATTTACCTGGCAACGGAGAATTTCGAAACCTCCTTTTCATATCTTACATTTCTATACTGTGTATACAGAGCCTCCCGAATGGATGTTTTATTTATGTGCTCTATATCGGTTGGAAAAGATATGTTCCAGATTCATGCTGTTTAAACTCTCCCTCACAGCGACAAGCCAGGGTATGTCCCTCCACTTTTCACATTTGAGGCAATCTAATATTAAATCTCTAGTGAGAGTCGCGGCCGGGTTTTTCCAGATTGACAGCCAAAACATAGCTGGGCGAGCCCTGATATTATCCTCAATGTATGTTAATTTCAGTTTGTTGTGGCAAACATACTGTGAAGAGGAAATCTGGGCCCCCAGAAGTTTATGGCAAAATCTTTTTTCCTCAACCTGGATGCTACTGCCCTTTGTGAAACCTCAAATTTCAGAACCATATGTTGCGGTGGGAATACACTGTAATTACATTTTTGTAATGATAGCTAAAATCACCTCTGCCCTTTTCGGTTGAGGGAGGGATAATATAGAATTAATGGTTTTTGAAAACATGTTCCTACTATGTGCAATGTGATTGGCCCAGGAACCATTAGCTGCAAATACCAACCCTAAATAAGGAAAAGTGCGAGTGCGGTGTAAATGTTTAGAGCCTATAGTAATTGTATTGATAAGGTGCTTTTTTGGGCCACAGGTCATTAAAAAAGATTTTTTGAAATTGGTACAAAGATCTAAACCAGCCATAAAATCTACAATTCCCCGAACTAAAGTGTGTAGTGCATTGGTTGTGCGGCCCATAAGGACCGCATCATCAGCGTACAGCAGGGCGGGGAGTATATTGCCATTAATTCTGGGAAAATCGTTTGTAAGTTTAATCAAAGAGTTGTGGAGGTCGTTAATATATAGAATAAAGAGGACAGGGGCCAGGACACACCCCTGCCTGACCCCTCTACCAATATTGATGTCCCCTGAAACCTCCACGCTTTTGCTGATCTGCACCCGAGCTTTTAAGTCCCTATGTAAATAAGCTAAAAAGTGGACTAAAACGTAATCCAACCCATAATTTAAAAGAATCGACCATAAGCGTGACCTGTTAACATAGTCAAAGGCCGAGGTAAGATCCATAAAAGCCAAATAAATAGGAGATTTGTGGGTTGTGGTATATTTTCCCATAATCAAGTTAAGGTTTAGGCACTGTTCAACTGTGCCAACTTTGCTTCTAAAACCTAACTGACAAGAATTTAAAATGTGTTCTTCCTCAGTGCATGACCTAATCTTGTTAAACAGGATCCTCCCGAGAATTTTCAGAGTATTATCAATCAGGGAGATCGGTCTATAGCATCTTGGGTTAGATATATCACCTTTTTTAAAAATCAGAACGATGATGCTGGTAGACCATGTACTCGGGATCATAGCATTGGTTAAGTTGTTAAAAACATTTAATAAAAGGGGCGCCCAAAACTCTGGTTTGTGTTTGATGAGGTCAATAGGGAGCCCGTTAGGACCAGGAGCTTTGTTGCCCAAACTTTGATGGATGGCATCCTCTACCTCTAGCAAAGATATCTGAATCTTAGAAGCAATTTGATGGTTGTAGAGGAAATTGTCTTGTGATGGGGCTGAATAGATTCTAGAAAAATGGGATTCCCAAGATTTGCTTGTTATATTGCAGCTTATGGGAGTTAATGTGTGGCCCAAAGACCTCATATCTTTGACTGCTTCCCAGAAACCATTCCCATTCTTAGATCTGGCAGTACATGCAAGGTTGTCCCAATGCTCCTTTAAAATCTCATCCTTCCATAAACTAATTGTAGCCTTATATTGGTACCTGAAGGATTTGATTAGAGCCAGATCTCTCGGGCTCTTTGTAAGTGCTTTGCGGAGATTTCAATTTATACGCGAGCACTCACTATTGAACCATCTTGGTCCATGACGTGGTTCAACCATGGGCCTAGATATCATAGATTTAATTCCCCCACAAAGTTTATTAAAAGCAGTAATTACCTCATAGTTATGGTTGGTTAGTGACAAACAAATGTTAATAAGTGACAGGTTTTCTCTTACCATTCTGAGAAATAAATCGTTGTTGTCAACACCTCTCCAAACCAATCTTAAATTGTCGTTAGAAGAAACTAGGTTGCTTTCCCCACACTCTATAGCAAATTCCCTTCTCGGGGCAAATCTTAGCATTAGTGTGATGGGATTTTGATCACCTTGAGTGGTAGGGACAACCTCAGCTTTTATCAAGCAGTCTTCTAAAGTAGGAGATATAAAGGCATAATCAATGATGGTAGCACTGCCTCGGCCTCTATATGTTGGCACAACCTGTATATCCTTATGTGGTATTGCCTCAATTTCCATGGCATTAGATAGATTAGTATTGGACAGATGATCCAGTAATTCTATCCCCCTATTACATGGAGGCACATTGAAAAAAGAATCTATGTCTAATGTATTACCTCCGGAAATCCTGGTGTTAAAATCACCACCCAAACAGATTCCAGCTAATTTGTAATAAACCTTTTGGGTCTGTAAGGTAGCGATGTAGTCAAACAAATGAATACAATTCATATTTGGCATTGTAAAGAAGTCATTATTATAAAAATTAATAAAACAGATGGAAGCCCCCCATGTATAGCTCAAGACCTGAAATGTATCATTTATTGTGTCAAGAGCCTTCGTACTGCCTCCTGCATTAATGTTGACCCGAATTGAAAGCCCACCGAGGGACGTTCGACCTTAGGAATAGTGACAACAATATTATAACATTCAAACCCTTCTAAATATAATTCCTGTGTGGCCAAAGTTTTCTGTAGCATGATAATGACGTATTTATGAGCTATATTTATCCAGTCCGGTGTATTTATTTTGGATGCCAAACCGGAAACATTCCAGCCTAATATATTTAAATTAAGAGTTGTCTCTCGTGGAGGAGTAATAGGGTGGGTCTCTAGGATATAACGGCCTGAGAGAACCGACATGTTTAATATAAAGGTGGGCTCAACTAATATCGGGGAGTGTTCCAGTCAATCCTGATTAGACCAGATAATAGAGAGAACCTGTTGTGCATGTTTAAAATGAAAGCATCCTTCATTTTTGGCCCTGGGCGTGGTTTGTAAAAATAGCCAAACGGCAATGACCAGATGTGAGTTGATTTAGTATTGTTTGGCTCCTGTGGCATCAGTAGCGATCTCACCAATAACGGACTACGCAAATTAATAACAATGCAGTCTCCCACAATGTTCTTTAAAGATGAGCCAAGCCACCCAATCCTGCATACAATGATGATGTCGCTAGTATGTGTAACCCGGAACCCCCTATGTTTTACAAGCCAATCTACACTTTTATTTTGCAATTGGTCCCATGTCTCAACTTGCTTTTTTCTAGGAATAGGTACCCCTGTTAGTACCAAGACATAGGGGCATGTTGCCGGGGGTAGACTTAATACCTCCCTGCTTGGTTTATAAATTTCCATACTCATAGACGCTGAAACACTCCCATGTTGCATGCCCCACCTGAATTAGCTCTTTCTGAGACACTCCACTGTGTAGCACTAACAACTGGTGGCATGCATAAAGTTGTAGCAGGGAGACTGTTAGTGATGCCAACGGTAGGTAGATTATCATGAACAATAGTGGATTCTGATTAAAAACATTCCTTAACCTTGCTGCAAGTATCACAGGTACCAGTAAGTGGAATGGATGTTGGCACTTGCGACTGTAAATTAGTATTAGACACATCACTACATAACGAATTAGTATTCAAATTTATCCCATTAGGAGTAACAATCAATGGATTAGAAGTAGACACATCACTGATCACTGGGTATCAAATTGTAATTCAAATCCACCCCATTGGAAACAGCAGTTTTGGGAACTTTGATTTGTGAGCTTATTCTATTAGTCAAAGTGTCCAAGCGATCTTAACATTTCCAAAGTGCAGTGAAATTCCCATCAATTAGATCTTTAATGTGCTCACATACAGTGCCCACAATAGATTCAGTGTCAATAAAAGAATCACCAGGATTACTGCGGGCAGAACCAATAATTACTGGCTCTGTCTGGGTGGAAGTTGTTCAGTTTAATACGTTTGTAGGGACAAGTTCGACAGTAGGATCAACTGTGCCTGCATTTACGGGAAGTGAGGGGCCCTGTACCCATGAACTTGGAGCAGTGCGGGGTAAATTAGCACAAGAAGGTTACTTCCTTTTTCAACAGGTTGTTTTAACCGGCTTCCTTTTGTGTTTGGCCCCTAGGGCTTCAGTAATTGGCGTTGAATCCGAGTTTGGGTGGGACTCAGCAACACTTACTCCATTACACTGTAGATTAGATAAGTCCTCATTATTATGAGTCCTGAGGCAATAGAAGGTGGTAGGGTGCTCAAGGCAATAGACTGAACGCTAAGAGTAGAGGGGCAGGCTGCTGGCTTAGTTGTAATTACCGCTGTTGTGGAATCAAATTGTGTTGTCACAACTCCCAGGGACAAGCGCCTTTCAGTTAATTCGATCTCATTGGCAACTATACTGACAGCCCTTTCCAGCATGCTGCCTATACTTGTTGTGGGACGGGGGCAAGATATCCCAATACGTTTCACCATGGCTAGTTGGTAGTTGATGTGGTAACGTTTATAACTTTAGTTTTGGGTAAAACTCACCTCAAAAAAATTAGGTGGATGACAGGTAAAAGAGGGGCGGTCCAGCCCAGCCTCGTCCTGTCGCAGATGGGCGCAGACGGGCCCGCTTTGGCCTGGGCTTTGTCCGGGTGTGACCTGGGCATGCCCACGCGCGTTCCTTTGCTGCGGGAGCCCCGGCCTCCTCTTATGCGCCTCCTGGCATGTGGCAAGTGCGTCGGTGCCTCCCCTGGTGCATTGGTCTATGGGGGTTGCAGTCCCCACCAAGGAATGAGGGCTGGCAGTGCGGCAGACAACGATCAACACGGGCTCCTGGACTGCGGGAGCCCCGGCCACCTCTTATGCACCTCCTGGCATGTGGTAAGTGCGTCGGCACCTCCCCTGGCATGTTGGTCTATGGGGGTTGCAGTCCCCACCAAGGAATGCGGGCTGGTGGTGCGCAGACAACGATCAACACAGGCTCCCGTGCTGCGGGAGCCCCGGCCGCCTCTTATGTGCCTCCTGGCGCATAGCAAATGTGTTGGTGCCTCCCCTGGCACGTTGGTCTATGGGGGTTGCAGACCCCACCAAGGAATGCGGGCTGGCGGTGCGGCAGACAGCGATCAACATGATGTGGCTCCTGGAGCATGGCAAGTGTGTTGTCGCCCCGCTTGGCACGTTGGTCTATGCAGTCCCCACCAAGGAATGCGGGCTGGCTGTGCGGCAGACAACGCTCAACACGGGCTCCCCTCATTTTTCTTTAAAGACACGTGCTTAGACCAAAAAATTTGAAGAATTAAATAATGAACCATAGAAGAAGAGTTATCTAGTTTTTTTCCCATTGTTTGAAAATATGTATTGGCCTTTTTTTAACAGTATCCACAATTATGTATAAGTTTTCCTCCTGTTTACTTTTAACTTTAATCTCTCCATAAATGTCTAAAAGTTGTCATTGCCTGTGCAAGCCAACAGTGTGGCAGCACCAGCATAGGGCAATATTGGAGCAGCACAAGCACCTATGTATGCCACATCTATAGCCCTGCAATCACATATTTATTAATATGATTCACATAAAAAGTTAGAAGAAATGGGGATAACATACAACCTAGTCTGAACCCCCCCCCTTATGACTCCAAAATGCTCTGGGCATTCACCCCTATGGCCATAACTGACATTTCTGATAACATCTCCCATATCAGGGAGTGCTTAACAGAGTCAATTGCACTGTACAGAGCCATGAAGGAAAAATAAAGTGGCTCCTGTTTGGCCTGCAAATACTTGCTAATAAGAAGTGATAGAGTCAGGCATTGTTCCACAGTGGCGATGCTGTTTCTGAAACCATATTGAAAATTACACACTACATTACTTTCTGTTTCCAAATCCTCTAATCATGATGAAAGTATTCTTCCTGCCATCTTAAGGGAAGAATCTAGGAGGAAAATTGGCCTATAATAGGACAGGTCAGTTTTATTCCCTTTCTGAAAAATGAGGACAACAACTGACATTTTCCAGGACATAGGAGGGTCCACTTTAGAGACAGCATTTGAGACATTAGTAAGCAGGAGTCCCACAAGTCAAAACAGGACAAAAGGTGTTTATGGGCACCACATCTGATGCACGGTCTTTGCCCCTACAACAATGATAAAGTGCTGTAATAACTTCCTCAAGTTCAAAGGTAAGAACTCCATCCCTGTCCCTCACGTAACCTTAATCCATTACATCCTCGGCACAGCAGTCAGATATTCCTCTGCTGTAAACAGCAGAGGGATTTCTTTTTTTCTTTTCAGCCTCGGGACCCGGGGAAAAGTTCCAAATACACAGCAAACCTCAAATTCAGCTAATAAAACCAAAATGTCCTCATATTTCTCTCTGGGATCACCGCACAGGCACAAATTTCCTACCACCCAGCATTTCCCTTGGTCTCCCGAGTAAAATAATAACTCACTTGTGTGGGTGGGCCAAGGGCCTCCAACTGGGAGGGGCTAAAAACAGAGATTGAGGGGCTAGAACTAAAAAAATCTCAGCACTATTTTGTTATATACGTTTTTAGGCAATTCTGCTTTGGTCACCCACACAAGTGAGATATCATTTTTATCAGGAGACCAAGGGGAACACTGGGTGGTAGTACATTTGTGCTCACCCATTGATTCAAGGCAGAAATGTAAGAGAAATTTGATTTTTGTAACTACATTTGGGATTTGCAGAGAATTCTGGGTAGGGAAGCTTTTGGGGATCCACACAAGCCACACCTCCCTAGACTCTCTGGGGGATGGCTAGTTGTCAGAAAGGTCTGGGTTTGATAGGTTTCCCTAGACGGCCACCTAGCCCGGGACCAAAATCACAGGTGCCCACCTTGCAAAACCAGGTTGTTTTGTGATACATAATTTTGATGTCTCCACAATATGTTTTGGGCCCCTGCCTGTTGCAGGCACTAGGCCTGCCCACAAAGTGAGGAAAAGTTTTTATCAACAGACTTGTGGGAATGCTGGGTGGGTGGAAGTTTATGTCTCCCCACAGATTCCAGAACTTTTCATCACAGAAATTTGAGGAACATGTGTTCTTTTTGCAAAATTTGAGGTTTGCACAAGTGATTCGGCGTATCAGAACCTGGTGAGAGTCACACAAGTCACCCCATCCTGGATACCCTGGTTATATTGTTTTAAAGAATGAATCAGGTTTGCTAGGTTTACTTAGGTGCCAGATGAGCTAGGGCCCAAAATCCAAAGCTAGGCACATTGCAAACAAAGGGTCAGTTTTAATGGAAAAATGTGGTGCCCACGTTGCGTGTTGGGCTGTTTCCTGTAATGGGCACTAGGCCTACCCACACAAGTGAGGTATCATTTTTATTGGATGATTTAGGGGAATTCTGGATGGGTGGAAGTTCGTGGCTCCCTACAGATTCCAGAACTTTGATCACAGAAATGTGAGGAAAATGTGTTTTTGTAGGGGCAAATTTGAAGGTTTGCATGGGATTCTGGGTAAAAGAACCTGGTGAGACCACAAAAGGCACCCCATCATGGATTCCTCTGGCTGTTTAGTTTTGACAAATGTATGGGTTCTCTAGGTTTCCTTAGGTGCCGGGTGAGCTAGGGCCCATAACCTACAGCTAGACACATTGCTGAAAAAGGGTCAGTTTTCAGTGGAAAATGTTGATGTTTCCACAGTGCGTTTTGGGCCATTTCCTGTTGTGGGCACTAGGCCAACCTACACTAGTAAGGTGCCACTTTTATCAGAAAACTTGCAGTAATACTGGGTGCATTGAAATTTGTGGGTCCCCACCGGATCCAAAACATTTCCATCACAGAAATGTGAGAAAAATGTGTTTTTTTGGACAAAGTTTAAGGTTTGCAAGAGATTTTGGGTAACAGAACCTGGAGAGAGTCACACAATTCACCCCATCCTGGATTCCAATGGGTGTCTAGTTCTAAACAATGCACAGGTTTGTTGGGTTTCCCTAAGTGCTGGCTGAGCTAGGGCCCAAAATCCGCGGCTAGGCACATTGCAAAAAAAAGGTCAGTTTTCACCGGAACTATGTGATGTGTCCACTTTACGCTTTGGGCTGTTTCCTGTAGCAGGAACTAGGCCTAGCTGCACTAGTAAGATGCAATTTTTATCTGCAGACTTGGGGAAAGGCTGGGTGGGTGGAAGTTCGCAGCTCCCCCAGATTCCAAAATTTTCCACAACAGAAATGTGAGAAAAATGTGTTTTTTACAAAGTTTGAGGTTTGCAGGGGATTCTGGGAAACAGAACCTGATGAGAGCCACACAAGTCACCCCATCCTGGATTCGACTAGGTTTCTAGTTTATACAAATTTACAGGTTTGCTAGGCTTCCATAGGTGCCGGCTCAGCTAGGGCCCAAAATCCACAGGTAGGCACATTGCAAAAAAGGGTCCGTTATAAGTGGAAAAATGTGGTGTCCACATTGCGTTTTGGGTCGTTTCCTGCCGAGGAGTGTAGCTCTTCCCACACAAGCGAGGTACAATTTTTATGGAGAGACTTAGGGGAAAACAGAATAGTAGAACAAGTGTTATTACCATTTGTTTTTCTATGCATTTCTGCAATCCAATTGTAAGACAGTGTGTGAAAAAGAAGTCACCTTAAGCAATACCCTCTAATTCACATGCTAATATGGATACCCACAAACTCAGAGATGTACAAATAACTACTTCTTCTAAACTCCAGATCTTGTTCCCATTTCAGAAATACATAGGTTTCCTTGATACCTATTTTTCACTCTTTATATTTTAATAAATGAATTGTTGTATACCCGGTACGCAATTAAAAACCGTTGCAAGGTGCAACTCAGTTATTGACTCTGGGTACCTCAGGATCTTAGTGAACCTACAAGCCTCATATATCTCCACAACCAGAAGGGTCCAGCAGATGTAACAGTATATTACTTTCAATGATCTAACATAGTTGAAAGATTTTACAGGTGAAAATGTAGGCTCAAATGGCTGTTTTTTTCGACTACTTTTCAATATAATATTTTTATTTCAAATGTTACTTTGTATAGGAAAACCTTGTAGGATCTAAACAAATGAATACAGAATTGTGTCTACATTTCAGAAATGTAGACCTTTCTGGAGTCCATTATTGGTTGCACACCAATTTCTACCACTAACTAGAAGGAGGTTGGAAGCTATAAAAAATAGGAAAAATAGACTATGTCCCAGTGAAATGCCAAAATTGTCTAGAAAATTTTGGTTTTCTGACAAAAGTCTGCCTATTCCTGAAAGCTGGGAAGATGGTGATTTTAGCACCACAAACCCTTTGTTGATAACATTTGCAGGGGAAAACCAGATGCTTTCATCTTCAGCACTTTTTTCCCCCAATTTCCCCAAACCCCCCAATATTTTGTCTAATTTCTCGGTTCCCCCTTAAGCGAATCCACAAACCCTGGGTACCTTTAGAATCCTCAACATGTTGGAAGAAAAGGACACAAATGTGGTGTGGGTGCCTTATGTGGACAAAATGGTATGGGGGTCTGTGCGCAAACTACACCAAATAGCCATAAAAGGGTGTGCCAAAGGGGAGGGGGAAGGCCTGGCAGAGAAAGTGTTAAGTGGTGCAGAATCATGCAAATCAGAAATTAAATGACCATATATACATATCTAAAATAATTATCATGTAGCCCACTTGATCAAGACTGTCAAGCTCCCTTACTCGAAAAACCCTCTGCTATGTATAACCTTTGGTTTGTACTCAATATTCACAGAGAGCCCACTCCATACAGATACTCAAGGCCCCTTAGGTGGCAACACCCCTATTAATGAACAACCTTGGCCTTGTACACAATTGTTCATGTAGAGCCCACTCCCTCCTGACACCCAAGTCCCCTTAGAAGGTCAATCCCTAGTACATAAGGCCTTCGCCCTGCACACAATTGTTCACAGAGAGCCTACTCTTTCCAGACACAGAAGCTCCACTAGCTGTTCAAGCCCCTACTACCCATGGACTTTGCCTGCAGACAACTTATCATGGAGAGCACCTACCTCCAGACTCTCGAATCTTGCTAGCTGGTGAAGCAAGTACTAGGGAAGCTTTTATCCTTTCTGAAACTGTTCATGACGAACCCACTACCTCCAGAAATGCAAGCCTCATTAAGAGGCCAAGCACATTGAAAATGCTTACACTCATTAGCAGTACAAAAGGTATAGGAAATGTACTGTAGTTGTAGCTCACTAAATACTTTTCAGTGTGATAAGGGTTTAGCAAAAGCGATACTCATTGGTTGATTTTATTGGTGGTATCATTAGTTGTGTCATCAATGATGTAATGTGAGATGTCATCAGTGATACCATCAATGTTATCAGTGAACCAATCATGCATGATGTAACTAACATGTGATGTCATAAGCAATGTATGGCAGGGGCCTAAGTTAAAGTTAGCTCACAGAATTATAACTGGTGGATTTCAGTGTTTTTTTGGGTGTAAAACGTGACTGACATTGACATTAAACTATAAATAAATATATTTCCCAGCAGGCAATAAAGCGGATTTGTTCCATGAAATAGTAGTAGAAGATCTAAATATTCTTGGAAAAAAATAGCATACAGAAAGAATGAAGAATGAAGGAAACTTCAAAGGCAAGAACTTGAATGACATTAGTGGGCTAAAAAGAAACAACTCACTAATAATCAAAACTTCTGATGGAGGGAAACATTGTAATGATGGATTAAAGAACTTATCTGATGGAGGCAAAACAGCACTAGGGGAATACAATTCATTATATGCATCTATCACAAAATTCCATGCAACAAATTGAAACTGAATCTCACTGATTGTTAAAAGTATGGTATGATAGAGATCTTTTGGATTGGGAGGAATACCAATACCTCAGACCTGTACGTGCAAAGATGGTTTCATTGGATTTTCTCCCAAAAATACATAAGAATACAAAAATACCACCGGAAGACCAATAGTTAGTTTCATAGGATCTTTTTGAGAGAAAACCTCAAGATACCTTGACTTGTTTTAACAATCGTATGTCACAAGTTTACCATAGTACTTAAAGGACTCAACTGAATTTTTGAGAACATGTATGGTATTCCCTGGAGGTCAGAATACATCATGGTCACACTAGACATGGTATTGTTGTATACTTTAATTAACCATGAGGATGGGTTGACTGCATGCCGTTACTTTCTGAGGGCAAAAGGCACATAATTGATGGACGGAATGCAGAACCAATTCACCTCCAGTCAAGAGCTTTGGGTTAAATCCATCATTCTTTTGCTCACCATGCCACCCCAGTTTTGACCTGGCCATATGCAAATCAGTCTTGCCCCTGTGCCTTATGGGAACAGTCCAGCCCGAACTGCCAAGCCAGGTCCTCCCTCGACCAGAAACAAGCATCCTAGGAATGGTTTCGGGGTGTCACCCCTCTTCAGCCAGGATAGCTTGAATCCAGTCGCACAGTGAGCCTGGGAGCCACGTCTGGGCATGCCCGGTGCACTTAGGGCGAGAAAGCAAAAGACACATAATTGATGGACGGAATGCAGAACCAATCAAAACATTCACCCCCAGTCAAGAGATCTGGGTTAAATCCACCATTCTTTTGCTCACCATGCCACCCCAGTTTAGACCTGGCCATATGCAAATCAGTCTTGGCCCTGTGCCTCATGGGAACAGTCCAGCCCGAACTGCCAAGCCAGGTCCTTCCTGGACCAGAAACAAGCACCCTAGGACTGGTTTCGGCGTTTCACCCCTCTTCAGCCAGGATAGCTTGAATCCAGTGGCACAGTTACTTTCTGAGGAACAGATCCATCGAGCTGTTAGAGTACACTAAAATGATGTGAGAAATGCTGCAGTACTGTCTGACTCACAATGTATTCACCTTCATTAGTTAAATCTATTTATAGCAACAAGGCAGGACCATGGGCGCCTCCTTGGCCCAAACCTACACAAATTAATTCATGGGGTTGGTGGAAAAGAAGGTGGCTGTGAAGAGGATAAATAACCTTTTATTAAAAACGTCATGCTCTGGACTAGTTTTATTGTTACCCTTTTTATACTATGGAGGGTGAGGAACTTGAATTTGAAAGGTTCATATCAAAACTAAATGCCAATGATCTCAGCATCAAGTTCATCATGGCACACTGTGAATAACATTGTGAATTCTCGGACACTGAATTGAATACCAATAACAAAAACCTTGCCAAACTATTCATAGGAACGCAACAGCAACAAACTCGATGCTACGTGACAATAGTAGGCATCCAATGGTATTAAAGTCAAGTATACTGTATGAACAAATGTCAATAGCAAGGGAAATCTGTTCCTCAGATGAGGAATATGAGAAGGAAGTTACCAGAATACCAAAAAAGATTCATCCTACCTGGGTGCGCACTAAATTTCTCCAGTAATGCCTGGCAGAGAGCTAGTAAAACATGGAGGGACTCCCTACTTTACAAACAAAATGAGAGGTCATCTAAAAAGATAATAGTAAAACACAGTGATTATTTTTGAAATGCAACCAGCACAATCAAATAATAAATGGATTTTTGTTTTTAAATAACTGGCACATACTGGCAAATGATGAGCTCCTGAAACAGTTTATTGCTTCTTGCCAATTGATAACATCCAGTAGAATAAGATCATTAGGTAACATTTTAAAGCAGAACTTTTATGATCCCGAAAAAGGACAGAACTGGCTATCGGTAAGCACAAAGAGATTTGTGAAATGTAGTGTCTGCAAAGCCTGTAAGCATCGCAGAATACAAGACATTTGAAGGACGAACATTATAATACAGGGCAAAATAACATGTAACACAGAATATGTTGTCTACGTATTAGAATGTGAATGCAGTAAACTTTACATTGGCAGCACAAACAAGGGATTGAAAGTAAGGATTCTTCAACACGTAAGAGCAATCACAAATGGAGATAACAGTTTTCTGATGGTCAGTCATTTTGAACAGTATCATCAAAGGGAACACAGATGTCATACGGCCATAACATAGATGCAGAACTGCATGTACATTTGTAGGTTGAAACATAGTCTGAGAGCTCATGTGCCAATATATACTTTTCTGATTTGTGTCTGATATAGAAGGAAAATTAATGTTAAGTGGAATGTAGAGACATATAATTGTGCTAGAAAAAGGTTGTATGGAAAGGGATAAGTTTAAATCAGTGGATACCTCAAATGGACAAGGAGTTTTTAATTTTTAGAATCCCAATTGTTTGTCAATTCCTGATTACAGGGCACTTTATTTACACACTTGGCACTTTATATCAGTATAATTATAGGTGCTGGAACACCTCAAAAGCGATGTGCAATATGTTTGCCAAATAATTCAATCTTTGCACCAGGCATTTAGTTTGATATGCAACTGTAGGAAACATCCAGAACTTTATTAATCATGCATAGGCACTTTATTTCTGCATGAAGACAGTAGAATTTGCTGTTGTGCAATATATTCATGAAGTGCAATAAAGTACATTTTGAGTGACATCTCGACCTATTACAGTAGGTCTGTGAGAGAACACTAGTTTGCCCCAGGCACTTCCCTTGGTGTACACACATCTATCTAGCACTTTATCAATCATGCACAGATACTTTACTCTCCTAATAAAGAGAGTTGATGTGCAGTATATTCAGGAAAGCACTTATTGATTATGCATAGACATGTAAATTCTGTCCTTGTGCCATATATCTATGAAGTGAAATAAACTTTATCTTAAACTCTAGTATGAATAATTAGTATGTTGTAAGCTGTGAAAGTACATCACTCTACATGTTTCCCTTTACTTGCTGTGAAATTGGGGCAAATATATAGCAATGTGTTCCTTATGCACAGGCATTTTACATCCGTATGATTAGCTGTGGTGGAATATATTTATGAAAGCACCCCAGGAGCCAATTCTCTGCAGTTTCCTGCTTGTGGCCAGCATCGGGGGACTCCAGTCCCCAAGAGACATAGCGCCAGGGAAGGCGCCAACATGCCCTGACAGCGCCCCGAGGTGCATAAAAACATTGCCGGGCTCCTGTAGCGTGGGAGCCAATTCTCTGCAGCTTCCTGCTTGTAGCATCACCGGGGGACTCCAGCCTCCAAGAGATATAGCGCATGGGAAGGCGCCGGCGTGCCCTGACAGCGCACGGAGGTACATAAAAACATTGCCGGGCTCCTGCAGCACGGGAGCCAATTCTCTGCAGTTTACTGCTCGTGGCCAGCACCGGGGGACTCCATCCCCCATGAGACATAGCACCTGGGAAGGCGCCGACGTGCCCTGACAGCGCCCGGAGGCGCATAAAAACATCACCGGGCTCCCGCAGCGCTGGAAGCACGCGGACGGGCCCGTCCTTGCCAGGAAGAGGTAGAGCAGGGCCATCTCTCTTGGTTTTGCGACCCGGGGTAGTATCGCTGTGAGTTTTATTATAAAATGTCTTGGTAGTTCTCTTCTGGCTTTCATTTTTTTGATATCCTAGTGCTAATAGGCTAGTCCTAGGGCCTTTGGACTCCTATTGAGACATTGTTATAGCCTATTCTTGGCTTTTTTAATCTTTAGTTTTTCTGAACCTTCCAAGATGCTTGCTGATTGTACATATTTATCGTATGGATTGTATTGAATATAGTATTTTTTTGTCTTTTTTAACACTAATCTTGTATTACTATCCTCTGTCTTTTCTTACTCATATATTACAAAATATCCAAAGTTAATGGGTAAAAGAAAATCAGCAAGGGGGGGGGGGGGGGAGGGACTGAAGGGCATTACCTGAAGGCCACTAGACGAAAATTGGATCTTAAATCAGTAGCGACCAATGGTGTTTTAGATCGTATTGATCATTTATTGGTGGAATGTGAGTAAATCTTGAGTCCTCTCACTCTTCCCGATACACTAGGCACTTTCAATAGAATTTTCGCCGCTTTTGTGGCCGTTTTCGGCCGAAAAGCGGCGATTATTTTTTTGCCTAATTAGCAAGCTCACGCTAACGCGTGAAAACTTGCGTTAGCACAGGAACTCCTAACACCCAGCTTTGCATCTCTAATGAGATGCAAAGTGGGCGTTCCTGACCTGACATGACAGGAGAAATGTCGCTAAGCGGCATTTCTCCTATCATCAAGCCCCACGCTATGTAGCATAGCGGCAAGAAAAGTAGCGATAACCCCTGTTATCGCTACTTTCCTTACGCCTGCTTCAGGACTGACTTATCCATGATATCCTATGAAAGGTGGATATCATGGCTAAGTTTGTGGGGCCCTATCAACAAGCTAACGCCACATTGCGTGAGATTATCGCTGGGTTTCCAGCGATAATCTCATGTTAGGCAGTTAGCGCGAGGCTTTTTATCGCTATTGAGATAAGCGTTGCTAATAGCACGCTATCTCAGCGATAAAAATCCACACTAGCCGGCGGTAATTATCCTAGCACTAAGTGCGCTTAGCGATAATTATCGCCGGTTGTTGCTGATATGCCCCTTAGTACCCTCGAGTGGAGGTATTGCATCCTAACAACTATACTTCCACTGTCAATCCTATTCCGGATCCCAACCCCTCTTCTATTCCTGCGAGACGTGTACCCGCTATTTTTAACAAGCAGAATACACACAGCGATAGAAACCCTTCCACAGCCACCCAAGTTAACCTTAATGATAGTGTTAACACAGTTGTAACTAAAAAAAGGGGAAAAGGGTATCGTCTATTGCCACTAATGTTGCTAACTCTACAGATAAAACTATAGGTACCACTGATATTATTGATAACATTGATATAATAACTGACACTAATATCGTTTTGACAAATAGCTTTCTCCATCTACAGAATCTGGCAACGACTAACAAAATGGAGCAAGTAAATCAGGAAGCATTTCTTCTGCGGGGAGTACACTGACCGAAAGAACAAGTGACCTAAGGGCTAAGGGCACTTCAGATGTATTACCAATAGGGGGTCAGGATCTGGTCTTAACTGTGTTAGATCTAAGGGCTGAAGTTACCTTTCTTAAGACATTAATTGCAGCACTTACTGACCAAGTTAAGCAATCCTATAATATCTCATTTTAAGCCAGAAACTGGCTGTACCCAAGGTTCTGTTACCAACATAAATCCTATAGTTCCCTTAATGTCTATTCCCACACGCCCTTTTGTCTCTGCCCTAAACAAGAATGGTTTGCAAAACCATGGCAGATTGCCAACTACTAACTGACAAAAAGTGAATTATTGCCAACACCAGGCTCAAAACCTGGCTAGGAGCATATAATATGACAAACGTGGCTAAAATCGCTTCACATATATGATATGAATATAAAGACTCTGGGCCCGATTCACAAATGCAATCTGAGCCAAAATCCTAACTTTGCAACTTTCGGAATTCACAAAAGGCATTTAGGAGTAGTAAAGTTAGGATTTTGTCAAAAGTTTGTCTTAAGTTTTGGTCTTAAGACAAAATCCTAACTTAAGTTTAACTTAGGTTTAACTGAAGTTAGGATTTTGTCATAAGACCAAAACTTAAGACAAACTTAAGATAAAATCCTAACTTAAGTTTAACTTAGGTTTATCTTAATTTTAACTTAAGTTTACCTTAAGTTAGGATTTTGTCTTAAGACCAAAACTTAAGACAAACGTTAAGACAAAAAATTTACTTTACTACTCCTAAATGCCTTTTGTGAATACCGAAAGTCTTAAAGTTAAGATTTTGTCTCGGATTACTTTTGTGAATCGGGCCCACCCTGACTAATAAAGCCATACATTGGATCCATAAAGTGAGGGGGTGCAGATCAGTTATCAGGGAGGACCTTCTATGGGCTAAAAGACTTGCTGATCACACCTCTAAAATGGATTACATTGAGTTACACTTTAAAGATAGGAATATTGCCCACAACCTTGTAGCTCTGGAGCCTAGATGCTGCTCCCTGACGGCTACCAGTATCCGAATAAAATATAGCCCTCGTACCTCACCCCAGTCACAAATCACCAGTGGTATTGATACTCTAATGGGGTCTGATTCTTCACTTGCCACTGTTGATTGACTGACCTATGAAAAAGCTAGGCCTATAATCAATCATATGATAACATCTGAGACAGGCACAGGTGAAGGACACCAAGACTATTCACAGACCGGTACTGGTATAGTCAAAGAAGACCCTTGTCTATTACATGAGATAGCACTAGACCCGCATCCAAGTTGTGATTTGGAAGGGAATTACTCCTTACGTTTGTCAACAGGAGGCCCCACAACAAAGCTTAGGGTGGTATCTTGGAATATAGCTGGAGTGAGGTCCAAAATGGCACTTGAGCACTGGGTCCAAATCATAGAACAATATGACATATGTATTTTACAGGAAACTTGGTCGACCACTCCAGTTTTTATACCTGGGTATGTAACCTTTTGTCGCTCAGCACTTGACAATAAGCAAGGGCTGCCTGATGAGATCCTAGTGATCTGGGTCAAAATAGATCTTCAATTAACTCTACGTGAGATTATTATTCATAGCCCGGATATTTTAGCCATCCACATTAGGGGCAGGAATGGTGTAGGACTAGATCTTTTTAATGTCTATGCCCAAGGCTCTAAAGCTGGCGGCATGTCACTTACCATTCAATTGCTAGAAGACTGTCTGGAGGGGAGGGAGTACATTGATCCACTAATAATAGCAGGTGACTTTAATGTCACCTATGAACCCCTAGACATAGAGGATATAACTGATTGTGGCAAGCTCGATGAGGTATGGTGTTTACCGGCGCTTGATCTACCACCCATTAAAAGATGGACATGTACAGCGTTGCAGCTTCATGCATTAATGCTTGAATATGGGCTCAGGGTAGCAAATGGTCAGACAAGGTCGGATAGGAAGGGGGCAAATACTTACAATAGGATAGTTAGTATGAGTCACATTGACTATCTCTTATTAGATGTCGAATTGTGGCCTCAGGTCTTGGATATGGCAGTTGGAACGACCATTGACAGTGGCCATAACCCTCTTGAGCTCACAATGTCCTCATGCATTGGTTCCCACTACCCCAAGTATTCAGCTTATAACTAGGGAGCTCTACCTCTCAAATACCAACAGACAAATTAAATGGGAGTTGCAATTGACACAGCGAAAATCGAAAATATAAAGATTGAACTTTTAGATAGTTACAGTGAGTTGGGAAGTTTACTTGAGCAGCAGGATGGGCTTTCCAAGATCACGGAGTGCCACTCAGCTTTTTTCAAACAACTGATATCCTACTTTATCATGCCCCATTGGCCCAAGGGCAAACCCATACCGGTCAGAGCAGGCTCCACTTGGTTCAATGAGAAGTGTAGGGCCATAAAGCTGAAATTAACTGTTGCCATAAGAGCAAACATTCTGCCAGAAATAAGAGAAGTATGGAGAAATTACAAGGCAGCAATAATCAAGGCGAAAAGAGCTTGGGAGGAAGACCGATGGCTCCATATCAGTAGTGCATGTATGAGGAAAGACTCACAATAATTTTGGCTTCTAGTGAAAAGGGGGGGGCGGAAAAACCAAATCCACCCTCTAACAGTATTTCTATATCCACTTGGTATGACCATTTTTCTGCGGTATATACTGGATATGGGACTATGGCTAATGAAGCTTTTTTCATTGTCCATAGCAGCCATCGGACCTCAAGACTATTCTTCTTAGCTGAAATTACACTTAGCATACAATCCATCATAAGGGGTAAGGCTCCAGGGCCTGATTGCATCCCTGTTGATGTTTTTTCAAGTGACATTCCCAATTGGTCCAAATACATCTGTGCTTTGGCAAATGGTATTGCTGCAGGGGCTCACATTCCACCTTTGTGGAAGGGAACCGAGGTGATCCCAGTTTGTAAGAAAGGTGATCGCACACTAGCAACCAACTATAGGCCCATCAGTCTGATTGATGGTGCACAGAAAGTTTTTTCTCAGGCAAAAATCACCACGTGGATGGAGGAGGAAGAAATTATGTTCCCCTTCCATGCAGGGTTCAGAAGGAGGATTAGCACGATTGCCCAGGTCTTTTGTTTTAGCTGTGAGTATTGAAAAGTTTATATATCACTTTCATTGATCTGAAGTCTGCTTTTGATCTCATCCCCAGGTGTAAGTTGTGGTATGTCCTGCAGAAGCTGGGTATTCCCCCTGAGATCCTGGCGTTGGTTGTCCGTCTTTATGAGGACAACTATGCCAGGGTCCACTGGGGAGACCAGGGGCAGTAGTCAGACCCGATCAGTGTGGAAAGGGGGGTCAGACAGGTGTGTGTGCGGGCCCCCACTTTATTTTTATTATTTATCAATGGTGTTGTCCAATACTTAGCAGAAGTGCCAGCTGACGTCCTGGCGCTGGGGGGAGTAAAAGTAACAACACTTCTGTTTGAGGATGACACATTGATAGTGTCCAAAATTCCCAGTGGTCTGTAATTGCTCTTGAATCGTTTCAAGGCCTTTTGTGATCAGAGAGGTCTCGAGGTTAATGCCTCACAATCTAAACTTATGTTAATGAATCGACACAGAACGTTCAAGAGCAAAATACTACTGGGGGGGATACCGCTTGAGAGAGTGGCTACCTTTGAATATTTGGGTATTACCCTATCCGAGAAAATGTTATGGAACGATCACATTATGAAGCGGACCCTTCAGCAGAGATAGACCATTGGGATGCTGATTAGGGAACATGGAACTTCCCAAACTAAGCCAATAGCCGCTACTTTGCAGATCTATGACCAGAAGGTAGTGAGTTCTGCCCTCTATGGGGCCGAATTCTGGGTATTCGAAAACACTGAAAGCTTGCTTACTATAGAAAATAAATACTTAAGCTCTTTAGTTAACTCCCCCTGAGTACACCACTTTATCCATTGCAGTTGGATATGGGTAGGATCTCAATTTTTGGACAAAGCTAGGCTGCCCTCCCTACTATTTTGGTTGCGTCTTCGGCTAACCCCGAGCTCTCCCATTATATGGCAGCGCTTTGTGAGGTTTCCAAGCTTGATTGTTTTAAAAAGATTAGGTGGCTCAACGAAGGTAGATCACTACTAATAGCAATAGGTCTGGAAAGTTCTTGGGAAACTAGAGATGTAGGCTAATTGCCAAGAAAAGAAGTGGTTAAAACCCAATACTGGAGTTAGGTAGAACAGTTTTTTGTTGCAAAATCATCAGTGGGTCGACTTACGATAGAATTCATGGAATTCAAACTACAATACACCTTTGAAGCCTTCTTGGATTATATCGCCATCCCACAGGACAGAACACTTTATATCCAGTTTAGTCTAGGTTCTCTTCCTGTGAATTCCTTTACAGCTGCTTGGCGTCAGCCCTTGTCCACTACACAGCATTGTCCGGGCTGCCCCACAATGATTAAAACAAGTGGCCACATTTTCTTTGCTTGTCCTCTCTACAACTCCCCAAGACACCAGTGGTTAACCCCTGTTTGCAAGTTACTAGGAACTCGTTGCCACCAGGAAGCGCTCCGCATCTTAAAATCAGATTGAAGGCCTATTGTAGCATGTGGAGTTGCAAAATTCCTTGGAAAAATGTGGATTATCAGAAGGTTTGCGTGCAAGATGCGATAGTCTGCTTCCTGTAACTGTCTTAAAATAGTTATTCCATGCTTTGTAACAGCTATGTAATTATATATTTTGTAAAACGATCAAATTCTGACATTTCTCAGATTTCCTTTTTAATATGGTACATGTTTTAAAAATACTAATATGTTTCATCTTTTTATGATCCTGCTAATTTTGATGGATATTCTGTCTTTATTTGAACTGTATTGTCAATAAATAGATTTGAAACAAAAATTGCTTATATTCCAACAGTGAAGATTTTTTTTTTTTTTATAGAGTTGTACTATTTAATGATGTTCTATTTTATGTATAATGTTGGATCATTGTATTGTAAGCACTCGCACTTTAATGGTCGTAGTTACCGAATAAAGTTTATAAAGGAATGAAAGCACCCTATGGGGCTAGTAGTGCACATCAAGTCAATTAGAGGAATCTCAGCACTTCATTTATGCATAAGCACTTTACTTTCACAACAAGTATGGAACAAACAGTTGATTTGCAATAAAGTCGGGAAAACACTTTATTGGGAACTTGTCGCTTTACCCCGTTGACCTGTGTAGATCATCGGGGAGGGAGTCAAGCATGCAAATACGAGAATAGAACATTTGTTCTTGTTAAAGGACTAGTGCAAATATACAGTGATTGTATCTGTAGGAGTGCAATAAGGAATGGATATATAGGGGCCGATTCCGATCCTGGAGAAATATTCCCTGTACTAATCGTATCCGGATTTTTTTACATACGAATCGTACAAGTCCCGTACAAACTGGCAAGTACGATTCATATGTAAAAAACACCATACGAATTGCATTGGGAATATACCCCGACACGTCCTCGGGTCGGAAAAAGTGTCCGACACGTCCCCGGACGGTTTTACGTACGACTCGGTAAACCGACGTCCAAACGCGCAAGTACGGTCTGTCCCGTCCGTCCGAATCCACAACCGTATGGTAAAAACACCGTACGGAGCGAACCTCCATAGCAACCATGGAGACGTCCAAACATGTGCCCGCACACGCGCTGAACACCCCCCCATGTCCGTGGCGTACCCCCAGCCCCCCCATGTCTGCGCCATACCCCCAGCCCCCCCGTATGTCCGCGACATACCCGCACCCCACCCGTGTATGTCCGCGACGTACCCGCACCCCACCCGTGTATGTACGGTGCGGACCCCCACCCCACCCCCGTATGTACAGTGCGAACCCCCACACCACCCCCGTATGTATGGTGCGAACCCCCACCCCCGTATGTATGGTGCGGACCCCCACCCCACCCCCATATGTACGGTGCGAACCCCCACCCCCGTATGTACGGTGCGGACCCCCGCACCGTACATACGGGGGTGGGGTGGGGGTCCGCACCGTACATACGGGGGTAGGGGTTCGCACCGTACATACGGGGGTGGGGGTCCGCACCGTACATACGGGGGGGCTGGGCGTACGGCACGGACATCCGGGGGGGCTGGGGGTACGGCGCGGACATACGGGGGGGGCTGGGGGGGTGTTTGGCACGTACCGGGCCCCCTTTTCCTCACGCTTCGCGGCGTACTTAGCTTTTCCGGCACTTTTTGTGTGCCATAAAAATATAGCCGTCCGGAGTGCTGTCAGTACGAATCGTACTTGCTGGTACGTAAAAAGCTGCCTGACTCCGTCCGCATGTCGCGTACGCGCCGTCCCGTATCACATTTGTATGTGTTTTTGTGTCGGTCGGTGTTTTGTACGAATCGTACGGAAATGGTGTTTCCGTACGAATCGTACTTGCATGTTTGTATGGTGTTTTTACCGGGTACGAGACGGACGGAGAAAACGCTCCGACCGACGGTTCGTACCCGGTTTCTCCAGGATCGGAATCGGCCCCTTAGAATCATAACTCTCTGTTGCTACATATTTGAATTGTCTAAAGAATAAAGATTTCAGTTCAAATGCTTCCATTGGTGGAGGCAACTTATATTTTGTGGGTGTGGCTGGAAAATGAACACCAGAAAAAATCGTTAGAGTTTATAAGTTAGCGCTATAGTGGATAAATGGGATGTGGAAAGTGATGATCGACAAGTGTCCTGAAATGTGAATAAAACATGTGAGTAACTCACCAGCGGGATAAGACCACAAACCCCAGGACACTCAGTGGCAGGAAGCTGCCGCCTCTGACACCCTGCAGTGCCCGAATGCGCTATTCTAATTCCGGCCAGGGGTCCTGCATCGAGGGAGTAAATCATCAGTGAGGGCAGACCACAAGCCCCAGGACACTCAGCGACAGGACTCTGCCACCTCTTACATCCTGCAGCACCTGAAGCACTATCCAAATTCCAGCTGGGGGTCCTGCAGCATGTTAATAACTCACCTGCGGGGGCAGACCCCAAGCCCCAGGATACTTAGCTATAGGAATCCACTGCCTCTGACATCCTGCAGCGCCAGAGGTGCTATTCAAAATCCTGCCTGGGTTCCCGCAGAGTGGGAGTACCTCACCAGCTGGGGAAGACCACAAGCCCCAGGATAATCAGCTGCAGGAATCTGCTGTCTCTGACATCCTGCAGGACCTTGAGTCACTATTCAAATTCCGGCCGGGCGTCCCACAGCGTGGGACTAAGTCACCAAGGGGGCAGACCACAAGCCTCAGGACACTCAGCGGCAGGAAGCCGTCTCCTCTGACATCCCGCAGCACCCAAAGGTGCTATTCAAATTCCAGCCAGGGATCCCACAGCACGAGAGTAACTCACCAGCGGGGGCAGACCAGAAGCCCCAAAACACTCAGCAGTAGGAATCCGCCACCGCTGACATCCTGCAGTTCCTGGAGGCGCTATTCAAATTCCATCTGGGGGTCCAGCAGTGCAGGACTAACTCCCCAGTGAGGGCAGATCGCAAGCCCCATGACAATCACAAGCAGGAAGCCACGTGCTCTGACATCCTGCAGTGCCCGAAGGCGCTATTCAAATTCTGGCCTGGTGTCCCGCAGTGCGGGACACGTGTGAGCCACGCCAGGGTGTGACCTGGGTGAAGAGCGGGCCCATCTGCACCTATCAGTACCAGGATGAGCTGGGACTGGGCCAACCCCTTTATATCTGTACTTAAAAGGTACAGATTTTTATTGCTATATTGCTTTTATTTCTCTTGACTTCTAGGCTCCCCATGTGTGATTCCTTTTTTTTAATATACCCTGAGCTTCCCACTGAGTGCCTATGGGGAAACGGAAGACTGCACCAGCCCCTTGGAAGTGTATTCCTGGCTCTACACTAGATGGCTTTTTGCAAAGAACTATGGGGGTTATTAGCAGAGAAATTGATGTGGCAGAACGGTGTTTAAGGGTGAGTAGTTCACGCTTTACAAATACCGGATTTACGATTTTTTATTTAACCCTGAAATCACCAGTAATAGCGGGGGTAAGAGAAAGAGAAAGAGACTGGAACTGAATCTTAAGTCAAAAAAATTATGTCCAGAACCCTCTACTGTTCCACCTACCCCAGCCGCAGATCCATACCGGGATATTGGACCTCAATTATTGAGCTGCATACAAGATTCTTTAGTCACTCTGACCGGCGCATTATGCAAAAATGTACTATCTTCACTTACTGCAATTTTGGTTCCTATAATTGACAGTTTAGGGAAGGTTGGGGACGTCAAGGTGAAACTGAGTGATACTTTGTTGCTGCAAAACTTTGGAAGGCCTCCTTTGCCTAGTCCCTCTGGCTGCACCTCTGACAAGACCCACCCAATACATCTCCCATTACTTCCCTCGGTTCCTGGTGGAGTGACCACCTCCTCTCAGGCTACGAGAGATATCGCCTATAGCTCTAGCTCGCCACAGCCTTTCCACGTTTCACGGGCATGTTCACAGAAGCTTTCTGAATACACTAGTGGGGACTGGGCTCAGCCAGTCAACTCAGGTGCCCCTGGAAACATGCCTATAGGCTTCACTCAGCGTTCTGGCCCCTATAAGTGCTACACGTTGCAATTGCCCCCACAGGCTACCCCCTTTGTTGTGATACTAAGGAATGTCCCTCCGTTAAGCAAGATCTCATATGAAGATCATGAGCAATTGGTCAATAAAGTTGTACATTGAGTTAATACTCTTGTAGGTAGTCTTGTGCTAGGTCACAACCAGATAAATCTCGTGAGCAGAGTTTCCTGGGTGGGTAATACTCCAAAATCAGATGGCAATGGTTGTATTGTGATTAATTTTAGAGATCCCAGAATGGCTAATTACATGCTCTACCGGCTAAACATTTCCTGTTTTGTGCAAACTGCTATTGAAGCTCTTCCATTGGGCTATTTTTTTTTTTACAGACCCCGTGGGCATCTGGCCACCTCTTTATTTCCAGAGCCAACGTTGGCGACCTGTAATAGGTTTTCTTCTTTTACCCAATTGGACCTAAAGGACTGACTTCCTGCTGCAGTTACTCCCTTGGGTCTAAGCGATCGATCAGTTGAGCCTGTGTTACCCGAAACACATATTGAATCTAGACTCTATGAGCCCACTGGGTGTAGTCTCATTCCCACTAGGGCTAGCACAAGTCATCCTATACAAACACTGTCCATAGCCTCCTGGAACACCAGTGGTATAGCTAGTAAATGAGATAGGGCAGACAGACTTAAGTTCATCGAATGCCATGCTAATATTTGCCTACAAGAGACATGGTTTATTAACCCTATATGTGTGGATGGGTATGCCACCTACTACACGCCAGCATTGACTAGTAATATGGGCATGGCCAAGAGTGGTCTGATCAAGCTTGTTTCTCTATCCTCTTTTTCAAAGATACTTTGGACAAAGTGTGACTCTGTATATTTTCAGATGATTCTGTCTCAGTGTTCTGCCACTAGGGTGCTGCTAATGAATCTATGCAGCAATGTTTTGACCACTCTAAGGTTGACTTAGATTGTTCTTTACTTAATGACATTGAGAATCATATCAGCAACATACATGGTGATTGTGCTTTGTTTCTATAAGGGGATTTCAAATTAAAAATCTGTCAGTATTCCCATGAAAATATTTGCGAGCCGGAGGATGAGGATGGGGTCACTATCACCCATTTTGCACATTGTCCTCTTGGTGATTAATTGAATCTGCTATTGGCTAAACTTAATCTCAATTTTTCTTTTGATACTTTAAGCTCAACAGCTATTACAACACCGACATTTGTGGGCAAGGTACACCTATTCAAATTGATTTTATTCTCTTGTCTAAATCTAATGTTTCTTAGTGATTTAGGAAAGACAATAAAATCAACTTGACTATGGTGTACCTCTTTTGATACTTTAAGCTCAACAACTACTAAAGTGAAATTTGTGGGGCTAGGTACACCTAGTCATATCGGATTTATTCTCTTTTCTAATTCACTAAGAGCCTGGCTCTTGGACTATAGTTTGGCTGACTATATCCTTAGTAATCACAGACTGCTGTCTCTTTTTTTTCACGGCTCACTGATCACCAGGATCCCTAAAGTGGTTCACCATACGCGTTTATTATCTTCTAAGAATCATGGGGTAATAAAAGCATGGTCCAAGGTTGATAACCCTCTTTTTTAGTACAGCTAGTGGTCTCCACTTACCCAGACTTCTTGGTTTGTCTCTCAGCTGTGACCCACAGGGGTGGAGCCCAGCCTTCCTCAATAGTTTTAATCAGATCTGTGGGGCAGCATTCGATCTTCTATTAGTCCAGCATAACAGGAGACGCAAGCCACCTACAAAGTGGATTGACACCAATTGCACCCAGTCGCACAACCAGCAACATGCTGCTTTAAGACAATCCCCCAGGGATCAGGACAAGGTGCAGAGATATTGATCTCCATATAGGGACACCCTCAAAGCCAGAAAGACCACTAACAGAGCGGCAGCAATCTCAACACTGGTTCAGGCAAGTGAACTCAGGGACTGCAAGGCTTTTTGGGAAACAGTTAATTACAGCTTTTTGAGGCAAAAAGAGAACTAGACATTGATACTGTTATTCCATCTGAATCCTGGGTTGCCTATTTTACTGAGCTTTATGCTGACCCTTATTCAGGAACTTAAGAGATCCCTGATGACAATATTTTAGTCACTAGCAGCCTAAATGTGTCCCAGTGTTCTGCAGAGCGTCCTGCAAGCCCAGTCATTGACCTGGAAGAGGTTATGCGCGCTGTGGCTAGTTGTCCGGTTCGGCGAGGTTTTGTTCCAGCACGGACTTCCCTCAGATATGTTTAAAACTAATATCTTACTGTGGCTCATTTATTGACAAATGTCCTGAATGCAGCTCTACTGACCGGCCCTCCAAAGAACTGGTCCGATGCGACCATTGTTCCAATTTTTAAAAAGGGCGCAAAAAATGACCCCCACTGCTATCGCCCTATCTCATTGATGAATTCAACTGTGAAGATTATGGGTTGAATTCTGTGGATCGTTTCCAGCTTTGGCCCGAAGGAGCTCCCCCTACTGTTTGCAACTTCCTGCCTTAAGCCTGCCATCTGGATGGGTCAGAGGCCTTGGGCTAGCTTGAAACCAGTGGCAAAGTGAGCAAGGGACCCACGTCTGGCTATACCCTGCCAACTTAGGGCGAACAAAGCAAACACAAGGAGATGATGGACGGAGCGCTGAAACCTTTCAGACACTCACCCCCAGTCACAGATCAGGGTTTAATCCATCAGCATTCTTTAGCTCACTTTCCCACCTCAGTTCAGACCCAGCTATATGCAAATCAGTCTTGACCCTATGTCTCATGGGAACAGTCCAGCCCGAACTGCCATGCCAACCCCTCCACCCTACTCTGGCAATCCTGTTTAGCATAGCTCTCCCTAAGAGATAGCCTCTCACTGAGTGTGCCTCTTATCACTTCATCAAAGCAGCCTGGCTAATCCTCTTAACTGTGCCCAATAAGGGGAGACCACATGAAGGATGAATTTTGGCTTACAGACAAGCAAGTCTTATAACTTATTTTCTGAATATTTTAGGATAAATTCAACAATGGCATATTGTTGGATGTGTGAATGTCATTCTCCTAAGTCCTTGAATTATATTTTTGTTAATTCCTAGTGATAGTTATTCATTATTAAACTATTGCCATGTTAACCTATGTGGCTGGGGATCTACAATGGGAAAAATGAAATGTGCAATTTCTCCACTATCAGGGCATATAAAACATATTTTATAAGGACCCTGCTTATAACTACATGTCTCCCCACCCTTGGGACACCTAGGGGAGACTTTAAGGGTCCTGAATATGGGAAGATAGTGTAGCTCCTCACTCCACAGTGCTCATAGCACAAATATCGATTTTGGGAAGCACTTTACAACAATGGGTGAAGTGAAATGTGCCATTTCTTTATCCCCAGGGAATGAAAAGCTCTGTTATAAGGGTCTCCTTATAATTACATGACACCCCACCCCTGAGACACCTAGGGGAGACCCTGTAGGTACGTAATATGCCAGAATATTGTAGTTTATCAATTTCTAAATGTCCCTACCACCAAAGTCGAGTTTTGGCACAATTTACATTTGAAAGCAGTGCTGCAACACAGGGCTGCTTTTGAAATTACCCCAGGCTCACAGCAGTGCACACATGCAAGTGCAGAAAGGCCTGCTGACCTCTACAATTCCAAGCCATATTATATACTTCGGGAGTTAAATGTAATTGTAATCTCCCTGCCCTATTATGTACCTGGGACTTATAGGATAGATCATGCCAATTATAAGTGTACTCTAATATAGTGTACCCTCATTTATGTGTGTTTTCACTGTGTTGTCACCATAGCACTGGCCCCGGGCCCCGGGCCTGGTTAGGCAGAGCCCAGGGATGGTCAGAGTCAGTTCCCACCAGTACCAGTCTGAAGAAAATGGGGCTTCCCAGGGCACAGGATGACTTTTGCAACACCTGGTGACTGAAGATTTTGGGACATGACCTATTATTAAATAGGTTTCATGGCAAAATTAAAGACTAGTTGCAAAAAGTTGGTTCACAATTTGGGACCACATTTTGTCACCAGTGCGTTTTCTGTAACTGTATTATTCCATCATTAAAATAGGTCGGAAAGAATATGTCATTTGTGAAGAATGCTGAAAACCTGTGACTGTCGAAATAAGCTATACCAGTGTTCCTGCAAGAAGGCAAATAAATATATCACTATCATGATAAGCGGCTCAGTAGTCAATGAAACAGTATCATATTGCTTCTCTGAGTGTGTATTGAAGGTCCAGTAGAGGCACTGTCACATGTTAGAGGCATGAATGACTGGGGTTGTCAGTCTCACTTAAAAAACTGGCAACATTTCCAGCATATCAACACTTGGCAATGACCTCACACAAAATTTGTTGTGAATGTTTGTGCAACACGTATTTGCCACTTATACTGCATACTAATTCAGGTTTCCGTGGTAGCGCATGAGTTTGCCACTTAGGCTCAAAAAGTCGACATTTAAACCTGTAGAATACGTTTCAACAAGTCTTTGTTGAAAAGATCTGCTGGATTCACATATGCAATAAAACTTCACTTTAGTTCCATCACTGCTGGCTAGGCTGTTAATATGAGTCTATCACAAGCACCGTACGGATAGTGCAGTCAACTGCAATTTCCTGAAGGCAGCACTTGAGAGGTTAATCAGAGCATGTTTATTACTGTTGGAGGATAAGTTTAGAATGTGTTGTTTACATCCTGCTGCTTTCCTATGGTGCTATTTGAAGAGTGCTCCTTAAGTACTTAGGGGCAGATTTATGAGCCCCTTGCGCCACTTTTGCGTCACTTTTAACATGGGAAAAGTGACGCAAAAGTGGCGCAAGGGGCTCATAAATCTGCCCCTTAGTTCTAAAACGAATTACGGATTTTAAACTTCCATGCATCATAGTCTCCTTCTCTCAGTTTCATTTAAACTTTTATTTCTTTGACATTTATCTGGTCACAGTAGTGGCAAATTGTACTCCGGTTGCGTGAAGAGGCTGTGTACCAGATCTCAAAATCTATTAGCACTTTCCTTCCAGCCTGCACTCCTGACAGTGGGGTATTGTTGAATTCAGTTATAAATACGTCACTATCTTGCCCATCTTTTTGGCCATTTTGTTCTATTTTACAGTGACGTGTTCTATCTAAAATGCAAGAGTCAACATTCATACATCCTGTGCATGAGAAAATTACACCTTTCCAGCACAAAATACCCTTTGAGTTGGAAAGAAAATCTCAAGCCATTCCTTTTCACGGCTTTGCATGAATTTGTGTGACTTTGAGACAGGGACATTTGTTAGTAAAACTGGGTTTTAGAGTTGGAGAAATGGGTACTACTACAATCTGTGATGT
Organism: Triturus cristatus; assembly: GCF_964204655.1. Taxonomy (NCBI): domain Eukaryota; kingdom Metazoa; phylum Chordata; class Amphibia; order Caudata; family Salamandridae; genus Triturus; species Triturus cristatus. Next base: position 615,142,194 of record NC_140580.1, read on the forward strand.
CGAATAGCATCCTTCCAAAATATTAAATGCAGGGTATCGAACATGACTATATCATCAAACTAAGCATGAAGCTATATGCACATGAATCTACATGTGCAAATTTACTATGTACTACTTTTGGCTAGTGCTATTTCCAAGAGTACATTTACTAGAACGTGATGTAAATTTGAACAGTGGAGAGGGTCAGGCTAATATTTAGGTCTTGAGCTCTTACAGAGACCTACCTGAAGCTACACAGGTTACTTTCGTCACTGGGTGGTGACAAAAAAGTTTCTAAATCTGTAGTAGTTGAGAAAACATAATAAAGGATGTTGTGGGCCAATGGAAATAATATTTTATTGTAAACATTGTCTTAGTAAGAAAGAAGTCATGCAAAAACTATACAAGGGTAAAAATATTCTGAAAGAAATATACCAATGCAACCTTTAAGCAAATGGGATTCATTGCAATATTAATGCAACAATACAACTGAAGATAGGATTTCAATGCACTAAATTACAGTTAGAATTACTTACTCTAAAATGTCTAACAAAGCTTGTGCACTTACTCTTAGCTGTTGTAGAAATGATAAGGCCAAACTGGCCCTACACCACAAACCAGACTCTGTATTCCTTTCTCAAAGGAACATGGGAATAAGTAAGTATAGAAGAAGTGATATGCTAGTGTAATCTAGTGAAAGACAATGTATACCACATGTTGTTTATTTTTCTGGTGTTCTTTGTACTTAGAACATATATTTACAACTTAAATATTTAATAACCATCTGCATACTGTGATAGAAAGAATAATATTCTTGTATTTGTTGAAAAGTGTTGATGTGTGCCACACTTTAACTAGGTATTATCGTGAAGTCAGCTTACTTAGGCTAGCATAATAGCAGAGAAATGTGTTATACTAGGATGATCGTGATCAAGAGTAATTTGGTGAGAAATAAATGAGCTGAGTCTTAGAGATACTAAAATGAAATATTAAGTAGATATTAGCGAGAAAAAAAATCATGTTTGACTACACTCAATCCTTCTATTATTTTATCCTTAATTAAGTTTCGAGGAACTTTAAAGCAAGTCAGAGGCTTCTGTTGTGTATTTCTTTCGTGTTGTAAACAGCACCAGCCAAAAAAGGCTAGTGGAAAAAAAGCACATTTTCATCTAAAAAATTACATTTTCCAGGAATTTAGGTAGAGAATCCTAACTTTACTACTACTAAATTCCTTTTGTGAATACCGAAAGTCGTAAAGTTAGGATTTTGTCTCACTTTAGTATTAGTAAAGTTAGGAATCCTAACATTACTACTACTAAATGCCTTTGGTGAATACCGAAAGTCGTAAAGTTAGGATTTAGTCTCAGTTTAGTATTGGTAAAGTTAGGAATCCTAACTTTACTACTACTAAATGCCTTTTGTGAATACCAAAAGTAGTAAGTTTAGGATTTTGTCTCAGATTAGTTCTGTGAATCGGCCCCATTGTGAGCATTTACTACACGTCACTCGGCATCATTACACTTGGTGCTCTCTTCAGCTGCTTACAGCTTTTCTGAACTTATTCTAGTGGAGCATCATTTTTCTTTGGAGTGGAAGGGAAGAAGACTACAGCAGCAGCCTTCTCAGCAGTGCTGCGTGAATGAGAATCACCTCAAATGATTGCGCAGATGCATGTATGTCTAGTTCTTTTTAAAAAATATCAGAAGTGGCGATGATGAAAAAACTCCCAAAAGGGAAGCAGGTCTAAAATAATTCCAACAATACTAGCCACTGTTGCCCCACTCTGTTTCTTTCTCTATTTCCTTTTGTATATCTTGATCTCTCATTCTCTGTTTCTCGTGCTTCTTTGACCGGTGTCAATATGGTTTGAAAAAAGCTTTATAGAATACTCTGGTGTTTCCATAAAATGCAAGAAATTTACCCATATTTATTGAAGGAAGTGAGTATAATCCTGCTACCTTTTCTCTTTCACTTGTTTCATGTATATTGCAACATTCCATTGTGTGTATTTAATGGAAATTTCTCCTACTAGTACATTATTTTTGTACCCACTATATCATAGAGAAGTTCTACCAGAATATCAACTTTTAAAATCTACTTACACTTGTCTTCACAATATTGACTATTGCCATATTTTCAAGTTAAGTAGATGTAGAGTTCATATGTATTTCAGCAAATTTAGCTAAAATAATAGAAATACAGTTTAGAGCAATACAAGGTTAGATAAATAAAGCATGATCAAATTAAAATACAGTGTGATGGTCACTTGATCAAACTATAATTGTATGCCTATCTTCTGTTTCTTCAAAGACCAAAGCTAGCTTAAATATCTGTTAAGGAAAACAAAAAAAAATATTTCATGTGTCTGATTTGGGGATCCTTAGTGCAATCAGAAATCTCCTTCGGCCCAAGTTCAAACTTAGTGGACGGATCCATCTTCTCTCTATATATGAATATGTATGGAGAAGAACAAATAATGCTCCACAAATTAGCATTATTAAATGTAATGGGGCTTTTCACGATAGGGAGAATTTTCACATTTAACTCCTTAACAATCAATCAATCAGGGAATTTGTATAGCGCACTACTTACCCGTGAGGGTCTCAAGGCGCTGAAGGGAGGGGGGAACAGCTACTGCTCGAAGAGCCAGGTCTTGAGATGTCTTGGGGAGGGTGTTCCATGTCTTGGCGGCGAGGTAGGAGAATGATCTGCTGCCGGTGGTCTTTCGTTGGATGCGGGGGACAGCAGCGAGGGCGAGGTTTGCTGAGCGGAGCTGGCGGGTGGGGGTGTAGAAGTTGAGTCTGTCGTTCAGGTAGGTTGGTCCTGTTTTGTGGAGTGCTTTGTGTGTGTGGGTGAGGAGTTTGAAGGTGATCCTCTTGTCGACGGGAGCCAGTGCAGGTCTTTCAGGTGCGGGGTGATGTGGCTGCGTTGGGGTACATCAAGGATGAGACGTGCAGAGGCGTTTTGGATGCGTTGTAATCGATGCAGGTGTTTGGCTGGGATTCCTGCCTAGAGTGCGTTGCCGTAGTCCAGCCTGCTGCTGACGAGGGCCTGTGTAACAGTTCTCCTTGTTTTGGACGGGATCCACTTGTAGATTCTCCAGAGCATGCAGAGGGTGTTGTAGCAGGAGGTGGAGACAGCGTTGATCTGCTTCAACATGGAGAGGGAGGAGTTGAGGATGAATCCGAGGTTGTGTGCGTGGTCGGTAGGTGTGGGTGCCGTTCCCAGCGTTGTAGGCCACAACGAGTTGTCCCAGGCCGAGGTGGTGGAACCGAGGATGAGGGCCTCCGTCTTGTCCGAGTTCAGTTTCAGACGGCTGCTCTGCATCCATTCGGCGACGGCCTTCACTCCCTCGTGGAGGTTCATTCTGGCGGTGTGGGGGTCCTTGGTGAGGGAGAGGATGAGCTGGGTGTCATCGGCATAGGAGAAGATGTTGAGGTTGTGCTGGCGGGTTACTTGTGCGAGGGGGGCCATGTAGATGTTGAACAGCGTCGGGCTGAGTGATGATCCCTGGGGTACGCCGCTACTCTTACTTGTTTGCAACTTTGCGCTCGCTTGGGCTGATTATTATGTAAGAGTTTACATTAGAGAACTTAAGTTAGGTAATGCTATTGCTAGAGAGACTCTCTAGTCCTTCCTTTGTCTTCCTGTCAAATAGTGGTGGATGGATTGATACTAGGTTTAGTTAGTATTAGTTGATAATTTTTAAGTGGTCTGCGTGACCCATCCTCTGTCACTGAGTGCTGCTTACCCCAGTCCTTAGTAGAACCTTTTGTAGTTTGTTTAGTGAGTGGTAGGCTTAGCATTGTCAGTCAGTAGCAGAACATCAGACGCAACCAGCCAACAATTTGGTGTAAGCACAAATTTATGCATGTGCATGTGTCCTCCATCTCATCTATGCATTTTTGAGTGCTAAAAAAAATGGAAATGCAGACTTAGTGAACAATTGGCCCGTCTGGAATAGGTGGGCTAGGTCAGGTGGTACTTAGGCTTAGTTAGTGTTCTGGAATTAGAATGGAACACTGGATTAGTGTCAATAAATAAGTAGACGATCCGTGAATCCCGCAAGCCAGTAGTCGATCTGACTAGATAGGTCAATTTTATTGCAATTGATGTTTCCTAAAATCATTAATGTTTGTCTCTTTCTTTATTATATCTTACATGAGCAGCACCCAGGGGCAAGAAGAGGGGGACTGAGTCGGAGGGACAACCAGAGGACTGCTCCTCTACCGAGGGCCCTGCTACTGGCCCCAGTAAGTCCTCCAGTGCTTAATATTAACAATTATATTTCTCTAACTTTTACTGCACCTTATGTTTTCCGCACTATTAATTCTGGTTCCACTTCCTAATTCTATTTTTTACAAAAGCTTCTTTGATCTTCTTGACTTATCTGTTTCTAAAATATGGTTATCCCTGCCTCTCTAAGTTCTAACTGCCTCTGCTATGACTCTCTGTACTACTACTATTAGTCTGTCTGTAGATAAGCTTGCACAGTTGGCCACTCTTTATTTAAGGTTTTGAATAAAACTCAGATTGACCAATAGCTCTAGCCACTGAGTCCAGTCCTTTGGGTTGTCCTCTTCTAGTCTTCTTAATCTTGAGGCTTTGACAATTCACACCAACAAAATGCCCAACCAGATATTTGACTATTTTTGATAGGATATAGTACATACTACTACTGTTGTGGGGATTCTGCACAGTCACATGCAGAACTATGCACAATAAAATAGGATGTTGGTGATGGGAGGTTGGACTTTCCTCACACCTCAGTCAGAACTAGGGGTGGGCGGAAGTTGCGAAATTCACTTTCGCAAATTATCGCGAAAATGTTAAAAATCTCCGCAAACACGCGGATATATCGCGAAGATGCGGAAGTTTTTTTCCCGCCCGTTCGCGGTATTTTCTGCGTGGTCGCGTCTCACCAACTTACCCATGCGGTTGCTCGTGGGCGCGGCCATCTTGTTTTTACTTGTCTCGCGGTGCATGATCGCGAGAAGAAAGACGTGATCGTGCGACGCATGACGTTACTGCGGGCGCGAACTGTCGCGAGACAGCGCAAATGGCTACCAACAATCCAACATCTCGTGGAGAACACGACTGGATCGGGAAAACTTGTCGGCGAATGCAGGGATTCAGGTAAGGCGATCGCGCGCACACGAGAATGTATTATTTGACAGCGCGAGCAAGAAACAAATTATCGCTAAGCTGCGGAATGCGGAAATTATCGCAATTTCTGCGAACGGAATGGAATTTTGGCCCAGGCCTAGTCAGAACCCACAATCCCCTGACCGACTAGCTATCATGTCTCATTAGGTCCCCAAACCCCCACCTGAAGATACCCAATTATTACAAAACCCAGAACATAACACCCTTTCGCTCACTCACTCACTCGTGTAAGTCCACCACCACACCAAATACCACAAAGTCTATGTGTAAGTTCAAAAGGTTTATTTTCAACTAACAAGCTCTGTACGTTGTTCTATAAAATTAAGTGTACTACAGCCAGCTCCAACAGTAAAATGCATAAGATTAAAGCAAAAAACATTGTTACAAGTGCATGATGAATGATAGAAGACAAAAAATCTGTGCGAATTCTGGGAGTCCCATCACCGTAGAACATAGAAGTACTGGTTACATGCAGCATAAGCTCTGCAAATCTCTGGTTCGTAGAAGGGAATATTCCGCCTGTTAGGGGGCAAGAGATGCGGCAGCAGCACCTACAGGAGCTACTACAGGGGGTGAGCCAGCAGCAGCGGCGGGCAGTGGTAATTTATATTCCGTACTTATTGACATTACACTAGCGGGAAGGGTGTACTATACCCTCACTGCACTGTTGAGACTTAGTAAGTATGAAGTTGTAGTGAACATTAGACAACAGTTGAAGAAGACACCCTTTACTTAGCAATGGCATTAGCAATAGCATTAGCAGCATGAGTTGAGTAACCAATGGCCTCTTCTATCTGACTCCAACTCAGCTGTGAAAGTCAGATCAGATGACCTTGATGGATGTGTTGAACAAAAAGGGAAAGAAGGGTGGAAGGAGGAAGGATGGCCGAGATGTAAAATGACTGGCAGAGAAGGATACGCTGGAAGCAGCATGCATAGTTGGCTGATAGGTATCAGATGCATGGGTTGTTGAAGGATGGGTAGAAGGTGAAAGAAGATGCCTGCCTGGGTGGGCAACACAGTATGGGTGGATACTGGATAGCAAGAATCATCAGCGGTGTTTGGGTCAAACTCAAAGCCAAGGCAAGCAAGGAAGGAGTGGACGCATGGGTGGTTTTTGGTGAAACAAACTAAGGTTTGTTGAGAGATTAAGAAGAATGATAGACATTTACTTTGAATGGATGGATGCCTGGATGTATTCATCACAGACAGCATAGGTGGAGAGTGTCACTGGATGCAGAGTCTTAGTTTGAAGAGAATGTAAAAGAAACCGCGCCAGAGTAGCAAAGCCGAGGGGAATATAATAACTTGTATTTTCAGAATACAGATGACTCACAGTAGTTTGCAAGCACATCATATATATATATATATATATATATGTATATATATATATATATATATATTCACTGAAAAAACCATAGGTTTCACACACGTTATAGTTAGGAATTAGCATTTCAAAAACCTTGCAAATTCACTGAAAAAACCATAGGTTTCACACATGTTATAGTTAGCGGAAATTTTACTGATAAAAAACCAATGAAATTGCCCCGTTATAGTTAGTGCTGGCAACTATAACTCACGCGACCGCAATCTTCTGCTGATGACATATGTGTCTTTATAAAAAAAAATATTTGTAATATATGTATAGCTAAAAATGTATGGAAGAAGACATGGGCAAATAAGTGTCTAAATACAGTATTAGCATCAGCAGAGGATTGCGGTCGCGTGAGTTATAGTTGCCAGCACTAACTATAACGGGGCAATTTCATTGGTTTTTTATCAGTAAAATTTCCGCTAACTATAACATGTGTGAAACCTATGGTTTTTTCAGTGAATTTGCAAGGTTTTTTAAATGCTAATTCCTAACTATAACGTGTGTGAAACCTATGGTTTTTTCAGTGAATTTGTACGGTTTTTTAAATGCTAAGTGACTTTACGCCATTCGTGGCGTGCGCGCCCACTTAACGCAGTTCGTTCCGTGCGCGCACGGTGCGCTTCGCGCACCGTGCGCGCACAGTGAGCACCGCGCACCCACTTTACGCAGTTAGTGCCGTGCCCACGTTACGCTAGATGGGCCATGTACGCACGATGCGCTTCGCGCACCGTGCGCACATGGAGGACATATTATGCGCTTCCTTGTGATAGGTAATCTGTTGAAATTTTTTGGGAAAATTTTCTGTGCTCTGATAAGCCATGCACAAATGGTGGCCTTCGGCCACCATTTGCACAAGGGGTGGAGAAAGTGTGGATAGTGTTTTTTTTATTTTTATTTTTTTACCGTACGCTTACGGTAAGCGTACGGTAAGCGTACCCCGCGAAATTGCCGAAAAAAAAATAATGCCGTTTTTGCTCTTGGGGGATGTTTGGGGACTCCCTCAACATGACTATGTGAGAGGGAGTTGTCAAAACATCCCCGTAACATGTTTTTGGCCATCATGTTTGATACATAACACTCAGTGCGGTAGACAAAATGGCGGACGCCGCTTCCTGGTTTCTGCCGATTCGAATGTTTACTAAGATCTAAGAGCCAATCAGAATCGCGCTCGCGCACGCCACCGTACGCTTACCGTAAGCGTACGGTAAGCGTACCGTAAGCGGGCTCAGATATATACATTGATTTAAAGGCTATTTTCTCAGAATCTACTGAACAGATGTACACCAAACCTACAAAAGGCACTTCCTTGACCTAGGGACTACCTCTCTGCCAAATTTCTAGTAATTCTGTTCAGCCGTTCGGGCTGTAGCTCGTTCTAAAGGTCCTATGGAAAAATGCATGGGAAAAACGCGTTTTGGGACCCCCCTTTTATCTCAGCCCCCGCTTGACGAATCCCCCCGAGACTTTCAGGGTAGGAGCGGAGCGTAGCGCCCCACCTATTTTGAGAAATTCGCGAGGATTCGTCGACCGGCGCCAAAGTTATTCAAAATAGAATGTTGAGGTTTTCCTATGGAAACGTGGTCCTAACTATAACTACCTACTGGCGACCGCCAGTAGGTAATATATATATATATATATATATATATATATATATATATATATTATAGTTATCAAGCGCCTTCCTCCGACTCCGAGGACCACTCCCTACCTATGTTAATTTATTTTCGACTGTGTCAGCCAACCTGCAAAGGGTGGCCTATCTGTTGGTTACACAATCAATCAAAACAAAGTACCTTATGCAGTAGCGATCAGTGGTGGGAGTGCTGCCGGGCGGTGATGTGGGGAGGGGGAGGGGCAGGGTGGGGGGAAGTAAACTATGGATCTCGGCCAAATGCAGGTAAGTAAACATAAAAATAAATAAAACAAATTTCATTGTGCGCACTGCACCGCCAAATGCAATGCAGTGCGTGCAACAAAATTAGTTTTATTTATTTATATGTTTACTTACCTGTAATTGGCCGTAATCCATAGTTTACTACCCCCCACCCTGCCTCTCCGACCGCTACTGACCTTATGTCGTCATCCCATATATAAGCAATGATCATTGGATCAGATATATGATCTGCCTTTTTGTAGTAGCCAGGGCAGGGTGAAAGTGAAATTGAGCAATTGCCCTCATGCAACAGAGAGAGTATCGCCAGTGCCATCCGTAATAGAAAAATACGAGTTTTCCCACCTGCAGACAGTAGTAGTAAATAAACTAACATGAGTCTGCGTCATGCGCATGTTTGTCTTGGGTGCAAGCTTAGCTGACTGAGCTGGCATGCCAGCTACAAGGTTATGTAATTTCGCTAAACTAGAGATAAGAAGACTGGTGTACTGTGTACTGGAGTCCTTAGTGCTAGTATAATGCCTGAAACTCCCACAAATGTTAGAGGCAGAGGAAGTGGGAGGATAGATACCTACCACAAATGTTATGTACTGTGCTTGCTAATGCTACTGCGCCACTATGTGTTGAATTCATTTTGTGTTACTGTTTTGCTAAGAGTATTGGTTACAATATTCTTTTCCTTTCTTGATATAGATCCTCCTTCCCAAGAAAGACCAACACGGAAGGAGTTGGCAGTCAGGGCCCGACGCCGGAAACTGGAGGCCATCTGCAAGGAGTACTGGCGGCTGGTGGCTCAGACGGAGGAGGAGTAGGAGGAGGCGGCTGCAGCTGCAGCCTCCTCCAATGCCCCGGGCCCCACCCAGGCCCCGCCTCCAGTGGTACGGCGCCACGGTCAGGCAGCCGCCCGCCGCCGCACTTCTTTAACATCTAACACTGCTGCCCCCCACGCTGGATGCAACTGCAGTGCATTTCACCGCCAGATGCTCCTCCGGATGGCACGCCTAGAGGAGCACCTAGAGGAGCAGGTCAAGATCCTCATGGATAAACACCTTAAAGCTTGCCGAATTTAGGACCACGTTGGATTGCCTCTTTTTTATTCCTTTTGTTGGTGGGTTGGAATTGGGCGTTGGGGTTTATGGACATTGTTTGGACTTTTTCGTTTTGGACATTGGTTGGGGTTAGGGAGAGGAGTGGGTCAGGTCACAGTGGGATAGTTTATTTGTGTTAGGCTAATAAATTATATTTATACTTAAACATACAATGTTAATGTTTTGTGGGGGGTTACTGTTTTACGAATTTACGTCGCATGGTTTCCTTGCTGCTGCAGGGCCGCAGTCAGTGTTTGATTTAAAATATCTGCCGATTTTGTGACATACAAACAGATAGATGCGGTACCCCTCACTGAGTTATTTGTCCTACTAGTACTGTCAGTCTCTCCTCCTAGTCCATTATACCTCCCAACAAATTTATCTTACCTACGATTGATGATGATTGAGTTCAGCACAGCGATGGCTGCATGGTTTCCCAAGAGAATGAAGAGGATGCCATGGTTGTGGTGGTAGTAGTAGACACTGGCAGTAGCATTTGCAAAAAGAAAAAAAAAGAGACAGTCACTTGCCTGAGAGAGACTGTGGGAGGAGTAGTAGAACGAAGTAAAGTACAGTACAGAAGAAGACTGCCAAACAAACAATATTGCAACTGCTAGAGTAAAATAAAACATTTTGGTGGCGGGGACAGCCTAGTACAAGAAGTTATAAACTGTAGTTGTGTCGAGTGAGTCACTTAACACAATCGTAATTCGTAAACTTTACTGGTGTGTGGTAGGATGTTGATGAATCCAATCAATGCCGGCAATTAATTATGATGTATTAGGTCCCTTTGGAAAAAAAATTGGCTTGCACATAGACTGAGCATGGGTGGGCAAGCAGAAGAAGATCCTCGCCCTGCCTTGAAATTTAATTAGTGTTGTTTTCACCACATCTGCCCCAGCAAGCGTGTGATCAATTGTTGGTGTACATTTAATGTAGTCACATCACATCTCAATATAAATCACACAGCCTGGGGGAAGAGGGTTAGGGTTTGATGAATGAATGGGAAGGGGGGTTTGGGGAAAGGTTTGACAAATAAAAACAGTACGCATGGTCACAACAAAAGCAAAACACAATCTTGGCAGACAACCATAATCTTAGCCAATAAAACTATAAAGGGAGAAAAAGGAAATGCATGCATGATTATGAAGATAACTTGATGGTTAATGAGTAGTACTTACTAACTACTATTACACAATTAGACAGTACAGGTCAGCTGTATATTAATATGCAATTTGCCTTGCCTGTATGCCCTGAGAGAGACCCAAATTACATGTTGTACAGGGCTTACTTTTAAAGATAGCAAAGAAAATTTAAAAACAGTTGTAGGGATCAATTAGCAAACAAACAACAACACAAAACACAGTCATAATGATTGAAGAGAAAAAAAGGAATCAAATTAATTAAAAGACGAATGATGAATGATACTAAAGTTACTGTATTATCCTGGTCCAATTGTGGAGTTGCAGCTCATCATTCCTCTTGGTCCTCCCGTCCATGGATGCTCCACGCATCAATCTTGAGTGCCACTGCCTGCCTGATGCGAATTGGTAAGGTAAGTGTGAGTTGTTTCTCCCAGTATAGCACAGGGTAAAGGCCGGCCTGTAAGTGTACATGGAAAAACAAAAGGTGGAGTGCAAGAAGAGAAGAGAGAACACTTTCAGACTGAGGTGGCTTGGATACATCGTGTCTATTCTGTTTACAGCATTAAGCTACAACAACAGGACAGGAGTCAGGACAGAACAAGCCCACGGCACCCGGCCATGACCCAACCTTTATTTACCTTAAATTTTGACAGAGCCAGACAAAAGGCATATACAGCAACCTAGCCGCTGTCAGTCATACCACTACACTCGACTCCACCACTACACGGACATGTAGCCTAGGTCTGCTGTGGTTATTGTTGAATTGTTGTATTTACCTTTTATGCCACTTCATGAAATGCAGTTATTCCATCAATCATCTCCGATCCAACTGACTGACTGCGTGCAAAGATAGTATGTTCATCATCATGGTGTGATACGTGTTGTCCAACTCCAACTCAGTCTGTAGTGACTCTGATTAAATCCATATTCCATATTAAAAAATTGCAACGGATATTGGCCTGCACCTTCAGTAGTAGTAGGAGTACAATTTGGTTATTAAACAACAAGAAGTGAAACACTGACTGTCACTTAAGTCACTTTTACTTTGTAGATTAACTAGTAGAGTTCGACTTCATGCACAACATCAACACAACAAACAAAAGCAATCGCTCAGAGTCAGCAAGCATCCAATGCATGCCATCATTACCTGTATTGCTCTTCTCTTTGGCTGTCAGATCAGATGCCTAGTTCTGACAGGTGTGTGTGTTTTTTTTATGAGTCAGTGGCCACATTATTACTCCACATTTATTTTGAGTGTTGTTATTCGCTGTTTCGGTTTTCTTCTTATTCATCTGTGGCACTTTGTTGCAGTTGAAGTCGGTTCACATGGTCAGCGCTGTGATGGGCCGCAGCCTGGGTAGCGGTCATTGGTCAATTGAGTTTGCAGAAATGTCAGCAAGTTTCTTCAAAGAGTCTTGTCTTTCTCTGCCAAGTAACTTCTGCCCTGACAGTGATGAGCTTTGGATGCCTGCCGAGGCTGTAGCCTTCTGACAGTGATGAGTTTACTTTTAGATGCCATTACCTGCCCAAGTTCTGACAGTGAAGAGTTGTGGATGCCTGCAGAGGCGGTAGCCTTCGGACAGTGATGAGTTTCGGCTCATAAACAAAACGGAGGATAGCTATAGTCACGTTTCACTTCTTATGGAGGGACTGTTAGAAGCAACATTTCTTGTACTATTCTCCATCCAATGTCTGGCTTGATGGAAATGTATTTAGGGCGAGTCAGGAAGATGGAGCAGGACTCTGAGGAGTGGACAGTTAAATGCACAGATGTGCAACTCCAATAGGGAAATAAAAAGAGAAGACGGTGGTGATTGATTTGTTGTGATTTGATTTGAACCAGAAAGACAGATACACACACAAATAAAGGAAGGTAGAAAGTAACAATTTGAAAGCCTAGTTGTCAGGGAAGAGGAGCTCGTCCTCAACCTCTGGTGGTTCGGACAGAAGTAGGTCATGTTACCCACTACTTACGTCATCGAAGTTGCTCTCCTCTTCCTGCTGTGATTCACGTATTTTGTACTCCAGTGGTATAAAGTGCTGATTCATTTTGATCATGGTTAACCTCTACATGCTTTTGGGTGAGAGATTGGTCCTTTTCAAAGTTACAATGGCACCAGCAGCACTGAAAACACGCTCAGAAGAGACACTTGCGGCAGGGGAAGCCAGACACTTTATTGCCAGCCTGCTGAGCACTGTCCATTGGCTTATTTTCCCATACCAATGCACCAATGGGTTTCGATCCATGAAGACCTCTGTTAGGTCATCCAGATAGGCCTGGACCGTCCACTTAATGCTCAGGGGTGCACCGATGTGCTCGGCCTCTTTTGCCTTTGCATCAGCACTGGACTTACCATACCCCTGCCGTAAAAACAATCAGTTGCTGATTGTAGTGTGGATGATCCTGTTCTTGCTGTTTTTTATTTTATTGGTAGTGTTGGTGTCGGTGACTGCTGGGAGGCAAATGCACTGCCGTCAGGCTCTGAAGTAGAACTAGACTCTAGATGCCTGTAGTACTTGTTCTGGCCTGGGGTGGGGGGCCTCTAATTGCCAGCCATTTGTTTTCAAAGTCAATGGCTTGCTCAGCTATCAAAGTTTTGTACTTGGCAAGATCCCCTTCTGAAAAAGGAATTACTGCCTAACTGTTCAGAAATACTTTGTACCAGGGATCCAACATTGTGGCTGTAATGTAATGTGGATGTGACACAATGTTATTTTAAATCCTTGTATTTTCAGATAAGCGAACGGCTAAGGAGTCCGCCAAATAATGTGCGTCTTGTTTGTCATCCACACCTGAGTACGTTTCAGACACCTCCTTCAGCTGTTGCTCTAGCATGTGCAACAATGGGATAGCTTGGCCCATAGTACAGTCCTCCCTGCTGACTTCATGTTTGAAGACCTCAAAAGGAAGTAGCATCTCTGTCAGGCATTTAACGAAGTCACATTTGCCCATCTCAATGGTCATGCCTCTCACAGTAGAATCCCCTAATCTTTGCATGACATAAGCATTGAGTGGTATGTACTGCTCAAACAGACGATCAAGCATGTAATAAGTTGAGTTCCAACATGTTGTCACCTCCTGGATGAGTGCTTTGACTGGCATTTTATGCTCACGTCGAATGACCCTCAGCTGCTTCTGGGCTTTAAAAGAATGGCTGAAATGTGTGCATGTTCTTCTGCAGGTGGCCAGTAAGTTGCTGACTTTGTATTCCTTTTTCAGAAAGTCTTGAACAACAATGTTAATGCAGTGTGCCAAACACGGGACACTGAAATAGCCACCATCTTTCATGGCCCTAACTACATTACTGCCATTGTCTGTGGCAACAAAACCAATGTTAAGCCCTCTTGGGTGCAGCCACTCAAAAACCTTGCTGTTAAACTCATCCAAAATGTTTGCAGCAGTGTGAGATTTCTCCATGGCAAACATGGCTACAGTTGCATGTTTGCGAGTGCCATGAAAAATCTCAGCAGCGTCAACACCAGCAGATATCTGTTCTCTAACCCCACAAAAGAGATCCAGTGTGCAGTGATGCACATGTAATCAGTGGCTTGGCAACTGGTCCACATGTCTGTTGTCAGGTGGATACTCTGAACAGCACTCTGCTTCAAGGCTTTTCCAAGCAATTCCAGCACATCGTGATGTAGTCGTGGAACAGCAACTCTGGCAAAATAGTAGTGGCTGGGAACCTGCCATTTTGGACAGATGGCTGTCACAAATTCCAGAAAACCCACCCCTTCAACAAAAGAAAAAGGGAGAAGGTCCAGTGCTAACATTTTCGCCGGCTTCGCATTGTACAAACGTGCTATTGGGTGGTTGCGTTCGTACTGCCCCTCACCCCCTAAATATGCTGATAATTAGGCCTGGGCAAAAATTCCGTTCCGCTTGCGGAAATTGGGATAATTTGACATTTTCGCGTTCCGCGGAGGGCGTGAAAATGTCAAAAGTTCCACAATCCGCATCTTACCGGAAAAAATGTTCTTGCTCGCGCTGTATAAAAATACATTCTCTCGTGCGCGCGATTGCCTTACCTGAATCCCCACATTCACCAACAAGTTTTCCCGATCCGGTCGCGTTCTCCACGAGATATTGGATTGTTGGTAGCCATTTGCGCTGTCTCGCGACAGTTCGCGCCCGCATTAACGTCATTTGTCGCGCGATCACTTCATTCGTCGCGCGATCCCTTCTTTCTTCTCACGATCATGCACTGCGAGAGTATGAGATGATTGAGATCTCGAACACGTCATTCTCCACCGCGAGCGAGAGCGTGAGGACGCGGGCACGTCATATCGAACGTGAGCAGGCGGGACAAGTGAAAACAACATGGCCGTGCCCGTGAGCAACCGCATGGGTAAGTTGGTGAGCCGCGATCATGCAGAAATCACCGCGAACGGGCAGGAAAAAAACTTCCGCGTTTTTGCGATATTACCGCGTGTTTGCAGTGATTTTTAACATTTTCGCGATAGTTTGCGGAAGTGAATTTCGCAAATTCTGCCCACCCCTACTGATAATGGTAGGCTGCATGGTTTTCCTTTCTCTTAGGCTCAACGACACACTTTTTTTCATTGCGGTACTCCTTGCTGTCTCAGGCTGACTCTTACGCTTGTGCCACTGAGATGTTGCTGAAGATGTGGGTGACGATAACACTGCACTGCTGGGGACAGGGCTACTTTATGTACCACTACCAGAGAGAATGTCTCCCTGTCCTTCTTCTTCCACCGTGATCGGATCTTCTTCTTCTACTCGTTTGACCATACCAACACCAATGGTTGCAGTTTTTATGCCACAAAGGTGGTCCTCCCAGTTGATCAAGTGGTGTTTTTTCAGATGGGTTTTTTGGCCTCCGGTACCATAGTTTGTGCCAAGCTTACCCCGACTAACAGATGTATTACAAATGGAGCATATAGCAATGTTCTCCTCCTTTTCGCTAACCGCAAAGAAGTCCCAAACTGGGGAGCTTAACTTTTGCCTCCTGCTGGAGGTGCCACTTCCAATGCCAGATGAACTGGAGGGTGTGCGTTGAATTTGACTCTGTGCTGTACCACTACCTACTTCTACTGAGGTGTTGGTTGTGCTGGATGTAGGTCGCTGCCGGGCCTTTGCTAATGCAAATATGGAAGCTGTAGTTCATGTTGGTGTTACCTGTGTTGGAGGTATGCGTGCTTCATCCCTCCCAGCGATTTTGGATAGGGTAATAATGTTGGTCTCCATCTCCTCGGGCCAGGAGTGATGTTCGTGATGACTGGCTCATCATCATCATCCTTCTGTTCTACATCAACCTCCATAAGTGTAAGGCTTTCTGGAACCTTCCTTTTCCCTAGCCTGGTCTTGGGACACGTCTTCCTCTCAGACTCAGTTTGTGGCTTCCAAGTGGCATCTAGATCATCAGAAGGGGGGCTTTACGAAGAATTTGATCGACTAACCCTCCTTTTCCTTGCTGGGGATTTGGAAGACAATGGATCTTCTGAAAGAGTAGCTTCCTCTTCTTCTTCCTCTGCATGAGGCTCAATTTCCTGAACTGCCCCTACTTTGGGAGGAACAACAACTACTATTGCGGACGGTGGTTGCGGCTGTTGTTGTTGAGCACTTATCTGCTGTGTTTTCTCCTGCGTTGATTGGGTACTACTTTGAGATAGTGATAAGTTTAGCTCAGGCTCAGGCTCAGCATCACTGGTTTCCACCATTAGGCTGGCTACCTCTACCACACTCATGTGCTTGGGCCTGGGTTGGTGGGTTGGTGGGTTGGGCCCACTGATGTGGAGGTGCTGCCCCCAGCTTGCCCCCCGGACACCGCTGCTGCAGGCATTATTTTTGGTTTCTCAAAAAAGGTTTTGGGCGGCACACCAGACTTAAGTGTCACTTCCTTCTTCTGTTCCTTCTTCTCAATAGCAACATTCTTGGTACTGGAGGACCTGGTACCTGCTTTCTTTGGGGCCATCGTCTTCAGATGTCAGCAGCACTCAGTTGCACAAGTTGCAGAGATGTCTGGTCAGGTCACTCACATGTCACGTCATGTACAGCAGCAGGACGTCTGTCTGGCAGCACAACAAGCGATGATGACACACTTCATCCTCAGTCTTTCGTGCACCTAAAAGCAAAAAAGCCAGAAGGACATCAATCAAACGATAGTACAATCAAACTAATATAATATATAACTTCTTAGTATGTGGTGGTCACAATTATTACATTTTAGTAACTGTGTACACTCAGGAAGAATAGCAAAGAACAAAAACAAATATGTAGTGGAGCCTGTTTGGGCTTAATTTGTGCATCACGTGGGATGGATGCAGCATCAGGGAGCTGCAGCTGGCAATGGGGATGGATTTGGAAGCAGTAAGACAAGAGGAACAATGGAAAGACATGCAGGCCTATGTGGCAAAACCAGCACACTACTAACTACCACCACAAAATGGCCCCCAGCCACATGGTCACTCACAGGCACAAGGCACGGCAAACAATGAACTCGAGCAGGCCTATATGGCCACACAAAGGATGCCTGATAAACAACACAGCTTTAATGCAAAAACGAAAATCCACATGGCTAAAAACAGGTTGAAAACAACCACAACAACAACACATACACATGCAAAAAAGGCATTTATTTAACACACCCAAAAAGTGAAATATACCCCAGAAAAAAACCCACATTTTGAAATTCAATCCAATGCCATCCACGCCCTAAATGATGTTTAAATTCAACAGACAACACAAAAACAGTTGTTTCATGCACCCATTATGATTAATGAGTACCTCTGGGCCTACTGCCAGACTAGGCCACAAGCTTGAAGGCCTATGGTAAAAGCACAGTGGTTGGTCACACAAAATGGCTGCCACCACATGGCCAGGCCACCCACAACAACAAGAAAAGGATGACAAGAAAGACAATGCACTGGCCTATGGCAAAAGCACAATGCCTGGCTTCACAAAATGGCCACCACCCACATGGTCAGGCCACCCACAATAACAAGAAAGTGAAGACAAAGGACAGGACCAGGAAGTTGGAGACTCTGGGGTACTTCATTCCTCTTTTAAAGAATTGTAAAAAAAGAAAAATGACTCCTTGCTCCAAAAACTACAGCCAAATGACAACCTGAGGAGTTTTCTTAGCAAAATGAACAAAATCATCATTTTCGAGAAGGTTTTATGCTGCTCGAGAGATATTCTTCGCCAGATTGCAAATTCTGCATGTTCGGCGTCGCGATCTTTACAAAAAGTAGTTATCGCGTGCGCAAACATGCATATTGAGAACGCTAAGAAGACAAAAAGTGTAAGTCTGCGTTGTCGCGCAGTGCGGAGTTGCCAAAACTACGCGAGCTGAATGTCTAGGGTTACCTACTGGCTGAAAAGGCCTATTTATTTAACACACACCAAAAAACGGAAATTCCACGCCAAAAACCACATTTTGCAATTCAATCCAATGCCATCCATGCCATAAATGATGTTACAATTCAACAGACAACACAGAAACTGTTTTTATGCACCCATGATGACCACCTCCTGGCCTACTGGCAGACTAGGTCACAAGCTTGGAACTCAAGCCTATGGCAAAAGCAATCACACTGCCTAACTTCACAAAATGGCTGCCACCCAAATGACCAGGCCACCCACAATAACAAGAAAGTGAAGACAGGCAATGAAGGCAGGCATATGGCAAAAGCAGTGCACACAGCCTGGATGGCTCCACAAAATGGCCGCTAGCCACGCACAACAAAAGAAATGGAGGACAGACAATGCAAGCCTATGGCAAAAGCACCCTGCCTTACTCCACAAAATGGCCACCACCCACAATAACAATAAAGTGAAGACAGACAATGAATGCAGGCCTATGGCAAAAGCACACTGCCTGGATGGCTCCACAAAATGGCCGCTAGCCACCCACAACAGAAAGAAATGGAATACAGACAATGCAAGCCTATGCCAAAAGCACACAGCCTGCCTTCACAAAATGTCCGCCACCCACATGGCCAGGCCACAACAACAACAAGCATAAGCCAAGGGGAACAAAGAAAAGACATGCAGGCTTATATGGAAAAAGCAGCACACTACTAAACTACCACCCCAAAATGGCCCCATGCCACATGGTCACTCACAGTCACAACAGGCCATGAAAAACAATGAACTCAAGCAGGCCTATATATGACCAGACAAAGGAGGCCTGCTAAACAACACAGCTTTAATGCAAAAATGCAAAAACGAAAATCAACAGGGCTACGAAAGGTTGGAAAGTTAAACAGCAAGCACACATACACATCCAACAAAGGTATCTATTTATTAACAAACACACACTAAAAGTGAAATACACCCCAACCACATTTAGCAATTCAATCCAATGCCATCCATGCCCTACATGATGTTTACATTCAACAGACATCACAGAAACATGCACCCATGGGTACCTCTGGGCCTACTGGCTGAAATTTCAAAGAAAAACTACTAGGCCCTACTGAAACTACAGGCCACCCACAACAATACAGTTTTAAAACGATAAAATCCCCAAAAAATGTAGGTACAAACAAGCCCCAATCAAACAAACAAGTACACAAATTCTCCAACGTACTTGTAAAATCTCAAATCCAATAGTCCTCAAATCCAATCCAATGATATGATGCAGCAGACAGACACAAAAAGTGATCCTTAGAGCTCCAAATCCAAATGAAAGTGAACAGCACATGGACAAAACACTGGAAGGAGCCTGCAGGACAGGAACAGGAAGTTGGAAACTCAGGGGCACTTCCTTCCTCTTGAAAAAAAAAGTAAAAAAAGAAAAAGGACTCCTTGCACAAAAAACTACAGCCAAATCACAATCTGAGGAGTTTTTTTGAGCAAAATGATCATTTTCTAGAAGGTTTTATGATGCCGGAGAGATATTCTTCTCCAGATTGTAGTTTCTGCGTGTTCGGGATCGCGATCTTACCAACACTGCCGCCGGAAGTCAGATCGCGCGTCCGAATGATGTGTTCGCGTTCGCACACTCTCGCGGGATCGTGCGGCCGGATTCCAAATCTCGTGGCGCATGCGAACGGATAGAAAATCGAGTCGGCGAACGCAGAATCACGGTAAGTCATTACCACGCGCGCGAGAACGCATATTGAGCGCGCAAAGAAGAAAAACAACTACGCTACTTTGCAGATTGTGTAGTATTCGGTAACTACGCGTTCTACGCGAATTGCGAAGTTACCGAAACTACGCAAACTATGCAAGCGGAGCGTAGTTCACTGCCCAAGGTTAATATAAAGTAAATGGGTCAGTGTGTTACTGCTTTTGTCAGAGGGAGCTTTTTGTTACTTGTAGTTTATAAGTTGAAATCCTAATGTAGAACAGTGAGCTATTAACTGTCATCAAAGAGCTGCATGCAAACTGCAAGGTATAGATTAGAGCATTATGATTGTCTGCCCAGTCTTTCATTATTGTAATCTTGCAAAAAGGGTACATTTGGGTAGGAACCAATTCTTAATATTAAAGAGAACCCCTAATGATGGTGTAATGTTTTATATTCTGAATTTGTGATTTTCCAGACCAAGGACTCTTAAACTACACTGCCTACCAGGGGCCCTATTACAGAAGGTGCCCCGGAGGTGCAACAGACGTTTGCATCCGTTTTGCATGCCACCGGGGCACTTTGGTATTACAGAAGGTACCGCAGAAGCTTGTGTGACCCTTTCTGTAATACCGATAGCGCTGGCACATTTAAAGCGCCAGTGCTACCTTCAAAGGGCGTTCCTTCATTTGCATGGGGGCGTGCCCCATGGGAGGGGATCTCTAACCCCCCTTAAAAATGAAGGCAGGTTGCCGCCTGCACAGTGAAACATGGAGTGGCTGCTTCAAAGCCGCTCCATATTTCACTTGAATGTGCTGCCCCTAGGGCAGCATGAGTTTGCGGCTGCCCAGGAAGCAGCGCTTTCAATGTAATAGAGTGCACCTTCTCTGTTTGAGTCCAGTGCACCTGTTTTAAGATGTGCCAGGCAAAAAAAGAGAAACTGCACCCTAATACATAATATGGCCCCAGTATGGATGACATTTGACTCCCACACCTTGTAGTCTTCTGTCTTATTTAACATTTCCTATACACTGATTTACAAACATATAATTGTCTCTATGAAACGTGTGTATGATGTAAAGTGTTCTGACACCTTACACTGATATGAGTGGTGCTTTAAAACTAGGTGAATCTGAGGGAGAGAGTGGCTATGGAGACTTGAGGGGCACTGTTAAATGGTGATTGTGAGGGAATCCGTTGCAGGGGTGGTCATTGGGGGGTGCCAACAAACATTGTCACACAAGGCACCACCAGTGCTAAAGACGGCCCTGACTAGCTAAAATAAAGACTGGTTTGTGGCTTCTGCATCTTTCTCTGACAACACCTGAGTTATAGCAATTTTATGAAGTGTAAATGTTTTTTTCTGAAATCATATTGTTTACCCAGCAGCATATTATAATCCTCTACTCAAATTTCAAGATGTTTCAGGATACATTTAGTGAAAATATTTCCAGAGGGATCTAAGAGTGCTATTTGATTTAAAGCTTCAAAGAGAATATCTAGTTAATTTCTTATGCAGTTGAATCATCATACCACTTTTCCAAAAATTTGGAATCATCCTAAAAAAAATACAGGAAATGAGCAGAGGGCTTCCATCTACCCTCCTACAACACAATCCTAGTAACATTCCAGCATCCAGTCCCATATTGCTTAAACTTTTATTTCTACAAAACAGCCCTTCTAAATCTTTATGGAGCTAGTGTCTCCTGGCTTTGCCCCGAATTCCCATAAGTTGACAATCTAAGGGCACATGTTGACTTCTTCAACCCACGCACTTTGATCCCTATTCTTTTTCAGCCATTGGTCTTTGTTCCTGCCTCTGATTCTGATACTAATACCATTCTGACTCCTTCAACAACCTCAGCCTCAATACACTTACACCTATACTCACCAACCTGATCAATTACACACTATCCAGTGGTGTTATCTCCCAGGACTGTAAAAATGCATTTGTCACAGCCATGTGAAGAAATCCATTACAAATCCTGGTAATCTAGATAATTTTAGACCCAACCAGGACCCTCATTTGCTGAAAAAGGCAATGTAAACAATCGCCACCCACCAACGTTCTTCCACTTCAAGCCCCCGCAAGGGCTTGTGTCCCCCCCCAATTCTTCCCACCCTAGCTTTGCCTGATGTCTAGTGGGCGCAATGACCAATATCCTCCCACCTTGCCAAAAAGCAGGACAGCTGTTTTTATTTGCACTGCGGCAGACCCTAACTGCTCTTGTGCCAATGCAGTCGACACCCCCCATGCAGTAGTTCAGGGGTGGGTCATTACTCCTCCTTACACATGCCATCATGTACAATTAGTGAGGGACATCTATAAAATTTATGTGAGAGGGAATATGAAACCCCACATACCCCGATATAGCCAAAGTCCTTGTTAGTCTGTTGATCTTCCTCCTGCCTTATACATTGGTAAAAGAGGTATTTACCTCCCTTTACTTCATCTTGCCCAAAGGTGAAGGGGGTAAAAAATACAGTGAAGAGCTTTCTCAGCTCTCACTTCACAATTGTCTTATTCGTTTTAGGAAACTTGACTTCAAAATTCAATGCTGCAAGACGTGAGCAGCTGCCTACTCTCTTGGAGCTCACTTCACAACTATGAATTGAGTGCTGGAATGGCTGGGTGCAGTTCACACAGTGCACATTGTGAATTGGGCATGCTGTGAGCTGTCACCTGATCATAGCTCCCCTAGCCTTCCCTTCACAACTGTAAAGTGACTACTGGAAGAGCACTGGGCCCTCACAGCACTCCCCTGACACTTGATAGAGATGAGAGAGCATTGAGAGAGCTGTGATCACTGCTAGCGCTGACAGCTTTCCCAGACCCCACTTCACAATTTTGTGAAGTGTGTGCTGGGTGAGCTGTGATCTGTAAGATGCACAAATCTCACATTGGTTAATTCATAATTGAGAAGTCAGCACTGGGAGAGCAGTGCACTTGGAGAGCTGTGTACAGCTACAGCACTTTTAGGCCCAGTACTCACTTACCAGATCAGCTATTGGAGCAGTGAACATTTCACAGCTCCTCTAGCATTTATTTCACCATTGTGAAATGAGTGCTGGAGAGCTCAGTGCTGACTTCACACTTCAGGTTCTGGCAGAACTGTGAGCTGCTGCCAGCTCTCTCATTGCTAATTCCACTGCTGTGAGTTGCCCCACTACTTCATAACATGCAGCATTCTGTGTGTCACAGAGGAATGTGGCAGCTGTCCAGCTTTGGGACATTTATTTGCAAATCCCCTATGCTCTTGGGCAGGGAGGGAGGGAGTTTTCTAAATCCACCCTCTAATAGAGCATGGCAGGGTGATTAAGTACCAATGTGCCACGAATGGTCTTATAAAAGGTAAGGAGTCAGTGAAAATAGACCGATAGATAAAGTTTATTGTGTGATTAATTAAAATCATTACAACTTGTGTAAAAATACCTCGATGCGCCTGGTGACTTACTAAATTACACTTAGAACATTGATATAGTTTAGCGAACTGCACCATGGTGAATTCATAAAGTTGTCATTTGGACTAAAAAGAGATTATGTGTAGGGTATGAGCTAGATGAGAAATGTCCATTAAGGATAATGGGGTAACCCAGTAACCCTCAGAACCTGGGTATGATTGCTAAGCAGAAAATGGTTCTGTCAGGAATCATGTAACCTGAGTTTCTCTTGTACTTGACTTCGGTTATGAAGTATACCGTATAAGCCGACACGGAAGGACAGATATACATATACAAGGCCTTGCATACCACTAGCACTCTAACAAGCATCAGGGTACACGCAAACGCTACCCTGGGTTTACGGCACAATGTATATCTGTCCTTCCGTGTCGGCTTATACGGTACACTTTATAACCGAAGTCGCCTCATTAACATAGCACGATGTTGCATGACCACATTCAAAACTTGGGGATCACTCTAGCTGTATCATATGTCCAACAAGGCAACTGGAAGGGGCTCATCTATGCCCACTCCTTCTCTTTTCAGTCCTTGGTGATCGCTACTGCGGGGCCTTCCTTCAAGCAACCGGCAGGATACATAAAGTTTAAATAATTGCAATAGGTATGTATACAGGAACATTTAATGTTTCCTTCTTTGCCTGCGTGTATACTAAATAACATAGACCTGACCCACGCCTCACCTCTTTTTACAGAAAAAACAACCTTTTAATTAAATGGATGGTGTCAGCTGACACCTCCATAAGTGGAATATGACTGCACTTCCTTGTTACCAGGTGAGCAATTGTTAGCCACCTTGTTCCTCATTTGTAGTTCACTAACACACACATCATCCTGATACATTTCTTAAATTCACAGGCTGTCTGATGTTCTTCTGTCCTGATGAAGACCCGCTATAGATGCTTATGAATCTGCACTACACCATAGGGTCGAAACGTCGACGTTCTAAGTTTAATTTTTCCTTGCAACACCACAACTTCAATAAGGAAATTCTATACCCTGCTGTGGTCTATGTATTCATTTTTTGGACATGTGTACATAGTCTTGTTGTGTAAATATTTGTAATATATGTTACTTTATGTATAGCACCGTATCACTGAACACAATAAGTCACTAATTGTCTCACCGCACCTGTTTTGTGGACAGCCCAATGCTATTATAATTTGTTCAAGTGATTTAAAGAGTAAAAAAAGAATTGCATTCACTGTACTTCTCCTCCTATCGAATATTGTTGATGATGTGTTGTTTGTGTGTTTTACTCTCATTGAATGACTAATGTAACATTTATGGTATGTATTAAGTACAAGTGAAACTCAGGTTAGATGAGAAATGTGACAATACTGCAAAGTCAGTATATTTGTATGGCGCCTAACGAAAAGTGTCAAGTGCTCCTAAGAATAATTTATAAAATGCATCCTAGTCAATCATTTATAAAATGCATTCTAGCCATAAATACTTCCAGTTAAGACAGGGGGCCTGATTTAGATCTCGGTAGACAGGTTACTCCTTCACAGTGCTGACAAATATCCAATCTGCTGAAATGTAAATCCCATTATATCCTATGGATTCATATTTTTTCGTATGGGATATGCATCACTGTTGTGACAGAGTGACTCATCTGTCGAGATCTAATTGAGGCCCTTAGTTAAAAAATGTACTGACATTATAAATGGGACTTCAGATATTTAAGAATTGCCAATTGGACTAGGCTTTACACAGTCTGGGTAGGGCAGGTTAATCATTTAAAAACAATAGAAATAGATAGGCAAGCATGGAACTTTTAGATGCACTCTGAGATCACCATCCAACAAAAGTTCAATAGTGCATTCATAATATGTTATCATGAGGAAGAGCACTTCCCGTATGGAGCCACACAAATTGGTTCATTCAATGGCACACAGATGACATTTTCCACAATCTTGAGGTTATTCAATACAACTGTGACACAGTTCAAGAATTAAAAAAAATCCTGACATAAAAAAACCACTCTTAAAGCAAGTTTCTATTTATGTGCAACACTTGCAAATTCCTTGATGATGGAGTATCAGGCATGACAAGTGCACCCATTGGGTCCTCAAGTTCCTTCAGAGGCAAACCAAATGGACTAAAGGCTCCTGGGCCAGTCCACACAGGTGGCATTGCTAGTCCTACTACCACTTAGGCACCCATAATGATATGCCTTGAGGGGGATGCAGCAGCACTTAAACCATATCAATTGTTCTTTTCCCGGCCAAGGAGAGTGGTTGACTTAAATACCTTGGCCAATTCATAAAATCGTAAAAGATTTCTAATCATTTTGTGTGGGCCAGCTTACAAAGTTCCAATCTGTTATGTTCTGTTAATATGATTTTTGCCTGTTTCATCAGCACCTTAAAAAGCTGATTGCTAGGGAGGTTGTTCTCCCATAGGTCTTGTGCTTCCAGGCACATAATTGCTTCTTGTAAATAGCTGTTCAAGGGAACACTGCCTTTTTTGAGACTCTCCTAGAAAATATGTTTAAAGGTACCTTCCCTGCCTGCTTTGAGCTTCATACAGAGAACTATGAATCTAGCTTACAGCATTAAATCTTGCCTCGTTAAATTAAATTTGTGACAAATGTGAAGTGTTGCTGTGAAATATGGGAGGTAAAAGAGGTGACACTAGCATTTGCATTGAACTCTGTCTAGCCAGCTACTGAGATTGTTTCTAAAGCTCAACGATCCAAATGTTAAAGACAGCAGAAATGTGCTTTCTTTAACCGCACACAAGGCTGACAAGTCAAGTCAGTAGATAGTTTAAAAAATGTCTGGATGCCAAATATCAATGTTGTAGCAGTACTGCTTGGGGATCGTCGCATGAGTGTCATCCCCAAGCACGGATCCACCCACTAGGCACCAGTGATTGATGGTGAGGAGGGGCCCCTTGGATAATTGTTTGTGCCCCCCCAAGTACGACTTCAAAGCTTTTGTTTTTAGGTCCCCAGGGGGTATATGGGGGTGAGTACCTCAATCTGCCCGCCAGGGGTCGCAGAAGGCGGGCTAAACACCAGGGACATATGAAAAAAAACAAAGCGATGGGGGCTGCCCACCATAGTCATGGCCATGCCCCAACCCTAAAAAGAGTGCAACAATTTTTTTCTCCCCTGCAGACAGATTGGAGGTTTTTCCTAATTTTCCTCTCCTGGAGGAGGGGGCAGAAATATCACTAGAAACAAGGAATATTAACAAAAGAAACCTAGGGTTACGTGCTGCCCACCATGTGCGTGGCTGTGCTCTCCACTCCAAAAAGGATACAACAGTCGTTCTGCTCCCTGTGGTGGGCCAATTAGAGATTTGCCATGGTCTGTGTGGGAGCAGAAAGCCAAAATGTAGGGGTGGGGGCTGCCCACCATGGGTATAGCCATGCCCCCACCCCAAATGGGATGAACCAGTCTTTCTGCTGCCCCAAAGGGCAGACCGTGGGTTTGCCCTCAATTTCCCCTGGGGGGGACGAAAGCCCAGAAGACACCAGGGATTTCAAAATGGTACTAAAACAACAGAATGGGGCAGCCTAACCTGGAATGAAACCATACCCCTGGCCCAGAAATTGCAATAGTGTCTTTCTGCCATCCCAGGGACAGATAGGATGTTTGTCCCAATGGGGGAGTTTGCCCTCTGTGACTGGCCATAATGTATCCTCAAAAAAGATAAACCAGTCTTACTCACCCTGGGGTAACCAGGGGTTTGCCCCTCATTTGCAAAAGGAAGCCTACTAGATACAGAGATTTCAAACTGGCACCAAAAAAACAAGAATATGAGCTGGCCTACCATGGCATTGACCATAACTCCACCCCAGAAGATGCAATAGTATATTTCTACCCCCCTGGGGTCAGATATGAGGTTTATCCCATTCGAGATAACTTCCCCAAATTGGCTCCTGGGGTATAGAAAGCCCATTAGACACCAGGGACTTTCCATACAGGGGCAAAATAGAGGCATGGGCTTTGCATTCTGATACTGTGCCATACTCCTACAAAGAATGGAACAAACCAATATGCTGGCCTCTCTGGAGGGATGACAGGGGCTTTGCCCCCAGTTACCACCAATGGTATGGAAATCCCACTGGATGGCAGGAATATTCTTTTATAAAATAATGCAGTGGGTCTGGCTCAATCTGACATCAGGCTCCATGCTCACCCCTAAAGCCTCAACAGTTTTCTACTCCCGTACAGACTAAAATATCTAATCCCAGTGCCAAGTGAGAGGACATTTTATTCTTTTGGGTTTTGTTTTTACATATGGGCCAAGAGAGTGGGGTTGAATCGCAATATTGTCCCACTGCCATGGTGAATTGCTGCATTTTTTGAGCTTGGGTAGGCCACCATCTGGAGAAATCTGCCAGACCCAGACATTTCTAAAAACGTGATATCAAGGGGAGTCAGCAGTGGCATGCCTTGCATGAATGCCATGGCATTTTCTTTCCCACAATGCTCTGCGTATCTCAAGCTCAGACTAAAATCATGCATTTTCCTTGCATTTCTGTGATAGAAACTTTTGGAATACAAGGAAATCCACAAAATTTCTACTTCCCAGCATTCCCCACTTCTTACGTTAAAAACACAACAGGAACTGCCCAAAAGGATATGTGAAGACAGCAAGATTTCCTGTAAAAAATCTAACATAATTTGGCAATAGAGTAGCTGCCCGAGCTTGGCTGCCACCTAAGGAAACATACCAAACCCACACATTTCTTAAAACTAGATACCCACGAGATTCCAGTGTGGTGCTTTTCAAATCAACCCAACACGTTTTATTGCCCACAATGCCCTGCAATCCTTAAACTTTGTCTAAAATCAAGAATGTTCCATGCATTTCTGTGAAGTAAACTTCCGTAATCCTCAGGGATCCAGACAATTCCTATCACCCAGTGCTTATCCACTTAACTCAATACAAATGCAACCCCACTTGTGTGGCTGGGCCAAGTTCCCATGACAGGAACAGATCAAACCAGGGTTAATGACAAACAAGGGAGGTACCATTTTTCATCAAACCCAGGTCACAAAATGGGTCCCATTTTTATCAGGAGACTTGGGGGAACACTGGGTATTAGGAAACTTGTTGCTCTCCACTGATTCCAGGACTTCCTCTAACAGAAATGTGAAGAAACTGTAAATGTGTTTTTTTTTATTTTGCAATTTGAAACTAATAATATAACACAATGATTGAAGGGTATGTCCAACAGAATAGATCAGCGAAGTAGAGGCAATTTGGACGACCATCTGGTGGGCAAATAACGCTGATATCCACAAAAACTGCTAGGAAGGTTGTCCCCGTGGAAGTAAAATGTAATTGGGTGATGGCCCGTAAAGCGTTTCTGTTGGACCCTGCCCCACGATATGATGGTATTGTCATTGTAAATGTCTATATACAGAAGGGCAATGTTAGGGAATATAAGCCAGAACTTGAAAGGTTCAAAGAAGACATACAGGTTATGACTGATCTCTTTCAGAGAGATGTACTCATTATGTTGGGCGAGTTTAATCACAAACTAGACCCCTGTAGAATTGACGCATGGTATAATTAGCTGCTGTCGTCATAGAAGATAAATGATGCTATCTTTCCTAAGATTGATTTGGCAGCACAAGATATGACTCTAGGAAAAAGTGCGGGTTCAAAGGACTTAGTTTGCACAAATGGAAGAACAGAGGCAGATCGACTAGCGATTCGCACATTTAAGAAAGGCCACCAATTATGCCCTATATATTATATGTTTCTACATCTCTGGAACATTGACTTAGTCGGGGTTTTTGAGGTGGTAAGAGTGGAGGGAAGCGATCACTATCCAGTAAAGATGGAAAACTAGAAGCAAACAAAAAACAAAGAGATATAGTCATCCCTGTACATATGGATTATCTCAGGCGATTCCCAGCTCGTATATCAGAGGAGCATGTTGAAAAACTAGTCGCCGTTCAGCAGAGCCAAACATTAGGGAGAATCCCCAACACTAATGATATTGGATGATTTGAAAATATAATTAGCCAACTAGTGAAATACCTAATGGTCAAAATGAAAAAAATAGATTGGGTGACTGTAGGAAAAAAAGAAACCAGAGCAATGAGAAGACCTGGTTTGATGAAGAATGTTGAAAATTAAAAGCAAATATAAGAAGAGGGGAAAGACAGCTCAGGGGAAAGTACGATGTAGAGATGCTCCACAATCTCCAGAAACTAAGGAAAACTATAAAATGGTCTTCAGAAATAAAAAAAGAACATATAAAGAGAGTTGCTGGGTAAAACTATTGGCAGCAATAGAATCGAAAGAAATGAAAGGGTCCTGGTAGTTGGTTCAAGAAAGCTCTAGTAATGTACAGGGGTCCTTAAATTGTGTAGTGACATAAGACGATTGGATAGGGTACCTAAGGAAAATATATGGAAAATGGGTTGAATCAGAGAGGTTGAGAACTACAAACTTGCCTGGTATCAAGGAGGACATTAAACAAGATCTCTTCACAACCAGTACCATGAAAAAAAGATATTTATAATTTAAGCCTTACTCCAGCTGCTGGCCCAGACAATCTCCAGGCAGTGATTGATGGGCAGAATCATTTTCAAAAATGTTCCTTGGGGCGTGGCCAACCATCATTGCTGCTCAGACGTGACTCCGACCAGCTCCGTCCTAGGCCCTGGGAAATCTCACTTACACAGGGTACTGGCTTCGCCTTTGACCTGGACCTCAGCTGCATAGGAGGTGGTGGAATCCCAGGAATGCCGAGGTGAGCCCCGGGGAGCCGTTGATTGTCTGAGGCGAGGGGCGAGAGCAGCGGCCTCCGGAGCACCACAGCGCTTCACAAAATGGCGGGTGAGAATGATTGGCGGTAAAAAGTGAAAAGCTGCCGCCGAGGTTCAAGCCTGAAGGCCATTTGACTCATGCTGGTGCTCGCATCTGGTGACACCCTCGGGACAGGTAAATTCCCCCAGGACCATGCATCGGATCTTTGCCGAGTGCGCGAATCAAGTAAGGGCATGCTGGTGCACCCCGCGATCTGCAGGTGGGAGTTAGCAGCTACAGGGTCCACCCTGGGCTGTGGGGGATCCCCTGCATGAGCGCAGAGTGAAGCTGGGGGTTCTGGACCGATCGCCTGACCCCCGCATTTACTGCCAGACCCTAAAATGGCACTGTTATCCCGCTGCACCTCGCCAGCCTGCCGCGGGAGACAGCAATGACTCGAACAACCACCCCCAGCCATGCTAGACTTCGGAGGCACGTGCATTCTCCACCCGGTGGTCCCTTCACCAGAGGGGCTCCTGTGAGCAACAGGGGTGGCTCCTGACCACCTGAGTGGCATGACCAGCATGGTACAGGGGTGAGTTCTGATCAGTGAGCTTAACCCACAACTACAGTAGACCACCGGCGACACAAGCGCTATCCCCCCCCTTGGCGGTCCCAGCACCAGTGTGGTTTCCAAGACGAAAGGAGAGCAAGCGAGAGCCTGACACCCAGGGACAATCGGTGGGACTAGGCTCGACACCCCCTAACGGACAGTGGGGAATTGGGACCAGGAGAACAAGTGGCCTGCAACGAATCACCCAGGGGTAGCAGTCAGTGGATACAAGTGCAGGCCATTAGTTGGCTGGCCTCCTGTGAGGAACAGGGGTGGCTCCTGACCTCAACATGGCACTGACCACCCGAGTGGCATCACCAGCATGGTTCAGGGGTGAGTTCTGATCTGTGAGCTCAACCCCCAACTACAGTAGACCACCGGAGACACGAGCGCTGCCCCCCCCTTGGCGGTCCCAGCACCAGTGTGGTTTCTAAGACGAAAGGAGAGGAAGTGAGAACCTGACACCCAGAGCAAATGGCCTGTGATGAAGCACACCAGGGGTAGCAGCCACTGGATCTAAGTGCAGGCCATTAGTGGGGCGGCCCCGTGTTGGCCGTTCCCCGACACCCATATGCCACCCAAAAAAGCCATCACCAACAAAGTCTCCAGCTACTTTGCCCAGCCTGGTTTGGAATCAGCCAAGTAGGGAGAGACGCAGCCAGGGCACAGCATGGCGCTCATCTGGGAGGAACTGTTGGCGTCCTTCCGGAAGGAGCTGATGGAGGATATCAAAGCCGACATGGACGCCTCCTTCGAAGCCTTCAGAGCGGAGATGAGGGTGAAGATGGTGGCCCTGCAAGCTGACGTGGACTCAGTGGGCTCGCGCACCCTGGACTTGGAAGCAAAATGCCAGGATCTGGAAGAAAGCCTGGAGCCAAACTTCGAGACCAGCTGCGGGCATCCGCCCTCAAGTGCAAAGATTTGGAGAACCGCTCCCGGCAGGACAACAAGTGTCAGAGGAGGCCTGGAAGAAGGCTGAGAGGGCCCTGACCTGGAGGCGTTCCTGGTGGGCCTCGTCTCCACAGTCATTGAGGAGGGAGGCCTGGAGGTGAGACTAGAGCGGGCTCATAGAGTGGGACCGAAGGTGCCCAGAATCAACAGGAGACAAAGAGATGTCCTAGAGAAATTCAGCTCCTTCAAAACAAAAGAGTTAGTGCTCCAAAAAGCGAGAGGATCCGATAAAATGACCTTCCAAAACGCTACTTGTTCTCCGTTCCAAGACGTGGACCAGGCCACTCTGGCACGACTGCTGCAATTCCAGCCGATCACGGAAGCCCTGCGGAAGCAACAAATAAGGTACCGTTGGAATTATCCCTTTAGTATTGCCTTTCAAATGGAGAACAAGTAGCTCCACTACACAGAAATGGATGAAGCGACAGCTCCACTGGGAATTAGTCCCCTCCTCCAACAAGAGGGTTCACTTTGAAGCACAGCGAAGGGTAACAGCTGAAGGAATGGAGGGGCGGTGGTCCATGGAGGTCGGTCGGGTGCAGACTAGAGGCAAAAAAGCATCAGACTGAGGGTGGGGAAGCCCGGCTTATCTGGCTAACTTCCACACGGACAGGTCGCCCAAGGTCAGCCTGGTACATAAGTCAAGGTAATGGGGGTTAAAAAAGGGGAAACCAAGGGATGATGCGCCTTTACAGACATTTCAAGATCTAAGACTATCAGTCAGCCGAACATCATGTATCCTGGGTTCACGAAACAATGGAGGTGGGAGGGTGTTCAAAATTATTTCAGAGGCAAAGGAGTTAGTACCCTAACAACATGATAATAGGGGTTTATGGGAGAGAAATTGGGCTCGCTCCTAGAGTTGGACATGGTGAGGCCTTCCTCTGGGATGGATGTCCCCACAACTCTCAGTTCTAGTTTATATTTGTTGTGTATCATGGTGTTTTTAAAATTGGCTATGGCAGGCAGCGCCAAGAAAAGGATAGGGGGAGTGGAAGGAGGGTTGTTCCTGAGAGAGGCTAAAATGAGGGGGAGGTCCATACACTGAAACATGGCAGTTAATTCTCTTTCCTGGAATGTAAGGGGGATTAACTCCCCCAACAAGAGGCAAGCCCTATGGAAGTACCTAACTGAACTCCAGATACTGATAGCTGCTCTACAGGAAACCCACCTAAAGAAATGTGATGAGGGCAGGCTGAAACACAAGCATTACCCCCAGATTTTTCGCACCTCGGCCCCTACGAAACGAAATGGAGTGGCTCTACTTTTCCATTTGTCAATCCCCTTTAACCACCAAGCTACTAAAGCCGATATGGCAGGGCACTTTTTAATGGTACGAGGGGAGATCAGGGCAGAGTTTGCACCATTGTCACAAACTATGCACCTAATACAGGGCAATTGGACTTTTTGGAATCCATTTTAATTACTCTAGAGGGGTTTTCCTCGGGGGACATTTTACTGATGGGGGACTTCAACCTCATATGGGATCCCACACTGGACACGACTCACCCTCATAGAGCGGCGGGAGAGACATTCAGTAAATCTCTCAAAACGTCACTGCAGCGCCTGGGCCTACAGGACACTTGGAAGGAAGCCCACCCTATGACAAGGGATTACTCCTTCTTTTCTCATTCCCATAAAACCCACTCTAGAATAGATCACATTTTTCTCAGTCAATCCCTTCTCTTCACAGTAGTGGATGCTAGGTTTCACTCAATCTGCCTCTCCGATCACTCCCCCCTGGAATTATTATTAAACTGGCCAGCTCCACGCCCAAAACATAGGAGATGGTATTTCCCCAAGTTTCTCACCAGGGACAGACTCCTTAGAGATGACTTAAAAAAGGCAATCACAGACTACTTTAAAAACAACGATCCTGCCCTCACCTCTTTTGCTACAAACTGGGATGCCTTTAAGGCGGTTATTAGGGGCAAATGCATAGAATTAGCCACCACACTTAGAAACCAGCAGAGAAGGGAGAGGCTCTGTTGGACTTGGCCTTTTTTGGCAGGTTCACCCCTGAACTTTTTGCCTTAAGCTCTGACATGTTGAGAGTGATTGTAGGCCTCTTGGCACTTTAGCACTGTGGCCCTCTGAGTGCGTGTGGTGAGATGTTTCTGAGATCCCATAGGAATGCATGGGGGATATGTGTGTCCATGGTAATTCCTGGTATGAGAGGAGTGCATGGGCGAGTTTTGTATATATGAACTTGTGAGAATAAATCCTGCGCAATGGTGTGCGCAGATTTATGATGACTGGTGGAGAAATGCCACTTTTAAAAGTTGGCATTTCTGTGTACTGTGTGTCTGCCTACCTGATGTGAATTGCATGTCTGGCTTGTGAGTGACAGGAGCTGAGAGGTGTGGGTGGCACCAGGGGACAGGGTGAGTCAGCCCAGTGGTGAATAGAGAGATCTGCATCTAGATGGGAGGGAGGAGTTGCACCTGGGACCTGAATAGGGCTGTGTCTTTCCTCCACAATGCTGGCTCCTCCCCCTGTGGTGTGTCTGATCACTGAGCCCCAACCTGACAAAGGGGAAAGGAGCTGGGCTAAACAAAGGGCTCCAAAGCCCCTCTAAACCAGTTCTGACTGGTATCCCCAAGACCAGTGCTGTGTCTCAAAGGGATTTTGTAGTATAAATATAGGGGCTGTGACCCCATGAAAGTGTGCAGTTCTGTATCTGTTCCCGAGCCTGTGGGGCGTGCTGTTGCTGGGGCCCAGGGGGCGGCTGCCGGGAGGGCTTGCCTCCCTGGGCCCTGCATGGCCCCTTCACCTAAGGACTGATGCTTTTTGGCTACAGAACTATGCTGCTAGCGCATTGTGAGCGCTTTATTTTATTTTCTAAAGGCGCTGTCTCCTTGCAGCTGATGGAGAGTGCGCGCTTTGCAGCGCAACCCTGTAAGAGGGAATCCCCAGCATAGGGATTCCCCCGCCTTGTGTCTTTAGCGGGAGCCCACCCCGCGACTATGCCGATTATTTCGCTTTGAGGCTGGCGGGTGTCCACCCCGCCTTATGTTGCCTATTTGTGGGAGCCTACCCCGCATTTTGCCGCAATTCTTATTGTCGGACCGGCGGGTGCCTACCCCACATTTGCCCGGAGAAGAGGAGTTGCCGTGCGCCTGCCGATCATGACATGGAAGTAGAGAGGTGGGTGGGGCCGGCACCTAAAGCGTGTCCGGAGCCTCGCGGGCTCCCATTCGAAGTCCCGGTTCCAAGATAGAGGGGACAGGGCGAAGCGTCAGAGAGAGTCCTGGGTCCCAGGAGGGGGTCTGGGTGAAGAAGAAAGGGCGGCAGAAGCTTCCGATGGCAGCGCGGGGCTCCCAGGAGTGAAGGGAAGCCCCGCGGGAGAAGTGCTTCTGGTCGCCTGGCCAAGGAGAGGAGACCTCGAGCAGCGCCACAAGCTACGGCGAGATCGCCTGTCCCGGTGAGTGCTACGTTTCCGAGCGGCCACATCTGGCAGCGGACGGCTCCTAAGCGGGGGGCTTGTGTTGTTTTAAGAGCCAGTGCGCTCCAACGTTTGGGGGGCAAGTTCTTTTTGATGCATAAGAGAGCCCCGGAGGACCCAGTGACTTGGGGGCCATACCGAGGCACATTGTCGGTGCCTGGGCGGTCCCTGCCAGACAGCGGGCTGCCCCAACGATGGGGGCATGTGCTTTAGTGCCACATGGGGTCCAGAGGGCACAGAGGTGCCGGGCCCCCCTTTATGCAAAGTGCCACAGCTGCGCCGCACCAGCACGGGCAGCTGCAACGAGAGGGGCACAAATGAGAGAGAGAGTCCCTGAGTGGGACCAGAGGAACAGAGATGCCAGTGAGTTTTCCCAGCTGCCCAGCAAGTAGAGGGCAGCTGCTGCGTTTAGGTTTGCGCAGTGGCGCTCTTTGGATTCAGCTGCTAGGCAGCAGCCCTGACATTCTGGACACAGGGCGTTTGAGCCCCTTCGGAGATGGCCAGTTGGCCAGGGGGATGGGGAGGTTTGTAGGGCACTAGGCCCTAATGTAATTTATGCCTCTACTATGGTCTTTCTTAGGAGACTATGTGCTAAATGTGATTTATGTGGTGCTAGCAAATGTGATTCATGTACTATGATTTACGAACCCTGTTTTATGCATAATGCGTTTATGTGTGTGGTTATTGTCTAATGCGTTTAGACTTATGAGGTTATTGCATGATATGATTATGCCAGTGAGATTATCTCCTAATGTGAGTTATGCTTAGGAGGTTAGGGTCTAATGAGTTTAGACTTATGAGAAGATTGCATAATGTGTTTAGGCTGGTGAGGTTGGCGCAGAATGTATTTCACGCCTAAATGTGAGACTGTGCATAATGTGGTTTATGTTACAGGGTGATGCTGAGTATAGTGATTACCACTGGTTACTTGTTGTTCGTTTATGATATGTTTTACTTTTACTAAGTTCGCTTTGTGATGGTTCTGACAGAGGTCCAGTGGGCACTGTCAGGTGTAAATAGTCCCTTGTAAATATGACCTAGTGCCAGGTGGCTCCACGTATATTATGTGAGTACTATTCTAATGTGTTATGAGAATACAAAGGCTATTTTTGATACAACCTTGTGTGGAGTTCCTTTTGTGGTGTGCCTGGGATGTTGTTGCTGTGTGCGTGCGCAAATGCTTTACACATGGCCTCCAGGATAAGCCTGACTGCTCGTGCCAAGCTACCAAGGGGGCGAGCAGGGGTTATCTTTGGCGGGTAACTCCCTTGCCCTGACTAGAGTGGTGGTCTCTGCCTGGCTTTGGCGCAAGCCTTAGCCAACAAGAGATCCCATTTCCAACAGGCTCCTATTAGAAAAAGAACTGCAATTCACAGGAAAAAGGCACCAAGAGTCCCCATCGACCCAAACTCTCCGCACAGTCACCTGCCCAAAGGGTAAGCTAAAGGCCATATATACTAATAGAGCAGAGAAGTCCATTCTAAGACTTCAGGCCCTTGGATACAAAAGTGGCAACAAGATAGGCGCCTTATTGGTGCGACACCAAAGGGCAAAACAAGAAAAAGAATATATTAAGCAGATAGTGGATGACGTGGGCGTCTCCCATCTCAATGAAGAGAGTAAAGTAAATGCCTTTGTGCAATTCTACAGTAATCTCTATTCCGCTGCCACAGTCAATGTCCAGCCCAGGAAAGCAACTTGTCGTCCCTGAATTTACCTAAGATTTCTACCCACTCCAATGAGGAACTTAGCTGGCCCTTAACTAGGGAAGAGGTCCAGAGAGCGATAGACGCTTTGAAACTGCAGAAGGCCCCTGGCCCTGATGGGCTTAATGCCCACTTCTATCGTTCCTTTTCTCTCTAACTGACTCCCCACCTGGTGTTCCTATTTAATTAAATAGCGACTGCCCAAAGGGTGACTAATTCTATGGGGAGGCATTAATCTCAGTAATTCCCAGACAAGGAAAAGACCCAAAATCTTGTGCCTCATATAGGTCTATTGCACTCTAGAACCTGGACGCCAAACTGTACTCTAAGATTCTGGCCACTCGCCTAGAAAGTCTCCTCCCTGCACTGTTCGACCTGGATCAGTCGGGGTTTATTAAAGGGAGGCAGACCCACGCAAATTTACATAGAATAGTGCATATAATCGAGAAAGTGCCGAAGAAAGGTATCCACGCAGCTCTGCTCTCATTGGACGCAGAGAAGGCCTTTGAACGGGTCGACTGGGCCTTCCTACTGCGAACCCTGAGAAGATTCGGCTTCAACAACACTTTCATTGGTATGGTGCGGACCAACTATCACTTCCCCAGCTCGAGAGTATTTGTAAACAGAGCAGCTTCAGATGCCTTTGAGCTCTCGCGGGGGACTAGGCAGGGTTGCCGCCTGTCCCCCATGTTATTTGCTCCGGGCATTGAGCCCCTTGCAGAGAAGATTAGAGCGAACCCTGATATAAAAGGAGTTGCCTTTGGCACAGACGCCCACAAGATTTCCCTCTTTGTGAATGACATGCTTCTCCCTGTCACTGAGCCACTGATTTCGTTACCTGCAATTCAAGATGAGCTTGATCGCTTTGAACGCGTTTCAGGATTTAGGGTGAATCGAGCAAAATCTTTCTTGCTCATCCTCACCCTTCCGGGAGTATTGTTGAAGCAAATAAAGGAGACCTCCCCCTTTTGTTGTACGGGCAAAGATATTACATACCTAGGGGTCAAGCTCACTCCAGAAATATCAGGTCTTTACAAGGCCAATTACATGCCCTTAATGAGACAGAGTAAGGCGGATCTGAATCAATGGAAAATGGCCTACACCTCCTGGATAGGGAGAATTAATGCAGTGAAGATGTATATACTCCCTAGACTCCTCTACTTATTCCAGGACCTCCCGATCCTTGTAGACAGGGAACTATTTAGTGACCTAAAAAAGGCGATCACTAAATTCATATGGCAGGGCCAAAGAGCCCGACTCTCCTACCGGGTCTTAACCAGACTGCGAATAGAATGGGTTCTAGCCCTCCCTGACTTCAGGGAATACTACCAAGCGGCACAGCTCCGTGTAATAACAGAATGGTCTCTCAGAGAGTCTGAAAAATACTGGCTCTATATGGATCACCAGATAACGGGCAGGACCATCTGGGACCTCTTACAGTTAAAGAAACAACATAGGCCCCAAACTCTTACATCAGCACCGCCAGGGCCGCTACCCTGCGAGTATGCAACCTTCTTAATAAAACACACTCCCTGAGGCCCTTCCCCTCGCCCTACACCCCCATACACTTCAACACAGATTTTCCCCCTGCAATGCAGGATGGACCCTTTACGCAGTAGAAATTGGGGGGTTGCCTCATGATCTCCCACCAATACAAAAAAGGGAATCTCCTGACTTTCTTAGAATGTGTTAAAACCTTCCACCTACAGCCCTCAGAGGGCTTCCACTACATACAGCTCAAACACTGGGTGCAGCAACCCCTGGAGCAGCTGGCTGCTACCAGGGATCTGCTCCCAATTGAGGAATTTGCCCAATTGGGGACATCCACCAAGGGAGCTGTCTCCTATCTCCACTCCCTCATTAGGACAGTGAGCCCACAGTCGCTGCCGAGGCACAGGGGTTTTTGGAACTCTACCCTAGCTAGACCAGTGGAGGAGAAGCAATGGAGCCGTTTATACAAAGACATTGCCAGAAACAACAAATCCATGCACCTCCGAGAGGCTCATTATAAAATAATGTATGATTGGTACTTGTACCCCCAGAAACTCCATAAAATATTCCTTAACACTTCGGACAGATGCTGGAGAGGATGCGGAATGTTGGGAGACTTCCAAAATATATGGTGGGACTGTCCCTCGATCAAGCCATTCTGGAAATAAATTCTCTTGCAGATAAAACAGATACTAGGGTACCCCATCCTGGAGACCATAGAACGCACCCTCCTGGGGCTTTGGGATCTGAAACTGAAAAGACAAACTTCTGGTGATCAAGCCATCATGTGGCTGTGCCTAGGTGCTGCCAAGATGGCGATTGCAGCGGCCTGGAAAAAGACAGAAGCCCCATCAACTACGCAGTGGCACGCTAGACTATGGTGAGCATAAGCGCTGGAACACTTGATGGATATTACAGAGGGCACAAGGAAGGGCTTTGACTACATCTGGTCACCGTTGGTGGAATATATGTCAGAGGGGTTACCCCTATTTGTATGTAGCCCTAGACTGTGAGCACACCACCTATTCCACGTTTAACAAAAAAGAGAGCCCAACAGGGATACGTAGTCTGGGGGGCACCCGACCCTGGCCCCAGCCCACAAGAAGGTCCCACAAAGGTACCCACACTGGAATACACCCACCATGATACACCTGTTTAGTTTATTCTTAGTTTTTCTGTTTTCTTCGTTTTCTCTTTCTTGTTTATCTACTTTCCATTTCTGGTTTTCTATCTGGTCTTCTCTTAAAGCCCAGCATTGTGCTCACATTTTGGGCAAAATACTTCAGTACACCTGAGCAGAGGTCCCGCAACAGGGCAGTTGAAAAAAGGAATCACTAGGCGATATCGAAGGTTTAAATTGGGACGTAGAAGGGCAATCACCTATTGGGCCAAGTCCTCGTTAACAAGCTGTGAATACCTGGTAGCCATCTGTAACACTTGACCTGGTTGTTGTGCTGGATATTTCAGTAATGTTTTTCTTGTATTGATATCAAATTAAAAAAAAAAAGATTTTGAAACAAAAATGTTCCTCTGTATACTTAATTCAGGTCATATACCGGAAAAATGGAGAGGGGAAAATATAAGACCCATCCATAAACGGGGAGAAATAAAAGCCACAAAGAACTATGTAGGAGAAGAGGTATTTTCTAAAATAATTTTGGAATGACTCAAGGATTGGGGAGAAGTAAATCAGATTTTGCCCTCGAACAGGGGGGTTTTAAGGAGGGCCATTATACAGCCAATCGTTGTTTTGCTCTCTGGTCCATTGCACAGAAGACTATGGAGCAGATGGGCAGTCTGTTCTGCTGCTTTGTAGACTTTCGGACAGCATTTGAATTAGTGGACTGCAAGAAACTCTGGGAGACGTTAATCAGATACAATATCCCCAAAGGTCTCCTGATGATAATCCAAGAGCTAAATACCCACAATTGGGCCCAGGTAATTCTGGATACAGAGGGGTCCCTATCGCAGAAAATCCCAATTGGAAATGGGCTATTACAGGGGTGCGTGTTGGCCCCCCCTACTTTTCTCCTAATTCATAGCAGATTTACCGTCAGTGTTGAGTGCTGCGAAGGGTGCTAGCCCAAAGCCGGATGGAAAACATATCACATGTTTACTTGATGTAGACAATCTCGTAATAATAGACCAAACAGAGATAGGTCTGCAAAGAAAGCTGAATATGTTTAATAAAAACTGTAGCCTCAAACAACTTGTAGTCAACTTGGAAAAAACTAATGTATTGAGCTTTGGTTAAAAAAAACAACAAGGATTAGTTGGCTCCTAGGCTCCAAGAAGTTGGAAAAGGTGAACAAACATAATTACTTAGGAATGTGGTTCAAGAAAAACCTAAAATGGCATATTCCCCTGCATACATTAAGAGTGAGGGCCCTTGCTTCTGTTGGTGGTCTGAAAACTTTAACAAACATTATGGAGAAATGTGTGACAGACCTGTTCTAATAGATGATACAGCCATGATACCACCCCAGTTGCAATATGGAGCAGAATTGTTATATTTAAGTGTAAAAAGTGGTGGAACGCAGAAGAAGGGAAATGCTTGAAAAACGTATTATCATTACCCAGGCCTTCAATGATCTCGGCGGTAAGATTGAAGACCAGAATGGTATCATGGGTGACATGGGATATAATGGCATATATTGCGCTATTAGGATTCTGGCAATGCCTGGGCTGTGGGGAAGAGTACAAAATATCACAGTGGTGCAGAAATTAGATGTTGCAGAGTGAACTGAAGTGGGCAAAGGGGATGAGGGTAACCATAACTAAGGCCCGAAGAGACTTGAAGGTCAAGCTGTGCCCACAGAATTTACAAATCGAGGTGGATAAGAGGGAACTTATGGCACTAGGGAGAGAAATTTCTCAATATCACGATCAGCAATACCTTAAGATGAAAAAATCGATACGCTTCATGGCTAACTCATGGCAAAATGAACAACAATTGCCATATATAGATGTACTCCCCAGTTGTTGGATTAGAAAGGAATTACTAAGGATAGGCGTCAACCCCTGTTATGTTAATGACGGGTTTAAAAGAGCTATGATTGATTCCAAAGGGAAGTATACCTGTAATCTGGGCACCAAATGCGAAATTTTGCACATTTTATTGGACTGCCTCAAGGTCCGGGATGCAAGGAAAATGTTTTAATGCCCAATTTTTGTAAAGTATGATAAAAAAATTGTTCGTAACCAGTAGATCTTTTAATCAAAATGCATTATTTGGATATAGCATATGCTAATGGAAAGTTTCCGCTAAAAGTTAAAAAAGTCCTCAAAAGCAACAAGAATCGAAGTCTTTCTTTTAGATATTTATATGATAAATAGTATTTCATACAGAAAGGTGGAACAATTAATGAACGCTATATGTCTGAATTTTATTTTAGATTTCATTAGGTATGTTTTTTATGGGATTGTATTTATGGAGGTTTTATGTGTTTAAGTACTAACTGGTCCAAATTAAGATTTTTGTTTGAACAGAACTGAACATTAACACGTTATCAGAGTTGAAACGTCGGCGTAATTATCCAATGTCCTGCATCAGCTATCCTACAAATATATAAAGGAAACAATACAAGGGTACCTTGAGCTTCACAAGTGTGGACATTTGACAATGTGTGGCTTTTTTATTTTCATGTCTGTATATGTGAACACTGTAAAATGTTTTATTATCCACGTTATGTTAGTTTAAATGATTGTATTATATGTAATCTGTGTGTTTTGGACAGGCAGAATAATACATGTTATTGATGAAGTACTCTTCATTGTCATGGTTTGTGGACATTAGGAATTTTGATGTGCGGAGGCAATTAAGGAATCACTAATAGTAGCTCTCTTGCACAGCCTGATAGGGATCATCATTGGGCCCTTCATTTCCAAGCTTAATAAAAAGCATTTCTCACAATTTCTGCTGAAATTGTGATACCAACAGGACCACTTGTAGTTTATACTTGTTCTCAGTAGTGCAGAGATCAGCAGGCAGAAGAGATGCACAGAAGAGAAGAAAAGCAGTTCTTCCAGAGCAGCAGTGAAGCAGAGTGGCAATCCTTGTTGCACAGCAGTCTTTACTCCTGGCAGAGTTCTTCACAGGTCCAGTAGTGTACTGTCTTGTTAGGGTCAGAGCCCCAGTACTTATACCCAGTTGGCCTTTGAAGTGGGGGTGACTTCAAAGAAGGATATTTGAAGTGCATATAGTTCCTTTCTTCCCCTACCTGGCTCCAGACTATCAGTAGGGGTTAATCAGCCCTTTAAGTGGGAAACAGGACACTACCTATTCAGGGGTAAGTGGCAGCTTCCACCTCTCTTCCTGTCCAGAAAGAGCTATCAGAATGCAGATGAATGCAGATGAGTTGTCTGTCTTACCTACCCTTCCTCTGTTTGAGGCTTTCTGTAGGGCATGAACAAAGTGTAGTTATCCCCCACCCTAGATGTGCACTGGAGACAGGCTTGAGCCACACAAAGCAGTGAGAGCATAGAAATGCCCATTTTCTAAAAGTGGCATATCTAAAATAGTAAGGTAAATCCAACTTTCCGTTAAAGAGGATTTGTCATTACCATTCCAAAGACAGAGAACATGATGCAGCTATTCCTTTTTGATCAGGAATTACATCTTAAAAGTGTATTATATAATTCATAAACAATGAGATGAGTAGACCTCACAGTAGAGATAAATGAATTTGGATGTTAGTTACTACTAGGACATGCAAAACGTAGCAGTACATGTCTTGCCTTTTACTTACAGAGCACCCTGCAAATGGGCTACCTAAGGAGTACATTGGGGAGTGACTTATGTGTATTAAAAGGGGAGTTTAAGGCATGGTAATACGTTTTAAATGCTAAGTCAAAGTGGCAATAAACTGCACACACAGGCCATGCAATGGTAGGCCTTAAACAGGTTTGAAAGGCTGCTTGTGCGGGTGGCACAATCAGTGCTGCGAGCTCACTAGTAGCATTTAGGCTAAAGGCCCTAGCTATATAGTATACCACTTTAAAAGGCACTTCCAAGTAAATTAAATAGGTCTTTTGGGTATGAGACAATATTGCCATGTTCAAAGCATAGAGCACATGCCCCTAAGGACTGGTTAGCAGTGGTAAAGTGATCAGAGTCTTAAAGCCAACAAAAAAGGAGGTCAGAAAAAGGGGAGGAGGAAGGCCAAAACATTCAGGTGACCCTTCACATAGGGCAATTTTCAAACAGGTGCTGATGTTCCAAAGTATTCCAGCATGTTTGGATATACAGCCTTAAAGGCTTCCCCCATAGAGTGGCCTGAGTGGTGATTGAGCTTATATTAAGTGTAAATTATTCAATGATGGCGTTGTGAAGTTCGGTTAGAAAGTCCCATTCATGTAAAGTATTGCCCGGTAATCCTGCGACCTCCATTCGATAATCTCAACTCTAGCTGCACCAGTGAGTGATCCAACAATGTGAATGTCAGCTGTCCAGTGGACTGCATTTGCTGAAACAAACCAATAATCAAGTTGCAGTCATACTCCATGGGGTGCAG
The DNA here is from genome assembly GCF_964204655.1 of Triturus cristatus. Taxonomy (NCBI): domain Eukaryota; kingdom Metazoa; phylum Chordata; class Amphibia; order Caudata; family Salamandridae; genus Triturus; species Triturus cristatus. The sequence goes on from NC_140580.1 coordinate 615,185,775, forward strand.
AGGAAAAGGTATATTCTAAAATGGTGACATGTTACAAGCACCAAACATTTTGTAGTGCATAGGTGTCTATTATGTCCTGCAATACACTCAGAGCCCGTGGTTTCTTGCTCTCTTGAGGAGTCAACTAGTGGGTCTTGCACAATGTGTAGGTCCCCTTCCAAGATCACCAGTTTGGTTGCTACCCTATCTGTGCAGAAAGTTCTTGATAAATGTCGGGAGCATCTACGGTTGGGGCATAGACTTTACCATTTATGTCTGTAAAGCTGGCTGTGGATGTAAAGGGAAATATTTTATGTATTAGTGTGCAAATTCCTCTTGAATAGTAGCTGTATTATCCTCCAAACGAAGACACACTCTTAAGCACCATCCATTCTGGTGGCCTGCCTGTCTATTTGTTCACCTATATGGTTGTGTCTGTTGGTGCATGTATTGAAACAGGTGTAAATCAAGTGACATACAGAGCAGAGTTCAGCCATGATGGCAGTGGTACCATGTGATGCCTCCTCACCAGCATCTCTATTTGAGCCGGTATCAGTATCTGAAAGGGAGTCTTGGTGTTGGGCAGCCTTGGATTGCTCAAAGAGTAGTTTGCACTGTTTGGGGTTGCCCTGGCCCATTCTGAGGCTATGTGAGGGGGAGCAGGAAGTTTGCTATAGGTAACCATATAAGGCGTGGGTCACTACTCATCCAGCAAAGCAGTACACTGTCCTCCGACTACAAGGGCTGCAAGGTTCCCAGCATTGAAGGCTACACCGTTCTGCACCTGATCCCCAGACCAGGAAGGCGGGCAGGATCCATGCCCCCTGCTGGTAATGAGAGGGGAAGGAGCGCACAGATGTGCTGCACAGCTGTAAAATATTCCCCCACCTTCATGACTCTTTGATGTGGGAATCAAAGTGGGTCCCACTGACACATTAAGTGCTTTGCGATATGTCCATGTGGCCTAGTAACAAGGAGCAGTTATGTATTAAATCCTCCTCCACAGCGGGGCAGGGGAATAGCCAAGGCTTCTCCCACCAGTCCACTGTAGTTTACTCACCAGAATTGCTGGCAAAGCAACTGTGGGAGTCTGCATTTGTTTTGTGCACCTCCTGGCTGCCTTCGAGCTTCAGCAGTAATATGGTGGCGATCCAGGCTGATTCAAGGAGGGTGGCACGGACGCTGTAGCAGCTCACTGCTGCTTCTCTACTGTTTGGGAAGGTTGAGCAGCACCAGCAAGGCTCGGTAGCCTCTGCCTCCTGCTCCCCCAAGGCATCTGTCTTCGCGGGGCCTTAAAGGCTGGCGCTGGGCTGAGAGCAGACCCTCCTGAGTTAAGGCATTAATGGAACCGCCACACTTGCATCCAGGACTGTAAATGATGCTGTTGCTTCCCAGACATCCGATCCTGCTGCCCTGAAGGGGTTGGATGGCAGTGAGGGCAGAAAACCTTGCAAAAATAGGTCCACCGCAGCCGGCGCTTCACGGTCAGTCGGCCATCTTGGTCACTGATGTGGCCTCGCCCCCCAAGGCTGTCCATTTAATCAAGGCGTAAGTCATTGCATGACTTTGTATGTTTGGTCATGATCTTGTAAGCAATCACTGACTGCCTTGTGCAGTAGTGATAATGTTTGCATTCTGTTCTGAGATTCAGGCCAAGATATAAAAAGAGTCCCACAGTTTAATACTGCATGGATATCTGCATCAATGTGTTTGTGAATGGCAAAAAAATAGTGCATTGCAATATTTACACGGCATTGTTCATCATTGATATCTTTGTTTATCTTTGCACTTAAAATACCTTGATTGTGTGATGCTCATCACAATTTAGCATTGGGCTACAGCACAAAGTTGAGTAAGTGGAGTCTTGTGTATGATTTCTACTCAATATTCATATTATCTACAAACAGAAAATCACCCAAGTGTGAATCGAGTAAGATATCTAGTTTTGGAGAAATGAGAAGTATTATGGGGCATATTTACAAGCTGGCGATAAAAAATTATCGCCGCTTTAGCGGCCGTTTTCGGCCGAAAAGCGGCGATAATTTTATCGCCTAATTAGCAAGGCCACGCTAACGCATGAAACCTTGCTTTAGCGTGGAGATTCCTAACGCCCAGCTTTGCATCTCTAATGAGATCAAAGTGGGCGTTCCTGACCTAACATGACAGGAGAAATGTCGCTAAGTGACATTTCTCCTATCATCAAGCCCCACGCTATGAAGCATAGTGGCAGGAAAAGTAGCGATAACCTCTGTTATCGCTACTTTCCTTACGCCTGCTTCAGGACTGACTTAGCCATGATATCCTATGTAAGGTGGATATCATGACTAAGTTTGTGAGTCCCTATCAGCAAGCTAACGCCACACTACGTTAGATTATCGCTGGGTTTCCAGCGATAATCTCACGTTAGGTAGTTAGCGTGAGGATTTTTATCGCTGAGGAGATAAGCGTTGCTAATAGCAAGCTATCTCAGCAATAAAAATCCACGTTACCCGGCGATAATTATCCTGACGCTAAGAGCGCTGAGCGATTATTATCGCCGGGTGTTGCTGATATGCCCCTATGTTTGTACCAGTTTAATTTGGCTGTAGAATTCCATGCCATGCCAGGTACCAAAACATTGGGGGCCAGTTTTATTATTTATTCACGCAGCGCAATGCAGGAAGCCACCTTGCTGCGCTGCATTGCGTGAATGGGCAGGAAAATGACGTATTTACCATATTATGGCACATTCCTGTCCTTTCCTCGCACTGTGGCTCTTTAGGCTGCCTAGCACCAATGCAGGCACCTTGAGTCATGGTGCAATGATGCCTGCATTGTAGGCAGGATTGCATTGTGCCAGAAGGGACACCTTCCTACAATCCTGAGAGGCAATTTTCTCTTTCTAAGTGTGCTGCATAATGCACCACATGTAGAAAGAGGAAAAAAGAGGAGAAATAAGGACATTTTTCCTAGTTACACATCACCTAGGGAAGCGTAACATTTTGATGTATTCTCAGGTCTAACACTAATGGTAAATCTGGGAATGTGCCAAAATCCACACATGCTCCACCCACTGAACGCCTGCCTGCAGCAGACTAAAGAGAGGTAGAGTTTTGTGCTGCCTTGTTTTACTCTAGATTTATCAAGCCATGCGTAGCCACACGAGGTGGCCCTGCGTGGCTTGATAAATCTCACTTCGATTTTGAGTTGCCCTTGCTAAATAAAACCTTGAAAAATCTGGCCCAGCGTAACTTTAGTCGATTTGGCTTTGGGAGGAATAATAAAATTAATTGTCCTGATTCTGTCACTTTAAGCTCCCTTATCTTAATTTATCAGGGATGTTGGCACTACGCAATGCAATGCATTTGGTTTTTTGCTCGTGTTAACATTTGGTGCAAAAAACATTTTGAGAACAAAGGTTGATAGATGCTGCTTATTTGAACTGCTTGGCATTGCTTGCCAACACGTTGTGACGCGTGCCCGCCCTTGTTAACCCTTAGTAAATCTTACTTAGTTTGTGGTCGTCTTCGTAAGATGGATGATAGAATCAAACGTGCTTTCAGCCTCTTTATACGCTCCATTAAAATCCAGAGCGCCGATCTTTAAATAAGCAGATACTCGGTGCATCTCATTTTGAAACAGTAGTTTTTAAACATGACTAAGCTCGCTTCACCTGGCCTTTCAATCTGCGGCACTGTACACATGCACCACTTAGTGAAATGATTCAGCTCCGTAAAAATAGATACTTTCCAAGTTGTTCACATTAAGGTTTATGCATTTCCAGAAGACATAATGTTGCTAAATGTCAGTAGCTTGACATTTGGGCATAATGGATCTGTGTGTTCCATCACTACTGTTCTCAGTTTGGCATTAAAATGTGATAGCATGCCAACTGTTGCAATGTTAAACGTAATTATGGGAAACGTGTGGAACAGGTAATTGGGCACAGAAAATAATAGTGTTATAAAATTGGTATTGGTAAATGATTCTGGTGAAGCACAGCATCAGGCACTTGTATGACCTCTTGTGTGCGGAGCGATGTTTGAGAACTGTATTGTGTCTGTGGGGGTGTAACTGTGACTTAGGGCTGGTGCCCCAGTGACTGTGTCCCTGTAGTTGCATCTTTTGTACATATCACGTTTGCGAGGCAAACCTTTTTTGGGTACAGGGACGTCAATGCGCAAAATCCCAAGGTTCGCTGAAGTGACATCATATATGGGTTGACCATGGGATGACATAATAGGAAGTGACATTACAAGGTTGCTAGCCTGTTTACATCACATCAGGTAATGGAACCTTTGACCTCATATGACACACAGAGTGGTATGCTATACCTTTTGATCTAGTGACATCACTGCACGGGACATCAGAGCTGTTGCATTCTGATGTATTTCTGTGGGTCAGCCAGATATTTCTGATATGGAGCAGGGCTGCAGACAGCTGGCGTAGGCGAGCTGAAAGATGGAGAAAGTGTGGGCAGTTCCGAAGAAGATTCCTGCTGCACATGGAAGCACGGCATTGTTCGAGCTGAGGCTTGCAAACGTGTCACCTTGAACCAAGTGGCACCTCATCACATTAAAGAGGGCTGTTTCCAAACTAATGATGTCCCCTTTCATGATAGCTGCACTCTATCACCGTGTGCTCAAACTCCATTCTGCTAATGTGTCGCCATGCATGTATCCATTCCCTTCGTTCTGCTGTTGTCACATTGCACTATTCTGACTACTTTCTTCTGTTACTCCCTGTCACCAACCACCCAAGCCTCTACACCTGTCAGCTGTTTTATTTATTTGTTCTCATCAATACTCGCTTCCTTTACTACCTATTAGTGTGCTTATCTCTTTCCCCCCTTTTGATGCTCAACATACCATAACATAACATAGCATATCACAACATAACATAATATAACATGTATTTGCAGAGCACAGGTTGATGAGCGTTTTGGCACTAGTAACATGTAACACATGTTACTTGTAACCCAACTCAGTGATACTTATTTTATCAATCTTCAAAGGATAAAAGGCTAATTCGACATACCAAGATCTAATCTGTGACCATGAGGTGAAACACAGATCCTTGGAGTGGATTCATTAGTCCAATGAGTCATTGGCCTTGGTCATATATTTCTGTGAACACCATCCATCTACTTTCCTGCTGCTATCACCACTTTCTCATCCCTCTTCTTATTTCTATAATCCCCTTGTGTTTCTCTCTGTCGCCTTGACCACATTCTTCTACTTCAGTCAGCTGCTATCACCACGTGCTCATCCCATTACAGTGGGAGTTCACATCATGCACCCAACCCCCTACTCTGTGCAACAACTGTTCAAAGTCCCCCCCCTCTATTCTTTTTTCCTGCCAAATCACCGTCTGTTCACCCCTCTACTCCTGACTGCTGCTCTCGATTTCTTTTCTCCTATTCTCCTACTTACAGATAGTCTAAGGTACTTTAGCAGTGGGCTCTAGCTGCTCTGTCTCTCAGGTAGGTGATCCTATACCCTGTGAATGCAACTATGTCCGGATGAATCTTACAATTCTCGTTTTTTCTCTGTGCTTTTTATCTTCCACGGCCACATGTCTTTGGTCTGTGGAAAGCCAATTCATAGTCTCAACCTGGGATCCTACTCCTTGAAAACAAATGTCTTCACTTTTTCACACTCTCACAGCCCTACTCTACTATGTAATCCTTGAGTCTGTAATAGCTAACCTTTCTTCTCTCCCTGCCCCATCTCACCCTCTTTTTTAAAACAATTCCAGTCATTTGGTCACTTGATGTCCTCTCCTACCAGTTTTAATGAGCCTGAGTTCATAGTAGGGAAATCACTTCTCTGATGGCATTTGATTTTGGATCATCTACCAGTCATTCTAGCTCTTCAAATATCTGTAATACGAGCTGTATTTATATTGAAGCTATGTATTGAGTTTACCTACAAAATCCAAACTCAGCAGATACCATGCACTGATTAAAGAAGGCAGGAAAGTGGCCCACGTGCTCAGACTCAAATCCTGCTCCAACTCCGGCAAAGAACTCTCCAATATCATCAAGGAATTCACCAACCCAGCATCGATTCCTAACTCCACCATCTCCTTACAGATTCTCTGGAATAACCTTTCAGACTTCTTTCACAACGAAATACTCAAGGTCTACTCCAAATTCACACCCCAAACCACTGTAGAGGACCTCATCACACAACCATCCACCACCACCAGGATCATCCACAGTGATGAACGCCAACCTCACCACCATCATCCACTCCTTTATCCTCAGCAGTAACTTCCCAGAGACCTGGAAACACATGAAGGTCACTGCCCTACTGAACCCTTGTCCAACCCGAAAGATCTCAGCAACTTCAGGCCCATCTCGCTCCTATACTTCCTGGCCAAAGCCCTGGAGAAAAAGATCAACAAGCATCTCTACGTGCATCTTGAACAGCACCACCTCCTGAACTCCACCCAGTTTGAGTTCCACAGCACTCACAGCACAGAAATGGCCCTCCTGGCAGCAACAGACAACATCTAGTCAATCAAGGACAAAGGAGAAACCATTACTTTCATCCTGCTCAATCTCTCTGCATCCTTCATCAACTTCTCCCATAGAAATCTCTTTGTGAGACTTGAGAGTTCAGGAATCCAAGCACCCACCCTTAGTTGGATTGCCTCCTTCCCCTGCAACAGGACACGATGCATCAGACTCTTCACTTTCACCTCAAAACTCAAGAAGCGCATCTGCAGAGTCACCCAAGGCTTGTCCCTCAGTCCAACCATGTTCAACATCTACATGGAACCTCTGACTCACATTCTAGGAACCCACAACATCAACTTTTTCTCCTACACTGATGACACCCAGCTCATCCTCTCCCTCACTGACATTAACAACACCACCATGACCAACTTCCCGCCTGCATGTCCAAAGTAACTAACTAGATGCAAGAGAACTGCCTCAAATTCAACACAGTCAAAATGGAGATTCTGATATTTGTAAATAAGAGCACTCCCTCATGGTGGCCACCAGACTTAGGTCCATCACGCTTGACGACAAACTTCTGATTAACAAACAGATCCATGCTGTGATGACATCCTGCTGCCATATCATCAGAATGCTTCGCAAGATCTTCAAGTAGTTCACCATGCACACAAGATGTATGGTGAGCCAGGCCCTCATTTCCAGCAGACTTGACTACGGCAACACACTCTACTTCGTCATCTCCAACCATCTCACGCAAATGCTCCAAGCCATCCAAAACACTGTCACCAGACTCATCCTAGACATTCCCAGAAATGCCCACATCACTCCCTACCTCACAGAATTACACCCAGTACCCATCCAGGAACTTTGCAAGTTGAAGCTGTTTAGCCATGCCTACAAAGCCCTTCACAATACAGGACCAGTCGGCCCCAATGGCCAACTCCAGATCTACTGATCATCCAAACAGCTACACTCCACCTCTCTCTTCCTCATGCATCTGCAGAAGCAAGAAAGGAGGGTGCGCTTTCTCCAGCAAGAAAGGAGGGTGTGCTTTCTCCATCTTTGATGCCAAAACTGGAACAAACTTCCTCTACACATCAGGACTGCCACTCCAATTCTCAACTTCCGCAAGAACCTAAAGACCTGGCTGTTCGACGAGGACCACCTCGAGGCCTTTGCTCCTGCTCCAGTGCATTGATACCCTCATAGGTAACAAGATGCGCTATGCAAATCTACATATCATATTATATAACCTATGTGAATCCTGTAGTGAGCTGCATCTACTCTTCTACATTATCATGTGTTTTGGTGTGAGATGCCCATGCCTCCCCAGCTTGTAGTCATAAAATCCCAAAGTTATTTTGAGCACAATAAATTAGGCTGCCTGCCTTTGGTCCACTTTCAGCAAGTCACTATCTTACTCAGAACTTGCCAGACTGTCGCAACATCCACTCTTAAGCCAAGCGTTGATACTGAGATGAGAGGAGCTGAGACCAGCTCCTCATTTGATTTCCATTTGAGAAATCACTCTCTCCTGGCTGAATTCTGATAACCACACCGTTCTGCTGTGACAGGTATGCAATGTGCTGGGCCCCAAGAATCTCTAGATGCAAGTTAGCTGTTCCATGCGCTCATAGTGTGGCATATAGTAGTAGTGTTTAGGGAGTTAGGCTCTTAGGAACATTTTTATTATGTTAGAACTGTTCATTTTATTCTTGCTGCTAGTAACATGCATAAGTTGTATTTTAATTTTATTCTGTGTGGTTATTATTCATGTACTAAACAAGGGAATGATACTGTTGAAATAAAACCATTTTACATTTTCGTAGTGTCTTTTCTTATTTTCCGAATGTGCAATTCTAAAGAATGCAATTGGGTTTGAATTGCAACTGCATCCCTGAACCCTTTACTGTAACCCACACAGCATGGTATGCTCAGTGGTTTGTGTGGAGCTACAATAACCTGGACTACTCTCCTCAAGCAATGTTGCACTGAACTCAGTCCAGGCACCCAAGGGTAGGGAAGCCAAACCTTGTAGACTTTGGCCACTGATAGAAATAACAACTTGGCACCAAAAATTGGCATTCAGATTTTTAGACCTTTGAGTAGGCGTTGAATATACACACAAAAGAACCATCATTACAAGTACACAGAGACATCTGCAGCATTCATGTTTACTTTCTACAGACAAAGTAAGGAAGCACCAATTTACGGCAGGTTAGTCAAGCTTGACTCTTTAAAGTTTATTTCCATCTGTGGTTTTCAATGCTTTTGAATTTCATTTTTTATTGAATCTGTTTGTTTGAAATGGCAGCTCCTGATGTGATGGGAGTAAAATCCAGAGTGGCAGTTACGTAACATCTCAAAACTAGAGATGGTTTTAGTTTTTATAGTTGAACACGCAGCGTATGTCTTTGAGGCATTTTACTCAAGGATGGAAGTGCCTTAGGGAAGTTTCATGTTTATAAACTGGCAGCACTGCATGGAAATTGTAAGGCATTATATGGCATATCAGTACCTAGAAATCCCTTTGACTTACAAAGAGCACCCGAATTGGTGTGCCGATGAGTTACCACATACATGCAGGAATGTTAGATTATGCTCCCTGAATAACGACTGGGCAACCTGGCTTGTATTAGCTAGATATACTTCATTTCCACATCCTGAGAACCTACCAATTGTATACATTATAATCCTCTTAGATTATTATAGTCTTCTTATACAGGAAACTCTTTTAATATGTGCTACAAACCATAGTTAGGACCAGTAGTGCAGGGACAAGTTGCTGTACAAGCAAGCAGTCCACATACAATAAACTCTATCATGGATAACATTGCCCCCTGGTTTGTCCGCAGGACCAGCCAGTTGGAATGAGTTTATCCTCATACAGCACCACAAGACAAGCCATGAATACTGACTATGTGTCCTACCCCACAACTGGTGCCACTTAAAGAAGAGCACAATACCGGGAAGAGTATATTTGCATGCATCTACACTAAAATGCATGACACACCCTCAATCGCACTTCTCACAGTATTAAAAAAATACAAAATGAGAAAGGGGCTGTACCAGTTCTGGATGTAGGCATGAAATGAATGGGAAATATTTCTATACTTTTCTCAATAACTGTAAGCAACATTCATGGTGAAGTGTCAGCTCTGTCTTTACCCCTGAGGCTTGCAGCAGTTCCTGCTAAAGATCGTGAATGGGACTTGACTAAATGAATACCTCAAATTTATATATCTGTAAGCTGTGATGTTTTGGGTGCACAAGCAGTTTAACAAACACAAGAAGATGATGGATGGAGCGCTGAAAACTTTCAGACACTCAACCCAGTCACAGATCTGGGTTGGATCCATCATCATTCTTTAGCTCAATTCGCCACTCCAGTAAAGACCAAGCAATATGCAAATCAGTCTTGACCCTGTTCCTCCTGGGAACAGGTGAGCCCAAACAAGCATCCTGGGACCGTTTTTTGGCTAACACACCTCATCAGCCAGGCTAGCGTGAATTAAGTGGCAAAGTGAGCAAGGGACCCACGTCTTGGCATACCCTGCCAACTTAGGGTCAACAAAGCAAACACAAGGAGATGATAGATGGATCACTGAAACTTTTCAGGCACTCAGCCACAGTCACATATCTGGGTTGAATCCATCGCCATTCTTTAGCTCACTTTGCCACCCCAGTTCAGACCCAACCATATGCAAATCAGTCTTGACCCTGTTCTTCCTGGGAACAGTCCTGACCCAATTACCAAGCCAGGTCTTCCCTGGACCATACCTCCACAAGCAGTTTAACCACATTAAAAACCTATGAGCAAAACCGAGGGTCCCACTAAGGAAAAACCTGTAACTGAAGGTAAGTAGAAACAGAGGGGAAGAGAGAAAAGGCAGACTGGATCTCCATTAACCCAGGTGTTCAGCTGGGGTGGTGAAAATATGAGGGACAACAACAAAATTAAAAAGCCAGAACATATCACTATTCTGATAGCTGCTCTTCCAGTTCTTTTCAGGACTCAGATGGTAAACAAACAGAGAGGGTGGTCAAACCAAAGTACCAAAGAAGAGTAGAATATAGCTAGCAGTAAGGCAAAAAAGGATGAGAGGCTGAGGATAGTGTCATAAGACAATAGAAACCTTCAGACTGTAATTCTAAATTTAAAGAAGAAGATTCAAGACTTGGGAAAGAGTGTTTGTAGACTGTGCAGCAGCAGTAAAAATAGTGCATCAGGTGCTCCAGGAGTTTCAGGAAAATTATGATTTCATAAAGAGTGAGAATCCAGATAAATATTTAAATCCTCCAGATAGAGTTTGCAACTTGTTTCTACAATTTCACAGGGATATACCACTCTCAATCAAATCAATATTCTGGCTACATTTATCTGAAAATTAGGACATCATTGTTACTTAAAATGACTGGTCCTAGGTCTTCATAAGAGAAGTAGCTCAAGGAAAGGAGGTGGTATGAGTAGTTTTTTCCTCTTTAGGATAGTAGGGGAATTTAAACCAAAGAGTGGGATACCAAACAAGCCCTCGCCTTATACGAAAGCCAAGTGGGGTGGGATTAACACTATATTTAACATGTTATTCCCTTATGCAGTGAGACCCAAGGACAGGTTCAATATCAGAGCATTTCAGCACCTTGTCTTTAACAGATGGACAATTCTTGAACACAAGTATAAAACATGAATCTGGACTGGCTGCAGTGGAACATTCTCTTAAGGTCAGACCTCGGACAGCTTTCATACACAACATAATGATAATTGAAATGATTGGATTTTATCTCAATGAAAAAATCTTTTGGTTTAACAATACCTTATATAAGCAGATACAGGGAACAACTATAGGCACCTGTTTCACCCCCAGCTATGCCAATTTGGTTATGGGCTGGTAGAGGGAATAGGTTTTATGGACCCTGCAATGGATGAACATCTAAATAAGGTGGTGTTATGGCTTTGTTACATTGACAATATTTTTCTGAAATGGGATAGAGGAAGAGGCTAGTGATTTGTGCAGATGCTTTTAAAGCGAATGTCATGAATGAATCTGAAATTCACCATGACAGTACGTCACAAGGAAATTGATTTTGTTGATATTCATGTTAAAGGGATTGAATCGAGATTGGTGACATCTTTATTTAAATAGGAAATGGCAGGGAACATCATGTTGCATGCTTTAAGCATCCACCCATACCATATGAAGTGAAACATGCCATATGGGGAATGAGTTAGGATTTAGGAGAAACTGCAGCACCGAAGACAAATTTCGGAACTACAAGATGAGATGATCATGAGATTTAGAACTAGGGGCTACCCATAAAAATACTACAAACAGCAATACACTGAATTGCCAAAGCAGATAGGGGCAAGCCACTCTATGGTAACAGGGAACTCTCAGAGGTGCCACCCATGTAACACAACAAGAAGGGAAATAATAACAAATTGACGGCAATTACTTAATATAATGATGAGTCAAGAAGGGTGGCAAACATGCTAACTAAGACCTAGTAAATTCTAAGACATGAACCATTGAAACCTATATAGATAATAAACCCAGCATTACATGATAAAGAAGTAGAAACATCAACAATATGTTAGTTAGGATCCACCTACAAACACAGACACAGTAAATCTTGCTGGGGGGGTAAACTCAAAAGTTGTTTTCCCTTTGCACCAAATGTGAAGCATGGAAACACAGTCCCAGTAAGGTCACATATTCTCCCTTTCTGAGCAAACCATTTAAAATAACAAAACACATATCATGGAAAATGGGCCATGTAGTATATTGCATCAAGTGCCACTGTCCAAAAAGGTACGTTGGAAGCACTATTTTCCAATTAAAAAAATGTATCTTGGACCACACAATACTGATCACTAACAACAACCCCAAATATCCTGCAGCATGACACTTTCAAGAAAAAAGCAAGGGTAATTGAACCCAAGTGATTTTGTTTGTTGTAGACAAGGTCAAGAAACAGCAGCAAGCAGGAGATCAGTGTCTGGAATTACAAAGAATAGTAGTCTAAAAACAGTTGAACTGGATGTGCTAAATAACATTGAAGACCCAACAGTGCACACAGAAATGTAATCTCCCAATTATGTCACTCCTATGTACAAGTTGTTCAGACCTTGTGTATGTTTTTTAGAGGCTTTTCAAAGTGTTAGTTTTCTATTTTTATTTTTATTAATTTACAATCAAAGAGGCTGTTCGCTGAGATTCCCTGCTGATCCTGATGCTCGGACTGCTGCCAAGCCCTCATTCGTAATTAATACTCAGACAGGATACGTTGAACGGACAGAAACCATGCAGTCACTGCTCTTGGGACTGTTGCAGAGCCTTACTTAATTAGTTTTGGACACCAATTAATATTGCTTTGCGGCCTGTATTGGTTTCCTGTTGCATGATGGATTTACATCCCCTACTCAGATGATGCACTTGCTCGGTCCATGTTGAATGACCTGATTTCACACTTCCACTTAATGCTGGGTAAGCTCAGCCCTTATCCTCAGGCAGCCACGTATTGGGGCATGCCCTCATATGTTGTTCTTCCTCCTTAGTAGATGCTGAGGCCCCATTAGAAGAGCTGCAGGAAACTCAAATATCACAGAAGGCAGCAGCCAAAGAGTGGACATCATCTCTTGACATTCAGCTAATTGCCACTCACACTTCAACCACCTTGGGGACTGTATTTCTTGTTTCAGGGTCTAGACCTGATAGCAGTATCTATGGTCCTTTCCGCAGACCATTTGGTATTTCTGACCCATTCTTCCTTAAATCGCTGTGATTTTCTAATTTAATAAGTGAGTATTCAATACAAAATGACACTTTTGTGCCCCTTTGAATGTTACTCCAAAACTTCTCTGGACCATTATCTTTGATACCAGATACTAGACACTTTTGCTCTATACCTGATGATGAACTATATAGACTCACTCCTGGCATATTGGTGGAATAATCAAAAAGGAGTCCTATGTCTTTGTATTTGTGATGCACTTTGTTTTTGTGCTTTTCCTCCCCACTGCACTTTCCTTCACTATAAGCCTGAGCACTGGATCTACTAAAAAAGGAAAACGTTTTTGAATTCGCAAATATGCAATGAATAAATGAATTGCAAAATAAACCTGCCTATCTTGTATGCCATGGCACAGGATACCTCAAGATATACTAACGATCTTGTACCACAAGAAGTCCCTCTCTGTGTATTACAACAATTTAAATCCTAGTGAACCGTTGTTTCTTGTAATATATCTTATCATCCCAGGTTCTCTGAACTTACAGGGTCAACCTTGTCAAACCTTACATTTATACAGACAGCTCTACAGATGGCACTAAACAAAAAGTACTCCACATTCCAGAGTGTAGTTAATAATTGTGAATTCTACCTGTAGCATACCCACACCAGAATTGCAGGTGACAGCACGACACAACATGCAGAAATGTATGCCTTGGTGCTTGCATTACAGAAGGTTGATCCATAATTTCCCACACATATTGTTTGGGATTCATCCTTTAGCATGTAAGGATACAATGTAGATATGAAACATTGGTGCCTGAATGAATTCAAGAATTCAAAAGCGGCAGCAATTAAAAATAAACAGCTGTTGGAAAAGGCATCTGTCTTACAGAATACGTTCCCGCTAGTCCATGTGATACACATTTTGTGCCATCAGCATGACAGGACTCATGCCAAAGAGAACTGTGCAGCTGAATGTGGAGTGAAGCCTGCAGTGCGGACTATTAAATTAGAAATAATAACCAGATCTCAGATGAAGATGGGCACAGGTTTACTAGCAGTGATACAAGCAACAGTTGAGAGTGAAACAGTCTGCTTTCTTCTTAAACACTCCTAAACTCTCAATTTAGATAACACTTCTCTGGTATCCATAGCCGTATAGAGGGATAGGATAATTCCTAATAAATTACCTGGATAAGACTTAATCCAAGGAGCTCATGAGGGTTTAGCATCTGCTAATGGTGAGATAAATGCAACCAGGGCAATACTACAGCACCACTACTCGTGATCATGTTCACTTAAACAAGCCAGAGACTATGTACAACAGTGTAATGTCTGTCAACAGATTAAGGGGCAGATTTACAAGCTCCTTGCGCCACTTTTGCCTCATTTTTCCCATGTTAAAAATTATGCAAAAGTGGCACAAGGGGCTTGTAAATAAGCAATCCAAATACAGAATGAAATCCGAGGTCTACATCGCAACCCTTGATACAAATTCAAGAAAGTTGCCACTTAGCAATTGCTCCAACAGTAAATGTAAGAAGTAAGCATGTAAAGAAACAGATACAAAAGAGTGAAGACAAAAAAGAGGTAAGAGAAAAAGGAACTTGATCTAAGGATAATCAGCATCCCATCATTACACTCTGAAAGTGCCCAGTGTCATCATCTGGGGTACCAAACAACTCTTCTCAACAACCTCCTATGACATCGAGGTGATATGAATGAGTTGTATCCTCTTACCAAGCATTCATCAAAGAGAAGAAGAAAAAATATTTAGAGTGCAATGCAAAAAAATTTTTAGGAAATTTTTTTGTATTATATAAAGTGTTTTTTAAAATAGAATAAGCAATTGACGAACACCGAGTATATAATTCTAACTTGTGTCCCATCAATCGTGTTCCTATCTAAAAGCAGTGTATGAAAAAGAAAAAGAAGAAGCAGTTGGAGACGTTTACTGCTCCTATGTACTGGTCGACATGTTTCAGCCTTCGGGAAGACTATCCCTGGCTTTCTTCAGGACCTCATAATCAAAGCTTCTAGTCGTAGGCTTCGCAAAGAAAAATGGGTTATTACTATACCCTTATAGCTGTTTCCAATTCCTCACTGTGATTATTGATCTATTGTGACATCTAAAAACAACAAAAAGATGTACGTTAAGGTTTTGATTTATACACATAATCACATAGTATTTAGTGCTTACATCTTATGTCCCCACTTCTCAGAGTATCTACAAAAAATAATAATAATAATCATAATTACCAATAAACATTGAGGAAAAAACCCCACCTCACTTGGCACCAGCTCAAGTCAAGAAAAGAGGCCCCGCTCTGAAAACAAACGTGAGCCAATAAGAAGACAAGCACAGGAAAATGCAGTCTCTTTAACTCTAGAACAGTAAAGTACTAAGAAAGGACAAACAAACCGCTTGACCATGTCCCTTACTATTTAAGTATTAAAGGCAGGAGCTTGTCAGCGCAGCAGCAATTGGCATATTGAAATCACAAAACGGGGTATGGCATGAGAATGATGCAACAAATCTCAAAAAACGAAAGAGCACCTAAAATAAATAAATCCATCTGGTTTTAAATGTGAAGACAAACCAGTGGCTCAAAAGCTCGTAATTTATTAGTTAGAGTCCAGCATTGTTAGCACTATTTTGGTATAAAGCCAAGATAGAGCAGTGACTAAGATGGTAAAAGAGTTTGACATGGTTCTAAAAACCAGTTTAAGCAGCGTATGCACGGGCACGGCTTTCAATTTGCAGATGACAGGAGAGAAAAAGCCGCAGCCGGTGAGCCAGTCATTTAGAAAGCTGTGAATCCATACCTGTCCGTCGGTACCTCCGGCAGGGACTCGCGCTGGGATGGAGGTACCGAACGTGACCAGACGGCTAAATTTTATACCGTATGTTGAACAAACAACACCTGTCGGCAATCAGCAAAAGATACGCCGTAAGAACTTCCGGCGCTTGAAGTATGACGTATGTCAGAACTACAAAACGGCATCATGATGGCCGGTAATTGTAGTTCCCAGTAGCAAATGTTTGTTTATATGGCAAAATATCCATGGGCAGTTTTTAGTGTTAGCACAATGACACTTGGCGACACGCGTCCTCTCTATGATTGATTACAGGACTGAGTGCAACCAAGAATCAACATGTTTTGACTTAGAAGTGAATACCATCATGTGCGCTAAAGTAAGTGCTAAAAAACATTACAGATCGCAGCTAGTACCTAGAACAGGATCGATCTTCGCGTCATTTATCAAATGGTAAAAAATGTCAAAGCATAAGGGGCCCTATGTCAATTCGTAATTGCTTAGTGGGATCTGAAGATGTTCACAATTGTGTAGTAGGCATTGGTGCTGTTTAAACAGAGAAAAGCACACGTTACAGATCGCAGCTAGTACCTGGAACAGGATCGATCTTAGCGTCCTTCGAATGGTAAAAAATGTCAAAACATTAGGAGAGCTACGAAGGGGCCCTATGTCAATTCGTAATTGCTAAGTGGGATCTAAAGATGTTCACAATTGTGCAATAGGCATTGATACTGATGTATCAGAGAAAAGCACAAAAATCAGTAAATTGAAGATCAAAGGAACCCTCTATCAATTTGTGATTACTTCATGAGGTATGATGGTGTACTCAATGGTGTGCTTGGTTTAAGAAAAATATTTCTACATAAACAGATGCTTACGTCAGAGTTATGATGAAAATAAATCAACTCTTACTTCTTACTTAGAGACATCCATGGTATTGCGTCATTTAGACCGCGTACATCACTGGACAATTTAAATATCCATCTCTGCTCTCGTAGAAACAAGAAATTGGACACATCACTGACATGTGGTGGAATATAAGGTTTTTCAAGCACAGTCCAATTAAAATCACCTGCATTGTGGCCCTTTTCAAAAAAGTGTTTGGTAAGTTTTGTCATGGTCTTTTTGCATCTAAATTTAACTTTCCTCGTTGTCATGCCAATATATTGAAAAGGACATGGGCATGTAATGAGATATACCAAGTTTTCACTATTACAGTTTGTGAAACTCTTTTGTACCCATGGTTTGGTAGTACCTATGTCAACAGTTTTAGACGCTTGAGTTTGTGGGCAAACGGCACAGGAGCCACACGGATAGTGGCCCTGGACCGGAGGTAAGCCCCATAGGGTAGTGTCTGCTATATGCCTCTGATCACATGGTCGAGTGTGGACCAATATGTCTTTTAGATTGGTACTTCTTTTCAAGGAAAACAAAGGTAATGGTATTTTGTCTGTGTGGCTGTTCAAAATTCGCCAATGTTTGCGAACACTTTTTTGGATCACATTCGTTAATGTACAGAAGGTAGTCACACAGGTTAAACGCTCCAGTGGAGGTTTACTCACTGGGGGTTCTAAAAGAGCCTCCCGGTTGTTATTGGAGGCTCTTTTATAAGCTCTCTTGATCAGTTTTTTGGGGTACTCCTTCTCGTTAAGTTGTTGTTTAAGATTGTTGGAATGTGCTTCAAATCTATCACGAGTAGAACAATTCCTCCGAATACGAAAGAACTGGCCGTAGGGTAAGTTCTCTCGGAGTGATTTGGGATGTTGGCTGTCAAAGCGAAGCAGCGAATTGCGTGCCATTGGTTTGCGATACAGTTCGCTTTGTAGACCTGTGGGAGTGGCGAAAATGGAAAGGTCTAGAAAAGTAATCCTGTCTTTTCCCACTTCTGCTGTAAATCTCAGAAAATCATTCCTAGTATTGAGCCACTCTTTGAATGTAATGATAGACTCAGAACTACCGCGCCACACAATTAAAATATCATCGATATACCGTTTCCAAAAACGGATCGATTCAAAGAATGGATTAGAAGTGGTCAAGATGTGTTCTTGCTCAAAAGTATGGACGTAGAGATTCGCCAAGCTAGGCGCGAAAATACTGCCCATACTGGTCCCAGAGGTCTGTAGGTAGATAGTGTCCTCATATTTGAAAAAATTGTCCTTCATAGCCAATTTGGCCAAGGACATTATGAATGGGACTGGTGTTATAGAGTCTAGAGTGGCATTAGTCAAGATGTTATAGATGGTGTCAGGGTCTCGTCTTGCGGTATTGACGTGTAGAGTGATTCTACGTCAAAAGACACTAAATAATCTAGGTCTCGGTCAAAATCAATCTCTGGCAGCAAACGCAAAACATCCTTAGTGTCCTGTAGGAATGTCGGCATAGTCTTAACTATGGGGCGTAGAAAATGATCTACAAACGTGGAGCGGGGCTCCAAGAGTGACCCAATACCTGATATTATGGGTCTTCCCGGTGGTGGTCGTTGTGACTTATGTATTTTTGGTAAACAATAGAAATACGGCATTACTGGATGGTTCGTGTGCAAAAAAGCTGCTTCTTGTGCAGTAATCCAGCCTTCCGAAATGCCTTCTTCAACAAGATTGCCAATAGTCTTTTTGATCCGTTCAGTGGGATCCTCTTTCAGCGGGAAATAGGAGCGCCTATCTGACAACGAAGGAATGCACCAAGCCAGGTTCATTTTCTACGTCCCATAGTTAAGCCTATGCCGACATTCCTACAGGACACTAAGGATGTTTTGCGTTTGCTGCCAGAGATTGATTTTGACCGAGACCTAGATTATTTAGTATCTTTTGACGTAGAATCACTCTACACGTCAATACCGCAAGACGAGACCCTAGACACCATTTACAAACATCTTGACTAATGCCACTCTAGACTCTATAACACCAGTCCCATTCATAATGTCCTTGGCCCAATTGGCTATGAAGGACAATTTTTTCAAATATGAGGACACTATCTACCTACAGACCTCTGGGACCAGTATGGGCAGTATTTTCGCGCCTAGCTTGGCGAATCTTTACGTCCATACTTTTGAGCAAGAACACATCTTGACCACTTCTAATCCATTCTTTGAATCGATCCGTTTTTGGAAACGGTATATCGATGATATTTTAATTGTGTGGCGCGGTAGTTCTGAGTCTATCATTACATTCAAAGAGTGGCTCAATACTAGGAATGATTTTCTGAGATTTACAGCAGAAGTGGGAAAAGACAGGATTACTTTTCTAGACCTTTCCATTTTCGCCACTCCCACAGGTCTACAAAGCGAACTGTATCGAAAACCAATGGCACGCAATTCACTGCTTCGCTTTGACAGCCAACATCCCAAATCACTCCGAGAGAACTTACCCTACGGCCAGTTCCTTCGTATTCAGAGGAATTGTTCTACTCGTGATAGATTTGAAGCACATTCCAACAATCTTAAACAACAACTTAACGAGAAGGAGTACCCCAAAAAACTGATCAAGAGAGCTTATAAAAGAGCCTCCAATAACAACCGGGAGGCTCTTTTAGAACCCCCAGTGAGTAAATCTCCACTGGAGCGTTTAACCTGTGTGACTACCTTCTGTACATTAACGAATGTGATCCAAAAAAGTGTTCGCAAACATTGGCGAATTTTGAACAGCCACACAGACAAAATACCATTACCTTTGTTTTCCTTGAAAAGAAGTACCAATCTAAAAGACATATTGGTCCACACTCGACCATGTGATCAGAGGCATATAGCAGACACTACCCTATGGGGCTTACCTCCGGTCCAGGGCCACTATCCGTGTGGCTCCTGTGCCGTTTGCCCACAAACTCAAGCGTCTAAAACTGTTGACATTGGTACTACCAAACCATGGGTACAAAAGAGTTTCACAAACTGTAATAGTGAAAACTTGGTATATCTCATTACATGCCCATGTCCTTTTCAACATATTGGCATGACAACGAGGAAAGTTAAATTACGGATGCAGGAACATAAAAGCACATTTATATGCAAAAAGACCATGACAAAACTTACCAAACACTTTTTTGAAAAGGGCCACAATGCAGGTGATTTTAATTGGACTGTGCTTGAAAAACCTTATATTCCACCACATGTCAGTGATGTGTCCAATTTCTTGTTTCTACGAGAGCAGAGATGGATATTTAAATTGTCCAGTGATGTACGCGGTCTAAATGACGCAATACCATGGATGTCTCTAAGTAAGAAGTAAGAGTTGATTTATTTTCATCATAACTCTGACGTAAGCATCTGTTTATGTAGAAATATTTTTCTTAAACCAAGCACCTTTTTCAACACACCATTGAGTACACCATCATACCTCATGAAGTAATCACAAATTGATAGAGGGTTCCTTTGATCTTCAATTTACTGATTTTTGTGCTTTTCTCTGATACATCAGTATCAATGCCTATTGCACAATTGTGAACATCTTTAGATCCCACTTAGCAATTACGAATTGACATAGGGCCCCTTCGTAGCTCTCCTAATGTTTTGACATTTTTTACCATTCGAAGGACGCTAAGATCGATCCTGTTCTAGGTACTAGCTGCGATCTGTAACGTGTGCTTTTCTCTGTTTAAACAGCACCAATGCCTACTACACAATTGTGAACATCTTCAGATCCCACTAAGCAATTACGAATTGACATAGGGCCCCTTCTGCTTTGACATTTTTTACCATTTGATAAATGACGCGAAGATCGATCCTGTTCTAGGTACTAGCTGCGCTCTGTAATGTTTTTTAGCACTTACTTTAGCGCACATGATGGTATTCACTTCTAAGTCAAAACATGTTGATTCTTGGTTGCACTCAGTCCTGTAATCAATCATAGAGAGGACGCGTGTCGCCAAGTGTCATTGTGCTAACACTAAAAACTGCCCATGGATATTTTGCCGTATAAACAAACATTTGCTACTGGGAACTACAATTACCGGCCATCATGATGCCGTTTTGTAGTTCTGACATACGTCATACTTCAAGCGCCGGAAGTTCTTACGGCGTATCTTTTGCTGATTGCCGACAGGTGTTGTTTGTTCAACATACGGTATAAAATTTAGCCGTCTGGTCACGTTCGGTACCTCCATCCCAGCGCGAGTCCCTGCCGGAGGTACCGACGGACAGGTATGGATTCACAGCTTTCTAAATGACTGGCTCACCGGCTGCGGCTTTTTCTCTCCTGTCAGCTGCAAATTGAAAGCCGTGCCCGTGCATACGCTGCTTAAACTGGTTTTTAGAACCATGTCAAACTCTTTTACCATCTTAGTCACTGCTCTATCTTGGCTTTATACCAAAATTGTGCTAACAATGCTGGACTCTAACTAATAAATTACGAGCTTTTGAGCCACTGGTTTGTCTTCACATTTAAAACCAGATGGATTTATTTATTTTAGGTGCTCTTTCATTTTTGGAGATTTGTTGCATCATTCTCATGCCATACCCCGTTTTGTGATTTTAATATGCCAATTGCTGCTGCGCTGACAAGCTCCTGCCTTTAATACTTAAATAGTAAGGGACATGGTCAAGCGGTTTGTTTGTCCTTTCTTAGTACTTTACTGTTCTAGAGTTAAAGAGACTGCATTTTCCTTTGCTTGTCTTCTTATTGGCTCACGTTTGTTTTCAGAGCGGGGCCTCTTTTCTTGACTTGAGCTGGTGCCAAGTGAGGTGGGGTTTTTTCCTCAATGTTTATTGGTAAGCATGATTATTATTATTATTTTTTGTAGATACTCTGAGAAGTGGGGACATAAGATGTAAGCACTAAATACTATGTGATTATGTGTATAAATCAAAACCTTAACGTACATCTTTTTGTTGTTTTTAGATGTCACAATAGATCAATAATCACAGTGAGGAATTGGAAACAGCTATAAGGGTATAGTAATAACCCATTTTTCTTTGCGAAGCCTACGACTAGAAGCTTTGATTATGAGGTCCTGAAGAAAGCCAGGGATAGTCTTCCCGAAGGCTGAAACATGTCGACCAGTACATAGGAGCAGTAAACGTCTCCAACTGCTTCTTCTTTTTCTTTTTCATACACTGCTTTTAGATAGGAACACGATTGATGGGACACAAGTTAGAATTATATACTCGGTGTTCGTCAATTGCTTATTCTATTTTAAAAAACACTTTATATAATACAAAAAAAATTCCTAAAAATTTTTTTGCATTGCACTCTAAATATTTTTTCTTCTTCTCTTTGATGAATGCTTGGTAAGAGGATACAACTCATTCATATCACCTCGATGTCATAGGAGGTTGTTGAGAAGAGTTGTTTGGTACCCCAGATGATAACACTGGGCACTTTCAGAGTGTAATGATGGGATGCTGATTATCCTTAGATCAAGTTCCTTTTTCTCTTACCTCTTTTTTGTCTTCACTCTTTTGTATCTGTTTCTTTACATGCTTACTTCTTAAATTTACTGTTGGAGCAATTGCTAAGTGGCAACTTTCTTGAATTTGTATCAAGGGTTGCGATGTAGACCTCGGATTTCATTCTGTATTTGAATATTTGGAAAGGGGGATTGGGAATCCTGGAAGGTCTCTAAATATTTTCCCTCAGACACTATTTGTATTTGTTTGTGCTTGTAAATAAGCCCCTAAATCTTCTAGTGTTAGAAGAACCAAGCAGCCTACCCCTCACAGTCTCCAATCCACCGTTTTGAATTTTATTTTTGGACCATGGCGGGCCAATACATTTTGTTAATCAATATAAGTACATATTGGTGGCAATTCATTCATGTTCTCGATTTCTATGGGTGTGGTCTCATAGAAATGCATGTGCTGAAGCAGTTGTAAAATGTGGAGTGTCATTGAGCCTTGGGAGCAGGGCATACATTTAATATAACCCCTTCGATGCGTGTGACGGAGCGGTTCCGTCATGTGCGTCGGTCGCGCTGTGCACATGACGGAACCGCTCCGTCACGGCCCCGCCC
This sequence comes from Triturus cristatus, assembly GCF_964204655.1. Lineage (NCBI taxonomy): Eukaryota > Metazoa > Chordata > Amphibia > Caudata > Salamandridae > Triturus > Triturus cristatus. The sequence goes on from NC_140580.1 coordinate 615,208,687, forward strand.
GCGCAACGAACCTTCAGCACGGCGCGGTAATCCGCTCCGCCTTTAAGGGGTTAAACAATGGTCACCTGTTTGGCTCAAAAAAACACAGGGATGCTTTGTCTGCTCTGGAAGTATGCCTCCAATTTAGCAAAAGTTCTCAATCAGAGAGCAATGGGTTAATCAAGTGAGCTAAAAGCATGCTTAAACAATGGCTGACTGTTAGGGTGCTTAGTTCAGGACTCACCTCAAGGGAGTTCAATAAGCATTGCATACTTGCCTAGCCTCAACTAGAAGAATATTTGGTTGCCGAAATCCATACAGAGTACTCCTCAGAGTGCCTATGTATGTACCTGACCTAGATCCTGAGAAAATGGGGGCAGACACATAATTTGACATGGACCAATGATTAAATATTTTGCAGAATGTCCAAGAGATCAGAGACCAATTACCTACTTCAGAGCATACTGAAACTGTCACTAGCAAAGAAAAGATTTCACCAGTTGCTGATGGGTGGGTACTCAAGTAGGTAATCTGGTTCTAAGAAAAGATCCACGGTAAGCAAACCTTTGGGCCATCCTATAGGCCACCTGTTACCGTTCTATGGGTAAATGGCACACAAACTGTAATCCTGCCTCCCTTGTCTGATTCAAAGAAAAACAGACAAGTGTCCATTTATTACAATAAAAAGTACTCTGTGGTAGATCCTGTGCAGCAGACCATCCTGGACATCAAGAAGGATTCAGAGGAGAGCCTGGTGGCTGTTCCCTACTCTTAATAAAATAATCCTTGAAGAGTACAGTAGCCTCACTAGCTTGGGTCCCTAGCTGGCATATTCAAACCTACTCTGCCTCCATTTTTACAGCAGACAACAGATTCCATATATGAATCTGATGCTGCACTTTCTAAAGTTGCAAATGTTCCAACTAATGACACAGTTTACTTTAAAACTCTGCATGAGTCAACATCAATTGTGATGATGCCTTTTCATTTAACATTTCTTTATGAGAATGAATTTGACTTCTGCCCACGTGACATTTCAACACACTTCCCAGTCACTTTATGCCATTAATTCCTTCCTGTGGTACTATGTTTGTATTACTATAGGAGTGTTTCTTTTAATCCTGTGGCTTACACCACTGACTGTTGTCCTTCTACTACTAAATGGAAATTATGTCCTTGAAAGAACAGTACCATAACTCATGGTTCAAGAACTACAACCACATCTTTCTTTACACAGAGCTGGACAAGATCTCTACACAGCAAATGTTACCACTTATCCTTTGCCCGAGGACATAGTTTAGGAAAGGGTAAATTCCCATAAGTTTGGAAAGGTTTAATGAATGACATGATAATTCCTTGTTTTATTTCAGATGACTGATACACTGAGATTGTAAAACACATGACCTCTGATTACAGGCATATACAACTCTTGACAATGAAGATCCTGGCCCTTCTTTAGGGTCACGCTAGATTTTTAACCTCCAATGCCTTCCTTTGGTAAAATCATGTTTGTTGGCCTTTAGGATTCTGTGCACTTTTTCACTGCTCATCAGTGGTAAAGGGCTTGTGTTCGTCCATGAAAACAGGATAAACATGGCCTCATGGTAAAAATGGCCTCCACCTGATTGGGGCATTTAATTTATTTCTATGTCCCTAGTATATGGTACTATATGTAGTTATGGCCTGCACTAGTGGGCTGCAGAGCTCATTGTGCAACCTTTCAAAACATGCCTCGGGCCTGCTGCTGTAGCCTGCAGTGCAATTTTACACTGTTATGATGACCCGGCAAAAAAAAACTTTTGTCAGACTTAAGCCTTCATTATAAATATTAATAAGTCCGCCCTATGTAGGCCCCAAAGGATCATATGGCAGAGTGCATAGTATTTAAAAAGTAGGACATGTGTATTTACATTTTACATGTTCTGACTCAAATGAATTATAATTTTAGAAATGTTGAATATTTGTGCCCTAATCTCAATGTGGCTTCCTGTCAAGTTCCTGGATCACATGTTAATGATTCTCCTGTTGTGGGTTGGGTATTGCTTCCAGACATTGAGAAATAAAGAGTCCTATTTGTGATGGTCTTCCTGACAATGGCTAGGGAGGAGCTGTACCCTGCCATGATTACACTCTGGGCTCTGCCTGCAGCACACACAAAAGAAGCAGGCCTGGCACTGCCTTTTTTCACTCTAGATAGTTTGGACCCAGGGCAAGGGAAAGAACTGACTAGAACCAGTTTTTGGGGTTGGTCAGAGAATTCCTCAACACAAAGGTTGGCACCAGGTATAAGAATGGGACTTCAGAACCTCTCAACAGAACACTCCTGGACCTGTGGAAGATTCAGAAGAGGAACTGACCCGAACAAGGAAAATTCAACCTGATTGCCTTGAGCCCAGGGTCAGCTGGCTGACCTCCTATGTGAGCTAAAGTGAATCAACAAGCTTCCAGAGGCCTCAACAAGCTTCCAGGTGCAAACAAACTTCCAGTTCTTGCTCAGCTGACCAGCACCACCTAGACCTGCTTGGACCTGCCAGAGCCCTGCTGCTGGCCTTGGCTGGAGTGAGTCCTGAACCCATGTCTGGCATCACAGTAAACTCCTCCTGAAGAAAAGGTGAAGACAGATGTTTTGGGCTCCCCTAAACCTCCAAGTGGCATCTTCGCACTGAGAATAGACCACCATGACCCCCGCCAATGCAAAACTTCAGCGGGATCTGATCTTGGCACTGACAGCAACTATCTATGACAACTGGTACTGTGAGACCTCCACTTTATGCATGTAGTAACCGTTTGTGATGATCAATCAATCCGAAGCTCCAGCGACGACCGAATCTTCACGCCACAGCAACATCCATCCTCAATGCTTAACCTGCTCCTCCCTTCAACAAACTCCTTCTTGTGGCCGCAGCCAACTGGAATGGAACCCTTGGCTCTGGACCTGAGAAGGTAAGTCTTTACCTGGACTAACCTGGTCCCTGTATTTGACCTACACTCCATTGTGTTGAGCCTGAACTTGTGAATTTCTCCCGGTCTAGCATGACCAGATAACTTGCGAGTGACACTTTTCACTTCTTAGTGCTATTTTTATCCTAAAAATTAAAACATGTCTATCTCTGGTTCTGCTGATTGTTTTTTGTCGGTCTGGTATCAATTTATTAATTAACATGTACTATATTTTTCTAAATTGGTTTGATATTTTTCTTGTGTTGTATTTTCACTTAATTACTGTTTGTGTACAGCAAAAGTACTTTAAACATTGCCATTTACACTTTGTGGCAAGCTACCAGATAGTTAGGCACAAGATAATTTAGTTATTTTTGTGGTTCACCCTGGCAGTGGTTGTGTGTATTATTTGAGTGTGGTTTTAAGCTCTCTCGATTAATAACCACATTTCATACATGAAATTACAAAGAAATGTTTTGTTTTCATGATTATACACACTATTCATCAAATTAGTTATCCTCGAAAAATATACAGTTACACACAGTTAACCCTGGGCATAGTGTGCATAGTGGGGCTATGCGGAGGGCCACAGAGTTGGAAATAAACTCTGTGGAGCGCCGCTATGCCGCCCGCCTCCACCCCCTATTAAGATATAAGTTACCAGGCATTTAAAAAAAACTAAAAACCACTTACCTGTTTACCGCGGCGTACCCGGGCTGCCCTCCTCCTCTTCTTCGCCATACGGGTACTGTTTGAGAAAACTGCGCATGCGTGGGTGCGCGCGCATGCACAGTTTTCTCAAACAGTACCCTTATGGCGAGGAAGAGGAGGAGGGCAGCCAGGTGATGCCATGGAAAACAGGTAAGTGTTTTTAGGTTTTTTTAATGACTGGTAACTTATATCTTAATATGGGGGTGGAGGCAGGAGGTGGGTCAACTCTGCTCTGCTGCAGAGTGTGCGGGAATTTGCCTACTCTGATTCTCCGTGGAACGTGGAATATGCAAATCTCCGCACACTCCGCCCATTGTTACACACAGTGAGAGCATTGCGTGCCTCTGTCCCTTAATAGCCAAATACATTTTCTAAAGAATTCCTGTATTTCCACAGTGGAGACCAGTCGGTCCCATCCGTCAGCTTTCTGTTTTTACAATGTCCACAACATCTCCTGAAAAATATAATTATTACAACCAACAAACCTATGTATTGAGGGGAGTTTAATCAGACTTTGGTCATACACAGATATGAGTTTTTGAAAGAAAATATAGATGAGAAAATCATTTGGGTGCCCAAATATTGGCTAGTGCAAAGTAAAGAAGCCCTTTTCCAAGCATGCATTATGCCCAAAAAAAGATTTTCCTGAATGAAACAATCCTTGCCTGTGATTTGAAACTCAGAAAATAGCTTTAAAAAGCTCAATATAGTGTCAAACACTAAGGAGCACTCCTTCCATCATGGGGAAGCACAAAGGGGCAAAGACTTTTCCAACTCACACTCAAATGGAATAATATACGCTTGCTGGATCTACCCAAGATGGAGTGGGCCCTTCTGCGACTGGCCGACCAGAGAGGGACCTGGCCACCATACTGCAAGCGATAAAGACATGCCATGAATCAATGGAAACCAAAATAGGTGAGGTCCATGTCGATATGGCACTCATCCGCCAAGACCTTTGCAACGCGACAGCCGTGTGACAGTAGCGGAATCCCGTATATCTGAGGTGGAGGATGATGTTTCTGTCTTGAAATCACAAGTGAAGCAGCTTCTATCACACACATCAGACCTCCATAATGGGTGAAGGACGCTGAAAATCGTTCCCGCCGGAAAAATCTCCGCCTGGTTGGCCTTCTTGAGGGCTCGGAGCTCACCTAAGTCAACACCTTCATTTAATATTTGTTCAAGTTCTTGACGCCTATAGATACCTTGTCTCCTTGCTTTGTGGTGGAGAGATCCCACTGTTCCCTCGCCCATCGTCCTCCGCCGAGAGCACCACACTGATCAATAATCGTGAAGATCCTTAACTTCAAGGACCGCAATGCCATCTTGCAAGAAGCCCGTCCTCGGCCAGAACTCAATTATAAGGGATCCAAAATCATGATCTTCCCTGATTATACCAGGAGGTGCAACCCTATAGAAGATCCTATGTCCAAGTCAAACAAAAACTGCGGGCCTTAAACCTGTTCTATAGACTCCTCTTCCCAGCCCGCATCAAAGTTATATTCCAAAGTAAATCCTATTTCTTCAAAACACCTGAAGCAGCCTGGACCTGGGCGACTAAGGAGTATTCACTCCGACTACCCAAAAATGCACCGGCCGCAATCCACCAGAAAGATCAAGTTGTTAAAGAATATGCGACTCCCCATTGGCGACGTGTGGGATCCCGTAGATGATGCTGGACCCGAGGAACAAATTCCGCATCGCCGAGTGGTTCGATCCGGGACAGAGATGAATCGCCGAAGACCAGGCAGACCACAAATGACCTTGCCTGACAGGTCGGAACAGACCCTGGGGGATCTCCCAGGCCCAGCTCAGATGACACTGATCTCTCCCACAGCCCCAGTATCTGAACTCAAGCATTACTAATTCAGAAGTTCACGCCAGAGGAACAACTATCCTTGAGCTCGGAGGGGCTCAATATGCTGTCATCGACCACGACCCCTGATTAATCTAATTTGTTTACACACTAAGCTTTCGTTGATTGGGCGACAGATGCTTCATTCGGGGAAGTATGGGGTGGGGGGTTGGTTGGGATCTTTTACTGGGAATGTTTTTTCAGACGCTGTTCTTGTTGATTTGTTCCACAGTAAAACTGTGCAGTATATGCAAGACTCTACCTTCAACAGGCCAAATAGCGCCTTTGAGTACACACAGCTTCTCTAGGAAACCTAAATAACTGATCCACCATATGGTTGGCTCCAGACATTACCACACTGCCACTGTGTCAGATCCATATCATAGGAGCGAGCCCATGAGAATCCTCTCATGGAATGTGAATGGCCTCTTAGATAAAATTAAACGGACAGAGATTTTAAAATATGCCCAAAGGAATGACCCAGATATCTTATTACTACAAGAAACACACCTAATTTGTAACCATTGTCCTTTCCTGGCATTCAGGGATTCGATAGGTTATGGCATTCTGGGTTTTCCAGAGGGGCCCGGGAAACAGAAATCCTCTTACACAACTCCCTTCCCTTCACAATGACCCAAGGGGTTAACGACCCTTCAAGACAATTCACAGCTCTCTCCAGTACCCTGGGAGAGTCCACCATCAATCTAGTATCACTATATGCTCCTCCCGCCAATTTAGAGCCCACGCTCCAAGCTGTACTGAAAATACTATCTGCCCTTCCTAAGGGCGTGACAATAGTGGGGGGTGATTTTAATGCTGTCCCGGAGCCCACGGAGGACGCTACGGGTCCTGTATCCTCTCAGAGAAAGATTGGGGCCAGAGGTCTTGGGGATTGGACCGCTACATTGGGTCTCTGTGATGTCTGGTGCACTTGGCACCCTAAGGCACGATAATATACACACACCTCTGCGGCGCACCACAACCACTCCCATATAGACCTCCTTTTCATGCCCGCTTCAGATTGCCGTGCCGTCTCTGAAATCCAAATCCTAGCACGTGGAGTATCTGACCACTCCCTGTTCCTTTTTCAGGTAGGTGGTCTCACGACGATGCTCCGGCCCATATGGCGATTAAATGCTTGGTTCCTCCAAGACGAAGAATACAAAGAGAGTGTAGGGGAGGAGCTTAGTAATTACTACTGTACTAAAGAAGGTACAGTGCAGCACCAGGACACAGTTTGGGAGGCGGGTAAAGCCACAATTTGGGGCTACGCTAAAGGACTCCTTAAGCGCAAGCGTCAGACCCGGGACCACCAACCCCCTCAGGTTGAAGCCAGGGTGCTCCGAATGGAAATCTTGGCAGTGACGACGGAGGGGAATGTGGAGCGCCGAAAACTGCAATTAGTGAGGGAAGAAATTAGAAGTATCTCCATTGCGTCGGCCAAACTGATTTGGAGATATTCAGTAGCCAGGATATATGGGTGGGGAGACAACAATGGCAAATTACTCCACTGAATGAATGAATGAATGAATGAATGAGTATTTATTGCTGGTTACTTAAAACCATAACATAAAACTTTAGCATAAAACAGAAAATATCAGCTAATAAAAGAAGACAATAGTTAAAAGTCCATGGGCATCAGGCAGGCTTGCAGTTGACTGAGGCTCCAAGTGGTGGAGTCGTCAGCAGGGTTCGAGTCTGTTGCATGAATTTGCCAAACGAGGCCATATCTTTTACTGTGTTCAATGTGTACAATTTATGAATCGCCTCCTTGGCTGTGCGGGTACCCAGTTGTAATAAAATTGGCCGTAGATAGAAACTGCGGGCTGTGCGCAAGGCGGGGCAGCAAAATAGGAGGTGAGCCAGTGACTCGTGTTTGTAATCGCAGAGCCGGCAGCCCTTGCTCATCAATGTTCTCAGTTTAGTGTTATATATTTCTTGAAGTGGCAGAGGGTGTAATCTGGATGCTAAGATCCTGAGTAAGGCTGCTCTGCCCACGGCCTGCGTAAGGTGAGGTTTAGAGTTGAACCCTTTTTGTGGCAAGGTTTGGCTTTCGTGCAGGCCTATTTTATCCAATAGATCCAGATCTAAGGCGCGAGAGTGAATACGAACTTGTTTTTTGAGTGTGCACTTGATGGCGGAGTACTTAATGATCTTGGGGTTCCAGGACTCCAGGGCGAGTTTAAGCTGGTCTGCTCCGGCTGCGAGTGCAGTTGACCATGGGTTCCCAGGTACACAGAAAATGTGTTTTAAAACCGCCTTCATAGATTTCTCTTGGGCCGCTGTTGTGAGAAAATAGTATTTACACAGAAAGGCCAGCTCTTCCAGTAGTTGGTGGTTCAAAGAGAATTCTAAGCGCACTAATGTGTTGCGGGTGCACGCAGGTAGATGGAACAGCCTTTTGTGGGCACTGCAATGTATTTTTTCCAGTTCTTTCGATAGTTTTCCGGGGAATGCTAGTTGGGCGTAGGTTAGGGCGGGCATTAGTTTTGCACGTAAAACTCTCCGGATGGCCGTCGTGGTTGGGCTGTGCAAGGTGGCTTGTAGTTTGCAAAGAGCATAAATAATGCATTTCCCTTTCGTTTGGATTTTGTGCAATTGAGCAGACGGCCGCCCTGATTCTGTGAGCCAGACGCCCAAGTAGTTATATTTTTGTGCACTTTCCAATGTCAACTGGCCGAGGCTCCATCTAGCTAATTTCTTTTTTGAATAATGGCCGAAGATGACAACTTTGGATTTAGTTTGGTTGGCCACCAGCTTGTGGGCCACGTTGTAGGTTGCCAAAGCCGACAGGGCTTTTTGTAGACCTATTTTGGTATGGTCTAGGAGTACCAAGTCGTCAGCGTATTGAATAAGCTGTATCTTTGTGTCCCCGATCCTTGGCGTAGCCAGTGCTGCTCCTGTCAAGGCTTGGCCCATATCAGCGGTATACAGGTTGAACAAGAGCGGAGCAAGCACGCACCCTTGTTTTAGACCCCGATCTGTATTTATTTTCTCTTTTGCTGCGGTGTTGGAGAGTTTAATTCTGACCCAAGTTTTAGAGTATAATGATTGTATTGCTTTCAGCAACCCGGGGTTGATGTTCCAAAGTGTCAGCTTCTTCCAAAGGATTGATCAGTCTACACCATCAAACGCAGCTGAATAATCAATGAAGCAGGCGAAGAGAGGGAGACTTTTACGGTTGACTGCTTCGTGGACCAGATAAGAAAGGGCTATTATATTATCAATCGTCGATGCTCCTGATCTGAAACCGGTTTGAAAGAATGGTAAAAGGCCTTCGGAACTTGCCCAGTGGGTTAACTCTGCTAAGATGGAGCTGGCGTAGGCCTTGCCCTCGATGTCCAAGAGAGCAATCATGCGATAGTTGTTCGGGTTGGATTTGGGGCCTTTTTTATGAATCGGATGAAGGAGTGACCCTCTCCAGGAGTCTGGCACATCCCCCAGGAGGCGGCATTCTGCATAGAGGAACGTCAGAGTCTCGGACCAGAATTCTATATTTGCCCTGAACAGGGATCCGGGCAGGCCGTTAGGACCCGGAGCTCCGTTGTGTCTGATTTTTTTTAGAATTCTGGTAACTAAAGCAGTCTCAAGGTCGACTTTAAATTTGGCAGAGAAGTCTGATTCGCCAGTCCCAGCGTGGTCGTGATTTGGGTAGGGGCTATGTTGGTCGTCTTGATATAATGTCTCTACGTGTCTGACCCAGGAACCTGCTTCAAGTGAGTTTTCTCTGTGGTTATGACCTTGGGCAAGGGTGTTTAAATAGGTCCAGAATTCTTGGGTTTTACAGGGTCTTAACAATTCAAAAATCTTCAGCCATTGGGCATCTGAGTGATCACGCTTTGCCGCCCACACCGTTTTTGAGTGATTTTTTGCGGCTGTTTTTAATCGCATTTTATCTTGATCAGAGCCGGTTTTTCTGTATGTTCTGCATAGGGCATTTAATGATCGGGCGCTTTCTTTGATAGCCATATTGGTTCCTAGTTTATGGGGTACATATGATCGTGCACGGCCTGCTGGATTGTCGCGAAGCACAAGGGCTAGGTCCGGAGCTAATCTGTCCCATTCTTTTATAATGCCCCCACAGTTGGGACTTAATGGCCAGCCTTCCCATGCTTGTTTCCAGGCCTCGAACTTGGTTGCCGGCACGGGCCCCCATTTGATTCGTCTCGGAAGATTGTACAGTTCTTCACCAGTGGAAGCCCCGAGGCAGTTCGTCCTAGGACGGGGTTCCGTTGTAAGGTTCAGGGTAATTGTTAGGGCGGCATGGTCGCTTTCATTGCGTGGGTGAACTGTATAATTTGACAGTAGAGGTTGAAGATGTTCACTTAAAATGATGTAGTCAATCGTTGTTTGATTGTTGAAAGTGGGGGCTACGGCTGCCATTGGATGAGTTTTTAAATAGACCACGTGAGCGGTAGCCAAGTTATAACATTTAATTAAAGCATTGAAGGCGTTTGCTGCCCCAGGGAGATGACTTTGGGTGGCCCCTATGTTGTGAGTATTAAAATCCCCAAGGATGATGGAGTCCAGTAAGGGGTAATGCAAAAGTAAGGCTTCTAACTGGCTTGTCAGCAGTGACCTGGAGTCCGTGGCCCCCTGCCCATGGGGGTTATAATAAACACTGATTAAGAGGATGGAGAGGGGACCTTTGGTCGTATGGAGCCCTTTCAGAATGCCAGCCAAGAATAAATGGGAAGTAAAAGGTGTTTCAGTAAATTCAATGCATAGCGAGTGCTTGATGTAAATCGTGATCCCTCCTGAGGGTCTTCCGAATAGATTGGCTTTTATAGCTGGTTTACAAAATTCGGCGTACCCCCTTAGGGATATGGGTTTAACTGCCCAAGTTTCTTGGGTGCAGATTATATCAGCTCCTTCAAGGAAATCCACTGCCGCTTGATTTTGTACTAATTTGGTTATCCCTGCGACATTCCAAGACATGATGTTTAAACTGCTGGTGGTTGATGGTCGTGTGGAATGTTTTTTGGGAGGGCGTCTATTAGGTGCTGGGGTTTAAAGTGTGCGGCAACCAGGACCAATCTTGGCTGATGATTCCCATTACACTGCATATGCGTTTGCCCTGACCCAAGTTGGTTGTGATTTTAATTGGGGTTTCATTGGCGTGGTTGGAGGTCGTCCCCCCTTTGGATCCAAGAAGGACGGAGGCTACTTGCAGAGCTGGTTTCCGTGCAGCGCTCATACACTCCAGCCGTCCAGTATTCCCCTCTGAAGAGACCAGACGAGTCTCCGAGCTGCAGGTTTTCAGTATCGATGGATATTTTTCTAGCGGTTGAGGATTTATTTTTATGCCCCAACTATCCAGTAGCGTATGATGGTTTTTCATAATCTCTGCCGGAGTTGGGCTAGTGAAGGTTAGCTCAGTGGTTTCGTTGGTCTCGTTAGGGCCTCGGGGTAGAAAAGATACGCTCTCAATGTCTGTTGTATTTATCTTTTTCAAACCGGGGATGTTTGCGCAGAGTTTTAAAAGATTACTGCGATTGAGGGTATCCCATTTGCCTTGTGAGGCATACTCTGGATATAACAAAATTTTTCGTTCTTGTTGTTTTATATGAGGCTGGGTCAGGGTCCCAGTTGCCAGTGTTGGGATAGTGGCCGGTATAAAGGAAGTAATTGGGCAGGCTGCCATGCCCTCAGTAGATCGTCCCCAGTGGGGCGTAACTGTTGTTATTGTCCCGGCGGCGAGCCCTGGTGTTAACCTAGGTGGAACTGAGCTTATATCCGTGGTGATAGCTTGATCGATTTTAGTTGGCGATAGTTGTGGTTGTCTGTTCATGCTCCACTGGCTTGCTACTCACCCCATGGCCAATCGAATAGTCCCTCAAATTCGAGATACACAGGGCCAAACCTCCCGTACACCAGTAGCAATTGCACAGACTTTTGCAAATTATTACAATGCACTATACTCGGTGGACCCCACACACACATCGGGTGATAGATCAGCCTTCTTGCAAAATGTCTCTCTCCCAATACTATCAGAGATTGAACAGAAAACCATGGATGAGCCTATCACTACTGAAGAAGTGAGCGAAGCGATCTCCATGCTTGCCACTCACAAGACCCCAAGCTCAGGTGGCCTCCTTGCAGAGTACTACGCAGCGTTTTGCGAAACTCTGATCCCACGACTCCATGCCCTATTTGAGAAAGCAATAGAAGATGGGTCGTTCTTCTCCATCACCGATACAGCCACCATTGTGGTCATACTAAAGACGCACCCTCCCCCGGTTTACTGTACACAATATTGCCCAATCTCCCTCATTAATACTGAAGTAAAAGCATATGCAATTATTTTGGCCACCCGGATGAAAAGAGTGCTCCACACCATCATAAACCCTGACCAATGTGGCTTCATGCCATACTGCAGCACCCACCATTGCCTCCAACGCCTGTATGTGGCTTATGCCTACAGAGACCTCCTTACACCATATCTGGCCTTAGATGTACTTGACTTCAAGAAGGCCTTTGATACGGTTGACTGGGGTTAAATGCAAGAAGCGCTAGTAAGGGCAGGCTTCCGACCCTACTACCGAAAGATGGTAGTAGTGCTTTACTCTAATACATCAGCCAGGGTCCTTATAAATGGGGCATTGTACAAGGTTTTCCCGATCGCGAGAGGAACCTGGCAGGGATGTCCACACTCCCCTCTCCCTTTGCCCTTGTGATCGAGCCTCTGGCCTGTCGCATCCGGATGGATGACCGAGTACAAGGTTTGTGCTGGCGGGAATCTCAAGAGGACCGAATCACCTTGTACGCGGACGATGTCCTCTTGCACCTCGCTGATCCAGCCCGATACGTGCCGAGATGTTTACACATCCTTCACTCCATTGGGTGAGCGTCTGGACCCCACCTTAATCCGCTCAAATCCACATGCTCCCCCTTCATGCCTTCAGGGAATGCTTCAACATGCCAACCATGCCCATTTAAATTATCCTTTAAATACCTTGGTATCTGGGTGGCGCTTCTCCCAGTGTTGACCTGGTCCCTTAACGTCGGTCCACTTCTCCAACACACTAACGAGGACTTACATAGATGGCAAAAACTCCCCCTTAACCCTCTCGGGAGAATTGCCCTCTTCAAAATGATGGTCCTCCCCTGCCCCTTGTATGTCCTCCAAAATCTCCTGATCCAAACCCACTTGTAGCTGGTTTCACAATCTAGATGGGGTGGTTACTAACTTCCTTTGGGGGGGCTCAAGAGCGTGTTTGGCTCTCACGACTTGCCAATGTACCACGTACTCGGGAGGAATGGGCATGATGAATCCCTTTTTAAACTATCTCGCCTCTCACCTCCAGATAATCCATGATTGGTTTAACAGTGATGGTCGAATCCAGCATATCGGCTTGAATTGGGACGTCTTGGATTCTCTCAGGCCCAGGCAATGCTATACGGTGCCCCAATCCCTTGGGCCCTACCTGTAGTCACTCGTACAGCTTCCTTAGCATGGCGGTCTGCATTGAGGCACATCCACTGGGACAACAGACTCACACTACAAACTCCACTATGGCATGGCACTCGGTTGTGGGAGGTGGCGACTCTCACAGGCTTTCAGGCATGGGACCTAATAGGCATCACCTACCTAGGAGATGTCTGGAAGGGAACACACTTGTCCTCCTTTCAGGACTTACAACACACATACTCCTTACGTTCCACACAATTCTTTAAATAGCTCAAACTACGTCACGCCCTTGCCACTCACATCCTTAACCAGGAGTGTGAGAAGTTGGCCTGGTATATGCTGTTCACTAGTTAAAGTGGACACCTTGCACCAGTACAATTCGACTCAGTCTTATGGTAGTAGGTTTAAGACAACCTTTAAAGAAAGCTATCCTAATGGTAGCTGTGGAGAGCAGCCTTCAGGCTAAGTCTTTAGAGGAATGTAAAGCAGCTTGTTTTACCTTATAATCTCTTGAATTACTAAATGAAAGGACACCACACATGTATATATATCAAATATATATGTATTTATTACTTACAACTCTCTGCTAATCTCTTTATGAGATTAGAAGTCAGGAACATATGCACAAATCAACATTTCACAATAAGTTAAGCACAATTATGGCTGGGGCCCTAGGGGCGTACCAGACCATATACTAAGAAAGAGACTTAGAGATAGCGACTTGCGAGGGGACAAGGCCTAGGGTCTTTAGCAGCGCTGGGGCCTCACGAAACCACCCAAGACAGGTTAGTAAAGGACCATGGGAGACGCAGGCAGTGTGAGAACACAGCGGCAAATCCCTATTGACTTCAATTGAGCAAGTCGCGATTGGAAATTTAGAGTTTTAGGATACTCCGGGAGAGTCTACAAGCAAGTCACTTACAGGGTAAGTAGTTCTAGAGCCAACATCCACAGGAGCACTGTAGTGCTGGAGTTACCTCACCCAGGGAAGCCGGGTGCATAGGTGTCTTTTGGTGTTGGGTCGTGGCGTCATTTGCAATGGGAGGCAAAGAAGACTTGCTGCTTGTGAAGATAGGAGAAGTGTCCGGTGGAATCCAAGCCTGGATTCAGAAGAAGGAAGACCTGAAAGCAGAGTGGACAGGGTTCAAAGTCACTTGGCAGTGACTCAGGGCAAGGAAGATGGATGCCCACAGTCGTCTGATGATTTCAGGTGATCCACGGGTGTCTTGACTCTTCAGCCACGAGGTCCAGGAGGCATCAACGATGACCAGGAGCTGGATTTGGCGTGTCCCACATAGTCTGCAGCTTACTGTGGTGTCGGTGATCAGATTGGAGCCAACAAGCCTTGGTAACAGCAAGTCTTGTGGAAAGGAAAAAAAGTCAGCGGTGCAGACCAGCAAGGTCTGAGGGACTCAACCAGCCAGGGTAAATCAGGGCAGGCCTGTAGCAATCAGGGGAGCCCTTTGGAACTGTAGGAAAGTCTTCTGGGGACCCATAAGCCAATAGGCAATGGATCGTGAAGACACCTCGGGAGGATTCACTCACCAGGGGCCCACGGTTACTTGGGATGGGGTAGGCCTCTGATCTTCGGAGGGATTCCTGCTGGAGGCTTGGACCACTCGTGCTCCAATGCACAGGTTTGTAGAATGTCGTGAAGGGATTGCACTCAAAAATAGTGCACGGTACCCAGGGATTGCGGTTCCTCATCACTCGTGGAGTCCACTTGCCTCAGCGTCGCTGGGGACTCACGATGTCCTTGGAGAAGTCAGGAAATCCTCTTCCTGGGCTGCAGGGACTTCGGACTCCGGCAGGAGCGGGAAAGTTTGCGACCGTTGATTGCAAGATTGGGTGCCTGCCAAGCAGGGGAGTCACTCCTTGACTCCAAGGGAGATTCTTCCGTCTTCCAGAGGTAGTGGAACATCGATGGTCCAGGATTCTTCTTCAGAGCGTTGTCCAGGGATATCTAGTTTTCAATGGCAAGGGTTCCCTAACTTATACTGAAAGGAAGGGAGGGACTAGCACTATGACCCCACCTATGGGAGGGGCAGGGGAGTGGATGACTACACCCACTTCCCTTTGTCCAGTTTCGTGCCAGAGCAGGGGCAGGTAGCCCCTCAGCCAGTTTGAACTGGTGTATGCCCAGAGGAGCCTACTGCTCCCCCAGTGCAGGACTTTAAAGCACTCTAGGAGTGCACCCACCCAGCCTCAATACACTAAACCTTGTCTGGGAGGTGATCACACCTCCCTGTGACAGGATGCCTATTGTTGGGCCTCCTCCACTGCGAGTTTCGGTCATCAGCAGGAGGGCAGCCCAGTGTCTGTGACTGGTGGCATCCATTTTGTGATGCCAGGGCTCTTCAGGATTCTACTGTGTTTCCACAGTAGGTACATGTCTATCCCTCTAGAAGGGTGGGATCATACCCCCACACCAGTTACTGGTGTGGGGGTATGATTCCAAAGCGTTTGACACCAAACACGACAAGTTTTGATGCGACCATTCCAAAGTTAGCATTTACCGCGAGGTTATAATGCACTTAAGAGTATATGGTTTGACCGCATTCACAAACAACCCCAGAGAATGGACTCTGAGAGCTGCAGAGGGGCCCTACTCAGGCAGAGGGCCCCACTCACATGGAAACCAAGCACCCTGCCCTCAGGATTGATAGGGCCTGCCTTAGGGGTGACTGATAGGTTTAAATGTGTGTGCAGGGAGAGATATAGTGAACCTATATCTCAGTGAGGAGTGCTAACACTGCCTCACCCAGGCTGCAGTAGCAGGCCTGTGGTGTCAGATTTAGTCTGCTTCCCAGGGGTGGCATAATACATGCTTCAGCCCCTGGTAGGCCTGTGAAGTACCTATGCCCTTGGTACCTAAGGTACCATATATTAGGGGCTCATAAGGTACCACAGTATCCAATCACTAGTGCACCTAATATGCACTCCAAGTTGTTTAGAGAGAACAGAGAGGCTGGGGCCCTGATTAGCAGGTTCCCAGCCAGACTATAGCCAGAAACCAGTGTAAACATCAGAAAAAAGTAAGAGGCAGATCCTACTCTCCTACAAGGAGTCATTCCCCGAGTGTAGGAGAGCAGGATCTGCTTCTTATAGTTACCACCAATTTGTGATGATGTTTCACTGTTTTCGACTTAGACTGGCTGGGATCCTGCTATCCAGGACCCCAACCTAGCTGCTTTCTCCTCTAAATTGATTGCATATACTTTAGGTACACTCCAGATTGGATTCTGGGGTACACTTATAAGTCCCTAGTATATGGTATACTATGTACCTAGGGCATAGGTACCCCAGAGGCCTCTCAGGGGCTGCAGCATGTATTATGCCACCCCTGGGAGACCATTCAAAATGACACAACAGGTCTGCTACAGCAGCCTGTGTTAGGTGGTGCATGCACCCTTTATTTAGATATAGGTTCACCATATCTATCCATATCACTGCACACATAAACTTATCAGTCACCCCTATGGCAGGCCTTATCAATCCTGAAGGCAGGGTGCTGGGTTTTATGTGAGAGGGTGCACCTGCAGGAGCAGAGCCCCTCTGCAGCCTTCTAAACCTCCATTCTGGGGTTGTTTGTGATGCAGCCAAGCATATACTCCTAAGTGCATTATAACCTCGCGGTAAATGCTAACTTTAAAAAAGCTGCATGGAAACATGTTGTGTTTGGTGTCAAACACCTTGGAATCATACCTCCACACCAGTAACTGGTGTGGGAGGTATGATTCCACTCTACTAGAGGGAGAAATATGGCAACACCGGTACACCCGGTACCAGCTTTACAAACCCTGGCATCACAAAATGGATGCTGCCAGCCACAAACAAGAGTCTACCCTCCTGCTGCTGGGCAAAACTCTGGCAGGGGACGGCTGGACAATAGGTTTCCTGTCACAGGGAGGTGTGACCACCTCTCAGACAGGCTTTAGTGTATTGGGGATGGGTGGGTGCACTCTGAGAGTGATTTGATGTCTGCACTGGGGGCACATTTGGTGTCCCTGTGAATAGTCCAGCTCAAACCAGTTGCAGGGGCTATCAGCCCCTGTTCTAGCACAAAACTGGACAAAGGACATGGGTGTAGCCACCCCTCTGTCCTGACCCTCCCATAGGTGGGTCCCCAGAGTTTGCCCCACCCCTTCCTTGGGTATAAAGTAGGAACCCCTGGCTACAGGACTTTAGATTTACCTGGACGAAACTCTGCTACAGAAACCAAGTACTTCGTCTATCTACATTACGCTGGATGACTGAGGAATCTCCATTGGAGTAAAGGAGTTACTCCCCTGCAAGGCAGGCACCTGAAACGTATCTGACCGGTTTGCATCTACGCAGCTCCTGAAGGACTCCGAAGATTTTTGCAACACAGGAGGTGGGTTCCCGTGGTCTCTGAGGTTGATCTGTGCTCTCAGCAATATTGAGATCTACATACTTCATGGAGACCGTGCAACCCGAACCCCTGGGCACCATGTACATTTGCAGCAGCATTTGCTTTCTGACGACCCCTGTGGCTGTGCTTTAGGCTACTTGTAGTCCAGACCCCGAGCAGTATTTCAACTGAAGACTTCCAGCCTACACTCAATGAGTGTTCCGTGGGCTGGTATTTTGAGATTCAGCTCGAGGTCCCTTCGCTATCCCTGGTCCGTCAACCTGTGCGTCCCTGTGAAGGTAACTTTAACTTTCATTGGGCTTTCCTGGTTGCTCTGGATGTGCCCTGACTCACCATCACTTGGGGAGTCCCCAGGACCTTGCAGGTCCCCACCGAAGCATCTTTTCTCTGATAACGTGGGTTGCAGTTGCCAAGGCTTGTTGGTCTCCAATCCAGACACTGACCCCCCCAGCACTCAACATCCTTCATGGGACAGCCCACCTGTGGACTTTGGTCATCGTCGGCATCTCCTGGTCCCCGTGGCTGCAGAGGCAAGCTTCACCTCATCTCACCTGAAACACCCGACATTCATCTATCGAACCCCTGGTCACTGTGAAGTGACCCAGACTCTGTCCCCTCTGCTTTCAGGTTCTTCTCAGCTACGATCCAGGCTTGGATCACCCTGGACACTTCTCATCTTCCCGGCAGCAGCACTTCTTCGCAACACGCCATTGAAATCAACAAGATTTTCCGACACCACTTGACCTCTCCTGGGATAGGTAACACGGACACCTCAGTACTTTCAAGGGTGCAGGCCTCAGAACCTTCTATGTTCCAAAGGGTTTGCTTGAAGTCCTCTCCTAAGTGTCCTTTATCTTAAAATTCCAGCCGTGACTTTCCCATAGGATTGTATGGGGCTCACGCCTGTGTTCTCACACTGCACATGTCCTCCGTGGGTCCCCTGTGTCACTACCTTGGGTGGTTCCTTGGTGTCCCAGCGATTCTACATGCTCTAGGCACTGTATCTAGTCAAGTCATGGTTGTTATACCACTTTCTTAGTATATGATTTTGTCTCCCCCTGGAGCCCACTGTGTATTGTGCTATTTATTGTCGTTCTAGTGTTTTAATATTGTGTACCTTGTTTTCTAATCTCATAAAGATGTTAGTAGAGAGGGTTTAGTAATAAATACATATATTTTATATATATACCTTGTGTGGTTCTCCTTTCATTTGGTCATTCAGGAGGTTATAATCTGGTAAACCAGGCTGCTTTACATTCCTTCAAGACTTAGCCTGAAGGCTGCTCTCCATAGCTACCACTAGGATAGCTTTCAATAAAGGTTGTCTTTAACCTAATCATCAATAAGGGTCATTTGGACTGGTGCAAGGTGCCCACTATAACTAGTGGACAGCATATACCAGGCCAACTTCTCACACCAAGTTCAGCCCATTAGAGGCCAAAATTCTTATGGGAGACCTGGGGAAGGGAGGGATATCCCAAATATACCGATCCCTGATAAGCAATAATCCATCTGCACTAGACCCTCTTAGAACCAGATGGGAAAGATGGATGGGTCCTCTAGAGGATGAAGATTGGAGGGACGGTCTAATGGCCACCAGAACTCTCACCTTATCTGCCGGGCTTCGCCTTATACAGATATATTATCTCTCCTGTCTCTCCCGTCTGCACACTTGACACATCTTCCTTATCATAGTCCCAGCTCTTCCCCACTGCATGAGGTGATATTGCTGCACAACATCTCCACAGCACAAATGTCAATCAGTAGCGGACAATTGCTTGCGGTGCACTGAGTCACTGGCACCTGGAGTGTTGTGCAGGGTATCAGGCCGATGATAGCATCCACGAAAGGTCTGAGCAGCTCCGTAAGTCTGTCAGGACCACCGTGTTGACTGTGGCAGATGGCTGTTGGAGGTGGTCCTTGCAGTGGTGGCATGTGCCTCCTGCTGTGATGCCACATCCGGGGCAGTCAGGACTCGATTTGGTGTGTGAGCCCTGCCGGGACGCTCTTGGGCCCGGAGGCTGCGTACAGCGCAGGGCCAGAGAGAAATGGCGCTGATGACCCCAAGGCCAACGCTTCAGGGGCCATCCAATTTCTCAGCAGAAAGGGGTCCCGAACCTGACTAGTACAGAGTTAGTGGCCCCGGATGCACAGCAGCCGGTACAGGCACCCAGCCACGGGACGGTGACTTGAGGTGCGGTCAAGTGGGCCATGCGACTTGAGCAGGTCACCATCAATGTCCGAGGTGTATGTTGCGAAGGGCATCGGGGGACAGTAGAAGGTGTCCTCCAGGGCATGAAGCTGAAAGGTTGTATTTTATCTGGAAGCAGCAAATGGAGGAGTGGAATGCGATAGCCTCATTGCCACCACCAATTTGGTATCAGCTACATGAGGATGAAAACTGCCCCCTGGGCCATAGACTCAGACGCCACCAAAGTTAGACCAGAGAGTGTCCCTGATTGTCGGGGAACAGGCTTAGAGGCACCAGGGCTGAGAGGGGATGTAGTCTGCGATGATGCCGGTACGCTGATATGAACTCAGACAATGCAAAATGAAGAGTCTGTCTCCTACTGGACCGCAGTGTAGGCCGGAGGCAGCAGTCAGCACGGGTCATTCACCGAGTGTTGCCAGCATAGGTTGGATGGCCCACCGGCCTGCATAGTTCTGGTTCAGTGGCACCACGTGATGTGCGCTTGCGATGAACAGGATTCATGGCACCATGTGTCGCAGGCTGGCGTTGAACAGGGTTAGTGGCACCACGTGTCGCAGGCTGGCCTTGAACAGGGTTAGTGGCACCATGTGTTACAAATAGCCCATATGGAACTATGCCTCACTGATCGGAGTGGGTCTGGTGCTGTGGCCGCTGGCCTGGAATTGGGGTCACTGCCATTCATGAATCTGGACACATTTTTGCATATTTGACCAACTGGGCCGAAGAGTAGTCCGAAGGCGGCAGTAGAGTACGTCAACGAGAAAGGACTAAAGCGGGCCTGTGTCGTGGAGGCCGTGATGGACTGAGGAGGCTGCCAAGGTCACGGCCCTTGGGCTTGGAGCTTGCGCTGGCATATGGTGGTCCCTCCTTGACACACGCCGGTGTCGGCAGGTGATCGGTGTGTGGCCTGGCTGCGCATGGACGGGCCTGTCAAGGGGTCATGGTCCAGTGTGCCGGGGTCCGGCAGGCGCATAGCATCGCAGGCAACTCCGCTCATGAGAACGGCCTCGGCCTCGTGGCAGGGTGAGAGGCGCCGCCCTGGCAGAGATGTTGTGCTTTCTGGAAGAGGACCACTCCCAGGGCTATGTGCTTTTTATTCACACCCCTATGCTGGCGTGGCGTACGCCGGCCCATCCCACTCCGGTCATGCTTGAAGGGCGTAACAGGCAACATTTCTGCAAGGTCCCCCACTGGCTGGGGTGAAATGGTTGCGTCCACTGTCCACTAGACTCCATACACCAGAGGTGTGTGTCGCCATGGATATGGGTGTGTTCTGCATACTGCGGTCTGTCCAGCACATCTTCGCCACTCTTGGCATTGTGTACTTTCCCAATCATGGTTCTACTGCATCCTTCACACCTGCCTGGTTGCCACCTCTCCCCACATTCAGAAGTTGATGGCTCATGTTCACGGCTTGGCCAGGTAACCATTGTGAGTTATTCTTTTGTGTCTGATGGGTGGTCATGTTGTTCTGCATGTTGGTAGTGATTTTGTGACGTGTGCATTGCCAGATTTGTGAGTTGCATGGTTGTGGAGTTGAGGTGAGTAGGGTGTCCATTTGAAACTTGCCATGGGGCTGTGCATTTTCATTGTTGACATCCTGGGTAGGCTGGCTGCTGATGGACTGTTGGAGGGTGAAGGAATTGTGCACAGTGGCTGAGTATTTGGAGGCGACATTGTTGGAGGTTCCACGGTGTTCTGTTGTTGCCTGCACATTGATGTGAGACGTGTGCTTCCTGTTGCCTGATTGTGTGCTGTGTCACCAGGGGGCACAGGTGGGACATGTGTGCTGTGGATTGCTCCCAACACGTGTGTGCATCCTGCTATGGTGTATGGTCCTTGCTTGGTCTCCAGCGGATCCTGCGTATTGTGTTGGTCGTATGGGGACTGGGGTACCAGGGTGATGGTGATGTCCAGGACAGGTGTGGGGGACTTGGATGTGGCTTGGTGTGAGACTCCTCCGACTCTGGCGGGTGTTGTTTGGGGGTGCCAGGGGCCAACAGGTGCAGCCAATCCAGCAGCTTGGTCTGGGGTGGCATGTTGGTTGTCCGCTATGTTGGTGCCATAGGCCTGTTAGGCGATGATGGTCAGGATGCGTAGGATGGTTGTCCCTTTCAGCCTGTAGTGTACGGTTGCATTATCAGATTTTGGGTCTGTGAGGCTGGTGTGTTTCCTGGGAGTCCGCTGTCTTTGTCTGCGCTGCCTCTTTGGTGTTACGGGGGGGGTGTTCTGAGTGCGGGGTGGGGTCCTGGGGTGGTGTCAGTGGGTGTTGTGGCCCTCTTGGGTGTCCGGGCCGCATGATGAGTGGCTCCTTGACATCTGTTGCACTTCCGATGTGGCCCTGGGCTCTGCTCCCTTTTGTGGTGCTGGCTGCCGTCCTACTTAACACCCGGTCAGAGCAGGTGTAGATTTCCTGGTGCTAACGTGCCTTATCGCCTGTTTTGTGTTTTTATTTCTGATCTGTCTGGTCGTTGAGAATGGTGAGGAGTGGTGTGGTCAGGGCTTTTGGCACGGGAACGCCCACTCTGCCTCTTATTAGCGATAGTTCCAGGGGTCCTCAGTGGCGATGTTGTTTGCGGCATCTATCATGGGTAAATTGGTGCTGTGGGCTTTTAGCACCAGCTTGTGAATGAGGAGGTAAATTGCCGTTAATTCGAAGATAGCTCCTTGCGAATATGGCCCCAAGTCTATATAGGAAGTGGAGATGCGTCACGCTGACACCAGAAGATACAACACGCAGAGGTCTGACATCTCTTGCAGGGTGTCGAACTCGAGACTCTCCCATCAGGTAATGGGATTGGCTCTTCCCTAGGGGATTTTTGGCTGTACACCCACATCCATGCTAGGTACACTTAGGTACCCTTAGTTAGGGTTAGCATCTCAGGAGTACACTTGATTATTGTCATGTATCTTTATGCCTGCATACATTCACTGTTTTAGCACTGTGGTAGAATTCTACCTTTTATTTACTCTGTTGGTGCTTGTAATCTTATACATCTGTTTCTGTCTAAGGATTGTTGCAGCAAACAGGTTTAATACTAGAATGATGCTGGTTCAATAAATGTTTATTGAATATAACCCCATAATTTATTCTGCGTATCTCTCTGAGACCTAGTGAACATGAAGTGACTGAGCGAAAAGTACTGTACTGTTTCCACGATCCCTGAAGGATCAAGGGTTGTCATGTTTGATAGTTGCCAGAAACTATTTGCTTCTTTGTAAGGTTAGGGGGCTTATGGTGGCACTGTGAGCTAGAAGGTCTAAAGGCTGACATATCCTTTGGGGGAGTCTGAAATCAGTCTGGACACCAATCCCTTAGTTTATGTTGCCTAAACGCGCAGATTGTAAGTATTTTTAGGAACTAAATGACATGATGCCGCCAGCGTTGGTTTGGTTCTTATTTCATTCTTCAAATCTTAGTAGTTCAGTCGTGTTTTCTCAGAGACCCCCTACTCATATTTAACCAGAGACATCTGGAGTGGGAGGGGAAAATCCACCGCAGCTGAGTAGGTATATTCTATGTATTGGCTGTAGGTTTTTGAAGCTTGAAGGATTATAGTTCTCCACATTGTGCAAAACATCTCTTTTTCTTAATACTTCCTCTCATAATGTCTAACAAAGGAGGCGCTGGTACGAGTGGTGCGAGTGCAGGGGAAGCTGAGCAAGAAGGTGCTCTTAACATTTCAGAAAACTGCAGACATGCAATCAATATGAAATGAATATATTATGGCCTCCCAGCAATGGGTGGACATGTTACCTTCGTGATTGAGACACACGAGGCATTCAGGACAGAGGTGTTCTATTCATGGATCAAATTCCCACCTGCAGATGCACATACTAAGGTGGTTCATACTTACATTCCAGATGAGACTTATGAAGAATCCTCTCCATGTGAGTACATAGAAGTCCTGTTAACTTACCAAGAACATATTAATTTGTTTAAAGGTGCCCTCCCCCACACCACAACAAATGTGAGACTCAGTCAGGGCCAGACTGGGAACCAAAACCGGCCCTGGCAAAGTGCTCGGCAGGCCCCCCCCCCCCCCCCGGGGATTGCCCGGTGCCCGCTACGGCCAGTCCGGCCCTGGACTCAGTATACTCAGCAGAGAAGGCGCAACCTGGCCAGTCCTAGCTGCTTACACACAGCATCCCAAGATTGATACATTGCCAGCAGCAGACTTATGTAAAGATATGTTAAAACTATAT
The DNA here is from genome assembly GCF_964204655.1 of Triturus cristatus. Lineage (NCBI taxonomy): Eukaryota > Metazoa > Chordata > Amphibia > Caudata > Salamandridae > Triturus > Triturus cristatus. Next base: position 615,232,397 of record NC_140580.1, read on the forward strand.
AGAAACCTTACCCAGTAATGCGAACACTTACAATTCAACCTACAAGGGTCACTTAAGCTGGTCAACTGTAAGGAACTTCAACAAAAATCACCCCACAAATGCTGAACACGATTAAAGGAAGAATGCACACTGGAAGCAAGCAAATGCCATTCTGAATAGCACAGAAAATAGCACAGCTTTAGGCAGTGTTTCCCCACGCAGGCCCACAGGAAAAAAACAGAATACAAACAAATTTGCTTGCCAATGGGGATAACTCCCCCAATAGAGGATTGTACCAATTAGTGTACAGTTTTTGCTGCCATTTATACCAGAACTCATGGTACCCCCTCAATAGCAGTCATACCAGAAGAATTGAAACAAATACAGAATGAGTATGGGGCAGAACCTGCCCTGGGCTTGGGGATGAAATTGATAGACAATTTTGCCCAAGAATCAACAATCATGTTAGCCAACATAGCAGGGGAGGCAGCAGCGGTTGCTATACGCCAAAGCTGGAGGGAATGCACTCTTGCACAACAGGAATGAAAACTACCTAAGATAATCAAATATACCTATGCTTCTCTGGGTAGAGATAACTTAGGAACTAGACCTGTGAAACCACAATTAAAGGGTAATCCTGAAAAGGACAATTCAAAGCAAGCACCCAATTCTTCTTCAAAGAAATGGGACAACTAACAACCAAAAAATAGTCAGGATCACGAGATGGGTCTCCTCTTCAGGAGCCCTCTGATAGAAAATATAATCTTAGACATCATGATAATATTTTAAAAACCTGAGAGGTATCAGGATACTAATACACGTTCCTCTCATTCCTTTCAGGGTTCATCAAAAAATTCAGAGAGGGAAGGACAGTCAGAACGCCGATCAAAAGAGCGAGCAATGTCAAGGAACACACATCACACTTCAAACTACATTATTAAACAAGAGGATAAACCTCAATTTAAAAAGAAAAAGGTAGCTAGCCTTAAAATAAGAAATGCCCAGGCTACTGAAGACTCTACTACTGAACGGGGAAAGGGCTCTGATGATTCTAGACCGCACAGCAGAAAGAAAAGTAGCTCGCCAGAACCTGATGGAATTTCTGGTGATAACAGCGTAGAATGAACACATCATGGGGAAAACACCTGATACAAGGGTAAGTGTCCCACATCAGTTATACGAAATTATACTTCAAATGGACGGGGACATACCCAGAAAAGTGAAAGGTCTCTTTTGGGAGAGCCTGACATATGGATACAACATCCTTTTGACTGAAAAATATTGGATGCCTGAGTTTGTTATGGAATGCCCAAAGGGGAAAAATGTAATTTTACTGGCTTTCTCCAACCTCGTTCCAGAGTCACTAAAACATAATTACGCGTAGGAGTGGGCGTTAGCACTAGCTCCTGCACTATACCCCAATCATGCAGGGTGGGATACTGAGTCACCTCACCATGAAATCCCAGTTAAAACTACTCCTACACCACAGAGGCAGTACTAAATAAAACATGAGGCAAAAAAAACAGGTTAGGGAGATCTTAGATCAACTTGAATACCAAGATGTGATTGAAAATTGCACCTCTCGCATGAATAATCCTCTGTTTTCCATGATGAAACCTGACAATTCATACCATCTAATTTTGGACTATAGGCATTTGAACACATGCACAAAAACATTTGCAGTAAAAAATGCACACATTGCCACATTAATGAATAACATTGTGCAGTAGAAATACGAAACAACACTTGAGACAGAGGGAGAGGGAAAATGTGGGAGACAGCGAGAGAGGGATACAGAGGGAGGGAGACAAAATTTTTGAGCGCTTGGCTCTCAGCGCCGATTCTGTAGACTGCTCTAATGGTATAACAATAGCCCTGTTTTTTTTCTCAACAAGAGTAACAGAGTTACTTCAAAATTGTGATGAGGAGGCATTGTCCTATGTAGATGATATTTATCTGATGGACGATGAGTTATTGGATCACTTGCACAGGGTGAACAACATCATTTTGAGGATTGTCACTGTGAGCTACAAATTTTACTTTAAAAAATCAAAAATTGCCCACCTCAATATCCTATTTTTGGGATATGAGTAAGGGTGGGCGTAGTGGGCATAGTGGGGCTATGTGAAGCAGCGCGTAGTGTGCCCAAATCTATGCACACTACGTGCTCCGAGTAGCCCCACTACGCGCCACCCGCCTCCCGCCCACCCTCCTTTTAAAACATACCCTAATTGTAAATTAAATAAAAGAAAAGACACTTACCTGAAGCGCGGCGTCTCCGGGGCTCCCTCTTCCTGGTTTCCAACTTCTTCTCACAAATGCGCATGTGCGGACGCACGCGCATGCGCATTTCTTGCGAGAAATGCGCATGCGCGGGCGTCCGCGCATGCGCATTTGTCAGAAGAAGTTGGAAACCAGGAAGAGGGAGCCCCGGAGACGCCGCACTTCAGGTAAGTGTCTTGGGGATAGTGTAATACCAAATATGGATCACAGATTAAGATCAATTCTAGCTGCACACAAGGGTCTGGGTTCAGCACACTCAGGTATCGCTGCAACTGTTTAATTACTGACGTAGCATTATTGGTGGCCAGATCTTACTAAATAGACCAATGGTTATGTCCTTAAGTGTGATATCTGTCAGCAGATGAAAGGTTCCACCTTAGCACTTCCACCAAAAACACCACTACTGATATCAGACAGACCTCTTGCATGTGTCTATTTGGACCACTGTGGCCCCTTACAATTGAACAGGACTTACAGGTACATCATGGTGGCAGTGAATGCATGCTCTAGATTCCTCTGGGTTTGGCCTCAGAGCTTGGCTGACGCCCAAACTGGTATAAAGCATTTGGGAGTCTTCATAGGGACATATGCAATCAGTACATTACATTCGGACTGTGGCCCTGTGTTTAGCTCACAGCCCTACAAAGAAGTCATGGGAGATTTGGGTGTTGCATTGCGGTCCTCCTCTCTGTATCATCTTGAGGGAAATTCAATTGAGGAGAGGAAAAACCAGGAGTTAAAGCAATTCTTAACAGCCAGGGTATTAGGCACGGATGCCAGTTGGCTGAATACCCTATATGGGGTCCAGAGGGCACTTAACAACATGCCAAGAGGTTCTCTGGGAGGCCGTACTCCATACGAAGTCCTGTTTGGGATTTGAATGTGGGTATGTGACCTCAACTGTGGCAGCACAGTGGCACATGAAAAGCCATTTGACATCAATGATTGTTTGGCTGTTTTACAAGAACTCAATAAATTCCAGGCAATACAAAGCAACATCCAAGTAAAAGGAAAGCTTAACACAGTGAATCAGTGGTTGTTGCCATCACTTTTTCATCTACAGTCTTCACTCAGCAAGCCTTCACACATTACTGCAGTATTCGTTACAAGGATGAATTGGTAGGGGCCCTACCTTCTTGGTTCCAGACAAGACTTATGAAGGAGCTTCTTCAGGAGCACCCAACCCCCAGACTGGAGGAAGTGACACTGTTCTTCTTTTGGCAAAGGTGTTTTCTAAGTTGGCCTGGTACAAATCGGCACAAACAACATCAGCCAGAGTATTTTAGTAATATAACAAAATGTCATCAATTATAGACACAAGTGCAGCTGACAGGGTGCACGGATGCCTCATGATCCTTCATGAGGAAAGAGCCCTATCTTTTTACTTGCTATGTCCTTAATGCTCACTATCACAAGTGGACAATTTCAGCAATGTTGAGGTACATATTTTCACCAACTTGGATTTCAAAGTGCCATCAACTTGTTCTACAACTCCTGATGCTTCTGGTCTGTAACTACGATTGGAACGTCTGCTCAATTTTGAAGGCTGTGCACAACAACTTTATCACTTCACTCTTGAAGTGTGTACCTTTACCTGACAGCTCGCCTAGTTTGGTAGGCTTCCACCTGCCTGGAGCAAAGGCACACCATAACCAGGATGTACTTAATGTTATTTTGAACAGGATTCTCAATAATATCAACCTGAGTTCTCATGAAAGGACATTCTGACTTTCCTATGTGACTCATGGTCACAAATTTTTCTTCACTGCATCTCCTCTTTGGCAGGTAAGACAATGATGACACAGACTTTCAGCTAAAGATTTAAAGTGTGCCTTATGGAAATATATAGTAAAGAACCTAACCATGTGTCCCAACCTACATTAGTTTTACCACGCATCAGCCTGCACATCGCTGATAACGTTGAATTGGGCAAGACATATAGCTAGTTACCTGTCACCCATTACTCAATTTCTTTTGCACAACCTGCTTTTTCACAATTTCTCTTTTCATCTTCTAGCGCCTCACCCTGATTCTCTCTTAATTCATTAAGTGAGATGAGCAACTCCAGCAGGTGCACAAGCAGCGTGACAAAGCACCGTACCTGGGAAGACATGATTACAGGCTGCATCTAGCCACGCTATGCCAAGGGGGATCGTCCAGGGAAACTACTGGCATGGCTGGCTAAGGAAGAACATTGGAGTGAATCGGCTAGATAACCAGACAATAGTCACATTACAGACTGCCATCAACAGCACATTCTGAAAATACTATCAAAGACTATAGAAAGTGACAAACTCCTCACCAACGGAACAAACGCATGGGTTCTTATGTGACCTTCAACTGATCAAACTGAACTTGCTGCAGCGGGCCCAACAGAATGAACCTCTGCAATTGGAGGAAATGTGTGCAGCTATCACCCAAATTGCTTGGAACAAAACGGCAAAAGCACAGATGGTCTGCCAATTGAGTACTATGCCACCTTTTCTGCTCAAAATAGTTCACGCCTGCTGGAGATGTTTAATGAGGCCAAAACAACATGGCTTCTCCCAGACTTGCTCCGAGAAGTCCTGATTGTAGTCTTACCTAAAACTGGCAGATACCCACTGGGCACCCGCTCCTATCACCCTCTATCATTTCTGAAGCTAGACTATAAGATTTTAGCTAACGGCTAGTAAACCATCTGCTCCCAATACTCAGTACTATTGTGCATAAACACCAGTCGGGAGTCATACCTGATCGTAGTGCTTTTATGATATCCATTGCCTGCTACACCTCATACAAGGCACTGCCCCCTCAAAGCCCATAGCTGAGTTGCAGTGTCATTAAACTTTGAAAAGGCGTTTGATGCCCTGAGTTGGGACTTCCTACTACTGACCTTGAACACATGGGGGTCAGCACGCTACAATAGCCTGACTCCATGGATCAAGACAGGTCAGTTGATTTTAGATAGCTTCACAATCCAAAGAGGCACTAAGCAGGGGTGCCGGCTCTCCCCACTGATTTTTCCTCTTGCAATGGAACCACTGGCCAGCCAGCTAGGAGAAAGGGTACATCAGTGGGTAATTTGGGAGCCGGGCACACACCAAGTCATCTCGCTGTATGTGGATGATGCCCTAGATTTTCTTCAAGAAGTGGAGACCTTGCTATCAGACCTAATGCTCTTACTAGATGAATTTGGAGACATCTCAGGGCTCAAATTGAACTGGTCTAAATCATGCTTGTTCCCCCTAGCACCACTCCCTGAATTGCATAGGGCTCCCTTTCCGAGACTTCATCTCCGGTGGTGCTAAAACTCTTTTAAATATCTGGGTTTTCAGATATACCACTCGGAAACGAACATCAAGGAAGGCAATGTGGAGAATGCATTGGGGTCCATCCATAAACCTCTGCTTTTTTGGTGATCGCTACCCTTCATCCCTATCAGGCCGGGTGGTGATCTACAAGATGCTGGTGCTACCCCTCTTGCTTTACTTTTTTTGCAGTCTTACCAATAGTGCTTCCCAAAAGCTTCTTTCATGAGCTTTATGACCTCCTTCATAAAATATTACGGAGCAATGGTCCCCTGCAGGTTGCTCTCACTAACTTCCAATGACCCCTAACCGAAGACAGACTTGATGTGTCCAATTTTGAGCTGTATTATGCAGCTGAGCAGCTACAGTGGCCGATGTCCTGGCTACAAACAGCTGTATGTCCTGAAATAGTACTCATCTGCAAGATCCTAGACAGCACAAGCATGTATACGTGGCTGAAAGGTCCATACACTCGTTCATGCCGTGAGATATGCCAGATGACTGTGGCTCATAAATATTGGGATAGATTTGTCCATGAAAAAGGACCCCATATTTCGTACTCTCCATCCATATAGATATAAGGACCTGCTGCGCCTCATCAGGGCATCACAATGACACAATACAGGTTACTGGAGGTAAGCGGGTGTTAACTGGGGGATCTCTACAACGCAGGCATTCTCATGTATTTTCAAGATATTATGGATATTTATGGTATGGGAGCAGGTCAATTTCTGACATTCCACACCACTATACAACACACATTGCATGCCACATGGAACCCAGGGTAGCAGAACGTTCTTTATCCCCAACATTGCTTGAACTTTTGAACCAGAAAGGCATGGGTCACATTGTCACCACCTTATACATATCCCTCAATTCTACACCACTAGGTAACACAATTGGGGTGTGAGCTAAATTGGATGGCGTCCTCTTGCGAACATTATCAGCATAGGCTTGGTCTATGGTGCTTCAGCAGGTGAAAGAGGTATCCCGCAATCTGAGATTCCGATTCACATAGGTACTTCTCTCCTCAGCGCATTAAACACATGTATCTAACCCTGATCCCGAGTGCCCTGGTGCAAATTGGTGAATTCTGGATGCTCCCACATGGTTTTGGAACGTCCAGTGCTACAAACGGTGTGGCATGAGATTACCAACACAGTTACCCAACTCATGGAACACACCCTCATGCTCACACCGACTCCTGCCTGTAGGGACTTCACTCAGGGCCAAGGGCAAAAAACACTTTCACAGGTTCATTCACTTTGCTTTCGTTGAGATATCGATGTTGTGGATGGCGCCTGTCCCCTGGACCCTCAGCTCTGGCTGGCTACATTGCTGGCAAGGACAAGCGCAGTAGCAAATACCCTTCAGTTGCTTTGAATGAAAGGGGACTCAAGAACCTGTGGTGAATGTTGGGAAACCTATCAAATTAACATTGAAGAGAAAAACTACAAACCCCTCCCACTCTGAAATGCGCTCCATCACCACTAAAGGGGATCACAATCCCAAACCTGATTTAGGGCTACTCCTCCACGGGAAGATGCAGAGGAAACTGGGTGCAACACACCAGAGGGTCATTCGCCCTGCCATGGCCACTGACACGCCAAGGTCCCTCAACTTGCAAAGTCAGCACCAACTTATTTGCACTGGTGCCCCTACTTTCCTGCAATGTGAATCACCACACCCACAAGATGTCCTAGCCCCATTACGTAAGCATGAGACTGAACATAATCAGAATCAGAACAAAGCTTTATTTCGAATGCAACAAAACAATCATAAAAAGCACAGATAAAAAGCGTTAATGAAATCAATATAAAATACATCACATGCTCTTAAAAAAAAAAAAATTAACAACAAATTAATAATACATATAAAAAGAAGCAAACCTCCTGATTCTAGATAACAATACTCTTTCTCTGGTTAAAACTTATTTTAAAAAACATGGATAGCCTCCAAGCAACGTCTTCATTGTCCAGGAGCTGAAGTTTCATAAAAGCAGGACGACATTGTCTCATCTCCCATTTCCGTAGAATTGGTAAGATCCAGACCTTTCTTGTCTCCCCGTATAGTTTACAAAATAAAACAATGTGTATAGGTGATTGGGACGACCGGTTGTCACATAGGCAAGGTTGTAACTGGTTAGCCCAATCATTCAATGTAGGAAAGGAGACAAGCCTATGTATTGTACCTAGTCTGAATCTTGTTAGTAGAAACCTGTTGTAAACCCCCGGGACAAAGGCTAAGTATGGCTGCAAGCTATAAATTGTAAGAACCAACTGATGCTGCATCACGCTGGGCTTAGTTATTTCCCTTGATAGTCTTTGGGTCTCCAGGTATGAGAGTACATCTTTTCTTAGCTTTTTCCTGGTAATCAAGGTAATAGTGTCAGGGTTAGTAAAATATTCTTGTTTGCCCATACCTTTCATGAAATCTTGGATACACTTAACCCAAGGTATCATTTGTACACCATCCAGGCTGAGACTATCTAGTAATAACTCTCTATTGAGGGTGGTCTCATCACACGACCAGATCCTGTGCCACAAGAGAATAGGCTCGACTTTAATGAGGTCTGATATGTGTGGAAGACCCAGTTCAGCATGTGAAACATAAGTGCGGGTACTAGAGGGGACCGATAAAACGTACTTTAAAAAATTGTTTTCAACTAATTGAATTAGGTTAGTATTCACAAAGCCCCAAAATACCCGCCCCATAGGTGGCAGTTGGTACACACTTAGCTTTATATATTTTTAAAAGCTCTAGAGGTGGTTTACGTCTCAATTTTTTTGCGAAGTTGGCTAAAGCGGACGTAGTTCTGACTAGTGCAAGCTTCTTTGCTTCGACAGCCTTAGCCCAGGTATCGTTATTACTAAATAGGATACATAGATAAGAGAAGCTCTTGGTGGCAGTGATCCGATTTTCCTCAACAAAGATATCCCTACGCTTTTTAATACCATGACCACATCTCATTATAAATGTTTTTGAGATATTAATTCTGAGGTCAAGATCCTTCATAAAATTGTAGAAATTATTTAAAGTCTTCTGCAGGCCATTCTGGGTACGTGACAAGATCACAGCATTGTCCGCGTATAACAATGCTGGGATTGGGCGAATGCCTATCTGTGGAAAGTCATTGACATCTTTGAGAAGAGCCTGCCCTAACCTGTTGATTTAAAGATTGAAGAGAAAGGGGGCTAGGACACAGCCTTGCCTAACCCCCCTACCTATCGGGAAAGCAGCAGTACATTCTCCTCCCAATCCAAATTGCACGCTTGATTTGGCTCCATTATAAAGGAGGCGGATAAAGTTAATAATATTTCTATCGACCCCCAGCTGTGACATGATCTCCCAGAGCTTTGAGTGCCTTACACAGTAAAAAGCTGCCGAGAGATCTACAAAGGCCAAATATAGATTGCCCTTTTTAGCCTTGGTATACTTTCCCATCAATATCACTAGGTTTAGGTTCTGTTCCACGGTCCCTAGGCCTTCTCGGAAACCGTATGGAAGATCTGATAAAATTCGGTTTTCCTTAGCCCAGAGTTGCAGGCGCTCCAAGATCATGCGTCCAACAACCTTGGCCATAGAGTCCAACAAAGAATTAGGCCTATAACAGAGTGGATCCTGTCGATCCCCCTTTTTAAATATGGGGACAATAGTGGATTCCACCCAAGTTGGTGGAAAAGTGGCCTTACAACTGGCGTTGTTTATTTGAGTAATTATTGGAACCCATAAAGTGACGTTGGACTTGTGCAGGTCCACAGGAATCCCATCTGGCCCGGAGGCCTTCCCACCTGCACTTGAGCCCTACTCACTTCGTCGATATTGAAATGTAAGTTAGAAAACTGATTAATCAGTCCTGAATTTTCACTAACTTGACCAATACCAGTACTTGCCCCGTTGTATATTTTGGACAAATTATCAATCCATTGACCCTCTGAGATAGCTACTTAAATAGTTGGGCCCCCAACCGGGGTCAGCCATGGTGTTTTAACCGCTTTCCAGAATGCGGCACTATCTTTTGAGTGTGCAGCTTCGGAGAGCTTCTCTCATGCCTCTTTTCTGATAGCATTCTTCCTTTCTTGGAGAGCCAGTCTGTAGTTCTTCTTCGCCTGTCTGATATTAGTGATGTTCCTTGGTAAATTGTGCAGTTCTTGTTTCAGATGGGAAGGTGCTCGAGAGCAATTCAAATCAAACCATCGCTGAATGGCAGGCTTTTTACCCCCACGTTTGAACATTATGTCTCGAACCACAGTTGCCAAGTTTTGAAATGAGGACATTATGCTCTCAGGGGATGCTAATTCATTCAACCAGATGTCAATGTCCTTACTACACCTTGTGATTATTGTTTTATTAACTACCTCGGGGTCCATCATGTTCCAACGGAGTGTATAACCATTTGTTTTATCTAGTTTTAAGTGTACCAGGGCATCATCTATCTCCTGGTTCTTTCTTCCCTGGCCAGTCGCAACAAGAGTCAATGTGATACATTGAGGGAAGTGATCACTCAGAGAAATTGTATCAACTGTAAAAGTAAGCAATCTAGGGGCAAAACTGTTTGACAACAAGATATAGTCTATTGTGGAGCAGTGGCCCCCACCATTGTAGGTCTGCGGCATTGGGACAGATCTTGTACATAGATCATTGGCAAAGCCTAGGTCTAGGTTAAAAATTAGTTCGTTAAAAAGATCCCCTGTACCCTGATGGCAAAAGTGTGTATTATGTGTGCCTTCTAACTCATTAAGACCACATATCCTTTCGTCCTCAAAGGGGCACAGGGCACAGTTAAAATCCGCACATACAATGAGCATATTTTCAAGACCCTTTACATTACACAGAGTATTTAGCTCTTTACAGAGTGTGTGAACCACCTTGGAGGTGCTATCAGGTAAAATATTATTATAAAAATTAACCAGAGTTATTGAGTTGGAAGCAGATGAGGATAAGGTTAAAAATTGGTTATAGGGGGACGACATTTGAGAGACAGTTCTAACAAAATTTTGCTTGTTGCTTACATATATACAAAGACCACCTTTAGCTCTGCCGTGAGACCCCCCTATCGCTTGGGTATCAAATGTTCTATAAACATTCAAATGGATTGGTTCCTTTGACCAAGTCTCTTGTAGGCAAATAATGTCCTGTTTTAAAACATATTCAGACCATAAGGGATTGTTAATCTTGGAGCGCAAACCAGCTATATTCCAGGATACAAGTTTACGCCCAGGATTGGAAGAACTAGCTAACCCCAAATCGGTCACATTAACAGCAACATTGCCTCCCACATGCCCTATACTGGGGCGTGAGTTAATTAAGGATTGCGGTAGTGTATGTTTCCAAGGAAATAAGCCATTTGAAATATCCTCGTCCACAATAGTATGCATCGGTGGGAAGCCCAGAGGGACAATTGGTGCCCCAAAGGAAGACACATTATCATGTAATTCAGTCGCTGTACCTTGTTCATGGGGTATAAATCTTTGGACTTCTACTGTTGTATAAGGCCTATTTATATGGGTTCTCACCCTGCATCCCGTCTGCCTAACTTGCCCACCAATAGGGCTAATATACTTCCTAGAGTGTGGTTGTCAATCGATGTCATCCAACGTGCGGAAGACATCGAAACGATTACTGGTTGGGACAGAGTATCTAGCACGGTTATCATAGGTGGGTGCCTTCTACCTAGAAGAAAGCCATCGGTTAGCCGATAGAGCCTGCGAAGAAGGAGAGTAAAAGTACCCTAAGGGTAGTATAGCGGGCTTATCCGGTCTAACTGGCCCATAGCCAGCCCTTTCCAGAATTAAATGAACAAGGTCTGGCGATCTAAATGACACCACAATACAATACCCTTTAAGCTGCTTCCTAGATTGACCCACCCAGCCAATTCTACGTGCAAACTTGTATTCTGAGTACAAGAGGTTTGTATCAATCCCAGTCCTGGCACTAAGAAAGTAGAGAGATTTATTTCTCAGGGCAGACCAATGCTCACTATTATTAGCTGGCAGTGTGGGATTATTTGCCACTACCACAATATAAGGTGTTGCCTCAGGGGGTAGATGTAAATTTGTGACTGGTATCGGGATTGCATCACGAGCAGGGGACTTACTTCTCATAGAGCTTAAGGGGGGGGGGCACTCCTTGGTTGTGTGAAATTTTCCCTGCTTGTGTTGTCACTAGGGTAATTACCAGATACTCCTTGTAATGGTGGGGCGTGGCTTTGTGCAGCACCACCGCTACTGGTAGGTGTTGAGGACACTAAGCTTGCGCTCTCCTTGTTGCTAGGGCATATCTTCTGCCTTATACGGGCAACTAAAGTGGGGTTTAATGGCCCTTTGTCAAGGAGACCCTTATCAGACCCATTACACCGGTGTTGGTACATAGCTGGGTTAACCCCTTCAATCATCCCCTGGTTTACCAATACTGATTGTGAAGGAGTTGAGAGGATTGTTTCCAAGTTAGCTAACCTGACCTCAATGTGAGAAAGTTTTTGTCTTATGGGGTTAAGGGGGCGTGAGAACATTAATTCCTTTTGACAAGGGGAATCCTCAGTCAATACATTTGCTGAGGGTTCCGCTATTGCCCCCTCATCCCTCGCCCACTCAATCATAATTGTAATATTGCCTTGACGGTGTTCAGTGAGGGTCTGGGAGGGTTTCCGACCTATATACTTCCGTGTGGGTAGATTTGTTTTTTGATTGCCCTGCCCTTTCCTTTTCTTAGATGGAGGCGCTGAGACATGGGCCTCGGCGCTCTTAGCCTTTTGGCCCCTGGTTGTAACAGTGGGGCCAGGGGTACTAATTACCAACTGTGTCAGAGTTGATGGACCTTGATCTATAACACCCGAGTCACCCGGGCTCAAAGGTGGCAGTATAGGGGGTGTGGAATTTCGCATCAAAGGGCATTGGGGATCTAGGGATAGCCTCCTCTCCGTAAGTTCAATTTCTTGTACTAGGTCTGATTCTGCCCTTTTCAAGAAGGCGTCCAAAGTCCCCACAACTCTCTCCCCAGGTGTACATTTTCTACTCATATTGAGGTCCCACAAGACAATGCAAGTACCCCTGTATAACAGAGCAATATGATAGCAGTACCTTGTCATTATCCAGACTCAGACATGGATCCTCCAGTTTGCCCGATCAATAATGTAGCCCTGCCCGGCCTCCTTTGGGCTTTGACGGGTGTGTCCCACACTGCGTGAAGCTTGTCCCCCTTTTGTGCACCTCCCGGTGCTGCTCCACAGTTGTGCAGGGTCCGCTAAGGGTACTGGGAGCTGTAGTCTCTAGTCCGTGAGACCAGCTCCACTCCCCAGGTGACTCCGGTTTTTACGGAGTGAGCAGGCAGCAACTGGCGGTGGCGGCGTGGGCATGCAATGACTAATAGTGGCGGCGTGGGCAGACAACAACTGGCAATAAGCTACGGCGTCCCGTGCTGCGTGAAGCCTGTCCCCCTTTTGTGCGCCTCCCGGCGCTGCTCCGCAGGTGTGCAGGGTCCGCTAAGGGTACTAGGAGCTGTAGTCTCTAGTCCGTGAGACCAGCTCCACTCCCCAGGTGACTCCGGTATTTACAGCGTGAGCAGGCAGCAACTGGCGGTGGCGGCGTAGGCAGGCAATGACTAATAATGGCAGCGTGGGCAGACAACAACTGGCAATAAGCTATGGCGTCCCACGCTGCATGAAGTCTGTCCCCCTTTTGTGCGCCTCCCGGCGCTGCTCCTCAGGTGTGCAGGGTCCGCTAAGGGTACTGGGAGCTGTAGTCTCTAGTCCGTGAGACCAGCTCCACTCCCCAGGTGACTCCAGTTTTTACGTCGTGAGCAGGCAGCAACTGGTGGTGGCGGCGTGGGCAGTCAATGACTAATAGTGGCGGCGTGGGCAGACAACAACTGGCAATAAGCTACGGTGTCATTAAGTACGACATCTGATCACACAACACATCTCGTTCAAATCACAAACAGACTCCACGGTTACAGTTGTTATCATTTAAATTACCACATTTTCGTCTTTGTAGCTCTTTGTTTACCAAGCACAAAAGTTGTTGTACTATCAAGTTATGCTGGCATTCTGTTTATGACATGTTTGCCTGCATTGCAATGCTTTTTGATTACACAACACATTGATTGTGAAGAAAATCAATTAAACACATTAAAAAAAAACTCACTCAATGCTTGTACTGCAATTACAAGAAACACTTCACATTGCTATTCTCCATTTTACATTGCTCTTGTTCATTTGAATTGATCGTAGCAGATTCGAGAGCACACTATTTTGCTGCTTCATCAACATAGCGGTTTCCCAACATAATTATATCAGTTCCAGTCTTATGGGCAGTGCGTTTTATCACAGACATTTCTTTTCGTTACTGTAGTTCTTCTAACAAGTTCTAATATCTTTTCCATTGCAGATTGGGGTACTAGAAGAAGTCATGAAACCCCTTTATGTTCATGATCATCCAAAATCATGGACCATTTCAAAACAGTATTGACTGTCATTTTAAATCTTAACAATCACTCCATTAGATAGGCAACACACTCTTGTAAGTGCAATCAGTTCTGCTACTTATGCTGAAGTTGTATCACACAAGTATGATTCTTTCACAATATTTGATAAGGTGCAAACTGTGTATGCTGCTTTTAGTCTATCATGATGATCTCTCAGACCAGTACCATTCACAAAAAGGATCTGAGCAGCCTGGTCAAGTGGAACATCTAGTAGGTCTGGTTTTGGTTTGGGACACAATTCAGTCACATCAATGCAAACATGATTACAGTGCTCAAAATCGCTTTCTCTGTCTGTAATAAAAAAAAGGGTTGCAGGATTCAGTGTATTGCATCTTCTAATTGAAATGTTATCATGGGCTAAGATTATTTGCTCATACTTGGTTAGAAGGTTGTTTGTTAAATGCCGAGTTTGTGTGCAAGTGAGAAAAATCTCAACTAACACAATAAGGGCCTCATTTTCAAGGTCATAGCGACACTGGGGTGTCACTTTTTTTGGATGCACCGGCGGCACTTTTTATTGTTATGTAAATATGGGCATCTTACACACATTACTTTGCGTGAAAGGGGCATTCCGTATGTGTTGCTGTGGGTGTTACCATGCAATATCCATGGAACCTGAGACAGACCCAATTTATAAAGTTTTGGAAAGCTGGGAATGCGTCAGAGGCTTAGGCGTGACACAACAAGGAGAAATACTTTCATTTCTCCTCGTTTTTCCTCTTTCTATGTATGCTGGATTCTGCAGCACGCATAGAAAGAGGAAAATGCCATTAATTATTGTTTTTGTGTAGTAAGGTGTCCCTTCCTGCCCAAACACAACCATCCCCGTAATGCAGGCACCCTTGCAAGATGACGCAAGGGTGCCAGCAGTGGTACATTACAACCAATTGTGCACCACCGCAGGGGAAAGCACACTGATGCGTCGTATTGTTCTTAATACGATGCATTCCAGTGCTTTTAAAATGACACAGCTCGATGGAGCAGAATGGCTTGTGGTGCTGCGCTGCATCAATTTTTTAAAAAAGGAGTCCCTAAGTGTGTAACCCATCACAATCCCTTCACTTTGATGAATTACAAGAAAAACTGCTGCTTCTGACCTTAGGTACCCAGGAAGTGTGGCAGCAATTGTATCTAATGTGACAGACAAATAAGCCACAAACCTATTACTTTTTTGTTGGTCAAAAGTTACACAGACCCTTTTCTTTCATTACAGAACAGGAACGTTTTTTTCATAACTTGGTATTCCTAGAGCAGGTGTACTACAATGCTTGTCCTTGACCTCAAAGTAGGCAGTAATGTATTTGTCATCAAATGATATGGGAACAAAAGCATCACTATGAGTAAGTCTCAATAAAGCCTATGCAATCAGGGACAAGTTGTAAATCCACTGTCGACAGTAGAAAACCCTTCACAAAGTGTCCTTACTTCTCTTTGTGTGCTTGGTGAATTCATTCTCACATCAGCAGAGACAAGTTGTTTATACAATATTCTTGTCCCTTTTCTCAATATGGTAGCCAAAGTAGATAACTTCTTACATACAACACAACATTTTTGTGGGAGATGCTTTATGACCATTATCAGCAAGATGGTTCAACAGCACAATTGTAACCAACATGCAAACTTCTTTTGTTTTAGATGTGACAATCAGGTCATCAATATATTGCAACCGTGCGAAGTTACAGGACAGCTGCAGATTTTCGTAATCTTTCTTTAGAATCTGGCTGAAGATTGAGGGGCTTTACATACTCCTTTGTGGTATACGACAACATATGAGAACTTTATTTAAAAATCTGAATCCGAAGAGATATTGGCTATCTTTATGAAGAGGAATGGAGAATAATTCTTGGTACAAGTCAATGACTAAGACTGAAGGAATCTGAAACAAAAGAGCAGCATGATTTGTTTCTCCAATAGAAAAAGGGACTACAATGTAGTTACTTTTCTGTAATCCTCATAACAGGTGAGTTGTAGAGACACGACATAGCACTTTTTGTAAAATGCCCTGCTCAATTGTTTTTAGGTCTCGCCTGACTCAGCGCATGCGCTGGTCTGGCAAGACTTATTGAGAGGGCTCCAAAAAGTGCTACCAGGCCAGCCTAGAGCTACAGTGCATGTGCGCGGGCGCGCCCGCCACCTTTACCGCGATTACTTTCACTTTCGCCGCTTTGATGTTTGATCGTGATCGCGATCACTTTCACTTTTGCGGCCGCTTTGCATAGCCAATAGGTCTCGCTTTTGGGACCTTAAAAGTATTTAGTTATGCAACTGTTGCATGGCTAAACACTTATAAGGTCCCAAAGGCGAGACCTATTGGCTATGCCAATGCTTGTTTGATGATGGGTTTCATACTCTCCTCTGCTTTCCATTAAAGATTGCATTCAGCAGTTTCAGGGGTAAACTGCATGTGTTTTCAATGTCATTTTACTGCATCTGCACTTTTACTAATTCTATTTCTGAAAGTGTAAAATACCATACCTCATCTTTCACAATGGGTCTTAAATCGGAAAGCCAATCATTCTCTGTGAGAACTTGTAATAAATGGACTTTTGAGTCTTCAATCTGTGTTTTAATTGCTATGCCATCCAGTGTAAAACAGATCACACAATTCATTTTACAGAGAAGATCTCCATTAATAGGTTTAAAGGGCTCTTTTGCTGATTCCAACTACTTGGACTTTTTTACCTGAGAGGGGTGGGTTTGAAACCTCCACTGACAACCTGTAGAGTGGGTAGCACCTGTATCAATCAGATATGGTACTAGTGGCCATTACTCTCCTTAACCATCTACCTATAAGCCACTGTGGTCTACCTCTAGGACTTTACCAATCATGTCATCCTCCCCCGTCAGGCTCAGGCATTATCGCTGCAAATTACTCACAGTTGCTGAAAACTGAGAAAAATCAGTATTAATCATTAAAGTACTTTGCGGAAAACCAGGCTTTTTGTTTTGCATGTTTTGCTGCATCGAGGTGCTACAGGCAAATGTATATTAAATTGTCTCTGATGCAGCATGTTCTGCATAGAATGCAGTTTGGATGATCAATTGACTGCATCATCCCATTCAGCACTATATGGTTTGGAGTCTGCATTTGAGGAGCAACATAATTTAGTATTCGGAGTGCTCTTCTTCAGCATGTGGAATAAATTAAATACTTTTTTTTGTTTGATTATTTAAAATCATATAATATATATATTATAAAATATCAACACTCGGAATATACAAATTGATGCATAGCTTAATTTTCATTTTGCAACGCTAAAATTCTTCGTAGAGGTTTCCTAATACCCACACATATATTTTTTATAAAAAATAACCAACAGTGGCCTTATTTCTTGTTTCTGCGCTTATAAATACAAGCAGCATTCAAATCTATATCTGTTGAGTTAGAACATGTTGTGAGCACTTGCCTACAAGTTCAAATTCCACGGAAATAAAATTTCTTCTGTAGTACTCTCCTTCAAGTCTGGACATATGCAAATTAAATGAATAATGTTTTCCTCTCCTTTTTTGCATACTCTAGAGGGCATAGGTTTTGCTGTGCATTGCCATGACTTTGCGTGCGATGACCCTGGGAGAAGGCCAAAACAAGCTTTATTGAAAACATTTTTTAGTTTTAAGGTCCATGGTGTTTCTAGGTAGATTTGGGACTCAGCTGTTTTATATTCATTAAAGATCATCCATGCTTTGCTTCGTTTTGAGAAAGATTCCTTGTCCTTCAGCACGGACAGTTGCTTTATTGATGAATTTTTTTAAAAGACTCTGGCCTTATATTAATAGCCCAAATTTCATGTGCTGAATACTCAGCTAAAGCTGTTTGTAAATATTTCCAATACTGTAATTTAGGACTTGCTAGTAATTCTTGCAAAATCCATTGACACATTGGGTTTGATGCGTTTGATTTTATTCTCTTCCACACTTTTATATATTGACCATTTCTTGCAATAAGCTGGTTAGATAACCCAAATTCTAACCTGATTTGGGCTGACGACGCATTGCAATGAAGGCGAAAAGGAAGCTTAAATGTTTTTGAAATGGAATAATTTATAGCCATGGAGTCCCTACTGCACTGTGTCTCACTATCATATGTGATAGTTTGTAGTAATTTAGCATTTACTACCTTTAGGAGTGGAAGGTAGCTGCAGCCACCCAAGGACTTTTACAGAGTTTGGAATGCCATGATTAATGTGTTACTTCTCCTTTCCATCACCTTCTTATGCTGATGAAATGTGCCATTTTCATCAAAAAGCTCACCCGAGTGTCTATATGTCTTTATTTGCTCCAATTGCTGGTTTTGCAAATACTATTTATGTTTATAAATGTTCTGTTTCCTATCGTTTACTTCCATTATTCTTGGTCTTGGCCTCCTTTATTTCCATACCATTTCACAACAAATTATTTGACTTTGTGTTTA
Organism: Triturus cristatus; assembly: GCF_964204655.1. NCBI lineage: Eukaryota > Metazoa > Chordata > Amphibia > Caudata > Salamandridae > Triturus > Triturus cristatus. The sequence continues at coordinate 615,250,841 of NC_140580.1, forward strand.
TGAGCAGTGGTAATCCTATCCTGGTTTGGCTTAATAGGATAACATTGTCTGTGTATAGCAAGTTTGATATATTTTTTTCTGCTAATTTGGGGGGTTGGGGGTGAGCATTCTCATTATCCAAGCAGTGTGGTAAATCTGCTGGAAACAAATTAAACAGATATGGTGCGAGGACACATTCTTGTTTTAATCTCTGGGGAGTAAGGATTTTCCTTGAAAGGTTCAAACCATCACCTATTCGGACTCTAATCCAAGTGTGGGTATACAGAGATTGAATCGCTTTTAGGTGGCTAGCTGGTATTTATTGTTTTGTCTTCCCGTTGCCTATTTTCTGACCTATTCATTTATTTGGGTTCTTTGATATTGTTTAAGTGAGCTGACAAAAATTTGACCCATTTCGCTTCTGTTATAGGAGATGTTGTAACCGCCTTATTAGTTCTATTTAAACTATTGATCATCTTCCAAACATTTCTTGCATTTTTTATTTTACTTGTATATAATTCTGTAGCCCAGAGCGCTTGTTTCTCCAGAGATTTTTCATACCAAATTAACCTTTTCAATTCTTTGTTTATATATACTAGTTTGGACCATAGGGCTGCATTAACAGGCCATTTCTTCCTTTGTCTCAGTATTCTATTACGAGATCCTTTCAGAATATGACCCTTTAAGGATTACTTAACTTTAGAATTTGCTTTTTCTTGCCTAATTGCTGTTTATTATAATTTTTCAATGTAATTCAATTATAGTAAGCGAATGACCAGTAAAACATTGGCTGACCAATTTTAATGATGTTTTCATAATTGAATTTTTTAAATCTTTCAACCAAAACAGTCTCTTGTAATTTATTGTGCCAGTCACCCCGGGAAGGCTCTTTAATTTCTGATGTTTTTCACATTGGAGATTTACCTCCGTTATTAGTTGGCCATGGTCACTGCCATATGCATTTGCAATCTGATAAGAGAATACCCTCTGAAATAGAGTCAAAGATACCATTGAGTAATCAATTTTTCATTTTTGCCTATGCCCTTCATAAGTCCAGGATGGAGGAATATCTTGTTGGCACCTCCCATTTACAACCCTTAAGCTGAGAGATTCCAGGTCTTTTAGTAGGTTTTCACCAATTGTCCCTCCAGCCGCTTTAGTCTCCAAAATTGGGCCTGGCTGGCAATGTCTCACTGTTAGTCCTGTTTTAATATAATTTTTCTCCTGCATATGACCATTATTTCGGAGTGTATCTCCACTTTTTGATGTAATAATATATCTATTAAGTCAATTGTGAGTGCTTTCCTGCCATTGTCCTCGGGTTGTAGATAGACGTTAATTAATAAAAAGAGATTTTATGTTATTTGATTCTTCATAGCACTGTTTAAAATAATATGCTGTTACCACTTGTAGGTATTTGTTCACTTTCTACTTGTAGGTCTATTGCAAAAAGTTGCCATTCCCCCGCCGGGGTCCCCATTTTTGTTCATTTTAGTGGCCGGAACATAGTACTCCATTAAACCTTCAAGCACACAGGGCTGCCTTCCCCAGGTTTCTTGTAGGAAGACAATCTGGAAGTTCTTGGACATGGAAGTCAAGTGCTGTCTTTGTGCCTGTGAGAATATACCGTTTATGTTCCAGGAGCATATTTTTATCGTTTCCATTTGTTCGAATTGTTGGCCCCCCACAAATTGATGTTGATTGTTTCACGCTTGGTTTGCCCCTTTTAGGGCTGCCGTCAACTAGCCGTACTTAAGATTTGTGGACTTGAGATGTAATTGTGAATTAGTAGTTTTACCCTTAGGGTTTTTTAATGCAGAAATATAGCCAGTTTGTAGATGGATCTTTCTGGTGACGTGAATGGGTTCAGATAAAAGATTTTCAATGGGCTGCTGATTTTTATTCCCCAATTTTGAAAGATTTCGTATTCTTGAAGGATTTTTTCTAGTACATGGATGGCATTCTATGTCACCAGTGTGCTTTCTTAGAAATCTTTATATTTCGATAAAAAATCAATAGATTCTATATTTTCATTAAAAAAATCAAGCAATGGGATTGCTTTTAGCAGTGTTAGAATATTTCCCCTATTCAAGATGTCATGTTTCCCTTCTACCTATATTCGGGTTTAAAAACAAGTTGTCTCTTACCAGTATTATGATCCTGGGTTGCACTCAGATTGTCACCCAATATGGGAGTTGAACATTCTCTTTCCAACAAAATTGACCTCTGGTTTAATAACTTAAACCTATGGAGTGATTCTGCATGCAAAACAGATGAATAATTTCTATTTTGATCTTTAGTTGTATTTTTAATTGTAATTGTCATATACATTTTCTCTTCTAAGTTGCATTCCTCTGTAACCTCATACCGGACCTCCTCATTTTCCTGGGGGCAGTTTGCTTCTTCTGGTTTGTCTATTGAATGATCCCTGGTTCAAGCAATGTTTTTTGGTCAATTTTGGGGTTTTTCTGGGGAACGTCACCTTGTTGTTCTATTTGTTCATTATCCTTGACAGGCATAATATTACTTGAATTTTTTTTTTAAATAGAGGCTAAGTTGTTTGTTGGTAAATGTGTTCTTCCATTTTATCTGTCAGTGAGTCCCACCTCTTGAGAGACATTTGTATTTATACGTATTTCCCCTGAATCTAGCTTCCTGGGATTTTTGTTCTTCCCAAGTATTTGCCTTTAGGTCCTCCAGGACAATACTCAAAACCTCCGGGACTATAGCCAGTTTGTTAACCAGAGGTGAACATGTACACTCAAAGTATGGTGCAATGTTTTGCTTTTGTGCTCGTATTATCAAACTCTTTAAGGTAGCCAGTTTCTGGTCCATCCCCACCACAGAGTTTGCCATGGAATTAAGGCAGTCAATTTGAACTTCCATTTTGTTTGATTGATATGTTAGAGCTTCTATTGTTAACTGGGCGGTTTTAAAAAACATATCCCATATTGTCCCTAGGTCTGATGTTTCTGTAACTGGTGCACATAGTTTTTCTTGTGCAACCTCAGGGTTTTGATGTTTTACCTTTTTATTCTTGAGTGAAGAAGAAATGTTACCCTCTTTCCTTTTTGGTTGTGTAAACTGAGTATTGATACTAGGATTATTAATATTGCAAGGAGTACTCCAAAGTTGCAAGTTGTCAGTTTTCAGTACGGATTCCTCCATATGAAATGGACTACCTTTTACCTGTTGTAGGTTATCTCTGCTATCTTTTACGTCATCTACATTCCCTCTTGCTTGTGTAGGATTCTCATTGATATGAATATATTTTATATCAACATCCTTGTTCAATTGGGGAGAGTTTATAGAGTCATCAAACTTTTTGTTCTGTAATTCCATTTCCCCTCCTGCCTTACAGGCTTTTTGATCCATCCAATTTGTTTGAAGCAAGCTACATGTTAACTGCGTTGTGATTTTACCATTTTTAATATTTACCATTACTTTAAGAGGGGGCGGGAATTTCTTGTGGCCTCTTGGGGTATTTGTAACATTTGTGATCGGGATACAAGTGATAGCTTCTCCAAGTCTGTTATGTATGCCCATTGCGTTTCTATATGACCCTCCAGATCCATTGTTTGTTCTCTTCCCCCCCGGGTCGGGATACTAATATTTTGAACCCAGTTTATATTTTTCCTCACTCGTTGGTTCAATTGGGGTTTGAAGATTATCCGTGTCAGATTGTAATGTTGACATGGCTCCACTTGGTTCTTTCATGAAATCAAACTTGTGTGGAATTCTCATTTTCATTAATTTCTCAATCATATGTGCCATTGGGGAGATTAATGGTTGATTCTCCTATGCTGATTTTACTTAGAGTTTCTTTTTCCTCTTTGTCGGGGGGAAAGGTGGGCTTTCTTAATCTGAACGCATGTTCCAATTATTTGAGTTAGGGTCAGGTAATAACTAACCCTGGGCGTAGTTTGCGAAGTAGCACTTCGCGAAGCTACGCAAAGTGCACTTCGCACTACGCGAGCTACGCGTAACACTTCGCGAACTGCGTAGTACCTTGTTCGCACTGTGCCAGATGATGTTTTCAAGGATTGCACAGTGCGGACAAGCAACCGGCACTGTGCAATCATTGAAAATGGCATCTTGCACAGTGCGAGCTGTAGTTTTCTGCTGCTCGAGTAGATTTTTACTAGAGCGGCAGCTTTCTCAAAGCGAACTGGTAGTTTCTCATCGCGAGCGGTCGCGAGCATACGCGACCACTCGCAATGAGAAACCTGACCTCCTCGCGTTGGGAATCTCGCCGCGAGATTTATTTTCCATGCTCGCGATCGCCAACTTGATGTTGCTGATCGCGAACATGGAAAAAGTCTCGCCGGGATGTCATTTTGCTTGCTCGCGGTCACCAACTTGACGTTGAGAACCGCGAGCAAGCAAAAAATGACCGCAGCACTACACTACGCGTGTTCGCACTGTGCTACGTGCAATTCGCATAGTGCAAAGTAGCGCGAACTTCGCAAACTGCGCGAGCGTAGCGAAGTGCTTTGCCCAGGCTTAGTAATAACTGTGTGGCTTGGTGGTGATAGGTGGTGATTGCCGGGGAGGCTACAGATCACTACTGGCACCCTGGCCCCTTCTTCTTGGGCAAACTGAACCCACCTCTTGCAGCCCGCTCTGCACAATGGTGAGTTAGAGCCAGTTTATGTCACCTGGTACTTCTGAGGTACCACCCCCCCCCCCCAGATTGCCCTTGCTCACACTGTCCCTCACCAACCAGTAATAGTATAAGTAAATGGTAGTGTCTACGGCTTGTTCATAGAAAAGAGGAGGGGTGAGTGTCACGACCAACCTACTCCAGACCCCCAAAGAACACTTTTATACATCAGAAGGAGTAGGGAGTGATAAACTATCTCTATATGTGGTGGCATGTGCTGTGTGTCCTAATACTGCCCTCACTCACACAGTTGTGTGACATGCTTCATCATAGGGCTGCTTCAAAACAACCCCGTGCAACCAATGCCTGGGGTGGAGCAATAGGGTAGGGGAAGACAAAACACAACACATAGGAGAAAAACTTAATGTATAAAGTGACTGTGAACACAGGAAGTGAAAGTGCAGTGTAAGTTAAAACTAGCTCGGAGGTGTCGCTGTCCATACAATTTATTCCTGGAACCTCCGACAGGGTTAAAAACATGAAGGATGGTGGTGATTGGGAGATGTTATGGGCTCCTTACTCCCCTCCTTACTGCCAATTTGTCGACATGTTTCAGTCGTAAGTTTGTGCCACTAGTGTAGGGTCACACTGGCCTTCTTCAGGACTCAATCAGTCCCAGGATATATATTACCTCGTTTCTGAAAAGGAGGGAGTGTCAGAACCAGTCGTTCCAGCCCTGAGTTATCCCTAGAGAGTGCTCTATTGTTGTACTACATAGGAAAATAAAGGGGACAAAAAATCAACACAGGGTCACTATAGTTAGTACACCCTCGTAGTTCTGTATATTGCTAAGTCTCAATAAAGCATCAATCCACCACAATTCTGGGTCAAATACCCAGAGTTCACATATGCCTCTTTTCTCACTCAAACACATGAACACGTACTGTCTCGCCACTTACCATGTTTACCCCTAAACAATGTTAAAACTGGTGAGAGTCAAGGAGAGACCCACTGTAGTCACACTCTGGGGGAGATAAAATCAGCAAGAACAACATTGTCATGGTTAATAGATTATATACCCTACTGTGCAGGTATCACACATGATGGGCCCAAATGGATATTGCAGACTGAGTCTCCCTGAGGGTATAACCGCAGGCGCAATGACACCTGCAGAGCGATGTAGCACTTATGCTGCTAAGTGAAGTCTGATAAGTGTCTGCGGCTACGGGGAACAAGAAAAGTGCCTATTCGCCAGTCACTTACCCAGTGCCAGCAAGTCTGTATAAATGCCCCCATCTCCTTACTACGGGGAACAAGAAATGTGCCTGTGCACCAGTCACTTGCCCAGTGCCGGCAAGTTTACATAAATACCCCCATCTCCTTACTACATCAAGGTGGGTGCTCCTCCTTATAACCGCTTGTCTGCTCTTCCTGTGTAGACTGGCGGGAGGGCTACTGGAGTGTCCATATATAATCTCTGGATCCCGGTACTCCTGTGGCGTTTCTGGTCACGTGCTTAGCAGTGAAGACGTGCACGTAGCCCTTAACCATGACAGAGGGCTCGGCGCATCAGGTTGCCCGGGAGATGTGTAGCGGTCACTTGTTAGCCACGTTGACTCATCATTATCCACGTCAAAGACGTAGGACTGGGCATGTCCAGTTGCCAGGGGAACACTGTTATACTTTAGAACCAGCGCATCGGACCTCTTCTTTTATGCTCCATTTGGAAATCTTTATTGAACCGTGGGTGAGCTCCTCAATAGCCAGAATTCACTGCGTTGCCAGGTGTTTAGAGCGCCCTGGGAAAAGAAAGTGCTCTATTATAGACAGAGGTTGCTTATTACCCTTAATACAGTAACGGTTTACTAGCATAGCTAGACAACTAGTCCTGCATACCTGTTAAAATAGTAAGCCGTAGTAGGTTGCCCGCTCTAGGTGTTGAAGCTGTAATCCAGTGCCACGTACAAGTGCTGCGATTAGTATCGGGGATGAGCTAGTGATATGAAGGAAATCCTTTGTAACTGTGTGGAGGGTAGACATCTACCTATTATGGGTGTGCCATGGAATATCATCGTTTAAACCCACCAGATGACTTTTAAGAACATATACCCATTTCTGCTCTCTCAGGAAAAGGGCTCTTGCCCTCTCTCCTGCAGCTGCGGGCAACCTGGGTTTTTCAATTACTGTTCAAGTTAGATCGTCGATGGTGTGATGTTTTTCTAAGTAGTGGGCTGTGAGTTTTGTGTTGGATTTCAAACACCAAATTGAACTACGGTGCTCCATAATATGTGTCTGCACTTTTCTGCTGGTCACGCCCAAGTATTTTTTATGGCAGGGACATGTTATGAGGTAGATCACAAAGTCGGAGTTGCAGTTAGTGTGTGACCTCTGCTCCCATGGATAGGTGAGACTCACATCTATGGTCTTGGAATTATTTGTGAGGTGACATACACTGCACAAACCACACCTCGAGTGCCCTTGAAGGGGGGGGCAGCCCCCCTGGGGTTCCAATCCTCCTCTGTTGAGGTGTAGTAGGTCTGGTGTGCACCAGAATGTCTTTCAGATTTGCGCTCCTCTTGAAAGAAAACAGAGGCTTAGCTATGTTCATACTGTTGGAATTAAGTATGCACCAGTGTTTCAGTACCGCTTGCTTGATTTGATGAGGGTCAAGGAATTGGTGACCGATTCTGCGTTTCCCTTCCAGATCACCAGGACATCATCTATGTAACAACACCATAGTCTGATGTTATCCGACCAGGGACTTTGTGGGTCATAGATCACGGTTCTCTCAAATGCACCCACATATAAACCAGCCGGGCTTGGGGCAAATGTACTGCCCATTAAGGTCCCGTGGGTCTGTAGGTATAAGGTACCCTTGAACTCAAAGAAGTTTTTTGTCATGGCTAACCTGCTAACATCTTCTCCTGTCATATGTTTGACTTCACTATACTCTCTACATATCTGCATAAGTCTCTCATAGTAAACAAGCACTGTTTATTTGGCCTCCTGAGTATCTCTCATCATTTTTTACCAATTCACCTATTTTTCCACAACTTTCTGTTTCAAATGTGCAAACACTTCCTTGTCGTTTTTCATGGCAACACAAGCTGAACCATTATGAGGAAGCATTCCTGGGGGATCCTCTGTTCGCCATGTTACAGTGGCTTTGCACTCAGCCTAACAAATCCCTTGGAACAATAATCTCAAACAACCTATTCAAAGCTATCAAAGCATCTTTGAAAATGTCACTAGTCTATCTACTTCTATATAGAATTTCTCAGTATCTTCCCTAAGCTTTGGGAAGTTTGATGCAAGGAGATCAGATCTCTGTCAAAGAACATGCAATGAATCTCCTCCGTGTACCTCTTGCAAAGGAAATCCAGACAAAACCAATCCAATTTTAGGCTCTCACATACTCACTTTTGATTCTTTTTTTTGCTTCAGGCTTATTCTTTTTTGCTTTTCAACCCCCTTTCTTATTCCTTTATCCTTGTAGCTTTTCAAATTTGAACTATTTTAATGTTGTTCATTAACTCTTCCGTGTACATATGAAGGGATAAAAAAAAAATGTCAGTCACTTATTCATCACCTAAATCCATTATGTATGTTCTATGCAACTATTTTTCATTATCTAGATTAATGTGACATTAGGGGGTGAGGCCGAGGAGCCGATGGAGTGAGGCAAAACATTGCTCCCGCAGCTGCACCACCACCCAGTTCCATCTATCCATGATCCAGTCCATGGGGGCTCTTTAACGTGTGGGGATGCCCCATGAATGCAACCCTGTACCTTTCCCCACCAAAGGAGGCTTCTATGAGTGCTGGAGGTGATCCTGCTGACATAGGGTGTTGCTGCGGCTGCGGGGCCTACAAAATGGCGGTGCCCGCAGCCGACAATTGAAGATGTCTACTACCCATCATAGACTGGTGCAGTGGTCTGAGGAATACAGCGCTCCTGCCGGGTGAGACCTCCCCCGCTGATTGCTGCCTCACCAGGGGCCGAGGATCTGGTGCGGCTGCAGGGCAGGAGACCTGTAAGGCAGCAATGCCCACATTATTCAGCATTGGGGGTGGTGTGGCCTGCTGTCCATGAGGCGTGCAGAGTGCTGTGAATGCACAATTTTCAGAGCAGCAGATGAGGTGTTACTGAAGCCCAGCTGAGTACCCAGGTCACTGCTACAGGAAACATAGTTGACCCCTAGGACCAAGGGCACGGCGATGAGTAGGAAAATACTACATAACACTGTAAAGGCATGAGTAAATAGCTGGATGTCCTCCCTCACCTTGGATGCAAATAACAAGTAGGGGGCACTGCAGGGACAGACTATGGCTGTGGACACTAGGCAGCCCCCTGTATTGGACTTTAATACACCATCCCCCACCCACTCCTCTGGATTCATACAGCTGGAGCTGCAGCCACCTGGCCTGCACTGGAGGGGTGGGGCTGCCTGTGGCAACTGTTCTGGAGAAATCCTGGGCACCCTGAGTACCAGTCTTTGGGTTTGGACTTTGGAGACGGCTCATCCCTGTTGCGAGGGAGACCATGACTGGCTGATGTCCTCCCAGAAGGAGATTTGGAGGTGTCCATGCCTGGGCCTGCCCCATGAGACCCCTGCTGGGGTGCTTACTCAAAACGGTTGTCCGGGGATGCAGTATTGCTCGGACAGGAGAGATGTGAAGGACGCTATGGGAAAAAGTACAGGCTCCGGAGGTGAGGCTGTGCACATTAGAGTGCTGCTGCTATGCTGAACACCCAGTGCACCACACATTACTGCAAAAGAAAGAGAATCTGGCACCTCTCATGGAATGGCTCAGCTGTTTTGATTATAAAGAATATATAGCCAAAGCCCATTCTGGGTGGGACAAGGCTGGCGTATTGCTCAACTGGCTAGTAAATCCTAATAAGCGAGGTTTGCCTATATTTGATTTACTAGATGAGGGTGGCACACAGATTGACCCAGTTCAAATAAATGTGCTCTTCCACTCATATTACACAACAATGAATGATAGTTGTCCCTGTCCGGTCCGCTGGCCCTAGACCTATTCCTAGACCCGCTGACCCTGCAGGTCTTGAAACTGGAGACTGCAGAGGAGTTGGGAGTGGATATCTCACCAGAAGTGGTTACTGCTGCAGTTAGGGTCATGGTGCCGGCAGAGTACCGGGCTCAGACGGGCTGCCTATAGAGTTCTACACTGCTTACCTTACTCAAATGGTTGAGATGTAAAAATCAGCGTAGAATGCAAAGTCCTGTCCCCCATGACAAATGAAGCCTTAATTGTTCCCCTTCTTAAAACGGGAGGCCCTTCTTAGGAGCTGGCATCATACCGGCCCCTCTCCATGCTCAATGGCGACTATAAAGTACTGATCTGGGTGCTAGCAATGCAGCACTCACCCCATATGCCACAACTTATACATGCTGAAAAGACAGGCTTCATCCCCGCACAGTGCACGGCATGCAATGTCAGATGGATGACATCACTGTTACTTGCTATTGATGCTCTCGATTGCAGGGCAGCCGTCATGACAGTTGATATCGAGAGGGCATTTGATAGCCTGTGTTGGGACTACCTATATGCTGCGCTGCACTGCAGGGGTTTGGAGAATGGGTTCCTAACATTTGTGAGGCTGTTGTACGCAGTACATACTGCGAGGGTTAGAACAGGAGGAATGATTTTGAACTCATATGCAGTAGGATGGTGTACTCACCCTAATGGTGGAGTCGTTGGCAAATAGACCGTTAAAAGGTGTATAGTATAATAGCGTTATGCACCGGGTGTTCTGCACCATATAGCATTATACGCCGATAACATCTTCCTTTGAGATTACTGGACAGATGTCTCCAGAGTGACTCGACTCTTGGAGGAGCTTGGTGCACTGTCGGGCCTACAAAGAAATTGGCACAAAACCAGTCTGTTACCACTGTGGCAAATCCTGGAAGTCCCGCCCTCGCTGCGGAAGTTACAATGGGAGACTGCCACCTTTTGATTTCTTGGTGTGCAGCTATGCCAAACCTTTTTGGATTGTAACTTTGGCAGGGTGCTTCTTGGGTTGAGGCATTTCTGGAAGGCTCCTCCAATCTCAGAACAAAAGATACATAGATGATGGACAGAATGCAGAGAAAATCAAACAGTCACGCCAGTCAAGAGATCTGTGTTAAATCCATTGTTCTTTTGATCACAATGCCAACCCAGTTAAGACCCAGCTATATGTAAATCAGTCTTGACCCTTTGCCTCATGGGAACAGTCCAGCCCGAACAGCCAAGCCAGGTCCTCCCCAGACCGGAAACAAGCATCCTGGGACCAGTTTGGAGGAATCACATCTTATCAGCCAGGCTAGCTTGAATGCAGTGGCAAAGTGAGCAAGGAACCCACATCTGGGCATACCCTGCCAACTTAGGGCGAACAAAGCAATCACAAGGAGAGGATGGATGGAGTGCTGAAACGTTTTTTTTTTTAACAACAACGCTTATTTGGTTATTTTTCGATACAATGGGCAGCGGCCCCACAATGGCACAATGAATCAGTTGAACAATGTGTGCATTAATAACCGTTTCTATGAAAGGAAACAAACCCTGCAAAACATGCAGGTAAAATAATAATCTAAACAATGTGCAGACAATGTACCAGTTTCTAAATACAATACATGATTCAGCAGATTCATAATATACAACTCAGCGAAATAATAAAGTAGTCAGTCGATAAAAACTTGGGGGCCACATGGCAGAGAGCAGAGAGAGCAACTCAGGGGTCTTCCTCAGGGAGGGAGGACAGGGCGATTCCACGATAAGCTGCCCATCACGTCCATACCTAGCGATGATTCCGTGGGCAGCCCCTAGCCTCAAATACAGCAATCTCGGCTCCCATACACCTATCCAATAGTAAGGGCGAGGAACAGTAGGTTTTGTTTGTATCTATTCCCCCCAATGTCGTCAGTGGAATGTCACAAAAACAGCTGTGGGTCCAGTGGGAGTACCAACCCCAGCACCTCATTCAGACATGTCCTAACTCTGTTCCAGAAGGGCTGTAGAGCTATGCAAGTCCACACCGTATGGAAGAAGGATCTGTCCTCTCTGCCACACCGCAGACACTTAGGGGACTGAATGACCCCCATTCGCCACAGTCGCACCCTCGTGTAATACACTCTGTGTAAGTATTTGAGTTGGATGAGCCTGCAACGTGTGGAGACAGCCGCACCCCGCGGACTTGCGATCGCATCCGCCCAATTGTCATCAGTCAATTCGGGAATGGTTGCCGTCCAGGCTAGTCGGGTGCTGTCCAGAGTGGTGGGGGTGTCTGTCGTCAGAGTTTGGTATATTTGCCTGATTTTGTGCAGTCCAAGGTCCCCCATCAACAGGCGACCATCTAGGGGTTGGAACTCAGGGAGGGTCTCCATATGTCAGATCTGGGGAGAGAGTGCGTGTCAGAACTGTAAAAAGTTATAAAATTGCGACTTGTGGAGACCGAAATCCGTCTGTAGTTGCTGGAATGATTTTAAGGTAGTGCCCTTCAAAACATCACCCAGGGAAGAGATCCCCACCAGGTCCCAACCCCGGAACCCTCTCAATGTGCTAGCAGTTCTAAGGTATGTACCATGCCACAAGGGGGTCTGTCGAGTAAGTCGCCTTTTCCATCCCATTTGTCTGGTCTTGGCCCTCCATAACTGGATAGCTTGTCTACTAGCAGGTGGTAAATGATCTAGCCTTGTGTAGCTGTATAACAAATGAAGCAGGGGGACCTGTTCCATTGCATCATGTTCAATAGCATAGGCCGGATCGGTGGGAGAATTATACCATAGTTCATTGATTACGAGGATATGAGATGCATCGTAATATGAGTAAATGTCAGCAGCCACGATCCCCCCACAATACGTAGACTGTGCGTAGGTGCAGAGCGCCACGCAAACAGCTCCCCCGCCCCATAGAAAATTATTTTGAAAGGCGTTTACCTGGGCAAACCACGTGCGAGGGACAGGATAGGGGAAATTTTGGAGGCGATACAGGACCCGGGGCAGAGAAACCATTTTAAAAATGGCTGAGCACCCATAAAGGGATAATGGAAGAGCAGACGATATCGTTGTTTCGTTTTTGAGGCTGGTCAACAGTGGGGTGATATTATGTGTCCATGAAATCTTGGGGCACGGGGAAATAAAAATCCCTAGATATTTAAAACCATCTGAGGCCCGGGATAATTACGCGGCCCATGATTCACTGCCCTGGTGTCCACATACTGGAAAAAGGATAGATTTAGCAGGATTGGCATGGAGGCCGGTGGTGCCGCCAAACACCCTGAGAATCTCTAATATACGAGGGCCAGAATACCACGGGTCCATCATAAAAAGAGGACATCATCGGCATATAATGCAATACGATCTGATCGTGAGCGGGACCACTCGATTCCCCTGAGCACCGGGTCACTCCTGACCCAGGCCGCCAGAGGCTCGACTGCCAGGGCGACCAGCAATGGAGACAGTGGGCAACCTGTGTACCGGAAAGGGGCGGGAGAAGTGTCCCGCGATTCGAACCAATGCCGTCAAGTCCGTATATAACAGGTGTACGTACGACAGGAACCGGGGTCCAAAGTTGATTGCTTCGAGCAGCTGAAAAAGGTAGACCCAGCTCAGCGAATCAAATGCTTTATGGATATCAGCTAGCAATAGGGCAGCAGGACGGCCTAATGTGGGGGTTGCAGCGATAGCGTTATGAACTCTTCTGATGTTATGTCTAGTGGCCCTCTGCGGCATGACGCCCGACTGGTCGGGGTGAATCAGGTTGGTAATACACCCCCGAAGGCAGTCGGTCAAGACTTTCCCTAACAATTTAGGTTCGAAATATATCAGGGAGATGGGACAATAGGAAGACCGGTCTTCAGGGGGCTGGACAGGTTTGAGGAAAAGCATGATCTCCGCGTGACGCCAGTCCCTCAGAAGCCTTGCCATGTCCGAAGCGTCAGCAATGGTCGCCAGCAGATGTGGCCCCAAGAGAGGCATATGAAATCAAAGAAATTCCATGGGGAAACCATTGGGACCCGGGGCGTGGCCCGGCTGGATCGCACTGAGGGTGCCAGTTAATTTCTCCAGTGTAATTGGGGTCTCCAGTCGCTCCCGGACTGAGTCGGGGAGCCTACGAAGGCGGAATGTCCATGAGGAACTCCGCTATAAGTTCAGCAGAGATCTGCTCCTTCTGGGCATAAAGTGATGTAAAGTGCTTTGCAAATTCTTCGGCTACCCCGCCGGCGATGTGTGCAAGGACCCGTCTGAGCCACGAATAGTGGCTGTGACGGCTGGAGCACCGTTTGCCTGGCACAATCTGTATAGCATTTTACTGGACTTATCCCCCCACTGATATATCCGATGTTGCGATGCCTCCCAGATCTCTTTGGCTTTGCCCAACAGATATTGGCACAATTCTGGCTGGCGAGTACTAAATTGCGACGAATAATGGGGCAGGGATTGGCACTGAGTTGGGAAACTAAGGTCGCCTGGCGCATTTCTAGGGCGTCGAGCTGTTCGCAGCGTTTACGTTTCTCCTGTGTGCGATAGCTAATTCCATAGCCCCGGACGGTTGGCTTGAGCGCCTCCCAGAGGGTAATGTTCGAGGGAGCTGAGGGGCTGTTTTCTGCTAAATAAATAGTAATCGCTGTATTGAGCATATCGCGATAGGCCGGACTGCGGAGGTGCCACGAGGACATTCTCCAGCGGAACGGAGGCCTGCGGGGGCACGTGTGGAATTGCATTGTGACCGGAGAGTGATCGGACAGACCCCGGGGTCGATGCTGTATCTGAGAGAATCTATGAAGGAAGACCCGGGGGCAAAACAAAAAATCCAGGCGGGACTGGGAACCATGGACCGTCGATAAGTATGTGTAATCGCGCTCAGTAGGGTGGAATTTGTGCCATATGTCAGCCCAGTCCATTGTCGATGTCAGGGTATACAGTTTAGTCGGACCCGAGGGTTGAGGGGTGTCACTAACATGCTGGCGGTCCAGCTGCCCCATCGTATCATTCCAGTCTCCACCCAACAGGGTCAAACCAGTCGTAAGGGAACCCCAGACCCCCAGTAACTTTTCAATAAAAGTGGCTCCCAGTGGGGGGGGGGACATAAACGCTACCAATAGTAACCTGTTTGCCACAGATCATGCACCGTGACAAAGAGAAATCGACCTCCCAGATCTGCCCTATGTGAAATGTATGTAAACTGTACTCTACGATGAACGAGTATCGCCACCCCCCTTGAGCCTCTTGTGAACCCTGCGTGGTAGATGTGACAAAAACCAAAGCAAGCGAGGCACGGGGCTTTCGTACCCATCAAATGGGTTTCTTGTAAAAGTAGGATGTCTGCCCCATACCTCTTTGCCTGTCGCAGGATGGCCCCACGTTTCTCCTTATTCAGTAGCCCCCGAACATTCCAAGACACCACCATGAGTTCCCCTAGGGGGTTGTCAGCACCGGGTGTCATGAGGGTTGAAATAGCAGCTGAATAGAGCTAGAAGATCTGCTGAAAAGATGTCCCACTGTCTGCATAAATAAAAATCAGAAGAAACATAAAAAAACAACAACACATCCACCAGGATAGCCCCCTACCCGACACTACCAGAAACAAGGAGCATCTGTCGCGGTGTAAAAAGCAGCGGACCCCCAACGGGGAGCCCCCAGAAATCACACCAAGGGATCCCACCCCACCCTATAAACCTAAGGAAACAGGAACTATAAGGCACCCGTGGCCTAACAACCCGTGGTCAAGAACCCACGCCCACCCAGAGAACGACATTACTAATATACATTCAACCAATGCAGTGTCATTCAAATCGCCACATGAAGTGTGGAGCAGTCCAGAGCTTTCACGGCGGTCGCTCGGGGCTCAGTGACATTCTGTCCGACCCCGGCCCCCGACGCTTCTGGGACTTGTTGCGGCGTGGCCGCTGAGTGCAAGAGCTGCGAGAGGAGTCCGAGTCTATGGCAGGTGGAGCGTTCACTCGGAGCTGAGGGCGCTCATCCAACCATGCGAAGACCGCGTCGAAGAAGTATGACTTGGAGTTGTAAATTACTCGCATCCGGGACGGATACAGCAGCATGTATTGAACATTCAGTTCCCTAAGTCTGCGCTTCGTAGCCATGAAGGATTGGCGTTGTTGCTGGACCAGGCGCGTGTAGTCCGGAAATATCAAGATAGAGCGGGAGTCATGTATAAAACAGTCTTTGTGCATCCTGGCAAAGCAAAGAATAGCATCCAGGTCGGCATAGTTCATGATCTTGGCGACGACAGGCCTTGGGGCCGCACTTGGGGGGGGGGGCTCGGGGGGGGCTCTGCATCAGGGCCCTGTGTGCCCTCTCGACAACGATGGCGAAGGACAAGAGGTCTTTAGGCAGCATATCTTTGAGCCACGTGGTGATGAAGTTTGTCATGGATGCCCCTTCACAGCCCTCGGCCAGGCCTACGAAGCGCAGATTGTTCCTTCATGCGCGACCCTCCGCATCCTCCACGCTAGAAGCAAGTTCCTGCGTGACAACAGATAACTTGTTTACTTTCTTTTGAAGGGAGGTCACTGAATCTTCCACCGTGGACACCCTTGTTTCGGCCTCTGTTATCCGGTCTACTGCTTTACGAAGATCCTGTCGCAGAAAGGAGACTTCGGATCCCACCCCACTAATCTTGGCGTCCAACATGTCCCGGGTGCCGTTGATCACTGCCAGAAGGGCCGCATTATCACGGGCAGAGCCACTCACATTCCTGCCGACCGCACCACCAGATACCGTGGCGTACTGGTCTATGGTGCCCTGTTTGAGGCCGGCCCCACTCGGCCCACCCTTGCCCATGAGGATGATCGGTCTTGGCAGTGAAGTAAAGAAGGGGGTGGTGAGCCTACTCCCCCCGGGCGGGCGGTCGTCTCACCAGGCGGAACTCAGATGGCGGAGGCCAGGATGGTACAGTCACAGCGGAAGCACCAAGCATGTATTGAGGATCAGGCCACACCACCTAATACGCCAAGCAGGGTCCCCAAGCCCAGGGAGGACCCACTCTGGGGGCTCTGGAAAGGGCGGCAGGCCGCGACAACTCATGGGCCCTTCGCAGCTCCAGCGTACCCGTCACCGCCTCCTCAGGGTAGCGCACTAGTGTCTTTGGGCAGTGCAGACCAATATTGGGGACCCATGTGGACCTGCCCCAAGCAGCAAGAAGTGTGACCCCAAGGCCACCAGCGTGCCAGATCAAGACCGCAGCAGCAGCAAGCACCGCAAAGAAGTGGAGGACCATCCCCAGGTGCCACAACACGATGATGCCTCTACCCACTAGCCCCGGGCCGGGCCCATCCCATGCCAGGCGCGGGGGAGAGGATGAAAGACAGTGGCACTCACCGTTCGGGTCGCAACCCGACCCTAAGTGTTCAGCCAGCACCTCGCTCAATCCGCCCCACCAGGGCCCGCGCACGTCAGCAGTAGGTGGAAAGCCCCGTCCAGCAGCCCAAAGGGCAACAAGATCTCCACGACCCCACAGAAGAAGGCTGGGTGGTGCCGCTGGGCCAGCAACACTGCACCTACAGCGTGGCTCAAGAAGAATGGCGGCTGCCGGGGGGAGGAGGAGGGGCCGGGCAGCAGTCCACACACGCCGGCACCCGGCTCCCCCACCACGCAGCTCATCAGGGGTACAAGGCACCACTCTCTGGGCGTCCGTGTCCCAAGCTCCAAGTAGAATCAGCCAGGTCCAGGGCAATCTCACAGGGGAGGCACCGTCATTCCCCTGGCACTGCACCAGCACAATGGCGGCCACGAAGGAGAGGGGGATGGGCCAGCGGCGAACTCCTCGCACTGCTGCAGCGCTCCACACCAAAGCGGGCCACCGGGGGGCATGAGGCTCATTCCCAGCAAAAGTCCGATTTCTGGGCGCCGAACTCCGCCCCGCACTGCAGCGCCACACAGCAGCAGTCCCCGGGACGATCGCCACAACGAGATCAGCAAACGGCACGCCGATCGAAGGTCCCGGGGCGTTCTCTGCATCCACTCCACCAGACTTCGAATCGGCGATATCTCCGCACACCAGAGCTGATAGGGCAATCGGCGGAGCTGGAAAAGTCGTCTCAGGACAGGATCTTGCAGGATAAGCGACAGATTATGGCTTGGGTGGACGGAGCTCAGCTAAGCTGCGTCTGCCATGATGGCCTGCCAAGCCACGCCCCATGCTGAAATGTTTTAAGCACTCACCCCCAGTCACTTATCTGGGTTGAATCCATCATCATTCTTTAGCTCACTTCACTACCCCAGTTCAGACCCAGCCATATGCAAATCAGTCTTGACCCTGTTCCTCATGGGAACAGTCCAGCCCAAATTGCCAAGCCAGGTCTTCCCTTGACCAGAAACAAGCATCCTGGGACCGGTTTTGGGGTAACACCCCTTATCAGCCAAGCTAGCTTGAATCCAATGGCAAAGTGAGGAAGGGACCCACGCTGGGCATACACTGGCAACTTAGGGTGAACAAAGCAAACAGAAGGATATGATGGAAGGAGTTCTGAAACTTCTCAGACACTCAAACCTTTTTTCACTAATCTGGGTTGAATCCATCATCATTCTTTAGCTCACTTCGCCACCCCAGTTCAGACCCAGCCATTGTTATATTTCATATAGTATAGGTCTAGGTATTACCATAACCTTTCACCTACAAACTCTCCTATACTACATACATAACGTATTTGGAAGACTGACATTTTACCCAGTTACAATACTACACATAAGTACGTAGGGTTTTTCCCTGGACATTGGCCTCATCAATTATGCATGAGGATTCTTAGTTTCTTTAAATCACAGCAGGACCATCATCTCCTACATAATAACTCTGTATAAAGTTCATTCCCGACGTCATCCTAAGTCCAACACTGGCAAAGCAAGGTAGAACCCCTGGGGATACCTTAGGGTATATAAACACCATATCTTGCTGAGATAGGCAGAGGAGATCACGACTTCCATGCCGACACACTGACGCGAGACGCTGAGGTTCCTGTATGCAGATACTCCAGCTCGCAGTGGTCTGACATCCCTATCGGGGTGTTCAGCTCGAGACCAGAATGGGGTCCCGCAGGCTAACATCAGGTAATGGGGTTGGCTTTATACTAGGGGGACTCTTGGCTATACACCTAATCACATGCTAGGTACATTTAGGTACATCTAGTTAGGGTGCATCGTAGGGGTATGCATTTTATTGCCATGTATTTTATATACTCAACTATATTTATGATTTTAGCAAAATGGTAGAAACCTACCATCTGTTTACTTTCTTAGTGCTGCTACTCAT
The DNA here is from genome assembly GCF_964204655.1 of Triturus cristatus. Classification (NCBI taxonomy): domain Eukaryota; kingdom Metazoa; phylum Chordata; class Amphibia; order Caudata; family Salamandridae; genus Triturus; species Triturus cristatus. The sequence goes on from NC_140580.1 coordinate 615,269,700, forward strand.
TGATCTATGCTACTGTCTACTGGTAATTTCAGTACACTTATTTTACACTAGAATAACGACTGTCCAAGAAATGTTTATTGGAAACATCCCAACCGGTAATTCTGTGTATCTCTCTGAGAAAAAGTGAGCTCGAGTGACTCAGTGAAACATAAATTACTGTCTGCATGGTCGTGAGGTATCAGAATTGTCATGTTTGATAGGTGCCAAGAACTATTCTCTCCTTTGTAAGAGGAGGTTATAATGGCATTGCGAGCTAGCTGGTACACAGGCCAAAATAACTGGTGGGGGTGTCTGGAATCAGTCTGGACACCAGTCCCACAGTGTATGTTGTCTAAACGCACAGATCCTATATAGCTCTTATAGGAGCTACACAACACCATATGCAAATCAGTCTTGACCCTGTTCCTCATGAGAACAGTCCAGCCTGAATTGCCAAGCCAGGTCTTCCCTTGACCGGGAGCAAACATCCTGGAACCGGTTTCAGGGTAACACCACCCATTAGCCAGGCTAGCTTGAATCCAGTGGCAAAGTAAGCAAGGGACCCAGGTCTGGCCATACACTGGCAACTTAGGGTGAACAAAGCAAACACAAGGATATGATGGAAGGAGCTCTGAAACTTTTCAGACACTCAACCCCAGTCACAGATCTGGGTTGAATCCATCATCATTCTTTAGCTCACTTTATCACCACAGTTCAGGCCCAGCCATATGCAAATCAGTCTTAACCCTGTTCCTGCAGGTATTTAAACTGCTCCACAGAGACACTCCCCTCTTAGCCTCGTTGATGAGAAGATATACGTACCTGTCTCGCAGACTTGCGATCCCTGATGGTAGTCTCCAGACACAATCTTGCTTCCGCTGTGGTCTGTCTTCAGTCTTTTTTTATCATATTCCTGAACGAGAAGCGCACCAGAAAAGAACATTACTGATGCAAGGTAAGGTATTCAGGCATCGCATTCTTGCACAATGCTTGTGGTAGAACAGAAACAGTAAGGTAAAGACTCTGAATTTCATTTCTAAGAGAGATACTTTATGCTGGCACAAGCAAACTCATCTTAGTAGCGAGTTTTTGGTTGTATAGTATTTAACAGGAAATACATATTTCTTGTGGACATTTGGCCTATGAAACCTGCTTAGTGTTCTGAACCCTGCTTTCGAGTGCAACTAATATACTGACACCAGTACTTGTATGACTTTTATAAGAAATCATTATTTCATTAGTGTTTATCATTTAGAGATAATAGTATTATTGAGATTCCTAGTGCTTGGCACCCTTGAGTACTGAGCCCAGTGAACCACGTCCTCCTGGAGCCCTCAAGTCGGTAACACTGACTAATCCAAACCCTCAAGACCTGGTATTTCTCTTTTGCTCTTTATACCAAAACCCTTCCCCTTGAGAACTAACATGTGGGAATTCAGGGTGGTAGGAAATCTGTGGCTTCCCACAGAGTACAGATCTTTCAGTCACAGAAATGTGAGGACAATGTGTGTTTCTTACCAAAGTATGATGTTTGCAAGGGCTTCTCTGAAAAATTACCTGGTGAGAGTCATATAAGTCAGGCACCCCTGGACTCCCCTGGTTTTCTTGTTTTAAAAATGTGCATGTTTGCCTACATGATGGCTGAGCTAGGGCCCAAAATGTGTAGCTATCCACACTGCAAAAAAAACAAAAAAACAAGGAGTTCTTTTTTTTTGTCCTCATTGTGCAATAAATTGGAGAGGGCGGTGTCAGGGGCCCCTGACCATCCTGTTCTGATCTGGGTCCCCCCGTTAAGGAGACACCTGTAGAAAAGGGGGGTTTCCCAAATTTTCCATTCTTATGGGCCCCTTTATTTCCGTTTCCAAAGTTAACCGCTTACGGGTGAGCAAGCCATTATGACTGCTCATTCAAGCCCTTTGCTTGATGGTTATTGCTATTGCATAATCATAGGACATCCATAGTGCATTCAAAAGGTCATCATGTGGACTGATTGTATTGTTCCCAGATATCCCCAAATGTATATCTCTTGCTTTTCCTCCCGCTTCTATCTTGCTTATTCACCCTCTGAATTTAGGCCAGCCATTCCCTTTGTGTTGGAGGTATAGGTTTCACCCACTTAATGCATATTTCTCTTCTAGCCAACAATATCATCAGCAAAAGTAGGTTTACCTGATATTTGCTTAGTTTTTGATAACCCTCACTAATATGACCAACCCCGAAAACAACAAGAGCTATGCTTACCTCTACTGGTTGGCCAAGTAACCTCGAGAAGATCTTACCCACCTCACTCCAGAATTCGTTGAGCTGGGGGTACTGCTGAAACATGTGTAGATTGTCTGCTCCTTTTCCCCCGCATTTTGGGTAAGGGTGGGCGTAGTGGGCGTAGTGGGGCTACGTGAAGCAGCACGTAGTGTGCCCAAATCTACGCACACTACGCGCTTCGCGTAGCCCCACTACGTGCCACCCACCTCCCACCCGCCATTCTTTTAAATAATATAAGCAATGAAAAATAAAGTAAAGTAAGTCGACTTACCCGTAAGCGCGGCGTCTCCGGGGCTCCCTCTTTCAGTTTCTAATTTCTTCTGGCAAATGCGCATGCGCGGACGCCCGCGCATGCGCATTTCTCGCGAGAAATGCGCATGCGCGGGTGTCCGCGCATGCGCATTTGCCAGAAGAAATTATAAACAGAAAGAGGGAGCCCCGGAGACGCCGCGCTTACGGGTAAGTTGACTTACTTTACTTTATTTTTCATTGCTCATATTATTTAAAAGAAGGGCGGGCGGGAGGTGGGTGGCGGGTGGCAAGCAGCTACGCTTCGCCCTCGGCGTGTGCGTAGCGCTGCCCTGCTTCGCCTACTTCGGAAAGTGCGAAGCAGGCAGCGCTACGTACACTACGTGGGCGAAGCGTAGTGCTACGCCCGGGGTTAATTTTGGGCAGCTTCTCACCTTCTGCCTGTTGAGCTTGGATAGCTCTTTTGTGACCAGCATACTCTATGTGTGGTAAACAGATGTTTTTTTCTTAGGGGGCAGATTTTACAATACGCCAACATGTAGCCATAGATACTTGCCACCTGTGTTGCACGCCTAGCCTCAGCAGTTCTTTCCCCCAGATCGTACTTGGAATTGTGAAGTCCTCTTCCCCTGCCTCTATGAGGGCCCAGTACCAATATGACATTTCATTTTTACGTATCCTGTTTCCTTGACATTTTTTCTCGATTCCCCTGGTTCCTGTTTCCTCTTCTCCGAGGCTCTTAACGCAGCTCGATAGTTGGTAATCTTTAAATTTTGCTAGGGTACCATTAGTCTTAGTTATGAGGACTTCCCAATCAATGATAGAGTTTTCCTCTTTAAGTTGGCCCCGTTTGATTATACCTCCTTGCCTCAGTGGAGTGGCTAGCTTATCCCTGATACATTCAGGGGTTCCAGGAGATTCCATGTTGGGGGCTAGGTCACTGTAGTAGGGAATTTTCAGAGTTCTTCTTATCTGGTACCAGAGATTTGCGGCTGACCAGAAAGTCTTCAACGTTATCTTTTTGAAAAAGTTTGGGTGATCAAATTTGTACAGAAAATTGCTTCCTTCTGTATTAATCAGTGCCTGTAGGTGTGCCAGGTAGACCTCATATCTGTCCAAAAGTATCCTGATATATTTAAATTGGAATGCTCTGCAATATTCCAGCAACCTGTTCTTTTTTCCTTCTCAGTTTCTTCCAGGCGATTCTTGTCCCCTTGGCTGCCCAGATGAAACTACTTAATTCTCCTTGCCGTTTTTTCATCCAGTCTTTTTTAAATTCCAGTGGTATAGCGCTGAATATGTATATGGATTTAGATAAAATTGTCATTTTAATTATGTTAGATTTTCCCATGAAAGTCAGCGAGAGGCCCCCCAGACTTTAAGGAGCTTCCTAACCTCTCCATAAATTTGGATACAATTTTTGATGGCTATTTTCTGAATATCCTTTACTAGGTCCACACCAAGATACCTTATTTTTTCCTTCACTAGAGGATTTTTGGGGTCGTTGTTCCATTCTAGAATTTCAGATTTTCATTGGTTGAGCATGTAGCCTGAGACCTTTCCGAATTGCTCCATAATATCTTCTATCACTGGAAGTGATCTTGCAAAAAACAAAAAGCAAAAAAAAAAACAAGGAGTTCTTAGTAAGGACCATATTTACATTTTAGCTGCCAAGAAGACTCCATAGCCCTAGTGGAGGATTTAACGTGTGCCATGCTGAGACTATTCCACCCATTAAATTTAGAAACGGTCAATTAAGAAAAAAATAACAGGAGCCACAGTCACTGTGGTTCCTGCTTATGCCTTTTTATGTTTTACTCACTACTACATCCACATGACGGAGCCGTCCATGTAAATTTTCAATAACAAAATCCCAAAGTCAGATTTTCTTTTTGAAAAAAAAGCCCCTCTCACCATGTTATCTCCCATGGCAAGGGGGGCATTAGGCAGCTTTCACTGCCCCATACCACCATGGTTTTCTAGATGGCGACGGACTGCAAAAACTGACCTGCATGTCTGCACATCATAATAAGTTGGGTGGACATAGAGATCAGCCGCAGATGACCCTTACTCAGTCCGTATATCAGAGGGATGCAACAATGCCAGAGATGGAGTAGTCTTCCCCACATTTACAACAATGGTCAGTCTGCACGGATATCAAGAGCCAGACCATTATCATCATGGTAAGGATGATCTGTTTCCATTGTGACAGAGTCTTCTTACCTCCACAGATATAAATCTGGTACTCCTTTTTTAAAGTAAATTCATCATTTACACTGGTTGGTTTTAGCACCTCCAGAGATGCTAGCTTCAAAGCCCAAATACGTATCAAAGTATCTTAATATTGAAACCAAGACTACTGAAGATCAGTCATAAAGCCACATTAATGCACCACCACTTTATGGTCCATTCACATGCCATTCATGCACCACACACAAGACTTTCATACCACTGGCCACAGGCTCAAACCAACAAGTCAGTACACTCAAATCAACATACCGCCGCCAAGCAAAAGCCCATCACATTCATATGCCAAAGGACCGAATCCCACGATCACTACAACCTCTCAACCAGTCATCAATCCAATTGCACACAAACATTAAACCTCTACAAACATATATATTGAGGCATATTGACAGTTGGTGCATACACAACCTTCACATATAAAACAATGGTGTGACTACATTTTTACTACCTGTTAAGTAACCATCTTCATTCGGAACATTACAAAATGCATGCCTAGGGATCCTTTACTAATGGCTCCCATGACAGACAGATGAGGCTCAGGAACAATTGTCTTTCATGAGTCGTTAGCGCACTCACTGTGGTAAAACCAAATTCTTCTAGTTTGTGGGTGCAAGTTGCGCGTGTCCGAGAATGCATAAGAGGCTTACATTGCTTGAACTGCGGGAGCATGTCTACCTTTGAAAGTAAGGCAAACATGCTTGGGAATACTTTCTACGTCCCCTAAAGAGAACTTCATAAACTATAAAGAAAGTTAGTTTTTGATACACAGGGTGGTCAGTGAGAATACAGCATATGTCACATCCACTGTTATGTTCAGTGCTGTGACTGTAATGCATTTATCATACAGAAGATGAACATATTCTAAGTTCTGACGGAGGATGAACATGACACATTTTTTACCAATAGGTATAGCATTGGATGCAGAGTTCTCTGTAATGTTATGATTTTATGTCAAAATGCACTATCACCCAAGAGGATATCCTGTTGTCAACACAAGAGCAGTCAAGGCTGATCACTAGAGTAACCTAGTTAAAGAGCAAAATGTTCAGCTTCGTGCAGAATTCAATAACTTTAGAGACAGCGCATATGTGTAGAGGCAGGTCATCCCACCCTTTTGGAGCCAATTAAGAGAAGTTTAGTTTTCTTGTTCTGGTGCTGCTGATGTTGAGAAAAGGTGTTTGGATGGTTTCTGAAATTGGAGGCGGTAGTGAGGTATGCTGGACCAGTGCTGTGTAAGGCTCTGAATGTGTTTTTCAGGATTTTGAAAAGAGCCTTTGATGGGGAGTCAATGAAGCTGTTTGAGGTGCAGGGTGCGTGTATGTTGTAATGTTGAGGGAGAAGGCTGTCTACTGTGTTCTGTTTTATTTGGCTTTATCTGCTTAGCTGAGGCAGGGAGTAATTCAGTATCGGGGTGAGTGCAGCAGCAATGGGTTTGAATCCGTAGGTGAAGATGAAGTGATGACTTGTATCAGTGATACCTTGCCTATTTGTCTTCTTCCTATGCAATAGCCTTGTGATAGCACACCTAGCCTAAACTTTTCCTATATGTTCATATCTCTGTCCTCATCAAAGTCATGACTTATCCAGTATACCTCCCAAGTGAATCTATACTAACGTCTTCCGTCATTAGCTACTTGAAGGTCAAGAAAACATGTTTTTCATGCACTTTCAGTGCAGTCACTGTACTAAATCCAACTCCTTCTAGTTTGTGGGTGTATGTTGGGGGTGTCCAAGAATGCCTCCAAAGACTACATTCCTGAAACGGAGTGAGCGTATCTACCTTTGAAACGAAGGCAAGTATGTTCGGGAAAACTGCCTATGTTCCCTAAAGTAATAAGCTAAACAAATGTCTGTGTGACTCATTCACAAACACTGACGACTTTTGCTTTGAAACTGTGAAAACTCAATTAGTAACTTGTATCATAACAAATTTTATTGAAAAAGAGTAGAGGACACCTATCTTGTTTGATAATTGTTTTCCCATTTGCAGTATAAGGACAATATACATTTAATAATGTATCCAAATTAGTGCAGACAACACAGTGCTCAGACAGTGAATAAGTATATATACAAAAAGTGACTCTGAGTTTAACAAGAGCTTGTACGGTTCCTATAGTTGGCTGAGACCGCAGAAGTTCAATGACATGTATCTCCTTCTCTGGGGTGTTGGATAATGGGACTGCTTATGTTTAGCTTATATGAGTAAAGGGTGCCCCTTTGTTCTTTCTTCCTTCTTTGGCGCCCCTTCTTTTGTGTTTGGCAAATAGCAACACAAATGCTGTTTAGCGCTATTTGGTTTTGCACCAAGGAGAGCTTCTATGAGTGGTATATGGACATTCCCATGCTACCACCAATGCAAAGACCTTTCTACTAACATTGGTAGACAGGGATTTGAGTGAAGAATGCATGGCAACTCGAGGCAGATGCATAGTAGGGGAAAAGGGTTTGTTTCCATTCATTTGAAATTTTGCACGTGTCCCTGCTTGATTAATTCAGCATTCCGTCCATCATCTGTTCTTTCATCTCTGTACAGCACACATAAAAAAGTGTCAAAGTTTTAATGTATGTCTAGCCATAATAATGTATACTGAAAAGCTTCTTACCAAGACAAAACATCATGAATGCACCTTTGTGATAGGGTCAGTGCTTAATTGGTGCCGGTGCTTTCCGGTGCTCAGCACCGGCACTTATTTTACAGGGCCGGGTCTATAATATTGTTTTTCCCCTGGGCAGCAGGCCCAGTAATTATTTACAAAAATGTACCTGCTCTCCTTGGCCTCAGCTTGTGGGTCTTCGCACGCTGGCCCACCCTGGTCTAGGCATTTTGAACGTGCATCATCATCACGTTCGTGAGGCCAGCAGTGCATGCCTGCCCTTTACATGCCATTTCTATTGGATAATTGTGGTTGAGGGCGGGCTCATGGCGGAGGTGGGCTGAGGCAGGCTGGGAAAGTTCAGAACAAATGTTCCACAGTGTCAGAACAGATTAAAATCCTGTATTTGGAGCGCTCGTGGTCGGGGCCACTACCAACTTTAGTCATTGTCAGATGCAGGTGTGGACGTGTTCCTCTGTACACTTTAAAAACTGCCAGCCCTCAAATAGCTGTGCTGCATGAGTGTGGCAGCATTACTGGGAGCAGCTGGGCCCGGAGGCACTGCAGGGCATTCTGAACTGCAAACTAACACGTGGTGTGCACAAGCTAATTGGAGCACCCATCCGCTGGCCCACTGTGACCAGGAATCACCCACATGGATCAGGTAAGTGGAGGAAATCATTGTTGGCGCTGGGAGGAAGGGGGTGGGGTGGATATGTGTGTCATATGCATGCATGTGTTATTGCCTTGGCCTTGTAAAAGAGAACTGTGCATTTTTGTAGTGTTTTTGTTTAACCGCACCTTTTACCAGTTCACACTGTCTGCTGACCTCATGTGGGGAAACATGATTGCAAGGGTACAAGATCACATTTATTAGAAGAAATAGTCAAAAGGAATTGCAGATATCTGTTGGAGAAGGCAGTTTCTAATGTTTCAGTTGCTTTTAAATTTATTGGAGTGAAGAGACGGGCTGATGGGGGTAAAAAGAACCAGAAAAAAAGAAGAGCTTTTAAAAACGGCACCCACCTTCCAGAAAGTAATGGAAACGCTTTTTAATTTAAATGGGCTGAAGGAGGTTAGCTAATAGCAAAAAAGTATTTTTGCATATGAATTCCACATAGTTGCTGCATTCTCTGCAGAATCAATTTTTGTTTAAAATATAAAAATCCATGTGAGGCACAACAGATGGATTTCAGAATAAATTCAACTTTCACAAACGTTTGTTATGGCAAAGGGGTCTGTGTACTTTTTCTGCTTAAATTGTGATAGGGTGTTTTTTTTCTTCATTTATTCAAAGCTCCAGTCATATGTCCACACAAAACAAAGTGAGTTTTCAGGAGAGGTGATCACGTGACCTAGTGACTGCCGCTGCCCACCATGAATCACAGGGAACCCGGTAGGAATCCCTGGGCTCAACACATTGTGAATCCAATAAACCTCCCTTTGCATGAAAACAAGTATAATGTAGTCTCGATTGTTGGGCAGTGCTTTTCTGCCCTCATTCTGGGATCTCACCACACAGCTCATCACACCATGTAAAGCTGCCAGAAATAAAATACGGATTCTGCTTGTCACCTCTGCTCTAAGTACACAGTGTGAAACCCGAGTCACCTGAGGTCAAACACAGCTACCTTGCTTGTCCAAATCATGTGATCATAGATTAGCTTTATTTCACCACATTAGCTTTATTTCACCACACACCTTTTTTGCCAAAATTGTGCTATAATTGCACTTTTTGATTTAATTTTTCCCCAAAATGTAATCAGGGTGAGAACCTCCTTTACTTTAGGGTGGCTCACTAACAGAAATTCCGATCAGGTATTACACCTGGTGTTCAGCCGTGCCAGTGGCAGATGTGGGTGGAGGCTCTGGAGGAAATGGGTGGAGCCGGGGGAAGTGGGTGTGGCCTAAGAAAAATTGTGAGCACCTGCACCTATTATTTTACAAATTAAGCACTGGATAGGGTACAGGGGTGTGTGTGTGATACCAGACAGCGAAAGAATGCATTTTTGGAGGGAACAACAGCAGCACCATCTTTTACTAGATATGGCACTGTCCTCATGCAGTGCAACAACGCTGAGTGAAATAATGTTAAATCTGCCCTAAGTTACAAAAATGATAATTTGCACATCTGCACTAATCAAGAACCAGAGGCTTGGAGATTGGGCGCGTGAATCACAGAAACATAGTTGAATCTGTGCAAATGGAGGTACTCAAGGCACATTTTTCACATGTGCAAATAGTTAATAATATGTGCCTTTCCATGGAAAGCAGTGTATCTTGTTTTTTAATGCACTGCATGAATTCCTCTAGCGCAAATTCAGATGACTCAAATACGCCCGTGGGCTATATGGCGTTGATGACTGTTGGTATGCGTTCTCTTATTGTTCATCTCTTGAAGTCGTTAAGAAAAGCCGTTTTTTTTGCACTCGGATAACAGTCCTCATGCATGCTGACGCTGGAGCTACTCCACTTAACGCTGACCTCCAGTGGATGCTGTTTCCTCTCTCCTTGCGTTTACATAGCTTCTATTAATTGCCATGACTGACTCCGCGCTCCCTTGCCTCGCGCCCCCGCCTAGCAAATCAATACAAAGCAGGAAGCCACACAGATGTTGTCATTTGGTTCTAGCAGGAATCAATTCTTTGGGATTTCAAGGCAACGTCCTTTGACGCTGAGGGTCACCGGAGCTGTCGACGAGCCCCTGCTTTAATTGCAATCTTCCTCTCAAAATCAGGTCTCTGTTCAATGAACTTCTTCAAGGTAACTACATCCTGTTTGCAAACCTGAATGTGACATTACCAAAGCCAGCAACTGCTTTTTGGGGACCTTTTGCGGTGCACTTCATACTTGTTAATTGATTTTACTCACCTTAATGTACAGAATCAATATTTCACTTCCGGTATCTTTCGCAGTAATAATACAGACTGCTAGAATTGATTTCGGTGAGCTATAATTGGGTCAGTAGGTATTTCTCTAATAGGCCTGTCTTCGGAGAAGGGATGAAAAGGAAACGAGTAACAACCTCTTCTTTTTACATGATGGCAAATTAGAAAATATGTATGGACATATATAACCTAATCAATTGAGGGGTCTGGAAAACTTCAATTCAAATTCAAACATTAAACTCCAGCTACTGTGTTCTGATGTTTATCGTGTACAAAATTTGAACAGTATTGTACAGCCCCAGCTACTTCAATATCCTTTGTGTCACTGAATTCTGTTTCAAAAGCACAAGGGCCTAAGTGTACGAAGCTCTTTAATGCTTTAAGTCTAAGTAAAACCTGTAAACATTCGCAATGTAAACATGAGTAATTTGCGCCTGCTTCACACAGTGACAAGCATATATGAATGTGTATGATCTATACTAGCACATTATACATTCACATTTTTACAACTGCCATAGCACTGAGCCAAATATCGCAATTTCCCTGCAATAGACCTTTTTAGATGCCTGGGAATTAAAGAGGAGTTTACATCATACAAAGTTCAATTTACAGTGTAGCCCATTTAGCTACACAGTGAGGACCAGAAAGTTCATAAATGGGATTAAATGTAGGTTTGTTAGAAATTCAAAGCCGAACCGATGTACACAAGTCTCAAAAATATGTTGTAAAAATACAAAAGCACTACTGGCAGTCCAAATCATCTAACAAAGTTTAGTCTTCATAACATGAAGTATTAAAGGAATTCAGTAATAGCAATGCAGAAAATAAAGAACAACATCTAGTGATCAGTAAATGATTTCCAGTCCTCTTGCCTACACATGAGTAAATCTAAATTTCTTAAGCTATGCCTGAACTAAGTAGCATTAGTTGGGGAATCCCTAACTAGATCCAGTAAAATAGGAAAGTGTCAGCATGGTAGAGACTTCTGTAGAAGTTCTTCAAAATTGGGAGTATTGTATAGCATAATACCACACAACAGAACTATACCAACAAGGTTAGTATCTCTCTGAGTCTAGGAGGAATCTGCCTAAAGCTAAAGTGTGACCACCAATTAAACTCTACAGAACCTTCGAGAATCCCACATAATGTGTCCCAGTACTTCTTTATCTTCTCTGAGTAGAGCTTGGCAACCTTATTGGATATTCCCATGTCTTGGTCTGAACATCAGGGCCTCCTTGGATTCCTCCCGTCTCTAGATATCACATGAATTCGGGTCCTTTGTTCGTTAGAGCCTCTTGCCTATGCCAAAAGTTCTTCTTCTGCACCTCACTATCTCCCATACACAATGTGCTTTCCACTAGCAATGAAATCATATGAACACACCTGCATGGAAAAATAAAACATAGCATCCAACCAAACTTTCACGTTGAAGGTTAAATATCAGAGTCTAAATTGTTAAGGCCTTTGGTCAAGTTAACATTGCAAAATAACATAATACAGATTTAAACGCATGGTTATGGATGCATATACAGTTATAAAATAGATGCAAGATGCTGTCCAAATGAGTATGTGAGTATATATAAAGTTAATAAAATTACTCAAACTACACAAGTTCAGATATGTATGAGAATTGCAGTTTGGTATCAATATAAGGAAAACATTTGTATGCACACTTGTATAAATGTTGAATTATACAGCATATTCACCTTCAGTATTTCAGTCAAGTCCAACACTTTACAAAAATGATATTAAAGCACAAAATATATACCTCAGAGGAACAATCGACCACTCTCACTTTGCCCACGATCCCTGAACCCTGCTGAGAGGTGGGAAGACAGTGCAGGAGCACCATATCAGCTCCAGAGGCTTCCTGCAATGCAGGACGTGCGTGGGGCATGCCCGGGCTCAGCCTAGGCGAAGACCAGGCCAAGATGGGCCCGTCTTAGCCCATCATAAACCAGAAGAGGCCAGGCTGGGCCACCCCTCTTGGTCTCTTGTGATGGAAAGAGCAGTCTTCCTGTTGTACTGCTGGTGAGTACCCTAAGGTAGAGCCCCTTAGCAATTTGTATATCTTCATGGGCCTTTCAAGATAATCGTGTGACCAAAACCCTACCAGTGATTGCGAGGCTTGCTGTTCGGATTACTCGCTCCAATCCCCTCTCAGACCAAGAAACATTTAAAAGAACACCAAATATTTGGGGTGACTCCCGGCTTTTCCCACCCAAGATCGAACTATGGGGAAAAGGAAGGCTGAAGCTAAAAAGATGCCCCTTACAAAGTCTGCACCTAAGATGGCTATGGGCTCTCTTTCATCTCTACTAGACTATCTTACGGGGGCAATTGGGGCAATTGAAAACCAGATATCCACTGTGGAGGAGACCTCAAACACGGAAACTAGGGGAGAAAGCCAGAGAGTGAAGACAATTTCAAGAGAGGGGTCCCCAATACCCGAAGCAAGTGAACGTCGATTGCCTGAAAACAGCTGTGTGCAAAATATATCGGACAGTGTATGGGTTAGTGACGAGGATAGTGATACCCGCCACCCCTAAAGCAACCTAGAAACCCGGGAGAGGATAACAGGGCAGCACAAGGAGGTCATGTAGACCTAAAAACTGGGAGTAAAAAGCCTCAGAAAAGGGTAACAAAGCGGAAAAAGTATTAACATCACCATATGAAGGTCACAGTGAGAGGATACCAACTCTCACTGAGCCTTACTGCCCAAAAGATGACTTAAATAAGCTATCTAGGCAGATAGAGGGGTTATAGAGTATACTAAAGAAAGCCCTAGCAAAAATGGAGGAGAGGCTAAAATCTATAGAGGCATCAATAGAAAAACACTTAGGAAACGCCACCCCTAGTAGTGATAATGACATCAATAAGCGTGTGGGTCTCATAAGATCTTGGTCTGACAGAGTATTCCAGTCAAAAGCACTAGAACTGCTAATCAGGCATACCATACACAAAGGGAATCATGGCGAGTTAAATATGGCAAACCAGTTAAATCAGGAACCAGGCAGGAACATCTAGCCCTGGTCTAGAAGGCCACCACCACAATAGTAATAATGATAGGAGAGATACATATATACATTTTCAGGAGAAGGACTAAAATGACATACTATCCCTAAATAGCCAATCTAACCCAGATCCTTCATGCACTACAAGAGCCTCCCTTCAGACTAGTCCACAATCCCTAGAACTCCCACCTGAAGTTACTCCCCATACGGTAGTTATATCAAACGCACCTCAACTCCCTGACCATGAAGGGGAATCCTGGACTGCCCTGAGAAACAAATCTATTCATTGGCTGAGTACCAGGATAGGATTAACCGAGGTGCTTTTTTCCGAATTCAAAATGGCCATAAGAATAGCTTGGATAGGCAAAACCCCTAACGCACTGGTAGGGGATTGTGTGGTTTTAACATTTAGATCTCCCCACCTGGTGCAAACAATTTTTGAAAGTGCAGGTAGCCACATTATTAGGCTCCAGGAGGTAAACATTGTCCCACTAGGTTACTTTTACCAACCACTAAAGATGCAGAGTAATAGAAACACGATTAGAAACTACCCAGTCGAAACCTACTCTAGGTATGGTGTCCCAGTAACTAATCGTTTTGACAGTCTAAATAATTTAGAAGATATTGAGTGACTAAATAAAGGGCTCGAACAACATAATGAAAACATGAAGGTTGTAGTTAGAAATTTGCCCACTAATACAAGTAGTCACAGACATTTTATCAATTACCCTGCTCCTATTAATAAACAGCGGATACCACTCGCAGTGGCTCAGTTATCGACTCGGCCTTACTCGGCTGATAAAGTGCAAATTATTAATCATACAATAGAGGATGCTATCTTCATTGCATGTATATGTCAGATCCAGACATTGCCTAGTGCTCATACTGTAATCACTGTAGATGAGCTCCCAAAGAATTGCAAAGATGTTAATTATTCTGAGATAACTAATACAGTTTATTGGAATGTTTCAGGAATTCGATCAAAGATAGCAAACCAGCTGTGGTGCGATTTTATATCAAAGTTCTACGTCATGCGTTTTCAAGAAACGTGGGTAGAGGACGCTGTCCACATTAATGGTCACAGATCTTTTCATACTGCGGCTGTTGCTGGGAGTCATGGAAGGGCAAAGGGGGGATTGTCTACTTATATATCTAACATGCTAATTGTGAGAAAAATACACCTGAGATTCGCTGAAATATACTATCAAGTAATGACACTGCATACTGATAATAAGCACTGTGTTGTATTGATAATTTTTAATAACAATGCCCCGCCTGGTCAAATCGGGAGGACTTTGAAAAAAACTAGATAATGATCTGAAGTCAATCCAAAATGACAACGAAGGGGATGTGTTCATCATCTCGGGGGGCGATTTTAACACTGCCCTGTGTCCAAACAATGAGAGGTAAGTATGCAGCCTCATGCCAGAAGAGGGGAATAGTGATACACACTTCCTGCATTCACAATACGGGGGATCTCTAAACAAAGTAATATTTGGCCACGATCTTGGTTTTGCAAATGAGATGTGTGCTTCACCTTCCCCTTTTTAAAGCACCTTTAATGGCTGAGGTTGTTCTACAACAATAGATTACATTCTGGCATCAAATAGATACTGTAATAGAGTTAAGTCATTTAACACTTACAATATAATTCTGAGTGATCATTTCCCACAGAGTGTATCTATTTCACACCTAAACCGAACAACACATTGCGGGATCAAATGTATGCATTTCCCTCAAAACTTATCAATAGACTGAGTGAACAGTTATTCCCTCCCCTGGGTGATGGTGGATTCATTAGAACTGACAAGGAATGTATTAAGTAAGAGTAAGTCTGCTTTTGCGGCCACCTTGGCTGAGAATGCTATACACAAAGTAGTTCTGACCTCTTTCCAGCACATTACAGAAGCTATAAAGGAGGCCCTATTTGTACAAAAAAGAAAACAAAATAGGAACACAAAAGGGAGGTTTGATACAAAGTGTTCGCAGGCCTACACCAAGCTAAAACACGAGACACAAAAAACCCTAGAAAACTGCGTGATATAAGGCAGGCAAGACGGGCCTATAAAAATGCACTTAAGCAACGAAAGGTGATGCTGAGAGACGAGGCATGGACAGCGTAGCACGAGGCCGCGATGTCAAAGGACGGTGTGGATTTTTGGAGGGCTGTTAAGACCCCTTTTTTAAATCCTGGGGATGCTCCATCCATTAAAATCGCAATTACGGAGGAGCAATGTTTGGAGCATTTTGCGAATACATTTAATAGAAGTTTGTGCAACAACACTGTAGAAACCCAACCAGTAGGTGACGATGAGATGGCACCACTAACAATTGCAAGGTAACCCTGTATGAAGTAAATCGTGCAATCATGGCAAGCATGGGCGGAAAGGCCCCTGGTACAGATGGGATCCCTGTAGACGTATTTAAAAATAACACGGCACTATGGGGCCCGCTGTTAACCCAGGTAACTACAGCTAGTAGTTCCTCCCACTTAATAGAGACATGGACTGAATCAATTCTAGTACCAATATTTAAAAAAGGAAACCGTCAAGACCCCGCTTATTATCGGCCGATTTCGCTGCTAGCTTCCCTTGCAAAAGTAGACGGGCGTATCGTGCTGGAAAGATTGCAGGATTGGGCTGAGGATAATAAGATCATCTCCGAATTACAGTTTGGTTTTCGCAAGGGGCTACGAACTGTTGAACAAAGCTTAAACTTGAATATTATCATAGGGAAGTATACCCTTGCAAATAAGGGCAGGTTGTTCCTAGCCTTTGTTGACCTCACTTCAGCCTTTGACTGTGTGAGGCATGACAAGCTATGGAGGATCCTCCAGGAATTAGGAGTTGAGCCCACCATCATCCTCTTTTTAAGACAACTGTATAGGAATGCTAAGGCCAGGGTACGATATGGCACCAATGGAGAATGTACAGTCCCATTTCAAATCAACAAGGAGGTAAGTCAAGGCTGCGTGCTGGGCCCCTTTCTTTTTAAACTTTATATAAATGGCTTAGGCCAAGCACTGTCGAACACATGCCAAGACCTCCCCCAAAAAGAAAGACGGCCTATACCAGCATTATTGTACATGGACAATGCTGTTCTGATGTCCCACACCCGAGTGGGTCTACAAAGAATGTTAAATAGATTTTCAGCATTTATGCATGATCTAGGGTTGAGGGTAAACACGACAAAATCTTTTTTTATGCAGTATTGGTAGTGTAGAGATATGTACATTGACTAACGAAAAATAGATTTTATAAACAGATTTAGCTATTTGGGCATTTTATGTGACCATAATGCCACGTGAACTATGTGGTGGGGCCATCTGGTTTATCTGGATTATACGGTTTGAGTACCACTGACCGAGGAAAAAATGGAAGCCTACAAAAACACTCCATCAATGAGATTGGTTCTGGAACCAATATACAGCCTAAGAAGCATGAGGGTGTCTCTTTAAACTTGCCCCCTCAGGCCACCCCCTATGTCATTGTCTTACAAAATGTCCCCAAATGGCCTGAAAACCGTATAGAAACATGGGGATCATTGAAAAATTGTGTGGTTCACTGGTTTGCTGTTAACATTCATTGCAACATTGGGCTCCTGACTCACAAAATTATAATGCTAAGGAGTGTAAGCTGGGTGGGTAGCATGGATAAAAGCTGTGAGGGGGACTGTATTGTTGTAAATTTACGTCATCCAAATCTGGTGACCCGTTTATTAAATGAGGGCTCAATAAAACAAGGATGGTCAAGGGAGCATGAAAATGTCACCATTACTGCCGTCCCGCTTGGATACTTTTATAGACCTGAAATTTAGCTATAGTTCAAATCCAGATGAGTGCGATACAGTACTTCAAATGAAATAATCCCACCCATGCCAAACAGGTTTGAATCTCTGAGAAGTTTCAACGAGGTGGATTGACTGAATATAAAAACAACAATAATGGATGACTTTCAGCCTACTAGAAGACCTCTGAGTAGTCCTATAGAAACAATCTGTATAGATGCAGCCTATTTGGACGAAGTAAATCTCCTCCCCCAATGGTATTATGACTGTGCCAGCAGAATGTAACTTACCCTCCCTTTCTATTAGCGTTGAAGCTGTGCCAGCAATAGAAGGCATACCGTCTTACACCAATAATGACCCCATTCCTTCTAGTAACTTCTCTGGCATTGATCCAGCAAGTAGCCAACTGGTCGGATCACTGCAATTTCTTTCATGGAGTGTTGCAGGGGTTAAAAACAAATTGTCCAAACCATTATGGCTTGACTGCATACAGAACCAAAATGTGGTTTTAATACAGGAAAACTGGCTTTTAGAACCCTTCCATGTAAATGGCTTTAAAACCATTTTTACTAAAGCAACCCCATCTAAGGCTGGGAGAGCGAGTGGAGGTCTGGCTGCATTACTCTCGGTAACTTCTCCGCTAACCCTAAAGAAAACTTTTACTAACTCACAGCACTTTCAGTTCCTACTACTTAGTGCTAAGGGGAAACAAAACATCGTAGTGATTAAATATTATAATAATATCTTTAATAATACAAGATCAGGAATAATCACAACATTGGAGGAGGAACTTGATACCTTTGTGAAGAGACTGGGGGATGAGTATATAGTGATATGGGGCGGTGATTTCAATATTGAATTGTGTAAGCTAACGACTACGGATCAATGTGGCCATATAGATGATTTAGGGGACCATATTTTAATTTTTTACACCATCCCTATGATGAATCACTCAATTGCGTCATGTATAAATATGGTCTGGAAGTAATGAAGTTGGGTGCCAATAACGGGATTGCCGATGTGTATACCTATGAGGGGGTTAGATCTTCCTCATATATTGATCACTTCCAGTTGTTAAGGAATAGTAAGCCTTATGTGAATGATTGTATCATATTGCATAGCTTACTAAGTGATCCCCACCCACTACTGTTAACGTTTAACTCCAGCCTATACTCTGTTGAAAAAATATGTATTTCGGCAGCTGAAATAAGAACCCAAGGAGAAAATGGGATTTCAATCAAATGGTCTGGCGTTAATCCCGTTAACTTTATGGAAAATGTAATTGCAAACAATAACCAAGATATAGAAATCTGTCTAGATGGATCCTCCGATAACATTGATGTTGTTACTGCTTTTAATAATATCTCTATAGGTATAGATAAGGATCTGAGATTCCAAATGAAGAACCATAAACATAAAAGGGATTATTGCCCACGATGGTTTAACTGAGATTGTTCCAAACTGAATAGAGATCTGAAGGATGCATTGAAAACTAAACCCAGAAATGGGGAAAAAATTAGAAACCTTAGAAAATGCTATAAACAAGCCTTAAATGCAAGGAAAATAGAAATTAGAGAGATCGCTTGGGACAACCTGGTCCAGGCGGCCGAGACTAAGAACTCAAGTCTTTTCTGGAAAACAATATATCAACCCCTGTTCCTCAGCAGGGGTTGACACTGAAGTAACACCAGAAGAATGGTTACTGCATTTCGGGGACATTTTTATCCCTATCAAATGTTGCAATAAAAAGGTTAATGATGGCAACATCATCCAATTAAAAATCAGGAAAATCGATATTATTACTATAGATGAGATTAGAACTGCCTTACAAGATAGCGCAAGTGGGAAAGCAGCTGGCCCGGATGGGGTCCCGATAGACATTTTTAAACATAATATTGATTTTTGGTCCCCCATTTTAGTTAATTTTTTAAATGCTGTAACTGATGGGGTGTTGCCCGCAACCTGGGTCAAAAGTGTGATTGTCCCAATTTTTTTAACAAGGTAACAGAGCTAGTGCCAAATGCTACAGTCCGATTTCCCTCCTTGATTCCACATTTAAACTCATGGGCAGAATTTTGCTAGCCAGATTGGAATCTTGGGTCAAGGATGGAAATATTCTCACTGAAGTACAGTATGGCTTCAGAAGGGGAATCTGTACGTTTGAACAGTGTATTAATCTAGATCTGCTCTATACCCTTGCAAAGGAGGGGTTACTCCACCTTTGATTCGTCGACCTCTCCAGCACATTCGATCTGGCAAACCATACCATGTTCTGGCAAACGCTGGAAGGAATGGGTGCCCCACATAACATCATTAGTCTTCTATCCCAAATTTATGTCCATTTAACATCAAAGAAACAATACGGACAGAACGGGGAATGCAAAACGCACTGTAGAGTTACCCGAGGGATCAGACAAGGTTGTGTCCTTGCTCCGCTTTTATTTTCATTATATATTAATGGAGTTGATTTTTTATTGCAGGGCTTAAAGGCGGATGCCCGTATTGTTGGTAAACATGCAACACCAGTTTTATTATATGCTGACGATGCATTCCTGATTTCCAGGACTGCTAACGGTCTTCAACTCTTGATCGACAATTTTACAAAATTCATGACTGATAAAGACCTAGAGATTAATTTGTCCAAGACCCTGGTTATGACATGCGGGAAGAGCAAAACTAAAAGTAGAACCCATTTTATCGATGGTGTACCAATTGAAAGCACCACAACTTTCTCCTATTTAGTATTACTTTTTAACTGTAAAGGTACTTGGAATGCACATATTAACTTAAGCAAATTGAAATTTTTAAGGACAAGTGAGGCTATTTTTAGATTTTCACAAAAGATATGTAATAAGCCAGTGTGAGAGATTTTAAAATTATACAGGAGTAAATGTATATCAGGGGTATGTTATGGTGGAGCAATATGGGGGATGGCAGACACCTTCACATTACAAATATTGGAAAATAAATTCTTATGTAGAGTGTTATCAGTCCCTAATTCCACGGCTACCTATATTGTCCATAGAGAAACAGACGTTTCCTTCCTAAGTGGCCTGATTAGCATGTCTGCTATAAGTCTGTGGCATCGAATTTGGACAAAGGAAAAACTCATTTTCAAAGGAAATAATACGTGACTGTTTAACTCTAGATTACTCAAAGAAAATACCATGGGTACAATACGTCCATGATCTCCTTACTGAGGGGCCGATTCGGATCCGGGTCAGAAGGGCACCGAACGCGATCCGGCCGGAAAAACTACAAGCCGTATGCGTGTTTTTCGCCTGACTTGTACAGCTGTGCGAGCGAGTCAGTACGATGCGAGCTACATGAAATTCACCGACCGAGTCGTTTCCGGGTCCAAACTTCTCCGTACGTCTCGGTCGTAAGCTAACCGTGGCGTGCAATGAATGCGATTCACGACCGAGCCAGTACGATGCACGCATCGGACAGCTTGTGCGAGCCTGAGTAACCGGCTCGCAAAAGCTCCCGGAGTCGGACTTCGGGGTCCGCGTCGGACCCTCTGACACCCGCAGCCGTATGACTCGCACACAGGGGGAGGCACATGGGTCTCCCCCACACAGGCATGTATGGCACGGATGGCACCGACGCATACCCACTGTAGGGGGTGCACTTGTTCGAGACGTACCCATTCAGTAAATGGGAGCGCATGTACGCGTCTGACAGCATACGTGCGCATCGTACTCGCTCGGTCGGACTGTAGGGGTCCGGCACGGTCAGAAAACACTCCGGATCCGACTCGGTCGGAGTGCTTTCCGACCCGGATCGGAATCGGCCCCTGAGTGTGAGGTGAAACCTGATTTTAGAGATCCAATGAGTATTGAGAATTTTAGTAAGGGCGAGTTGAAAATGAGACTCCTTAGATATAGGGAAAAAATAAGGGAACCGGGGTTGCATACTAAATCAAATGTCAGATTATATTGTGAAGGGCCTTTATCACTGGGCACCCAGCCTTATCTTATTTTTATTAGAAATACGCAACATAGGTTTTATTGGACTAGACTAAGGCTGAGAACGCTGCATTACCAGAAAGCATTCCCAAAGATGGGCAAATGGAGCGTAAATCTTCCAATGTGCCCGAGTGATGGTAAATCTGCTCAAAGCACACTGCACTTTGTTCTATTTTGTAATTTTTATAGGGACTTTAGGAAATCAATTTTATGCCCACTTTTTATTTCTAATACATTATACTCGTATAAAACCGCTTTTTACTTTATTTGTAATATAGAACATGTTTCGGTTTGTAACGCGGTTATTGCCTTCATTCGACTTGCCATCAAGCGAAGAAAGGAGGAGCTCTCGCACCTGGAATCACTTGTCTATGAAATTGAATAGTTTATCAAATTTCTAGTTTTTTAAATTTATTATGTATTTTATTTAGGCCTTTGTAGCTTTTAATGTGATCTATGAAAAGTTAATTGATTGCTATGGTGTTTATATATTATTGTTGAAATATGTACTTCTTTTAAATAATTTTATTACGGGGAAAACAGGTTAAAGGAGAATGCAACTCGATGAAATAACTTTTAACTGTTAAATAATTTATGACAATTTGTTTTCACTATGTAGAATGTTTTTATGGATATTCTTTTATATACCCAATAAAGCTTGTTTGACTTTGACATGCTAAAGAAGTTTCACAAGAACACATCAAAATATAGTTGTGTAGCAGCTACTTTTCTTTTGTTATTTTTGGTGCCCTCATTATTACATGAAATGACATTAAAGTAAATTCTTGCATGGAAACTAACTAAACCATACAATTTTCTTTTAGTTGTATTAATTTTTACACTATTTACATGAATATCAAATCTATTAGCAATACAATCCATAATGTGAGATTTTTCTCCTACGTTATTCAAACACATATAAATGAGTGAAAATATTATTTTATGATTATTAGTCACAACTATTAATTAAACATATAATAAGCCTTAAATCCAGCTTGTCATCTGCATGCTTTTACAATGCAATGTCTAAATTTATATTTTGATCATTTTTCATAACGTGAAAGTTAACACACATATGTCATAGTTTGTATGAAGGTTGTCAAAATAATTTATTTTATCAATAATCTTTGAAGTAATCTAACCTCTATCAAAATCTACCAATCCCCAACCACAACATGATGGTGTAGTTACTGTAACACATTAAGAACACATATTCCTTGTAAATTTGTTAAAATTGTAAACTGCTCTAATGCTGTCAAGAGCAGTAGTGGTATATAAAAATGTAGATTCACAGCACTTGGATTCCTTTGGTTCCGCAGTGTTTGAACTTGTTTCTATTCATCAATCAGTGTTGATTATGTGCATCTAGCAGGCAAATAGTATGCATTGCGTAGTCTGAATGCAGATTGTATGCTTGTAGATAGATCTATAGCTATTATGTGTTATGTAGTACATTAACTTGCAAAGAAATGACCGATTGAAACGAAAACTGTAGTTTGCAGCTATCAAAGGGTTGTGTAAAAAACCCAGTGAAGGATGACAAGAATTTGAATGTGCTCTAGTTTAGCTCCCACCATAGTCTGGCCAGAAAGCTCCATATAGATGGCAAAGAGATGTTAAGGAATCTTTGCCTCGCCCTTTAGCAGCTTGGACCAAGCTTGCAATGCTTGCTTTGTGTGGTGCTGGGTGTGATAGGAATAACAGCTAATAAAGCATGATGGTAAATATAATATAGAATTTAAGATTGTCTGGCCCGGTGGTCAGGGGAAGACAGAGACCACTGGGATTCAACTGTGGTGTTGGGATCACTTGCCTCCTGTGTGCTGGACAGCATTCTACTATAGCTCTGCAAACTGGGCCAAGTATACACCTTTTACACTTGACTCCTAGAGTAGCGAGGGCGAGCATTCAAATACTTCTCAGTAGTGGAGAGGGTAAAGATTCAGAACTCAAACAGTCGAAAAACAGACTTAGGGCCTAATTACGACGTTGGCGGTGTGGGAGTGGGCCACCTCTCCAGAGACCCCCTCCCACATCACCTAAGTCGTGCTGACAGTGCCTGCCTGATGGCGAGTTTCCTCTTGTCTGGCCGGTGGTGCTTTGGCAGTACCAAGGCATTGCTCATTGAAAAGGCACTGCAATGAAAGCACCAAAGGCCGCTCCTGCACAGCATGGATTGTGCAATCCGTGCTGTGCAGGAAAGGGGTAAATGCACATAGAAGGGCACAACATGTGCCCCCCTGCACACTCCCCATGGCCCTAAGGAAACAGGGGGGCCTGTAGTGCCCCCTCTCTTTCCTCACTACCACAGTTTTCATGGCAGCCTCACTGCCATGAAAACTGTGGCAGTGAGAAAACTCCTAATATGCTTGGTGGTGCCGCAGCAGCACCACCAGCATTTAAGGGTCTCTCACCAACGCAGCACCTCAGTAATCGTACTACGCCGGGTGGACCGGCAGTCTGGTGGCCAGGGAATGCCACCACGTGTTTGGCGGTCCAATGGACCACCAAACTCATAAACAGACCCTCAACCTTAAATCAAAGTTTGTAGTGCGATGCACACCCGACACGGAAGTGGAGATAATTACTTCTGCTGGAATGGCAGTCAATTGCCGACCATATTTATTGATCTCGCTTTGCCTGGTGGAGACCTCAATGTCTGAGGAGTTACCTCCACACCGACTCTTCTGAAGGCATTAAATGTTTCCTATGCAGCCAACATATTTAATGCAGCTGCTCAACAAATGTTTTGTTTTACAAAAACAAACTCCTAAAACTGAAATCTGTTTCTGTAAGGCAAACAGCAAACAAATAATGGTCCTGATATCCAAGAAGTTTCCTCTCAGGGCACAGGCATGGTTTTTCTTTTTTTCTCTTTGGAATCACCAGACTTCACACTTTTTATAGAAAATAAATAAGGTCATCTTCTATATATCGAGTGGACAGGCTAATGTACTTATACCAATGGCCCAAGTCTATCAGGCTGTTGGTGTAAAGGTTTCACCAACAGAGGCAGTTTGGGTTTCATTGGTGAAAATGAGATAGTCCACTCTGGGCCCAGAGGTGGAAGCTTTTCAAAAAACACACACAAAACCTCCCTTATGATGAAGATTTGGCCCTTAAAAAGCTTCAAAAGAATGAATGCATCACGGTCAAGCCCTGTGTTAAGGGTGAGAGCTTTGTTTTAATAAATACAGAGAATTATAACGAGGAAATGAAAACTATG
Source organism: Triturus cristatus (assembly GCF_964204655.1). Classification (NCBI taxonomy): domain Eukaryota; kingdom Metazoa; phylum Chordata; class Amphibia; order Caudata; family Salamandridae; genus Triturus; species Triturus cristatus. The sequence continues at coordinate 615,293,913 of NC_140580.1, forward strand.
TTGCCTGTACCAGAACATTATCAAAGAATTAAATGGTGACCCATTATGGAAGATAGTACATACAATTATGTAAGCCAGTGAAAAGGCCATGGAAAAATATATCATATGTAGGAAGGAGTTTGACTACCTAAATCAGCAGAACACTTGAATACCTTTTATATATGGGATTCCTAAAACTCAAAAGGATGATAAGGATACTCCGCTTAGTCCAGTTGTGTCTATTATTGGGGCAGTGATAGAAGCACTATCTAAAAACATTGACACATTTATTAAACCTCTGGTTAGTAACTTTTCTTCATATGTGAAAGATTCTAGATATAACATTTCAAAAGTTGAAGGCAGGGAGTCTCACCATGATAGTGAACTGTTTGTCACAATGGATATAGAGGACTTATATACCAACATACGCCAGAAAGAGTCACTTCAAGCATTGAGCATTATTCTTATGTGGATAATTTTGGATGGACACATTACATTTATCCTACAATGTTTGGATAGTGTATTGTGGGACAATTACTTTGAATTAGATGGTGAAGTATACAAGCAAGTTAAATGTGTATGATTGCAGCCTGTGCCCCCAGTGTGGCCAATATTTACATGGGCCTATTTGCAGAGAAACATATTTACTATGAAATGATACAATGTTTTGAAAATACAAGTCTCTAGTTGCATTTTATCGACGACATTTTCTTAGTTTGGCAGGCTGTAGAAGAACAACTACATGAATTCATAACGAATATATGACGTTACAGCGCAAACAAATACACCGCATGCTTTTACAATGCAACTTTTACAACGCAACTGACATTACATTGCATGTTTTTACAACGCATACCATTACAACGCAAATGTAGTACAATACATTAAATGATTCATTACAGCGCATACTACCACAATGCACACTTTTACAATGCGTATAATAAACCCCTGGAGCTGGATGCAGGGAAAATAGGGCTTTTGGGTGAGGAAGTATATTAAAACGAGGGTATTTCAAATTAATACATGCGTATTAAAATTAATACTCGAGTACTACAATTAATACTCATATTTAATATGTATAATAGATTTAAAAACTAACAACTATTTCAATATATCAAAAATAATGCTACAACAGATACTATTTTATTATGTGATTTTTAATAAAAGTACCCACCATTACAATTAATACCCGAGTACTAAAATGAATACTCAGGTAATCTTTTAAACCAATGAAATATTTTATATTTTAATAACATTTTACTAAATATTACCCAACTATATAAAACCCATATTAAATATTTATAAAAATTAAAGAAAATAATAAATATTTTTATAAAAAGTATTTTTAATATCATATACATTTGACTACAAATTTCAATTTTTTTCAGTATAAACACAATTCAAACAAAAGAACATTATTACACATAATTTTGCAAAATATTCTACCATTCATAATTCCTAAATTTTCACATATTAAAAACACAATAACACACAACTAATACAAACACAAACAAGTCATCCACCATTTTTAAATGCACGAAAACAAAAGTCCTACAACTCTTTCATTGAAATAACTTTGACCTGGAAATAGCCAAAATGGATGTTATAACGTACCAAAATAAAAAGTTACGAACACTAACATAACAAAATAATTATTGACATTCTCACACAACATTAAAAACACAATGAATAAACATGCACAAAACATATTTTCATTTCAAATAACGTTCAATACTACAAAACGTATAAAGGAAGCCATCCACCATTTTAAAAACTGTGGTTAAAAAGAAAAATCCTCAACACACGAAAGTCATGTCACAATAATTATCACCATGCAGAATGTGAGCATAAATTCAATACAGTAAATTAGTTCTTGTTCTTTTCTTTTATTCTTTAGATCTTCAGATGGCTGGAATGTAATGACACCTCACACCATGGACAAGTAATGCATGTACCACTGCATCATGTCAGGAGGCACCTGATACTCTTGAAACCCTCCCAACGAAACCGTCGGCCACTCTCCATTCTCAATTCCAAGTTAAACTGACAAAAAGGCAAAGGAAACGAGTTAGGAAGGGAAGGTCAAAAGTAAAACAAACAACCAACCGCCTCAGACCCTCTTTTACCGATATTCAGGAACAACTCTAAAACTGACCTAGTTAAGTCACCCAAACCTCCGATTTCCTTGACTAAAGGCCCAGAGGACATTGGACTGGACCGGTCAAGCCTTCCGAATAAGAAACTGACGACATTTGAGCCACCTCACGAACCAGACCAAATTTCAACCGAGAGCTCAATTCTGGGCTTGTCACTACCAACATCCAGAACTATTACAGAAAGGTCAGGTAAACAAGGAACAACAACGGCCACACTTGTGGAGGACGCACGAAATAAGCACCTAGTAAACTACCACTCATTTTCAATTGACTCAACTATCTCCACTGAGGCCAGTCCGCCTCTAAAGTTTCGGAGCTCAGTGACAAAACAAAAAAGGGGTGGCGGTCTACACTATAAAAACTCCAAGACCCCAAGACACAAAACTAGGCTTGTGAACCAAGAGCTTGACCTGACCCCATTGAAGATTACGACAAAGGGTAACACTAGGCACTGTGTGGTTCAAAGTTCAACCTGAGCGCAAGTGGAGACCAAGACAAATCAATCAGGAGTATGGGGACGTATTAGGGCCAAGACCCCAACCAAGGTCACTAAAACTGTACATGAACGCCAACGAATAAGACATAGCAAAAATCAAGACCAAGATAAAAACACCCAAAACATAAACGGTGATCAGGCTTTCTCCAGGGACAAGAAAAAGGTAAGAAACCTAGGACAGGCACCAACCAGGCCACCAAGCAAAGGTAAACCTCTTAACTCGGATCCCCGGGAAAGCCAAACAAACCGAAATGAAGACATGGAACCTACTTTAACATTTATACCAGAATACGTAACAAGAAGCAGGCACGACACGCTCAATAGAGGGAACATAACAAAACTAATTAATACAATTCCAAAATTAAGGGGTATTGCCCCTCAAGACCTGGTGGCAGTGGAATTTCGGCAAACTAAACACTTCCCAGACATAGAAGATACAGTAACTACCTGGGCCTCAATAGATACAGCAGCCAAAATCTTTGCCAATAAAGGATCATTCGAGCATTGGGGAATAACTTTGATCCATCACAGACGCCCCAGATATCCATATCCCCTAACTGGAGATACTTACTCACCAAAAGGAAACGAACCAACTGTCCGTAAACACAAATCATGTCTCCGCGGAGTTCGCTCCACTACCCAGGAGAAAACCCCTGGAACAACACCCACTTACTCAATCCAGCCTTGCAACAATGGCCCTTCTAGCTCAGATCAGGACTGGTCATGGATCCCCTCGACATTAAATCAACAGAGCTCCTAAAACAGATGTAGCACCTCTCTTTAACAAAAACTCACAAAATCCATACTCCGAAACAGCTTACTTGGAAATAATCAAATTGTGCTCATGGAACACACATGGTTTTAGTAGTATGGACCAGGACCACGCGACCCTTACCTTTTTACAAAAACATGACATACTCCTCCTCCAAGAGACATGGAATTTGACATATCCCGCAATTCCAGGCTTTGCAGAACACCACATTCTAGCAAAGAAGCTGTCTAAGTTCGTACATCCACGAGGAGGGCTATCGATATATGTATCGCAGAATTTTAACTGGGAAACTGAGACGTTGGACGTGGGGTTAAGTTGGGTCCAAGCAGTAAAAATAACTCGAAAGTTGGTACAACAATTTTTATTAATTAACGTTTACATTCACCCTGAACGGTCAACTAAGGAGGAAAAAATGGAAACATTAGCCAAACTCATCAAGGTCCTACAGAAATCAAACGGGCAATGTCCATTGATAATTTCAGGGGACTTTAATCTAAACCTAACGAGAGTCGGGACACATAGCCGCAACCAGACCACAAAACTCGGAGTAGAATACACAGCAACTTTTTTGAACCAATTAGAAATACTGGGTTTGACAATCCTTAGAAGGGTAAAGAAAGGAAAAACATTAACTGGACCAACTTACACGAGTGGGAAAGTCTCATCCACGATTGACTTTACAATAATAAGTAAGAACATTATAGCTAGTATCGCAGACTACGACATAGTCCAGCGTACTGAAAGTGATCGTTATCCCCAAATCATCAGGTTGAAAACAGCAGTCACTAGGCTCAACAAGCTAACCTCCCTGTCACATTTACCGGAGAAATTCAACTTGCGAAAAATCAGATGGAGAGTGGGAAAAAACGAAGAAATCCAGGCAACAGCAAGCAAATTTATGTCAGAATATGTACAACAAGAGGACGGAGACCACGTAAAACACTGGGAAAATCTGGTCGAGGTTTTAATTCAAAAGCACTCCGCCCCCCCAGCCACACAAAAAAAACAAAAATCCTTAAAAGAACCTTGGTTCACTGAAGAACTAAAATTGGGAAAAAAAAAATATCCAGGGAGCAACGGAACGTCCATACGTCCAAAATCCACGGAACCAAACCAAACCATTCTCTCTTAAGGATTTTGAGGAAGAACTATAGTAAAAAGTTGTGGGTGGCAAAAGCCAATCATAAAGAATCAATATGGCTAAAACTTTTTTCAGCCAGCAAAAAACAAAACTCTCGGGAGTTCTGGGGAATTATTAACAAATTGAACAAAGGCAAAGAGATGTCTCAAGACCCCGGCATCACTGCCGAAGGCTGGGAAGCCCATGTAAGGAACCTTTATGCATCAAAGGTCACTACCTTATTTAATACAACGCCACGGACAATAAAAACAACAGATGCAGGTCACCAAGCGGGATCCCTCGAAAGCTCAAACAAGCCTAATGATCTGGACAAGAAAAAACAGGACTGCAACCAGCCTGTTCTGACATCCCGCAACAGTGTATTACAACTTATACAGAAGCTAAAACCCGAGGGTGCACCTGGTCCAAACGGCCTACCGACAGCTGTATTTAAACAAAACGAGGACTTCTGGTCCAAACATCTTACAGCTTTGTTCAACCAAATCTATATCTTTGGCTGTATGCCTTCATCGTGGATAGGAAACATCGTCCACCCCATCCACAAAAAGGGCAACAGAAGAAACCCAGGTAACTACAGGCTGATTTCCCTTATAGACGTAGAAGGAAAACTGTATGCCTCATGCCTCTTAGAGCAGGTTCAAGAATGGGTAGAAAACAACAACCTTCTTCCCAACTTTCAAATCGGCTTTAGACAGGGGATGGGGACAACAACAAACCTGACGACACTGGCTCTGTTAATGGAAAGAGCTGAGAAAAAGAACCAACGACTGTTCGGGTGTTTTATAGACATAAGAGCAGCCTTCGATCGAGTGAGTCGTGCAATACTATGGGAAAAGCTTAACGACTGGGGGATGCCCAGGCCACTACTAAATGCAATAATCCGCCTATACACCGACACATGGGCAAGGGTTAAATTAGGCCGGGGTCTGAGTTTAACTTCAAAAATCAAAACTCAGGACGGCTTAAAACAAGGTTGTGTCTTGGCCCCGTGCCTAATTAACCTGTTTCTGGCAGACATAGGAAACAACCTAGGACAAATAAGTAGCCACGCACCCAAACTTGGTAATGACCATATTCCAATTCTACAGTTTGCTGACGACATTGTTTTACTAAGTAAAACCCAAATAGGCCTACAACGCCTAATTACCAACCTCCAATCTTATTTAGAACAAGAAAAATTGGAACTAAATAGGGAAAAAACAAAAATACTGCGGACAGTCGAGCACAAGAAGATTAAATTTACATGGACGATTGACAAGTCAGTACTGGAAGAGCAGAACCACTACCTTTACCTAGGTGTGACGAACTGGAAAGGCAATTCAAAAAAAGAACACACCCTGTCTATAAAAGCGAAGTCTCAAATACTGATCTACGCATATAGACAGCTCCAAATGAAAATGGGGGGTCCCAATCTCACTCACCTCCTTAGGGTAATGTCCGCCCAAATTCAACCCACATTATCATACGGCTTAGTAACTTGGCTCGGAGCTGAGGCCAAAATTTTAAATGAAATTCAGAACAAAATCTATAAATCTGTGTTCAAATTGCCTAAATAAGCATCTGCAGCTCAAATCCGCCTTGAATTTGGTTTACAAAACCAACACACATGATCAATGTCAAGGTTTGTAAAATGGTGTCACAAACTTCGGCTAGCCCCATCCAAGTCCATGGATCACGTCTGTTGGCAAGAGATAAGCACCCAAGACAGAGAGTCTTCCGGAAACTCTTGGGCAACCTACTTGAACTCCAGCCTCCACGAATTAGAACTTCTAGACACATGGAACAAATAATTAGACCACGTCTCTTTCTGTAAAATAGCCAACAAAGTGGCAAAAAGCGAATCTTTACTAGAGGATAAAAAAATACTGGCTACTCGACGCCACGCTTGGACCGTAATTTCCTCCTACTCTCATCTGAAACCACAGATCTACCGAGCGACACACTTTAGTCAAAACTTTAAAAAAACTTTCATTGACTACCGACTGGGCCTGCACTACTCAAAAGACCTAAGACCGTCTTGGAAGCATCCTAACGAAAGTCTCCAATGTAGACTATGCGGCTACCACAACGAAACTCTAATTCACCTGTTTTACGTGTGCCCAGTGTTAATGACTCTGAGAAGGAAATACTTACGTGCTACCCTCCTTAATTTGAATATAAAAACATGCAGGCAAGCGATAATAACCTGGTTGAGTGGTTCGTCTACAATTCTTACATGCCGGGGTCTCAAATTTATGAGCGAAGCAAATAAACTATTCCCGGGCAAATGAGTTGCGGTACATTATAACTACAAGGATCACAGCAGTCAAGGCCGGACGTTTCCTCACGTGATTACACCTCATAACGTGTTAGATTAACAACCCAAAAAACACAATCTTTCGGGGACTTTGTGACATGGTCTTAAAAAAATATACATAAAAAAAAAAAACAGATAACAGAGACAAATCAAGTAATTTATGAATGCAAGTTTTACAAATGTTTTTATATTAAATGTGGATTGTAATAATTTTTATTCATTATGCATTAAAGAAAATTGAAATTGAAATGTCAGGAGGCAGAGTAGTGCGCATAGAAAACAATGTGATAATCAGTCAACTGTGTAGTGTACAAACAGTGAATGACACACAGCTAACACAAAGCTTGCGGGGTGCACTACAATGACCATTTCCCATCTGACCCACAGGTGACCAACAACTTACTGCAGAGGACAACACCAGCAACCTGCAGAGCCAGTCTCCCCCCCCGGTACATGGACTCTCGTATGTTGACTCCCGGGATTCTCTGGACGATGAGCTCGAAGCCGGCCCATTTGGTGTGCCAGGAAGAAACAGGTCCCAGGATCCCATTGTCCCCCCACCACATCTGCTGCAATAACAATGTCACTGCAGACCCCTGCTGTTGCGGCCTGTGTGTCCACCACCACCACCACCAGTACTGCCTGCAACACCCTCCCTGTCCAAGAGTATGACCACCCCACACCACCGACTGAGGAGGGCAGGGAGAGGATGCGGGTGTCCACAGTGGTTAGCTAACAGGTCCGTGGCAGCAGGGTAGGTGGGAGGGGCAGGGTCACCCACAGACACCAAGAGGCTGGCACCCAATTCCTGGACCACATCACCAGAGTCCTTGGGGCATATGAACAGGCCCAGGGACGAACGGGCCAGTCGGACGAACTGTTACGGGAGCTCATCCTGCTGATGAGGTCCATTGACACCCGCATGGGACAAATTGTGGAGGGCTTGGGCCAGCAAGTGGTGGTACTGAAGGACAGGCCTGCGCCACAACCAACACCTCCACCTCCCTCTGGTTGACCGCAGGATGACAGTTCACCATCCTCCCCAGCGCCCACAGAGAGGGGTTAGGCCTCAGACCCCACTGGCCCTGCAGCAGGCCCCCCCCTGCCAAGCGACAAAGGGACCATCCTAAGAGAACCCTGGGAGTTTCTGGAGGCAAAGCACCTGCCAAACGCCAGTCACGGAGCCAGCCCTGATGGCAACCCTCTTCAACACTGCATTGAATTTTTGGACTGTCCTTCTCCACACTGCCTTGTGAATGGCATCTGTCTGTTGGACTGGGTCACCACATCCATGTGGTGACTACTCGATTATCTCATTTACCATAACTGTCAACTCACTGCTCCACCACCACCTCAATGTAAATGTACAACACCCCCTCACATGTCACCATTGTAAATAAAACATCCTTACACACATAGTGGTGTGTCTGCTCTGTCTTTATTGCAGGATGTATAGTCTTGAACATGATCACAATGTACCAGGAGTATGGACTGTATGTAGGCAAGGAGAAGTTGAAGGCACCTAGGAAAACACAATAGAACAACATTCACTGGTATGGGTGTGGCATCACAGACATCAAACAACACCTACCATCAAGATAATCCAACATGCATATGTCACAATGGGCAACAAGTGTCAACATACACATCCTGTAGATGTTCCTAAATGACCTGTCCCAGAAACATTGCCAACCACCACTGAGTCAACTCTCACATACCCCTTCAGGACAACTGCAACATCATCAGACAATGGGTATGTTGTACATTGTCACCCACCTTCAAGTGAAGTAGCGGGTGATGAGCTGTTCATGCAGGTCAACACCTTCCTCCTCTCCACTGTCTCATCACTGGACATGGGTTGGTTTGCAGGTGGGGGCCTTGGGTCCTCATCAACATCCAGGAGCAGGGGAATCTCCTTGCGAATGGCTAGGTTGTGGAGCATGCAGCATGCAACTACAATCTGACACACCTGCCCGGGCGAGTACGCCAGTGCACCTCCGGTCATGTCCAGGCAGCGGAAACGTGACTTAAGCAGTCCAAAAGTTCGCTCCACAACACGACGTGTCCTCCCATGGGCATCATTGTAGCAGACTTCAGCCGGGGTCCTGGGATTCCGCTGTGGGCTCAGCAACCAGGGATGGTTGGGATATGCAGAGTCACCTAGGTATGACAAACACAAATAGACATTGCAATGTCGCTGAGGCAGAGGGCAGCAGGTCACACACCCAGCACACAATATGACTAGGTATACTCACCCACAATCCATGCACGCTCGGGAAGCAGATTAGCCATCAGCTGGGGCACACTGCTGTTCCGCAGGATGTGGGAGTCATGGGTGGAGCCTGGGAATTTTGCACACATGTGGGAAATGATCATACCTGCCAGGCACACCATGTCTCCTGTCTGCATGACTCCGCCTCCACATGCCACTACACCACCTGGTTCAAGTAACCCTCCGGCTGGCCAAGCCACTGATAGCTCTACCTCAGCTAGTCCGCTCTCTCCCCGGTCAAGTGCCCGACAGTCCCCGAGACACAGCCAGCCCCCAGTCTGCCTGACAGCCAAGTCTGAGTGGTAGTCACCCTCACACACCTGTCTCTCACACAGGTGGGCCTGCACTGCACATTGTTACCCCTGATTGTGTTGCTGACCATGGAAAGGTACAGTCACACACATTCCCTTGGTAGCCTCTCCTGGACATACCCTGCACTTTGTTTTTGCCACTGGCTTTGTTGCTCTTTGCTGTGTTCAAGTATTCCCTGTGCAGCTTCTCATGGACAAACTCTGCACTTTGCCCTGTCCACTGGCCTTGTTGTTCACTGCTGTTTTGCCCTTGCCTGTGCAGCTTCTTATGGACATACTCTGCACCCTGGACTGGCCACTGGCCCTGCTGTTTTGCCCTTGCCTGTACAGCCTCTCATGGACATACTCTGCACCCTGGACTGGCCACTGGCCTTGTTGTTCACTGCTGTTTTGCCCATGCCTGTGCAGCTTCTCATGGACATACTCTCCACTTTGCCCTGCCCATTGGCCTTTTTGTTCACTGCTTTATTGCCCTTGCCTGTGCAGCTTCTCATGGACATACCCTGCACTTTGCCCTGCCCACTGGCCTCGTTGTTCACTTCTGTTTTGCCCTTGTCTGTGCAGCTTCTCATCGACATACTCTGCACTTTGCCCTGCCCACTCGCCTTGTTGTGCACTGCTGTTGTGCCCTTGCCTGTGCAGCTTCTCATGGACATACTGTGCACCCTAGACTGGCTACTGGCCTTGCTGTTTTGTCCTTGCCTGTGCAGCTTCTCAGGGACATCCTCTGCACTTTGCCCTGCCCACTAGCCTTGTTGTTCACTGCTATTTGTCCATGCTTGTGCAGCTTCTCATGGACATGCTCATGTTGTGCCTTGCTATTCCCTTCTCATGGTGCCTATCTGTGCAATATGTGAATAAAGACAGTTGCTCCTGTTGCCTGTTTTGTCAGTCTCCTTACTGAATAAAGTTATTTTTCTGTGTACATATGGTTTACTGTGCCACATGGTCTGTGTGCCACTTCAACATGGGTAATGTCTTGGCTCACTTACTCTATTTTTGACAGGGGTGGCGGGGACTTCAGTTCTTCCTGACCCAGATACTTGTGGGGGCAATGACGTCAATTTAAAATGGAAAGCAGTTGTCATTTTCTTGATTTGTTCATGTTGGCTATATTGTACACATGTCAGGTTGGGGGCACTGCCAGCACAGGGTGTGATTCTATCCACAGTATTGCAGGCAGGCTGACCAGGGTCATCATGTATGTGTATTCTTCCTTTATGTGTGCCCACTGGTGTATGTGTGTGGTCATCTTGTGATGGCCAGTCATCCTAGTCCCATGGCTTCCTTTCAATGTGTGCTCTTGGATGGTCAGGAAGTGTACAGGGTGAAGGGGTGAGTTTCACATGTGTCACCCAGGAGTTGTATGCCTGTTGTTTTGATTGTTCAGCCCTGTGGATGTGGCTGTATGCACATGTGTGAGTTGTATGTTGTGCACTGTGCAGTGTGTTGGTGTGTCCTTGCAGTTCTGGCTGACTCCTACTTGTTGCTTTTGTCACTTGTGAGTATGCACAGAGTGTGACTGGCAAATTAGTGTTGTGTTTTGTTGACCATCCATGTGTCTTGATACTGTTTGTGGAGACTGTACAGATCTGCTGCTCCACACTGTCATTGTGGCTGTGTTTTCTCATGCATTGCTGTCACATGGTGCCTTTTTGCCTCCAGTATGGCATGTTGTGTTTATTGTCATACCATCCCATATCTGTGCTTCAGATGCCTTCCCATTGTGAGTCTGCACTACCTCTATTTTTGTATGGTACACTCCTGTCATGTCCCCTACTGACATGCAGTACACTTCACTTTGATGTCAGCTGTCCACTTGGTTTACATGTGTGTGTGCCTCCCCATCACTTCATTTCTGACACTGTGCTTTGTGGTGCAGTTCTTTGGCTAGGACCAATATGGGTCACTCACTCACTCACTCACTCAGGGCATTACACCAATGGGTTGTATGTGATGTTTGTGTGCTGTTTGGCAGTCATGGTTGCTCATATGCAGTTCAACTGTGTGTGATGCCCAGTCCTCTGGTCAAGTTGTTTCCAGCTTTCTGTCCCAGACTTGTGCATCTGTTGGTGTTGTATTAGATGTATGTGTGTTGGCTCTGGTATTGCTTCACTTCCTGGGTGTGCTGTTGTCTATGTGGTGTGCTGATTGGTGTTGTGTGGGTTGATGTTATGTCACTCATGTCTGTGTGGGGCTGGTATGCTTGTTGTACACACACTACTTGTTGTGCATGCTGTGCTGTGTGTGTATGTTGCCTTGTCATTGCCTGGTGTGCATCCCCTGGTATCCTGCTGTGTTTGCTATGTGATTATTTTGACTGTGCATCTGTTGTTTGTTTGATGTGGCTGTGTTGTTCTTTGATGGTGCACTTCTTGTCTGTGTTGTGGTATGTTGTCTGTGCATTGTTCCTGAGTGATGAGGTTGTGCACTCCTGTTGTGTCTTTGCTCCCATTGCCTTTCCACAGTTTAGCTGCACAGGGCATGTCTGTTCTTGTTGTGGTTCTGTGTGTGTTTCTGTTGGGTTATGTGTTTGTCTGTTGTTTTTGTGCAGACATTTGTTCTGGAATCCCTGTGTGTGTGATGTTTGTGGCTTCCCCCAGGGTGTGTGATTGTTTATCTGTGTATTGACTGGCAAGTATTGCCAGCCTTCAGTGTGTTTGACACTGGTGTTGTGTGCTGCTGGTGTGAGGGGGTATGTGTGTAGATTCCTACGGGTGTTTGGCAGTCATGGAGTGTGTCAATGGGCCCTGTGTGTTGTGCTGCTGGTGTACTCCTGTGAAGTAGTTGTATACATGTGTGGCTGTTCACAGTTTTACTTCAAGGCCTTTCTTTCATCCTTGTGCCTATACATGGTTTGCCTTGCTGTCTCCCTGTGTTGTTGCACTGTGCTGTCTGTGGTTTGACTTCACTAACTATACCAGCTAAGAGTGCTTTGATGGTCTGAGGGTGTTGTTCTCTGTTCCTTGTCTTGATGTGATGTACACATGCTTGTTGTTTGTCTTCATGGCCTCCTATTTGTGTGCACCCCACTTTGGCTTTCCTATTTGTTGTGCTCCATTGCTGTTGGCATGTGGTGTGTGTATGTGTCTGTGTGTCAGTATGGGGTATGTATGTGTGACGTGGCAGGCTATGTGTCCAATTGGATGTTTGTTCCTTGTATGTGTTCATTTGGTGCTTGTACTAATTTTTCTTGCCCTGAGTGTGGTGTTGTTGTGGTGTGTGTGTTTCCCTGGCCCTGTGCTGCTGTGCTGTGTGTTCCTCTGCAGCCACTCCTGCAGTGGCTGTCTCCCTGGTTGTTTGTTGTGTGGTGCAGGGTGTGGATTCACCTGGCTTGTTGTTGTGCATGGGGGTGCACATGTGGGGCACATGGCATGTGCCTTCAGGGGGTGTGCTAGTGTGTGGTGAGTGGAGGTGTGGCTCTGTGGTCTTTGTGCCCTGCCCATGCCTGGCGCTGGCCCTGCCTTCTGCATTGTGCGCATGTATTCCCTTGTGTTCACTGCTGCGGTGATGTGATCGGGACATTGCTGCATGGTCGCGGAAAATATGTGTCCAGGATACGGAGGGGTGACTTGGTGGCAGGTGGATCATGTGTGGGTGCCCTTGTGAATATCTTCCGGTCCTCACCAGGGTGTCTGATGTGGATTTGAACCCTCTGTCAGCCCATGTGTTGTGTGTTGTGTTTGTGTCATTGTGTACCTGCGGCGGCATCCGCTGTGGTCCATGAGTTGCTGGTGATTTAGCAGGTACAGCACCGGAAAAATATGTAGAGCTGGATCCATGGCAGTTGGGACTGGGTGGAAGGGACCAGTACTCTAGTTTTGCACTCCGCTGTTGAGCTTTCGCCGTCTCTGGTTGGGCAGCTTCTCCGCTGCAGTGCGTCTGCTTGTTTGGGTCATCCTAATTTGTGGAGCGGGGCGGACGTCATTCCGCATGGAGGTGAGTCTCCATTGGCTCCCACCGCCGCGGTGGCGGACGGACTTTGATGGCAGTGCGCGCCGCACCGCGGCGGATGGGAAATGGGATATGTTTGGCCATACTAATATGGCGACCGTGAGCACTGCTGCTCGCGAGCTTAAAAATGCATTTTTCCGCACCGCCAGCACCGGGGTTGTGCCAACGTCCGACATCCTAATAGACCCCTAAGTAAGTACAAACTGTAGAAACTTTTAATTATTTACAAATCTATTGATACTCAAATATATTAAAATGAAGCATATTAACTTTTTTGCAGTTTGTTTGGAAACTTTTCAAACTTCTACAAAAGATTACAAAATACTCTGTTTTGGACAATATATATAAAGTAAGTGAATAAAACTATATACATATTTTTTAACCGTTTTTAAATAAATGTATAGTGGTAGACTTACTAAAACTATTCCAACTAGAAAGGATACTTCCTCAAGGAAAATGATAAATAGAATTAAGTTTATAAATTGTATTCCAAATACAAATGGTGCTTCTCTCACAGAAAATCGTATATAGTTTGACTTTAAATTAATATTTCAACTCTAAGATTATTTACCTCAATAAAAAAGCTCAATCGAGCTATTGTTAAAGTTCCTATTCCAACTCCAAACAAAACTTACCTCAATAAGAATGCTCGATAATAATATATTTAAATTAATATTAGAAATGCTAAGGTTGTTTGCATCACAGAAAATACAAAATAATGTTAAATTTAAATTACAATTCCAACTCCAAAGAATGTTTTCTTCACATAAAATGCTCACTAGTAGTTGTGTTTAACATAGTATTCCAAATGCAAAATGTGCTTCTATCACAAAAACTACTAAATAAAGTTAGTTTTTAAATTACAACTCCAAGTCCAAACAACGGTTACCTCATTTAAAAAGCTTGATAGTGTTGATGTCTAAATTGCTATTCCAAATACAAGGAATGCTTTCAACAATGAAAATACTAAATAATATTGTAATTTAAATTACTATTCCAACTCCAAGAGGTGCTTACCTTTGAGAAAATACTTAATAGTGATAACATGTCATATACTATTCAACTCCAAAGGGGGCTTGTTTCACAGAAAATGCTGGATAGTAATGATGTTTAAAATACTATTCCTACTCCAAAGGGTGCTTACCTCAGGGAAAGTGCAGGATAGTGGTGAGGTTAAAATTACTATTCCAACACTAAAGGATGCTTGCCTCAAATAAAGAGTTGGATAGTGGTGGTATTAAAATTACTATTATAACTCCAAAAGGTGCTTGCCTCAGAAAATGTGCAGGATAATGGTGGTGTTAGAATAACTATTCCTACTCCAAAGGATGCTTGCCTCAAGGAACATGCTGGATAGTGGTGATGTTAAAATTACTATTCCAACTCCAAAGAATGCTTGCCTCAGAGAAAGGGCAGGATAGTGATGGGGTTAAAATTATTATACCAACACCAAATAATGCTTGCCTCAGTGAAAAGGCTGGTTAATGGTGGGGTTAAAATTACTATTCCAAATCCAAAAGGTGCTTGCCTCAAGGAAGATGCAGGATAGTGATGGTTTTAAAATTATTATTCCTACTCCAAAGGGTGCTTACCTCAGGTAAAGTGTAGGATAGTGGTGGGGTAAAATTACTATTCCAACAAAAAAGGGTGCTTGCCTCAAGGAAAGTGCTGAATAGTGATAGTATTAAAATTACTATTCCAACTCCAAAAGGTACTTGCCTCAGGGAAGGTGCAGGATAGTGGTGATGTTAAAATTACTATGCCTACTCCCAAGGTTGATTGCCTCAGGGAAAATGCTGGATAGTGGTGGGGTTAAAATAACTATTCTAACACTAAAAGGGGCTTGCCTCAGAGAAGGTGCAGGATAGTGGTGTGTTAAAATTACTATTACTGCTCCAAAGGGTGCTTACCTCGGGAAAAATGCAGATAGTGGTGGGGTTAAAATTATTATTTTAACACCAAAGTATGCTTCCCCATGTAAAATGCTGGATAATGAGGGGTTACAATTACTATTCCAACTCCAAAAGGTACTTGCCTTAATAAAGGTGCAGGACATTGGTAGTGTTAAAATTACTACTCCAAAGGGTGCTTGCCTCAGGGAAAATGCTGGATAGTGGTGAGGTTAAAATTATAATTCAAACTCCAAAAGGTGCTTGCCTCAGAAAAGGTGCAGGATAGTGGTGTGTTAAAAATACCATTCCTACTCCGAAGGGTGCTTACCTCAGGGAAAGTGCAGGATAGTGGTGAGGTTAAAATTACTATTCCAACACCAAAGTATGCTTGCCTTAATAAAGGTGCAGGATATTGGTAGTGTTACAATTACTATTCCTACTCCAAAGGGTGCTTGCCTCAGGGAGAATGCTGGATAGTGGTGGGCTTAAAATTACTATTCCAACTCCAAAAGGTGATTGCCTCAGAGAAGGTTCAGGATAGTGGTGGGGTTAAAATTACTATTCCAACTCCAAAAGGTGCTTGCCTCAGGGAAGGAGCAGGATAGTGGTGGAATTAAAATTACTATTGCTACTCCAAAGGGTGCTTACCTCAGGAAAAGTGGAGGAAAGTGTGGGTATTTAAATTACTATTCCAACTCCAAGGGATGCATACCTCAAAGAAAATGCTGGATAGTGATGTTATTCAAATTACTATTCCTACCCCAAGGGATGCATACCTCAAAGATAATACTAAAGAGCATTGAAGCTAAAACTACTATTCCTACTCTAAAAGGAGCCTGCCTCAATAAAAATGCTATATGTTGATTAAAACTAAATTACTAATACTACTGAAATATTAGCTTATCTCAGTAAAACATGCTTGTTGTTTTTGATTACCTGATAAATGTTATCACAAACTATAAATATTTATTCTTCTTTTTTATATATCAACAGATTGCTACTACATCTATCAACAAAATAAGAACAATATTTGGCCTGAAAATATATATATCCACAAAACGTTCTGAAAAGCATATTGCAAGGTAATTTTCTAAAATATTTACACCAAAAAGAAGTAAACAAGTGATATAGTATACGAACACAAATGAAACAAATAAAAGAACATCACAATTTCTAAACAATGTTGAAATACTTTTTCTTTCAGCTTTCAAAACTTTCAACGTACATAAAAATGAAAAACATAACAAGGTAATTTTCAGATCTTTTACGTTTTTACTACTATTATTATAAATAAATACAATTCTCTTGTCCCACAGAAAAATAAATTTAGCAGGTAAATACATTCTTTTAGCTTCACTAAAGAAATATAGGCAAATAAACACAAATGTAACTTTTCAAAGAAAAATAAAAAAGTTTTGTACATTTATAAAACATTAACCTGTTGTTCCTTAACCAAAAATATACCATTGTATTTCAGATAAATAATAAAAAATATTTTCAATATTCTAACAATAAATTTCTTTCTACTTTTTCAGACCACAATACAACTCAAAGTCGTCTACCGAAGAAACAACAACCTAAATCATTGCATAAAAGTAAGGGCCATATTCTCAAGGAGCTATCGCCGAGTTATCAGCACTTAATTGCTTCCAAAGTCGTGATAAATTCATCGCCCCATTCGCAAGCTGGTGCAAATAGCCTATATCACCAGTTTTCCGGCGATAGCATCCTCAAAAAACATCGCTACAGACAACCCCGTCAACTATCGCTAATGAAATGCAGAGTAGGCGTTCCCGAGCAAAAGGCCGCGACAACACCACTCCACAACATTCTCAAGAACCAGCCACATCTGCGATAAGATTACAAAACAGGCGATAGGGCACGGTAGCACCAGGAAACTAACACCTGCTCTGACCTTGTGTAAAGTCGGATGACAACTGGCACCAGACAAGGGAGCACAGCCCAAAGCCAAACATAAAGAACAACAGATGCACCCAGGCAACTGAACATGCAGCCCGGAGCCCCAATAGGGCAACAACACCCACCTCCACCACACCCAGGACCCCACCACCCCCCCCGGACCACCAAAGAGGCAGCACGGACAAAGACAGCGGACTCACAGGAAACGCACCAGCCTCACAGACTCAACACCAGAGGATGCCATTGCCCACTACAAGCTCAAAAGGACAACCATCCTCCGCATCCTGACCATCATCGTCCAACAGGCCGACGGCACCAACACAGCAGGCAACTAACATCCCACCCCACATAAAGCTGCTGGCTGTGATGCACCTGTTGGCCTCTGGTACCCCCCAACCAACACCCGCCAGAGTCAGAGGAGTCTCACAGCCAGCCGCATCCAAGTCCCTCACACCTGTCCTGGATGCCATCATCAGCCTGGAATCCCAGTATCTATACGTCCACCACAATGCGCAGGATCCGCTGGAGACCAATCAAGGACCATACGCCATAGCTGGATGCACGCACGTGTTGGGGGCAATCCACAGCACACATGTCCTACTTGTGCCCCCTGGTGACACAGCACACAATCACCGCTATAGAAAGCACATGCATTCCATCAATGTGCAGGCAATAGTGGACCACCAGGGACTCTTCACCAATGTCGTTGCCAACTACCCAGCCAGTGTGCATGATTCCTTCATCCTCCAACAGTCCATTATCAACCAGCGCTACCAGGATGGCACCAAGAGAAATGCACAGCCCCTTGGCAAGTTCCAAATGAATACCCCACACACCTCAACTCCACAACCATGCAACTCACAACTCTGGCAATACACACATCACAAAACAACATACAACATGCAAAACAACTTGCCCACTCACCAGACACAACAGAACAACTTACAATGTTAACCTGGGCAAGCCGTGAACATGAGCCATCAATGGCACCCCAGCCACACAATAGCGGAATGTGGGAAGAGGTGGGAACCAGGCATGTGTGAAGGAGGCAGGAGAACCATGATTGGGAAAGTACACAATGCCAAGAGTGGCGGCGATGTGCTGGACATACCGCAGTATGCAGAACACACCCATATCCATGGCGACATACACCGCTGGTGTATGGAGTGTAGTGGACAGTGGACGCAACCATGTCACCCCAGCCAGTGGGGCAGTATGCAGAAATGTTGCCTGTTACGTCCCCCCTGTAAGCGTCAGCGGATTGGGATGGTCCTCTTGGTCTCGCTGGACCCCGAACCTGTCAGGCCCGCCCCTGTGCAGCCAGGCCATATTGATCACCTGCCGACACCAGCATGTTGCAAGGAGGGCTCACCACGTGCCGGCGCAAGCTCCAAGCCCGAGGCCAGTGACCCTGGCAGCCTCTCAGACCATCAAGGCCACCAGGACACAGGCCCACTTTACTCCTTTCTCGTTGATGCACTCTACTGCTGCACCCGGCCTACACTACGGTCAAGTAGGTCACACAATTGGAACTGACTCTTGATTACACGATGACAGAGTACATATGTTCATTGCAGATCTTATGTCAGTGTACTCCCTTCGATGTGGTGCCACCAAGTCTGTGCATAGCAGTACAACCCCACATGTCTGTGGGCCTACGGGGACTACTTCCCCCAGCCTACGCTGCGCATGAGTAGTTCACTGAATTGGAACTGGACATCAATCATTCAAAGGCAGAACACATATCATTATTGCACGCAAGGAGAGGCGTAAGAGGATGATGCGTTGCAGTCTGGAGGGAATGGGATCATCATTACGGAGGTGATCGAACACTACCGACAACTGCCCTGCTGTCACTAACTATGTGCATCGCGAGCCAATGACACGTGCCTGTGGGCCTCTGTTGACCACTGCCTCCGGCCTACACTGCGGTCCAATAGGTCACAGAGTCTTGATTTAGCAATGGCAGAGTTCGTATCAGTGTACCGGCATCATCGCAGACTGCATCCCCTCCCAGCACCGGTGCCGCGAAGTCTATTCCCCGACATTTGTGGACGCTCTGGTTGAACTTTGGTGGCATCTGAGTCCATGGACTCGGGGTTAGTTTTCATCCTCATGTGGCTGATGCCTAATTGGTGTTGGCAACGAGGTTGTCGCCTTCCACTCCCCTATTTGCTGCTTCTGGATAATATCAAACCTCTGCATGATGCCCTTGAGGACACCTTCCACTGTCCCCCGCAAATCCCGGCCAAATACAGCTCGGACATTGATGAGGACCTGCTCCACTCGCGTGGCCCATCTGACTGCACCGCAAGACACCATCCCGTGGCGGGGTGCCTGTGCTGGCTGCTGTGCATCCAGGGCCACTAACTCTGTGCTGGTCAGGTCCGGGACCCCTTCTTCTGAGATACTAGATGGCCTCTGAGGCAATGGCCTTGGGGTCATCAACGCCATGTGTCTGTGGCCCTGTGCTGTCCGCTGAATCTGGCCTCAACTGTGGCACACCAGGGCCCACATGTCAAATCGAGTCCTGACCGGCCCGGACATTGCATAACCGCAGGAGGCACACGCCACCACTGCCAGGACCAACTCTAAATGCCAACTGCCAGTGCCGAAACGGTCATACTGGCAGACTGATGGAGTTGCTTGCACATGTTGTGATGACATCTCCTGCCTGTTCCCCTGCTCAGCACTCCAGGTGCCACTAACTCAGTGCACCACAAATCATCTTTCATTACTGTTTTGGTAATGTGCTGTGGAGAGCTCATGCAGCAATGTCACCTCAGGCAATGTGGGAGACCAGGAACGACGATGAGGAAGATGATGCAGGTGTGACAACCCCCCTGGAGCTGCACCAGGAACAACCCGAAGGGACACAATTCTAGCAATTTCTTCACATGAGCGTGCTCCTTTCTGGTGCCCCAACCTCAGTGCACTGCAACTCACAGACACTTCTGTTTGCATGTTGGGTGACCTCTGTCCTTGCTTCGGCTCCCTCCATGTTGCTCAGCAGTTGACTCTTATAATGCAGGTTTTTTCTGTTTCCATTGCACTGGTGTCCACTGTTCAAGTTGTTGCCAGCACCAAGCACTCCGTGCGGGCTGGATTATACTTACCCTACACACATCCAGCACAGGCATCACTGTACATGTGGCCTTGCCAATAAAGGGGCTGTGTGCATGTGCCCAGCCCAGTTCTTCATGATATATGCGTGTATCCCTGTGGTCTGGTTGTATGCATGAGAGCCCTATGACATTTCATTGTGCTGTGTACAGCAGACGCAGACATGTCACCGCAGGCAGCGGGTCAGAGCTTGGACATGTCTCTTTGTCGTCGGCCACTCAATATGATAAGCGCGGTGTACTGGGACGTTGTACACAGAGCCAACGTGGGTGTGTGAATGATATGTGCGTGCCCCTGGGCGTGGTTCTGTGCTGGGAATGTGCATCTGCATGTGTCTCTGTCACAGTGTGGGTCTCCTTTGTGGGGTGTAGGTGGTCCCATGGGACTTAGACACCCACGTATGCGGTCCAGTTCAGCTTCCATGAGCTCTGAGCCCACCCACACCTGTTCGACCACCTCCTTTTGACATTCTGACACCTGGCATTGGAATGCGATATGTGTGCCTAGGTGGAGTGTTGGGAGCCAACCGTGGTGGTGGGTGCTTCCAGCTGTGTGGTCTGTTCAGGGGCTGGGGTCTTCTCTATGTAGCTTGGCTGCCCTGCTCTTGGGGGTGGTTTGCCTGTGATGTCCATGGGCTGGTGTAGGGCATCGGTGTCGAAGGTGTGGTGGTCGTCTCGGGCATCACTGCTGGCTAGTCTGGTCTGGTCTGACCTGCTGGAGGTGTTTTTTGTCCTGCTGCAATGTGAAGGGGAGATGCATGTTCATGTATGTTGGCGCATTGTTCTGGTTGACATGCAGACTTTGTGACAATGTTCATTGTGACTGTTTAGGCGGGGATGGCAATTTTAAAGGGGACTGTGGACATTTGGACTACGTGATAGATGTGAGGTTGGACACGTACGTATGCATCTTACAGTTTCCTGCTCTGTTCAATGTGTGTGGCCTGTTTATGTGCATGTGCGGACTCAGTTGTGTCCCCTGTTTTGCAGTGTCGGTGTTGCACTTGGTGCCACATTGTCATGGGATGTGCTGTGAATGCTATGTGTGTGTGCTGCAGTGTGCCACAGGTTTCAGGGACATGATCCAGGGTCATTGTGGTTGTGCAGTTTGCTACACATCGTTGTGCATGTGTGCCATTGTGCCCGTCTCCACTGTCCCCCCAGTCCCTGGTTGTTACTCACCCTGTTGTTGTTCTCAGGTCCTCTTGGCTGTGTCTGTACTCCCACCTCCTTTTACCGTCTCCACACTGATGACTGGCCTCGCTTTCCTCCTGCTCCTCCTGTGACGCAGGACTCTCACCACCTGTTGCCATTGCTGCCTTCCTGATGGCGGCCACTTGGTGCCTGGTTTGGGTATTCACATCATGCCAGCACCTCTTGGCCTCCTCCATTGGCCTCCTCGACACTCCGGCTGCATTCCAGGTAGTCTGATTGTGGGTCAGTTAATGGAAGTGTTCTGTCACCTCAGTGACGCTGGTCTTGTTTTCCTGCGGACTGCACCCTGTCTTCCTCTCCCTCTTCTCCCTGGCCTTCCCCGACCCCGTTGTACCTTGCTGATGGTCTGTGGGGCTTGTGGGGTTCACGTTGGCTTCTGTGCTCGGTCAAGGTACATGCATGCTGCTACGCACTTTGGATTGTCTCTGGTGTGTTTTTCTTGTTCTGCTTTTACAGTGCCTTTTCCCGCCAGACGCTTGGGATTTGCATGCATGCCGCTGGTTTTCGTAGCTTTTTGTATCGCACTTGGACTCATCGCAGCTTTTTTGGCATTCGTGTTTCGCATTTTTGCGGCATGGCATTGAATTTAACGCAGCCATTTGATGCGTTATCTGGTGACTATCGTATGGTACCGCTGTGTTGTGAATACTTGGTTAACATGGCGTACATTTACTGCGATATTGTAGGTTGCGTTAAGTAACTTTTGCAATGATTATCATACGTTCTTGAGAATATGCCCCTAAGATTAAAAAAAAAGCCAATCCAACAACTTAACTATGTTTCTCTCCCTAGGAAAATTTGTTACAATTATATATATGTAATAAAAAACATTAAATATTTTTCATTTCAGAACCACTGAATAAATCAGACAATTCTCCAAAGCAAAAGAATCAAGAAACATCTAATTCAAAGGTAAAAAAACTAAAATATTTTCAATTAAACAAATTAATCTTTTTTTCTCCCAATAAAGCAAGATTGTTTTTGTAACATGCCAACAAAGATAGAAATAAAACACATTGAAAACATTAAACTAAACTTGAAAACGAACAAAATGTAAACTATTAAATTGCTTACAAAAAATATACTATCATATTTCCCTCTAAACAGGTATAGACAACAAATAAATAGAATAATAAAAAAATTCTTCTTTTTTCTCTTTTCAGAACAGAAAATATGTGCCTCCTCAAAAGAAGCTAAATACATCACTTCAAAACGAGGAAATAGACTGCTTAACCATAGTGGGTATGTTTATTGTAAGGAGAGACAATCTGAGCCCAGGTGTCATTGGAGGTGTGTGCAATACTACTCAACCCATTGCGCAGGCAGTGCAGTTACTCTTGCTGACACTGTTTTAAGAACCACAGACCATAACCACTCTGCCTCTGCAATGGAGATTGAAGTTAGATAATGAATTAATGAAATTAAAGATATTGCATCCACCTCCAATGAACCCTGTGGTGCAGTTTTAAGGGAGTTATCCCAACATATTGCCCCACATGTTGCAAGTAGTATGCCCACCATAACTAATTTGCGAAGAATTATTCAACGTCAAAAACAGACAAGTAACCCACAAAGAGTAACACCCCTAACCTACTCTGACATAATAATTTCACCTGAACTCTCTGTTACTGTTTCTAATGAACCTTTCCTTTTGCATGACAACTAAAATCCTCAAAAGAGAATACTGATCTTTAGCACACCCCATAATCTGGTAAAGTTAGAGAACAGTGATATTTGGATGATGGATGGAACGTTTAAAAGCACGCTCCATCCATTCAAATATACTCTATTCATGCATACATTAACAATACAGTAGTTCCCTTAGTTTACTGTTTACTCCTTGATAAACAATCCTCAACATACACTGAGTTATTGTAAGTGATACAATCTAAAAGATCAAACATCAAACAAAAGTCCTAGAAAAGTAATAATTGACTTTGAATTAACTATGATTAATACAGTAACCAAAACTGACACAGATACCTAAATTCAAGGATATTTGTTTCACTTTTCGCAGGCATATTGGCGAAAACTTCAAAAAACATCCTTAATTGAGGATTATATATCAGATAGCAAACTCCAATTTGAACTAAAAAAACTAGCAGCCCTTTGCTTTGTTCCTCCTGACAGTGCAGACGAGTATTACACTTCAATTAAAGTATCTGAATATTTTACAACAAATGAAGAAAAACTGGCATCTATACTAAAATATTTTGAAGACACATGGATTGGCCATCTAAGCAGGTCGGGTCACAGGAGGAGACCACATTTCCATGTGGAGTGGTGGAACTGTTACTCGACCCGCTTAGAAGGAGGAGCAAAAACAAATAATGCCATAGAGGGATGGCACAAATCCTCCAATAAATCAATTGGCAAACCTCATCCTAATTTCTATCATTTCTTGGAAATTTTGAAGAAGGAGCAAAGTTTCCAAGAAAGGAGAATGTCACAATAATTAACAGGTAGTCTGAACCCACGTATTTCTACCAGATCGAAGGAAATGTCTGAAAGACTATTGGGCGTTATTCAACAGTTTACGTTGACAATGGCTTCAGACTACCTTGATAATCTTGCACACATCCTGCATTTCTAACACGTACAATATTTTTACTTGTCTGTTTTGCCCTAAAACAAAGACTATTAATTCAATTGATTATTTCCAAACATTTTTAAAGTCGGGTCTTCTTTACTTCAGATGTTTTCTTTCTGCAACTCTTGGACTTACCTGCCATCCACTACTTCACCAAGAGTCCTTTTTCTTTTGTAAAATACATAGTAAATAAAACACAATCCATTGGAAAAATCTATAAACCGATAACATTTTTTATTAATATGTACACTAAAAACAGTGCATATCACAAAAAATGCACCCAATAAAAAAATCCAGAAAAAAGAAGATATTGTTAAAAAAACACAACAAATTCCAACGTTGCAATCCAATTCTTCTAGAAATACAATGCCATGTCGATATCTGTAGAAATCCAAAATGAAGACACCCAAGAAAAAAATCCCGAAAATAATATATTTTTTCTCTCGAAAAAACGCAACAAAATCCAAGGATTTAATGCATCTGAGCCAAAAATACTGTCTAAAAATCATGATGAGCACATCCAAAATCTATAACTTTATTTCACATTATAAATACATCTAACCACGACGATGATAAAAGTTTTTTTTTTTTAAACCGTGTCGCTAAAATTAAATACCACACCTTTCAAAACACTTTTGTTTAATAAAGTGTTTAATATTTATATCATTAACCACTTTATGAAACAAAAATAGTTTGTGACAAAAAGAGACCCGACATGGGCCTACTTCTGCAACATGTAATGGCGGACATTTTTTGATAAACACACATCAAAAATACCTAAAACACATTTGCTACATCTATCTACCTCCCTCGTCTCTCCTTACAATAAACATTACCACTACACTATGGGGTCTATTAGGATGGCGGTCGGAAAATCACTCCGACCACCATGGTAACGGGAAAACAAAGCATAGCCGCCGGTCCAAATAATATGCTCTGCAGTCGAAATCCGACCGCGGCGGTACGATCACGGCATTTAACATTGCGGCGGTTGCTGCTGCCAGCAGCACCGCCGCGATGTCCAAAAAAGCATGTCCAGCATATCCCTGCACTGCTTGGCAAGCACTGCACAGTGCCTGCCACCTGGTACAGGGATGTGTACCCCCCCAGTGCACCCACACACCCCCCAAACACATTGGGGGCACGCAATGGGACCCTGGAGACATTCTCCGCATGCCTTTCCATGGTGGTTCCACCGCCATGTAAAGGCTGGCTACCGCAGGCGGCATAATCATGCCGGCGGAGCCTGACCCTGTACCGGCCCCATTTTAGCGGTCCAGCTCCACCCACCAGGCAAGCGTGCGGACTGCTACCGGCGGAAAAGTGGCAGGCGGCAAATCGCACCAGCGCAGTCGTCACAGCCATGCTGATGGGACCTGAGTTTTCTGGGTTGCGATCGCAGGCGGATGACTGCCACCGGCCCGGCAGTTGCCACCGCCAGCCTGGCGGCGGCCATCCGATCGCTATCCTATAATGTAAATTTGTCTGACCTTAATGCAGCTCTCCCTTGCTTCTGTTCTCTCCAGCAACGATCTCCGCAATCATGAAAATTACGTTTACACGTTGACGACATTTCTTTCTGTAAAGATAACAAAAGGACATTTTCTCTCATTGACCTCAATGGAAAAGCATGAGAAAAATGCATTATAAAATGTTACTGTACATCATGTGTACTCTATTTTTTGAATTATTTTTTAAAAATTTATTTCTATAACTAAACGTATGTAGAAAAAAATTTTATGAATACATTACATGTATTTGTTTATACATGTTTATTTATGTCGCAAAAAATATAAAACTGGTAAATAATATTGTAATAAATTACACATTAAAATGTATATTTTTTATATTTTTAAAAAATGTATAATTATTAATTTACATCTACTTTACATTAGGTTATATTTATAATGTTTTCCTATTAAACTCTTATCCATCATAAAATGTAAACATCACAATCCTTATTTTTTCATTGCTAATTATTGATGTTTAGAATATTTTTAATATGTAAATATTAAAATTATTACCTGAGTATAAATTTTAACAATAACAGAATTAACTCATAAATTATCAAAAATATTCACTTAACTATTGAATTACATAATAAAAACCAATTTCTATTATATATTAAATATTAAATAATAATATTAAATATACAATATTAAATATAAACGTTTCAGTTAATAATTTTAAATGTAATTTAAATATTAATATCTGATTATTACAATTTCTTTAAAAAATCCTAAAACAGTTTTCTATTAATGTCTGCCTAATTAATGTCAGGTTAGTCTTAATATTAATACCTGAGTATTAATCTACCCAAAATATACCTATTCCATAAAATAATTAGTGCTATTTTTATCATAAATATTAACTATTTAATAACAATATTAACCCCTTGAGTGCCCCGCCCTTTCCACGCCCTGTGCCGGGCGTTTCATTAGCTGGCGGGTCTCATGACGAGATAGTCTCGTCATGGGCACAGCGCAACCGCGGCCCATGACGAGACCATCTCGTCATGGGCACTCAAGAGGTTAATGCCTGAGTTTTAATAACTTTATTACAATTATGTGTATTTATTAATTAATATTCATTATATTATTAAACAAACATTATCATAAATTAAAACAAACACTTACCATACAATACTTACCAATGCGTTATAAAAGCATGCGTTGTACTTGTACATGCGTTGTAATAGCATGCGTTGTACAATCATGCGATGTAAGGTTCTCTGCGTTGTAATAGTTGCGTTGTAAAGGCATTACGTTGTAATGCCTGCGAGATGTCTTCCATTCATAACATGGATAAATCTATGCGATAATAATCTGAAGCTAATTCTCAATATTAGCAAAACTAGAACTGAACTTTTAGACATCAGGATACCACATCAGCAATACAGACTGGAGGTTTTCTTGTATACAAAACCCGCTGTCCGCAATACTCTACTGCATTTTAAAAGTTTTCATCTCGGGTAATAAAAACAGGGAATTCCTTTTAGGCAGTTCCTCCTTATTTGAAGACATTTTCTAACACATAGGACTTTATCAGGAATGCTGACACATTAAACGTGAAACTATGAAGGAAGGTGTATCCTAATTATGTATCCAGGAGTCATTCAAGATGGCTAAGTATTACAAGAGAGAAGCCATGGTTCAAGAAAAATCTAAGGAGACCAATGACCATTTAGTATGTGTCACACAGTCAAAGCTCAATCATACGATAAAACAGATTACAGATTCCCAATGACACATTCTTAATAACAATGACAGAGAAACAGAGCTTCCCAGGCCCCTGCTTACTTTACGGAGAAAATGTAAGAATAGTGACAAGCTGGTTAAGGTGAGACCAGAGAAACAAATAACTTTTTGTCATAAATCACTCACAAGATATCACCAGTGATGGAAAATCCAAAATGTGAAGTGGCCAAACTGCCGGACATCCAACATAGTTTACCTCATCCTCTGCCCATGTGACTTAGGGTATGTGGATGAAACAGGACGTGAATTCCATACTAGATATATATAAGCATTAATCAGCAATCCACAGTAAAAATCTTGTGGCTCCCTTGGTTCAGCACTGTGTGTAATTTGAGCATTTGGAGAATAGCCTGACGTGGCCAATTTTAGAAAAAGTCAAGTCAGTCAAGGGAAGAGGCAAAACTACATACCGTAGGAAAAGAGAAGTGTGGTAGATGTTTACATTGGGAAGTTATAAAGAGGGCGTTAATGAATGTTATTCCCTTGGAAAATTATATTTATTGAGTCCATTTTATCATAATCTGGGAGGTGGCTTGATTATGAATCAGTGGAGCTGCACAAACAGTTGTCCACCACAGATTCAAGTTTGTTTGTTAGTAACTTGGTCCGTGATTCGAAATGTATTTTCAAATAAATCACTTTCCTAGTGTATTGTAGGTTAGAACAGTCTTCCCCGGTGGTATATAAGCATACAGTACCTTGAGGAATAGAGACTCCTTGTATCCTAGTGATTTCTTCTTGGATAGCTTGTATGCTAGTGATTTCTACTTGAATAGCTAAGTAGAAGGGTTCGTTTCCAGTGCACGCAAGGTGCGAGTGGGTTTATATCCAGGGTAGACGGTCTTTTATCTTTTCCTGCAGCAAAAATTACGGGACAGTACCAGAGAGAGCATATCCTTTATATTAGGAAGGTATTAATTTTCTAACCGAGAGCGGGAATGGATTGTACTCCTTCACTTAACTTAAACTGTTGCCTATATGGATGCAAGTGTACTCTGTTATTCTTGAGGGGATATTTATTTGACAAGTGTATATGTCACACTATTGAGTCTCCTCATTTTATGAATGGTTCTAATGATTTTGCATTCTAATTAATTGCTACAGGTTATTATCGGTTACCTAAGAAAAAGAAAAAATTCACCTGTTGTACACAACCTTAATAATTAATTATGGTGTTGTGCACGTTATAAACGTTTATGCAGCATTCAAACGCATTGCTATGCCTTTACCATTACGGATGAGTTTGGTCATTCTCGACGGGTTATGTAGTTTCATTAGTACGTATTTGTTGCTATCCAGTCCCCTTGGGTTACCAATGTTTTTAAATGATCTTGGGTTTCATTTCATTGGTTACTGCGTTTGTTTGGTTATCAAAGAAAAGAGTTATCTCATCTTCTAAACATAATCTCAAGGATTATTACAGGCGCACATGTTAGAAATGTTATGTGACGGTAAATCACTCCTAGATGGTAATTAGGGAAGTTAGAAACATTTATGACATTACTGAATACTTTGCTATGGTCATTTGATTAATGATATTAGATTGGGCCTTTTTTTTTAAACTTGGCACCCGCTCCTTTTTTGCCAAAGGTTATTTGTCTTCACACATACCTAGAACAATGGGGCTTTTGGAGGGGGCAGGCTCTCACTGACTGGGTTTTTGGTCAGATTGTGTGGCCCAGGCACAATTGGGCTTGTTGGGTGACATTTGGGCTGGTGGGAGTGCGGGTACTTAACCGGTCTTTTTGAGAGCCGTGTCGCCATTTTGTGTGAGGTGACACGGCAGCCGGTTTCTGAGGGGGAGTGGTGAAGTTGTTTTTTAGCAAGTTGTTCTAGCTAGCCTGAGAAAGTAATTCAGGATGGGGAGCACAGACCCAAGAGCAGCGGAGGCCATGCCTCTACTGATAGAGGCGAGGCTCATGGACCTCGTAGTTCTGATGGCAAGGGGGACAGCATGGCCTGCACACTGTGTGGCCAGTCATGTGGCTGAAGCAGAGTGGGCTTGCTCACCGCCGCTGCCCAGAATACAGAATCCAGGAAAGACAATCGTCCTAGGGGCCATGGGACAGGAACGGCCTCAGGTCACAAGCAAGCGGGTGAGGGGGTCAGCGCACTCTCCAATTCATTAACCCCTTGTATGCCCATGACGAGCCCCCCCCTTTCACTGCAATGACGACCGGCGCGCACGTCGCGCCGACGTCATTACAGTGAAGCTGAAACTGAAATGAGCCAAGAGGCTCATTTCAGGTTTCACTTTGTACGTGCTCAGGGGGCTATCTCAGCCCCCTGAGCACGTAGAAAGACGGGAGAGGTATCGTTGGAAAGGGGAGAATTTCCCCTTTCCAATGGTACCCCTCCCCAGTGGATCCCTGCTTGGGGATCGCCACAGGAGGGCGATCCCCAAGCAGGGATCCACCCACTAGACACCAGGGAGAGGGGAGCGGCCCCTTGGGCAAGGGCCTTTGCTCCCCCCTGTGTATTTTTGGGCATTTTGGTCTTTTTGCCCCCCCGGGGGGTAAAAAGCCAACCAGACACCAGGGAAGTTGCGTAAAAAAATAAATAGGGGTGGGGCTGCCCAAAACGGGCAGGCCCATGCCCCCCACCCCCCCAATTACTACAGTCTTTCTGCCCCCCCGGGGGGCAGATGGCGCATTGGCCCCTAATCTGCCCCTCCGGGGGGGGGCTGAAAGCCCACTAAACACCAGGGATTAGTCTTTAGTTTTATTTTTAGGGTGGGGGCTGCCCGCAACGGGCAAGCCAACGCCCCGACCCACCACCATTACAGCCTTTCTGCCTCCCTGGGGGGCAGATGGGGCATCGGCCCCCAATCTGCCCCCCTGGGGGGGCAAAAAGCCCACTAGACACCAGGGAATTGTAAAAAAATAAATAAATAGGGGTTGGGCCGCCCAAAACGGGCAGGCCCATGCCCCCACCCCCCCAATTACTACAGTCTTTCTTCCCCCCCCCCCCGGGGGGCAGATGGGGCCTTGGCCCCTAATCTGCCCCTTCGGGGAGCAGAAAGCCCACTACACACCAGGGATTTGTTTTTATTTTTATTTTTAGGGTGGGGGCTGCCTGCAACGGGCACGCCAATGCCCCCACCCACCCGCCACCATTACAGCCTTTCTGTCCCCCCCTGGGGGCAGATGGGGCATCGGCCCCCAATCTGCCCCCCCCGGGGGGGCAAAAAGCCCACTAGACACCAGGGAATTGTTAAAAAAAAAAAATAGGGGTGGGGGCTGCCCAAAACAGGCAGGCCCATACCACCCCACCCCACCCCACCCCCCAATTATTACAGTCTTTCTGCCCCCCCCGGGGGGGCAGATGGGGCATTGGCCCCAAATCTGCCCCTTTGCGGGGGCAGAAAGCCCACTAAACACCAGGAATTTTTTGGGCGCAATTGTTTTTAGGGTGTGGGCTGCCCGAAACGGGCATGCCAATGCCCCCACTCTCCCCCCCACAAAAATGTCAGTCTTTCTGCCCCCCAGGAGGCAGATGGGAGCTGTAGCCCCCAATCTGGCCCCCCCTGGGGGCGCAGAATACCGACTAGAAACCATGGATTTTTTTGTTTTATTAGTGTAGGGGTAGGGGCTCCCCAAAATGGGCATGACAATACCCCACCCCACCCCCAGAGAAATTCCAGTCTTTCTGCCCCCCCGGGAGGGCAGATGGTGGCAGTGGCCCCTGATCTGCCCCCTGGGGGGGCAGAAAGCCCAGTAGGCGCCAGCGAGTATGCAGGCTTTTTTTATGCGTGGGGGTGGGGGCTACCCAAAATGGTCATACCAATGACCCCACTCCCACAAAAAATAGCCACAGTCTTTCTGCCCCTTTAGGGGCATATCAGGATGAAACCCCCCTCCCCGATTCCCCCCCAGGGTGGCAGAAAGCCCACTGGGCTCCGATATTTTTTTAGCAATGTGCATACCTGTGGATTTTGTGCCCTAGCGCAGTTGGCACGTAGGCAAACCTAGCAAAACTGTACATTCTTTAAAACTAGACACCGAGGGGAATCCTGGATGGGGTGACTTCACTGGCTCTCACCAGGTTCTGTTACCCAGAATCCATTGCAAACCTAAAAATGTGTTCAAAATAACACTTTTTCCTCACATTTCTTACTTGGGCCTCCCACACGAGTGAGGTACCGTTTTTATCGGGAGACCCGGGGGAACGCTGGGTGGTAGGAAATTTGTGTCAGCCCGGTGATGCCTCAACTTTCCCACACAAAAATGTGTGAAAAATGTGATGTTTTCAGCTAAATTTGAGGTTTGCAGGGCATTCTGGGTAAGGAAACGTTGGGGGATCCACGCAAGCCATACCTCCCTGGAATCCCCCGGGTGTCTAGTTTTCAGAAATGTGTGGGTTTGGTAGGTTCCCCTAGGTGGCCGCTGAGCACCGGGCCAAAAACCCAGGTGACCCCCCTTGCAAAACCAGGTCGTTTTGAGGTAGGCAATGTTCACGTCGCCTCAATACAATTTGGGCCCTTGCCTGTCGCGGGTACTTGGGCCTCCCACACGAGTGAGGCACCATTTTTATCGGGAGACCCGGGGGAACGCTGGGTGGTAGGAAATTTGTGTCAGCCTGGTGATGCCTCAACTTTCCCACACAAAAATGTGTGAAAAAAGTGATGTTGTCAGCTAAATTTGAGGTTTGCAGGGCATTCTGGGTAAGGAAACGTTGGGGGATCCACGCAAGCCATACCTCCCTGGAATCCCCCGGGTATCTAGTTTTCAGAAATGTGTGGGTTTGGTAGGTTCCCCTAGGTGGCCGCTGAGCACCGGGCCAAAAACCCAGGTGACCCCCCTTGCAAAACCAGGTCGTTTTGAGGTAGGCAATTTTCATGTCGCCTCAATACGTTGTGGGCCCTTGCCTGTCGCGGGTATTTGGGCCTCCCACACGAGTGAGGCACCGTTTTTATAGGGAGACCCGTGGGAACGCTGGGTGGTAGGAAATTTGTGTCAGCCCGGTGATGCCACAACTTTCCCACACAAAAATGTGTGAAAAAGGTGATTTTTTCAGCTACATTTGAGGTTTGTGGGGCATTCTGGGTAAGGAAACGTTGGGGGATCCACGCAAGCCATACCTCCCTGGAATCCCCCGGGTGTCTAGTTTTCAGAAATGTGTGGGTTTGGTAGGTTCCCCTAGGTGGCCGCCGAGCACCGGGCCAAAAACCCAGGTGACCCCCCTTGCGAAACCAGGTCGTTTTGAGGTAGGCAATTTTCATGTCGCCTCAATACGTTTTGGGGCCTTGCCAGTCGCGGGTACTTGGGCCTCCCACACGAGTGATGCACCATTTTTATCGGGAGACCCGGGGGAACGCTGGGTGGTAGGAAATTTGTGTCAGCCCAGTGATGCCACAACTTTCCCACACAAAAATGTGTGAAAAAGGTGATTTTTTCAGCTAAATTTGAGGTTTGCAGGGCATTCTGGGTAAGGAAACGTTGGGGGATCCACGCAAGCCATACCTCCCTGGAATCCCCCGGGTGTCTAGTTTTCAGAAATGTGTAGGTTTGGTAGGTTCCCCTAGGTGGCCGCCGAGCACCGGGCCAAAAACCCAGGTGACCCCCCTTGCGAAACCAGGTCGTTTTGAGGTAGGCAATTTTCATGTCGCCTCAATACGTTTTGGGGCCTTGCCAGTCGCGGGTACTTGGGCCTCCCACACGAGTGATGCACCGTTTTTATCGGGAGTCCCGGGGGAATGCTGGGTGGTAGAAAATTTGTGTCAGCCCGGTGATGCCTCAACTTTCCCACACAAAAATGTGTGAAAAATGTGATTTTTTCATCTAAAAATGAGGTTTGCAGGGGATTCTGGGTAAGGAAACGTTGGGGGATCCACGCAAGCCATGCCTCCCTGGAAGCACACGGGTGTCTAGTTTTCAAAAATGTATAGGTTTGCTAGGTTTCCCAAGGTGCCCGCAGAGCTAGGGTTCAAAAACTACAGCTAGACATTTTGCCAAAAAAGGGTCATTTTTCATTGCGAAATTGAGGTGTGACCATGTTGTGTTTTGCGCCGTTTGCTGTCGCGGGCACTAGGCCGACCCACACAAGTGAGGTACCGTTTTTCTCGTAAGACTTTGGGGAACGCGGGGTGGGTGGAAATTTGTGGATCCACGCAGATTCCGGAACTTTCCACCACAGAAATGTGTGGAAAATGTGTTTTCTTTGTCAATTTTTTAGGTTTGCAAGGGATTCTGGGTAACAGACCCTGGTGGGAGGCAGTCAAGTCACCCCATCCTGGATTCCCGTGGGTGTCTAGTTTTCAAAAATGTATAGGTTTTCTAGGTTTCTCAAGGTGCCCGCAGAGCTAGGGTTCAAAAACTACAGCTAGACATTTTGCCAAAAAAGGGTCATTTTTCACTGCGAAATTGAGGTGTGACCACGTTGCGTGTTGCGCCGTTTCCTGTCGCGGGCACTAGGCCGACCCACACAAGTGAGGTACCGTTTTTCTCGTAAGACTTTGGGGAACGCGGGGTGGGTGGAAATTTGTGGATCCACGCAGATTCCGGAACTTTCCACAACAGAAATGTGAGGAAAATGTGTTTTGTTTGTCAATTTTTTAGGTTTGCAAGGGATTCTAGGTAACAGACCCTGGTGGGAGGCCATCAAGTCACCCCATCCTGGATTCCCCTGGGTGTCTAGTTTTTAAAAATGTATAGGTTTGCTAGGTTTCCCAAGGTGCCCGTAGAGCTAGGGTTCAAAAACTAGAGCTAGGCACTTTGCCAAAAAAGGGTAAATTTTCACTGCGATATTGAGTTGTGACCACGTTGCGTTTTGCGCCGTTTCCTGGAAATATGTGGATCCACGCAGATTCCGGAACTTTCCACCACAGAAACGTGTGGAAAATGTGTTTTTTTTGATAATTTTTTAGGTTTGCAAGGGATTCTGGGTAACAGACCCTGGTGGGAGGCAGTCAAGTCACCCCATCCTGGATTCCCCTGGGTGTCTAGTTTTCAAAAATGTATAGGTTTTCTAGGTTTCTCAAGGTGCCCGCAGAGCTAGGGTTCAAAAACTACAGCTAGACATTTTGCCAAAAAAGGGTCATTTTTCACTGCGAAATTGAGGTGTGACCACGTTGCGTTTTGCGCCGTTTCCTGTCGCGGGCACTAGGCCGACCCACACAAGTGAGGTACCGTTTTTCTCGTAAGACTTTGGGGAACGCGGTGTGGGTGGAAATTTGTGGATCCACGCAGATTCCGGAACTTTCCACAACAGAAATGTGGGGAAAATGTGTTTTTTTTGTCAATTTTTTAGGTTTGCAAGGGATTCTGGGTAACAGACACTGGTGGGAGGCCGTCAAGTCACCCCATCCTGGATTCCCCTGGGTGTCTAGTTTTCAAAAATGTATTGGTTTGCTAGGTTTCCCAAGGTGCCCGTAGAGCTAGGGTTCAAAAACTAGAGCTAGGCACTTTGCCAAAAAAGGGTACATTTTCACTGCGATATTGAGTTGTGACCACGTTGCGTTTTGCGCCGTTTCCTGTCACGGGCACTAGGCCGACCCACACAAGTGAGGTACTGTTTTCTCGTAAGACTTTGGGGAACGCGGGGTGGGTGAAAATTTGTGGATCCACGCAGATTCCGGAACTTTCCACCACAGAAATGTGTGGAAAATGTGTTTTCTTTGTCAATTTTTAAGGTTTGCAAGGGATTCTGGGTAACAGACCCTGGTGGGAGGCAGTCAAGTCACCCCATCCTGGATTCCCGTGGGTGTCTAGTTTTCAAAAATGTATAGGTTTTCTAGGTTTCTCAAGGTGCCCGCAGAGCTAGGATTCAAAAACTACAGCTAGACATTTTGCCAAAAAAAAGTCATTTTTCACTGCGAAATTGAGGTGTGACCACGTTGCGTTTTGCGCCTTTTCCTGTCGCGGGCACTAGGCCGACCCACACAAGTGAGATACTGTTTTTCTCGTAAGACTTTGGGGAACGCGGGGTGGGTGGAAATTTGTGGATCCACGCAGATTCCGGAACTTTCCACAACAGAAATGTGAGGAAAATGTGTTTTTTTTGTCAATTTTTTAGGTTTGCAAGGGATTCTAGGTAACAGACCCTGGTGGGAGGCCATCAAGTCACCCCATCCTGAATTCCCCTGGGTGTCTAGTTTTTAAAAATGTATAGGTTTGCTAGGTTTCCCAAGGTGCCCGTAGAGCTAGGGTTCAAAAACTAGAGCTAGGCACTTTGCCAAAAAAGGGTAAATTTTCACTGCGATATTGAGTTGTGACCACGTTGCGTTTTGCGCCGTTTCCTGTCGTGGGCACTAGGCCGACCCACACAAGTGAGGTACCGTTTTTCTCGTAAGACTTTGGGGAACGCGGGGTGGGTGGAAATATGTGGATCCACGCAGATTCCGGAACTTTCCACCACAGAAATGTGTGGAAAATGTGTTTTTTTGGATAATTTTTTAGGTTTGCAAGGGATTCTGGGTAACAGACCCTGGTGGGAGGCAGTCAAGTCACCCCATCCTGGATTCCCCTGGGTGTCCAGTTTTCAAAAATGTATAGGTTTTCTAGGTTTCTCAAGGTGCCCGCAGAGCTAGGGTTCAAAAACTACAGCTAGACATTTTGCCAAAAAAGGGTCATTTTTCACTGGGAAATTGAGGTGTGACCACGTTGCGTTTTGCGCCGTTTCCTGTCGCGGGCACTAGGCCGACCCACACAAGTGAGGTGCCGTTTTTCTCGTAAGACTTTGGGGAACGCGGGGTGGGTGGAAATTTGTGGATCCACGCAGATTCCGGAACTTTCCACAACAGAAATGTGGGGAAAATGTGTTTTTTTTGTCAATTTTTTAGGTTTGCAAGGGATTCTGGGTAACAGACACTGGTGGGAGGCCGTCAAGTCACCCCATCCTGGATTCCCCTGGGTGTCTAGTTTTTAAAAATGTATTGGTTTGCTAGGTTTCCCAAGGTGCCCGTAGAGCTAGGGTTCAAAAACTAGAGCTAGGCACTTTGCCAAAAAAGGGTAAATTTTCACTGCGATATTGAGTTGTGACCACGTTGCGTTTTGCGCCGTTTCCTGTCACGGGCACTAGGCCGACCCACACAAGTTAGGTACTGTTTTCTCGTAAGACTTTGGGGAATGCAAGGTGGGTGGAAATATGTGGATCCACGCAGATTCCGGAACTTTCCACCACAGAAATGTGTCGAAAATGTGTTTTTTTTTATAATTTTTAGGTTTGCAAGGGATTCTGGGTAACAGACCCTGGTTGGAGGCAGTCAAGTCACCCCATCCTGGATTCCCCTGGGTGTCTAGTTTTCAAAAATGTATAGGTTTGCTAGGTTTCCCAAGGTGCCCGCAGAGCTAGGGTTCAAAAACTAGAGCTAGGCACTTTGCCAAAAAAGGGTAAATTTTCACTGCGATATTGAGTTATGACCACGTTGCGTTTTGCGCCGTTTCCTGTCGCGGGCACTATGCCTACCCACACAAGTGAGGTACCATTTTTATTGGGAGACTTAGGGTAATTCAGATTTGTAAAGGAACTGTTATTATCTATTGACTTTCGATGCATTTCTGCCTTCCAAATGAAAGATATTGTGTAAAAAAGAAGTCATTCTAAAAAATGACTGATAATTCTCATGCTAGTATGAGTATTCCCAATTTCAGAAATGTGCAAATATTCTACTGTTTCTAAACCTCTATATTTTGTTCCCATTTCAGAAATACATAGGTGTCTTTCATACCGATTTTTCCATGTACACATTTTTACAGAATAATTACTATATACCCGGTACATAATAAAAAACCATTGCAAGTTGCTGCTCAGTTTTTGGCTCTGGGTTCGTTGGGTTCTTGGTGAACCTACAAGTCCTATATATCCCCACAACCAGTAATGTCCAGCGGATGTAATGGTGCATTGCTTTCAAAGAGCTGTTATATTTAGAAGAAGTTACAGGTGAAAACGTTGACACAAAAGGCTTTTTTTTTCAACTACTTTTCAATTTATCCTATATTTAACTGTTAGTTTCTGTAAAAAAACCTTGATGGATCTACACAAATGACCCCTTGCTGAATTCAGAATTTTGTCTTCTTCTCGAAAATGTATAGCTTTCCAGGATCCATTATTGCTTTTGTACCCATTTCTGCCATTAACTGAAAGGAGGTCAAAAGCACAAAAAATAGCAAAATTAGGCTATGTCCCAGAAGAATGCCAAAACTGTGTAAAAAATGTTGGGTTTCTGACAAAAGTCTGGTATCCCCGAAAAGCTGGGAAAATGGTGATTTCAACCCCACAAACCCTTTTTTGATAACATTTGCAGGGAAAAACCCAGATGCTTTCATTTGCAGCCGGATTTTCGAATTTTTCTGAAAAACCCCAAAATTTTGCTGTATTTTGGCTCATTTCTGTGACCCCTCTAGGAGAATCCACAAACCCTGAGTACCTTTAGAATCCCCATGATATTGGAAGAAAAGGACGCAAATTTGGCGTGGATACCTTATGTGGTCAAAAAGTTACAGGGGTCTAAGCTCGCACTACCCCAAATAGCCAAAAAAGGGCGTGGCACAGGAGGGGAAAAGGCCTGGCAGCGAAGGGGTTAAAGGGAAGGGTGGGGCTGCTAACTGCATGTGGCGAGGCCAAGATGAGGTGTCAGTGGCCGGAGGAGCTGCATGTGACATGAGTCAGGGACAGAGGGAGGGGACACAGGCCCGAGATAGGCAGTGCTGGGAAGGCAAAAAGGCAACCCAAAGTGATGGGTGGTGGGTTTGCAAGCCCTGAGGCCGTGGGCGAGGGGGCCAATGTTCCTGTGGTGGTGCCCCCTGAAATGCACCAGCAGAGGGGAGCAGGCCTGGGAAGGAGGGTTCAAAAGTGAGATCCAGGTGAGGAAGAAGGGTGGCAAGACAAAAGGGGAGGGTCAGTCCATGACAGGGGGGGCTGCATGGGGGAGGGGCTAGTTTTAGCAGGCGGCCGCAGACAACAGAGGACATTGCAGGAGGGGGCACAAGGTGGGGACGGAAGCCTGAACAAGGGGAGGGACTGACAGGACCCAAGTGTGGCCCCTCAGCATCATTGGAGCTGGGAGAGTTGTTGGACAGGGCCCCGAGGTCTCAGGTTGTGTTGGTCTGCAGACGGAGGGCGAAACAGGACACACAACCAGGGGACAGGGAAGTGCAGGAGGGAGAGAAGGGGAGGGTGCAGAGGACACAGAGAGGGGGCAGGTATGGGGCCGGCATCAGCGATAGTGTCAGATATGCTGCAATAGAGTGAAGGGGAGGAGCAAGAAAGGGGTATGGGGTGGCGAAACAGCGAAACATATGCCACCACCCAAAGTATATACATGCCGGGGGATGAGGCAGGGTGAGGCCCAGCACAGAGGGATGGCACTCAGTGGGTATAGGGAGAAAGGGGGTAGTGCAGCACACAATGGGTGGGGGAGATGGCACTGTGCGCAGAGGATGGAGTACCCCAGAGGAGGAGCAGGGCAGTGGGGGCTATTGGCAGTGGTTTTCAGTCCCAGGGAGGGCAGGATCAGACAGGGCTACTAATCCCCGCTAGCTGGGCCGTACTTTTTCTCTGTAGGCACAGAAGCCACAGGATAAGGCAAACTCATGTGAGTTCCATGCGGCTACGCAATACGGAGGTGAAGAGATGGTAAGGTTTGGGGCAGCAAGGCAGAGTCCGTTGAGGGACAGGCAGGATTCTGCTACACAAAGGTTGGAAGTGGCATTGGCGGTGCAAACACCCAGTTGGGTCAATGCGGCTTCTGGGTCAACGTTGAGATGGAGAGGGCAAGAGCAGGTGGCTGGGTCGGCAGGGTATCACACGGCCCATCAGTACCAAGTTTTCGCCCTAGAGGAGCTATTTCACAGCGGGCGGAAAAGTGCAGAGGCACGTGAAGCAGGTTCTGGGGGGGGATTGACGTCACGCAGTTGGATTACAATGAAGATAGTATAGAAGAGGGGGAGATCATTGAGAAAGTAACAGGGGGATGCAGGAATGATATGGGGGCCGCAGTGACGATGTTCCTAGTTTGTTGTCGAATCAGAAGAAGAAAGATGGTTACCCTGCCCAGGCCAATGCCGTACGACCTACTGCATGACTGGTTAGGAGGCTGGATCCAGTGCGGACGCTGACCTTAACGCCTGTTAAGGGCACTGGGGGGGTATGCTCATCATGGTCTTACAAATGACAGGGTGTCAGTAGGGATTGACGCGGGCGGAGAGGAGGCGGATGGGGAGGTCCGTCTCCAAAAAGGTTTATATGTGAATGATACTAGGGTGTTCACAGAGGCAATGCAATTAGAGGGGGATACAGCATAGGTTGTGTCTGCAGAAGGACAAAGAGACAAAGGACAGTAGACGGAAACACACAAAGATGAAGGAAAAGCAAGGGAGACAGACAGCAATAGGTCCCAAAGGGATGGAGCAAAAGAAAGTCACAAGGTTAAACTCAAGAAGCTTCCGTACGTGGGTGTGATGAAGCCACTTGGGGCACACCTTATGATAACAACTAAACAATAGATATGGAAAGGGGAATATGCAGGGATGCTGAAATTACTGCACAGGGAACTGAGGTCAAAAGAAGGATCAAAGGAGGAGGATTGAGAGCTGCCTAAGAGGCCTACGGTCCCCATGACAATAGAAAACTAGACAATGGCCTTCTTGATATTTGTGAGCATTAAATGGGGAAAATACCCAGAGAGGTGTGTGTCCCTTTTTTTAAATGCATGGATGTAATCAGGAGGACACAGGTAACATCTGGGGATTTGCTTAGTCACACTATGATGAGGAGTTTAGAGCTAGGCTTGCCTGGGACCCGGAGACAAAATGGAGGGAAATTGATACAGATCTGTATCAACAATCAATGGGGTCAGTTAAGTTTCTGAAGACCACATATACAGCAGTGGGCTCTTGTTAACCTACCGCCCCTTTCAGAGCCGCCCCACCCAGGGGTAGGTGGGATATACACCAAAGAATCAAGGGGATTTCCAGGTAGCCTGTTGGGACTTAAATAAGGGAGCCTGCGTGAGAGAATACTGCAAATTTAGAAACAAGTGTTCGAAATGTGCAGGGCGACACTCCTTGGTACAATGTTTTGGGTTAGGATACAACAGTCAAGGGCAGCAATCTGGCCAAGGGTTCCAGCACAGAAGCTCGTACAATGGACAGCAGGGACAGCCAATGTCACGGAGCAGGGGAGGTAGGGGAACACCAATTAAGCAATAGTGTCTGGAGGCTTAGCTGGTATACTCTCCCTGCAGGGAGGATGCCAGGGGAGGGGTTTAGGCTGGGGTATGAGCCCATGGTCTACAAGGTGGGCAGAACATTAGATTTTGGTAAAACCCACAAAGCAGTAGTGCAGTAGAAGTTGTCCAATTAAGTAAATTGAGGGGTGAATGCAGGGTCTGTTCACAGATTGGCCGATCAGAGACCTGATATTTTCACCTATTGGGGTGGTGCCGAAGAAAGAGCCAGGGCAGTTTAAATTGAGACAATATCTGTCCTGGCCAGAGGGAGCTTCAGTATATGGTTTCATATCTGAAGAACTAATGTCTGTTTCCTATTCCTCAGTGGATGTAGCCAGGGGATTGGCCAAGAAGGTGGGCAGAGGTGCTGAGATGGAAAAATTTGATATAAAGTCTGCCTCCCGACTACTACTGGTGCACCCCGATGATTTTCAACTATTAGGCCTTCAGTTTGATGGGTAAATCTTTGTGAACAAAGCATTACCCATGGGCTGTTCCATCTCGTGTGCCTTATTTGAGCGTTTCAGTTCCTTCCTGTAATGGGTTTTCTCATGGCAAACCGGTAAAGAGATGGGGACACACTATCTTGACAACTTCGTCCTGGTTTCGGGACAGGTGGTGACTGCTGACCAGCTATTGTGGGTGATGCGGAGAGCTTTGTTGCAGCTGGGAGAAGCCCCAGGCGACTATGGCACTCACTTGTTCAGAATCTGGGAAGCTACAGATGCAGCGAAGGACGATTGGGATAGGGACAAAATCATGCACTTGGGGCGTTCGACTTCTTGTTGTTTTAAGCTATTTGTCAAGTTGGGGGCTTCAGGTTACTGCATTATGTAGATTTCCATGTACTTATGCCTGTGTCTTTTCAGGTGCAGAAGCGGGGCCAGACACAGCAGAGCTGTCCATTTGGATAGTCGGGGATTAATTTTTAAAATGGGCTGAACTACATGAACTTCAGAAAGGGAAAGGTTTGAACCTTGGGCTGGACACTTGGTTATTTAACATTTCTTGGCACAGGAAGGGTGGTATGGGATGGGACGAACTCTTGCCCTGCTTGAACAATTTACTGCAAGGACACATTTGCCTTGATGTTTTGATTGCGCATTTAGGGGAGAGTGACCTAGTAGTATGCAAAGGATTAGCTGTACTGAAACATTTGAAAAGGGATTTATTGGAGATCAGGCAGCAATGGTCCAGATGTTCCATCATGTGGACTGAATTTATCCCTCGGAGACAGTGGAGGGGGGCCAAAAGACCCACTGTTATTGACAAAGCAAGGAGGAAAATCAATGGGGACATGAGAATATTTTGTACGGAGGTAGGTTTCAGTAGACTGGAGCACCCCGAGTTGAAGTATGTGGCTTCATTTCTTCGGGGGAGATGAAGAACACTTGTCTTGCTTCTGGAAGATCTATATCTGATTCAGATATTCAGGAGATGGTCAGGGCGTAAGACATATGGAGGTACCCACACTTCCTGGGGCAAGGTGTCGGAAAAATCATAGAGAGGAAGGGACAATTCGGAGGTTTGGTTTGTAGCTTGTTTTTATATGTTTGCAGGTTAAGTTTATGGTTGTGAACAAGTTACTCTGGGAGCAGAAAATAAGGGGAAGTTAAGATAGGAGACAATTAGTTAGGTAGATGTTTAGATAAGGGAAACCTTAGGGGTAGTGGAGGAGGCAATGTAGGCAAATAAATGTGTAGTTAGGTGTTGCTTTGTAAGGCAAAGGCCAAGGTTAACGCTGTGAGGTGCACCTTTCTTCAATAAAGGGGCCTTTTTCACACATAAAGAGTGTGATTGTTGTCTGTGTTGTGCCCCCATTTGACCCAATGGACTATATTTGAGGCAGAGATGTTACCCACAACTATGGACCATGTTTGAACAATTTGTGTGAACCTTATGTGGTGACCTTTAGATATGTGGGCCACTTTCATGATATTTAGATGATTGTGCTTTATGCCTCTCGATTTGATTGGGCAGTGGTTAGACTATATATAGGTCTAATGTTGTCTAATGTTGTCTACCATTTTTCAGAGACCAACATAGTGTTATGCAGAAGATTTGTCTCACTGATAACTGCCTGATACGTATAGTGTTTTCTCCCCCTAGTTTTGAGTTTTAAGGCATGGATAGTAGTATGTCCGCTAAGGAAAGCTTGATGGGATATGAATAAATTACTGCATGATGTTGAGGATTAGCCCACTTCTCTGAGTGACTACAATGGTGGAGGGATATGTACTGGGGAAGCTATGTTAGTATTTTGGTGGAGGCTACCTATCAACACACATGATGACATCACATAGGATACACATATGAAATAAGGTGGTTTCTCTTTGGTATATACTCTATCATTCTTTAGTTTGAACCCCTTATTTGTTATCATACGTTTTTTGTCTTTTATCATTTGAGATGTTGTACCGTCCTTTTTTTCTTTCCTCCAACATTTTATATGGTGAACATCAATATTGCGACATGAGGAAGATGCACGACTGGTTAGCAGTGTCACACCATAACTTTTGTTGGCACAAGACAAGAGATCTAGCAGATATGTTAGAAGAGAACCTACACAGATACTTATTCAGAAAAATGGGAGAAATTTGTTTAAATAATTTGTCTAATGTGTATGTGCTCATGCAGTGAAATATTTTTAGGACGATTGCAAACATGGGAAAATTAGACATTATATATGATAAAGATTGCATTAATGATTTGATCTGCTAGACCCTAGGGACATTCATTGCTCCTATCTTGTTTTCTTATTTATTCTATTGCAAGCAGTATGAGTGAGGTATGAGTGAGAGTGTTTTTATGGGCGGTACTCATTACTTGGTTGGGTGGGTAAGAAGTTGGTGGGGAAGGGTTGAGGGTAACATATATTTTGAGATAATATTCATCTGGATAGATGAAACACAAATTAAATGTAAAGATGTGCAATGAATTACATTATTATGTGAATCAATAAATTACCTGATCTTGTTATAATCAGTGGTCTCTGCCTTAAATGATGTTTGGAGTAATTCTGCTGTTATAAAGATTTGAAGACTTATTACCATTTTAATTCAATTCAAAAATACTTTATTGTGGTCAATAGGCCATAAAAGTGTAAGTGCAATAACTAACAGTAAATAAAAACATTCTCAAGTACATAAACTTTGAAACCCCAAAATCCGAGGTTACAGTTACAAGTTATGGCTATTATCCCACACCCAATATATCGACAAGATACATAGCAGTACATAGAAAAGAACAGATAAAAAAAGATGTACAATTATTGGGCAGAGATAGAGCTAATACATTTCATAGAAGTAAAATGCTAAAATAGCACTCCATAAAATTAAGTTTAAAAAATCAGTTAAAAAAGTGGAACCAGCCCAGCTAAAAAATAAAGGATATTTTGTCAGCTGTGCCCTATACAGTGATATTCAGAAGTGACCTGCGCACTCACCACATGGAAAGTAGGATGCGTGACACCGCAGATACAATTGGGAACATAGTGATGTAGTTCAGTAATCTAAATGCACACAGTATTTAGTGCCCAGATTTCTACCAAGTTGGATCAACTAGGGACGTCTTGATTTTCTACAGCTCCAGTTCATGCTGCTTTACTTCAGAAAGCCTTCTACCCTCAACAGGTCCTT
Source organism: Triturus cristatus (assembly GCF_964204655.1). Classification (NCBI taxonomy): domain Eukaryota; kingdom Metazoa; phylum Chordata; class Amphibia; order Caudata; family Salamandridae; genus Triturus; species Triturus cristatus. The sequence continues at coordinate 615,338,092 of NC_140580.1, forward strand.
CAAAGGAAATGCTCCTGGATCCGGAAGGGTCTGCCCACTCACGGGCCTCTTACCCTGTCCTAACACGCTTTGAAATTTGATCTAGAAAACACTTTTTAAGTAAGCTTTATTTATTCTCTCTCTGAACAAAACAGTTTTATCTCTGCTCACACATGTTCTCACCTTCGGAGTTCGGGCCTTGAGTCCGATCCTTCTAGAAACGTCTAATGACGTGATTTATTTATTGTTGTTTCTACTCTCACTTATAACCTTACAGTTGTGCATACCATATACCATCTGACTTGCATAAAGCTGCTCATCATTGCGGGTTGCTATTGCCTGCTGAACTCTGCCCTGTTGCCTTTAAATGTCTTCCAATCTTCCACCTACTCTTCAATCTCACTGAAGTCTTTATGTTATATAATTTGGCTCCTATGCATAGCACTTTGCCACCCTGGTGGTGATCTTGAGAGGCTATATACAAGCGCTAAATGTAATTAAATAAATGTAGTACAGTCCTAAAGCCAGAATATTAACGCATTACCACTATATTTTGTCCCATAGACTTAATGAAGCACTTAGAGTAATCAATAAACCAGAATGGCATCATGTACAGCTGTTAAAATGCCCCATGTAGCGCGTATTGAGATTTAGGACTTAGCACTAAAATTAACCCCTTGAAAACATCTGTAAGAAGCGATGGTTGCCTCCGGGACGGAGCCGCTTGCTATTTAGGAGGGAGACTAGGAAAGGCCCTTAAGAATTACAACATACATTTTGAAATAAAATCCTATTTCAAGAACATACCGTGTGTAATGAGAAAAAGTGAATTTATTTCCTGCAGAAAAGTGGAAGTTATTTCCTATGAAGAAGTTAAAATATTCAACTTCTAAATTAATGTCGCACGTAACTCAACTGTATCTGCAGTCCAGAAGGTATTCACACACAAGTGCAATAAGTATTGTGAAGCTCACATTTCCTTACATTTATTACATACAGTATTACGATTGTCAGAGAGAACTGAATATTAGGCTGAATCTAAAGAAAATTGTTTTATAAATAAAACAATGTGGCTGAGTGTATTCTGAAAGGGACACGCATTTAAGGATTGAATTACAGATTACATTTAGTGCATTTTTTCACGTGCCCATCTGTATTCCTGGTGTAAGCTCGAGTCATTAGTCGTCTGAGGGCAGCAGACTAGGCGGTGCCTCGCTGCTCAGTAATCGTCCAGCAGTTTTTGAAGGGGAGGCGATGGATTTGCGAGTGACTGAAATAGAGAAGATTGCAATCATTTTCTAACAGGAAGAAAGGAATTACTGTAATCATCTGGAGGCTACTCCAGTGGTACACAGATTGCGGGGCATGCCATAAAAGCAGAAAATGATGGGTAAATTAAGAGACCAACTGTGAAAGATGATCGATGTGGTGTCTATTGTACTGATGCACACATCCTGTTGTTTTTGTGGCCGTAAAAAGGGGTCTAAAAACACACTAGGGATGCCAGAAAAAAAGGGAAAGCCATTTTTGACTTCGCTGTATTTTATCAAGAGATGCGAGAATAAAAGAATTCAAGAGAATGTTCCAGTTGAAAAGAGCAGCCCCACCCAGGGGTAGGTGGGATATACACCAAAGAATCAAGGGGATTTCCAGGTAGCCTGTTGGGACTTAAATAAGGGAGCCTGCGTGAGAGAATACTGCAAATTTAGAAACAAGTGTTCGAAATGTGCAGGGCGACACTCCTTGGTACAATGTTTTGGGTTAGGATACAACAGTCAAGGGCAGCAATCTGGCCAAGGGTTCCAGCACAGAAGCTCGTACAATGGACAGCAGGGACAGCCAATGTCACGGGGCAGGGGAGGTAGGGGAGCACAAGGCTACATGGGAAAAAACTTGTACACCAATTAAGCAATAGTGTCTGGAGGCTTAGCTGGTATACTCTCCCTGCAGGGAGGATGCTAGGGGAGGGGTTTAGGCTGGGGTATGAGCCCATGGTCTACAAGGTGGGCAGAACATTAGATTTTGGTAAAACCCACAAAGCAGTAGTGCAGTAGAAGTTGTCCAATTAAGTAAATTGAGGGGTGAATGCAGGGTCTGTTCACAGATTGGCCGATCAGAGACCTGATATTTTCACCTATTGGGGTGGTGCCGAAGAAAGAGCCAGGGCAGTTTAAATTGAGACAATATCTGTCCTGGCCAGAGGGAGCTTCAGTATATGGTTTCATATCTGTAGATCTAATGTCTGTTTCCTATTCCTCAGTGGATATAGCCAGGGGATTGGCCAAGAAGGTGGGCAAAGGTGCTGAGATGGAAAAATGTGATATAAAGTCTGCCTCCCGACTACTACTGGTGCACCCCGATGATTTTCAACTATTAGGCCTTCAGTTTGATGGGTAAATCTTTGTGAACAAAGCATTACCCATGGGCTGTTCCATCTCGTGTGCCTTATTTGAGCGTTTCAGTTCCTTCCTGTAATGGGTTTTCTCATGGCAAACCGGTAAAGAGATGGGGACACACTATCTTGACAACTTCGTCCTGGTTTCGGGACAGGTGGTGACTGCTGACCAGCTATTGTGGGTGATGCGGAGAGCTTTGTTGCAGCTGGGAGAAGCCCCAGGCGACTATGGCACTCACTTGTTCAGAATCTGGGAAGCTACAGATGCAGCGAAGGACGATTGGGATAGGGACAAAATCATGCACTTGGGGCGTTCGACTTCTTGTTGTTTTAAGCTATTTGTCAAGTTGGGGGCTTCAGGTTACTGCATTATGTAGATTTCCATGTACTTATGCCTGTGTCTTTTCAGGTGCAGAAGCGGGGCCAGACACAGCAGAGCTGTCCATTTGGATAGTCGGGGATTAATTTTTAAAATGGGCTGAACTACATGAACTTCAGAAAGGGAAAGGTTTGAACCTTGGGCTGGACACTTGGTTATTTAACATTTCTTGGCACAGGAAGGGTGGTATGGGATGGGACGAACTCTTGCCCTGCTTGAACAATTTACTGCAAGGACACATTTGCCTTGATGTTTTGATTGCGCATTTAGGGGAGAGTGACCTAGTAGTATGCAAAGGATTAGCTGTACTGAAAAATTTGAAAAGGGATTTATTGGAGATCAGGCAGCAATGGTCCAGATGTTCCATCATGTGGACTGAATTTATCCCTCGGAGACAGTGGAGGGGGGCCAAAAGACCCACTGTTATTGACAAAGCAAGGAGGAAAATCAATGGGGACATGAGAATATTTTGTACGGAGGTAGGTTTCAGTAGACTGGAGCACCCCGAGTTGAAGTATGTGGCTTCATTTCTTCGGGGGAGATGAAGAACACTTGTCTTGCTTCTGGAAGATCTATATCTGATTCAGATATTCAGGAGATGGTCAGGGCGTAAGACATATGGAGGTACCCACACTTCCTGGGGCAAGGTGTCGGAAAAATCATAGAGAGGAAGGGACAATTCGGAGGTTTGGTTTGTAGCTTGTTTTTATATGTTTGCAGGTTAAGTTTATGGTTGTGAACAAGTTACTCTGGGAGCAGAAAATAAGGGGAAGTTAAGATAGGAGACAATTAGTTAGGTAGATGTTTAGATAAGGGAAACCTTAGGGGTAGTGGAGGAGGCAATGTAGGCAAATAAATGTGTAGTTAGGTGTTGCTTTGTAAGGCAAAGGCCAAGGTTAACGCTGTGAGGTGCACCTTTCTTCAATAAAGGGGCCTTTTTCACACATAAAGAGTGTGATTGTTGTCTGTGTTGTGCCCCCATTTGACCCAATGGACTATATTTGAGGCAGAGATGTTACCCACAACTATGGACCATGTTTGAACAATTTGTGTGAACCTTATGTGGTGACCTTTAGATATGTGGGCCACTTTCATGATATTTAGATGATTGTGCTTTATGCCTCTTGATTTGATTGGGCAGTGGTTAGACTATATATAGGTCTAATGTTGTCTAATGTTGTCTATCATTTTTCAGAGACCAACATAGTGTTATGCAGAAGATTTGTCTCACTGATAACTGCCTGATACGTATAGTGTTTTCTCCCCCTAGTTTTGAGTTTTAAGGCATGGATAGTAGTATGTCCGCTAAGGAAAGCTTGATGGGATATGAATAAATTACTGCATGATGTTGAGGATTAGCCCACTTCTCTGAGTGACTACAATGGTGGAGGGATATGTACTGGGGAAGCTATGTTAGTATTTTGGTGGAGGCTACCTATCAACACACATGATGACATCACATAGGATACACATATGAAATAAGGTGGTTTCTCTTTGGTATACACTCTATTATTCTTTAGTTTGAACCCCTTATTTGTTATCATACGTTTTTTGTCTTTTATCATTTGAGATGTTGTACCGTCCTTTTTTTCTTTCCTCCAACATTTTATATGGTGAACATCAATATTGCGACATGAGGAAGATGCACGACTGGTTAGCAGTGTCACACCATAACTTTTGTTGGCACAAGACAAGAGATCTAGCAGATATGTTAGAAGAGAACCTACACAGATACTTATTCAGAAAAATGGGAGAAATTTGTTTAAATAATTTGTCTAATGTGTATGTGCTCATGCAGTGAAATATTTTTAGGACGATTGCAAACATGGGAAAATTAGACATTATATATGATAAAGATTGCATTAATGATTTGATCTGCTAGACCCTAGGGACATTCATTGCTCCTATCTTGTTTTCTTATTTATTCTATTGCAAGCAGTATGAGTGAGGTATGAGTGAGAGTGTTTTTATGGGCGGTACTCATTACTTGGTTGGGTGGGTAAGAAGTTGGTGGGGAAGGGTTGAGGGTAACATATATTTTGAGATAATATTCATCTGGATAGATGAAACACAAATTAAATGTAAAGATGTGCAATGAATTACATTATTATGTGAATCAATAAATTACCTGATCTTGTTATAATCAGTGGTCTCTGCCTTAAATGATGTTTGGAGTAATTCTGCTGTTATAAAGATTTGAAGACTTATTACCATTTTAATTCAATTCAAAAATACTTTATTGTGGTCAATAGACCATAAAAGTGTAAGTGCAATAACTAACAGTAAATAAAAACATTCTCAAGTACATAAACTTTGAAACCCCAAAATCCGAGGTTACAGTTACAAGTTATGGCTATTATCCCACACCCAATATATCGACAAGATACATAGCAGTACATATAAAAGAACAGATAAAAAAAGATGTACAATTATTGGGCAGAGATAGAGCTAATACATTTCATAGAAGTAAAATGCTAAAATAGCACTCCATAAAATTAAGTTTAAAAAATCAGTTAAAAAAGTGGAACCAGCCCAGCTAAAAAATAAAGGATATTTTGTCAGCTGTGCCCTATACAGTGATATTCAGAAGTGACCTGCGCACTCACCACATGGAAAGTAGGATGTGTGACACCGCAGATACAATTGGGAACATAGTGATGTAGTTCAGTAATCTAAATGCACACAGTATTTAGTGCCCAGATTTCTACCAAGTTGAATCAACTAGGGACGTCTTGATTTTCTATAGCTCCAGTTCATGCTGCTTTACTTCAGAAAGCCTTCTACCCTCAACAGGTCCTTCAAAGGAAATGCTCCTGGATCCGGAAGGGTCTGCCCACTCACGGGCCTCTTACCCTGTCCTAACACGCTTTGAAATTTGATCTAGAAAACACTTTTTAAGTAAGCTTTATTTATTCTCTCTCTGAACAAAACAGTTTTATCTCTGCTCACACATGTTCTCACCTTCGGAGTTCGGGCCTTGAGTCCGATCCTTCTAGAAACGTCTAATGACGTGATTTATTTATTGTTGTTTCTACTCTCACTTATAATCTTACAGTTGTGCATACCATATACCATCTGACTTGCATAAAGCTGCTCATCATTGCGGGTTGCTATTGCCTGCTGAACTCTGCCCTGTTGCCTTTAAATGTCTTCCAATCTTCCACCTACTCTTCAATCTCACTGAAGTCTTTATGTTATATAATTTGGCTCCTATGCATAGCACTTTGCCACCCTGGTGGTGATCTTGAGAGGCTATATACAAGCGCTAAATGTAATTAAATAAATGTAGTACAGTCCTAAAGCCAGAATATTAACGCATTACCACTATATTTTGTCCCATAGACTTAATGAAGCACTTAGAGTAATCAATAAACCAGAATGGCGTCATGTACAGCTGTTAAAATGCCCCATGTAGCGCGTATTGAGATTTAGGATTTAGCACTAAAATTAACCCCTTGAAAACATCTGTAAGAAGCGATGGTTGCCTCCGGGACGGAGCCGCTTGCTATTTAGGAGGGAGACTAGGAAAGGCCCTTAAGAATTACAACATACATTTTGAAATAAAATCCTATTTCAAGAACATACCGTGTGTAATGAGAAAAAGTGAATTTATTTCCTGCAGAAAAGTGGAAGTTATTTCCTATGAAGAAGTTAAAATATTCAACTTCTAAATTAATGTCGCACGTAACTCAACTGTATCTGCAGTCCAGAAGGTATTCACACACAAGTGCAATAAGTATTGTGAAGCTCACATTTCCTTACATTTATTACATACAGTATTACGATTGTCAGAGAGAACTGAATATTAGGCTGAATCTAAAGAAAATTGTTTTATAAATAAAACAATGTGGCTGAGTGTATTCTGAAAGGGACACGCATTTAAGGATTGAATTACAGATTACATTTAGTGCATTTTTTCACGTGCCCATCTGTATTCCTGGTGTAAGCTCGAGTCATTAGTCGTCTGAGGGCAGCAGACTAGGCGGTGCCTCGCTGCTCAGTAATCGTCCAGCAGTTTTTGAAGGGGAGGCGATGGATTTGCGAGTGACTGAAATAGAGAAGATTGTAATCATTTTCTAACAGGAAGAAAGGAATTACTGTAATCATCTGGAGGCTACTCCAGTGGTACACAGATTGCGGGGCATGCCATAAAAGCAGAAAATGATGGGTAAATTAAGAGACCAACTGTGAAAGATGATCGATGTGGTGTCTATTGTACTGATGCACACATCCTGTTGTTTTTGTGGCCGTAAAAAGGGGTCTAAAAACACACTAGGGATGCCAGAAAAAAAGGGAAAGCCATTTTTGACTTCGCTGTATTTTATCAAGAGATGCGAGAATAAAAGAATTCAAGAGAATGTTCCAGTTGAAAAGAGCAGCCCCACCCAGGGGTAGGTGGGATATACACCAAAGAATCAAGGGGATTTCCAGGTAGCCTGTTGGGACTTAAATAAGGGAGCCTGCGTGAGAGAATACTGCAAATTTAGAAACAAGTGTTCGAAATGTGCAGGGCGACACTCCTTGGTACAATGTTTTGGGTTAGGATACAACAGTCAAGGGCAGCAATCTGGCCAAGGGTTCCAGCACAGAAGCTCGTACAATGGACAGCAGGGACAGCCAATGTCACGGGGCAGGGGAGGTAGGGGAGCACAAGGCTACATGGGAAAAAACTTGTACACCAATTAAGCAATAGTGTCTGGAGGCTTAGCTGGTATACTCTCCCTGCAGGGAGGATGCTAGGGGAGGGGTTTAGGCTGGGGTATGAGCCCATGGTCTACAAGGTGGGCAGAACATTAGATTTTGGTAAAACCCACAAAGCAGTAGTGCAGTAGAAGTTGTCCAATTAAGTAAATTGAGGGGTGAATGCAGGGTCTGTTCACAGATTGGCCGATCAGAGACCTGATATTTTCACCTATTGGGGTGGTGCCGAAGAAAGAGCCAGGGCAGTTTAAATTGAGACAATATCTGTCCTGGCCAGAGGGAGCTTCAGTATATGGTTTCATATCTGTAGATCTAATGTCTGTTTCCTATTCCTCAGTGGATATAGCCAGGGGATTGGCCAAGAAGGTGGGCAAAGGTGCTGAGATGGAAAAATGTGATATAAAGTCTGCCTCCCGACTACTACTGGTGCACCCCGATGATTTTCAACTATTAGGCCTTCAGTTTGATGGGTAAATCTTTGTGAACAAAGCATTACCCATGGGCTGTTCCATCTCGTGTGCCTTATTTGAGCGTTTCAGTTCCTTCCTGTAATGGGTTTTCTCATGGCAAACCGGTAAAGAGATGGGGACACACTATCTTGACAACTTCGTCCTGGTTTCGGGACAGGTGGTGACTGCTGACCAGCTATTGTGGGTGATGCGGAGAGCTTTGTTGCAGCTGGGAGAAGCCCCAGGCGACTATGGCACTCACTTGTTCAGAATCTGGGAAGCTACAGATGCAGCGAAGGACGATTGGGATAGGGACAAAATCATGCACTTGGGGCGTTCGACTTCTTGTTGTTTTAAGCTATTTGTCAAGTTGGGGGCTTCAGGTTACTGCATTATGTAGATTTCCATGTACTTATGCCTGTGTCTTTTCAGGTGCAGAAGCGGGGCCAGACACAGCAGAGCTGTCCATTTGGATAGTCGGGGATTAATTTTTAAAATGGGCTGAACTACATGAACTTCAGAAAGGGAAAGGTTTGAACCTTGGGCTGGACACTTGGTTATTTAACATTTCTTGGCACAGGAAGGGTGGTATGGGATGGGACGAACTCTTGCCCTGCTTGAACAATTTACTGCAAGGACACATTTGCCTTGATGTTTTGATTGCGCATTTAGGGGAGAGTGACCTAGTAGTATGCAAAGGATTAGCTGTACTGAAACATTTGAAAAGGGATTTATTGGAGATCAGGCAGCAATGGTCCAGATGTTCCATCATGTGGACTGAATTTATCCCTCGGAGACAGTGGAGGGGGGCCAAAAGACCCACTGTTATTCACAAAGCAAGGAGGAAAATCAATGGGGACATGAGAATATTTTGTACGGAGGTAGGTTTCAGTAGACTGGAGCACCCCGAGTTGAAGTATGTGGCTTCATTTCTTCGGGGGAGATGAAGAACACTTGTCTTGCTTCTGGAAGATCTATATCTGATTCAGATATTCAGGAGATGGTCAGGGCGTAAGACATATGGAGGTACCCACACTTCCTGGGGCAAGGTGTCGGAAAAATCATAGAGAGGAAGGGACAATTCGGAGGTTTGGTTTGTAGCTTGTTTTTATATGTTTGCAGGTTAAGTTTATGGTTGTGAACAAGTTACTCTGGGAGCAGAAAATAAGGGGAAGTTAAGATAGGAGACAATTAGTTAGGTAGATGTTTAGATAAGGGAAACCTTAGGGGTAGTGGAGGAGGCAATGTAGGCAAATAAATGTGTAGTTAGGTGTTGCTTTGTAAGGCAAAGGCCAAGGTTAACGCTGTGAGGTGCACCTTTCTTCAATAAAGGGGCCTTTTTCACACATAAAGAGTGTGATTGTTGTCTGTGTTGTGCCCCCATTTGACCCAATGGACTATATTTGAGGCAGAGATGTTACCCACAACTATGGACCATGTTTGAACAATTTGTGTGAACCTTATGTGGTGACCTTTAGATATGTGGGCCACTTTCATGATATTTAGATGATTGTGCTTTATGCCTCTCGATTTGATTGGGCAGTGGTTAGACTATATATAGGTCTAATGTTGTCTAATGTTGTCTATCATTTTTCAGAGACCAACATAGTGTTATGCAGAAGATTTGTCTCACTGATAACTGCCTGATACGTATAGTGTTTTCTCCCCCTAGTTTTGAGTTTTAAGGCATGGATAGTAGTATGTCCGCTAAGGAAAGCTTGATGGGATATGAATAAATTACTGCATGATGTTGAGGATTAGCCCACTTCTCTGAGTGACTACAATGGTGGAGGGATATGTACTGGGGAAGCTATGTTAGTATTTTGGTGGAGGCTACCTATCAACACACATGATGACATCACATAGGATACACATATGAAATAAGGTGGTTTCTCTTTGGTATATACTCTATCATTCTTTAGTTTGAACCCCTTATTTGTTATCATACGTTTTTTGTCTTTTATCATTTGAGATGTTGTACCGTCCTTTTTTTCTTTCCTCCAACATTTTATATGGTGAACATCAATATTGCGACATGAGGAAGATGCACGACTGGTTAGCAGTGTCACACCATAACTTTTGTTGGCACAAGACAAGAGATCTAGCAGATATGTTAGAAGAGAACCTACACAGATACTTATTCAGAAAAATGGGAGAAATTTGTTTAAATAATTTGTCTAATGTGTATGTGCTCATGCAGTGAAATATTTTTAGGACGATTGCAAACATGGGAAAATTAGACATTATATATGATAAAGATTGCATTAATGATTTGATCTGCTAGACCCTAGGGACATTCATTGCTCCTATCTTGTTTTCTTATTTATTCTATTGCAAGCAGTATGAGTGAGGTATGAGTGAGAGTGTTTTTATGGGCGGTACTCATTACTTGGTTGGGTGGGTAAGAAGTTGGTGGGGAAGGGTTGAGGGTAACATATATTTTGAGATAATATTCATCTGGATAGATGAAATACAAATTAAATGTAAAGATGTGCAATGAATTACATTATTATGTGAATCAATAAATTACCTGATCTTGTTATAATCAGTGGTCTCTGCCTTAAATGATGTTTGGAGTAATTCTGCTGTTATAAAGATTTGAAGACTTATTACCATTTTAATTCAATTCAAAAATACTTTATTGTGGTCAATAGACCATAAAAGTGTAAGTGCAATAACTAACAGTAAATAAAAACATTCTCAAGTACATAAACTTTGAAACCCCAAAATCCGAGGTTACAGTTACAAGTTATGGCTATTATCCCACACCCAATATATCGACAAGATACATAGCAGTACATATAAAAGAACAGATAAAAAAAGATGTACAATTATTGGGCAGAGATAGAGCTAATACATTTCATAGAAGTAAAATGCTAAAATAGCACTCCATAAAATTAAGTTTAAAAAATCAGTTAAAAAAGTGGAACCAGCCCAGCTAAAAAATAAAGGATATTTTGTCAGCTGTGCCCTATACAGTGATATTCAGAAGTGACCTGCGCACTCACCACATGGAAAGTAGGATGCGTGACACCGCAGATACAATTGGGAACATAGTGATGTAGTTCAGTAATCTAAATGCACACAGTATTTAGTGCCCAGATTTCTACCAAGTTGGATCAACTAGGGACGTCTTGATTTTCTACAGCTCCAGTTCATGCTGCTTTACTTCAGAAAGCCTTCTACCCTCAACAGGTCCTTCAAAGGAAATGCTCCTGGATCCGGAAGGGTCTGCCCACTCACGGGCCTCTTACCCTGTCCTAACACGCTTTGAAATTTGATCTAGAAAACACTTTTTAAGTAAGCTTTATTTATTCTCTCTCTGAACAAAACAGTTTTATCTCTGCTCACACATGTTCTCACCTTCGGAGTTCGGGCCTTGAGTCCGATCCTTCTAGAAACGTCTAATGACGTGATTTATTTATTGTTGTTTCTACTCTCACTTATAACCTTACCGTTGTGCATACCATATACCATCTGACTTGCATAAAGCTGCTCATCATTGCGGGTTGCTATTGCCTGCTGAACTCTGCCCTGTTGCCTTTAAATGTCTTCCAATCTTCCACCTACTCTTCAATCTCACTGAAGTCTTTATGTTATATAATTTGGCTCCTATGCATAGCACTTTGCCACCCTGGTGGTGATCTTGAGAGGCTATATACAAGCGCTAAATGTAATTAAATAAATGTAGTACAGTCCTAAAGCCAGAATATTAACGCATTACCACTATATTTTGTCCCATAGACTTAATGAAGCACTTAGAGTAATCAATAAACCAGAATGGCATCATGTACAGCTGTTAAAATGCCCCATGTAGCGCGTATTGAGATTTAGGACTTAGCACTAAAATTAACCCCTTGAAAACATCTGTAAGAAGCGATGGTTGCCTCCGGGACGGAGCCGCTTGCTATTTAGGAGGGAGACTAGGAAAGGCCCTTAAGAATTACAACATACATTTTGAAATAAAATCCTATTTCAAGAACATACCGTGTGTAATGAGAAAAAGTGAATTTATTTCCTGCAGAAAAGTGGAAGTTATTTCCTATGAAGAAGTTAAAATATTCAACTTCTAAATTAATGTCGCACGTAACTCAACTGTATCTGCAGTCCAGAAGGTATTCACACACAAGTGCAATAAGTATTGTGAAGCTCACATTTCCTTACATTTATTACATACAGTATTACGATTGTCAGAGAGAACTGAATATTAGGCTGAATCTAAAGAAAATTGTTTTATAAATAAAACAATGTGGCTGAGTGTATTCTGAAAGGGACACGCATTTAAGGATTGAATTACAGATTACATTTAGTGCATTTTTTCACGTGCCCATCTGTATTCCTGGTGTAAGCTCGAGTCATTAGTCGTCTGAGGGCAGCAGACTAGGCGGTGCCTCGCTGCTCAGTAATCGTCCAGCAGTTTTTGAAGGGGAGGCGATGGATTTGCGAGTGACTGAAATAGAGAAGATTGCAATCATTTTCTAACAGGAAGAAAGGAATTACTGTAATCATCTGGAGGCTACTCCAGTGGTACACAGATTGCGGGGCATGCCATAAAAGCAGAAAATGATGGGTAAATTAAGAGACCAACTGTGAAAGATGATCGATGTGGTGTCTATTGTACTGATGCACACATCCTGTTGTTTTTGTGGCCGTAAAAAGGGGTCTAAAAACACACTAGGGATGCCAGAAAAAAAGGGAAAGCCATTTTTGACTTCGCTGTATTTTATCAAGAGATGCGAGAATAAAAGAATTCAAGAGAATGTTCCAGTTGAAAAGAGCAGCCCCACCCAGGGGTAGGTGGGATATACACCAAAGAATCAAGGGGATTTCCAGGTAGCCTGTTGGGACTTAAATAAGGGAGCCTGCGTGAGAGAATACTGCAAATTTAGAAACAAGTGTTCGAAATGTGCAGGGCGACACTCCTTGGTACAATGTTTTGGGTTAGGATACAACAGTCAAGGGCAGCAATCTGGCCAAGGGTTCCAGCACAGAAGCTCGTACAATGGACAGCAGGGACAGCCAATGTCACGGGGCAGGGGAGGTAGGGGAGCACAAGGCTACATGGGAAAAAACTTGTACACCAATTAAGCAATAGTGTCTGGAGGCTTAGCTGGTATACTCTCCCTGCAGGGAGGATGCTAGGGGAGGGGTTTAGGCTGGGGTATGAGCCCATGGTCTACAAGGTGGGCAGAACATTAGATTTTGGTAAAACCCACAAAGCAGTAGTGCAGTAGAAGTTGTCCAATTAAGTAAATTGAGGGGTGAATGCAGGGTCTGTTCACAGATTGGCCGATCAGAGACCTGATATTTTCACCTATTGGGGTGGTGCCGAAGAAAGAGCCAGGGCAGTTTAAATTGAGACAATATCTGTCCTGGCCAGAGGGAGCTTCAGTATATGGTTTCATATCTGTAGATCTAATGTCTGTTTCCTATTCCTCAGTGGATATAGCCAGGGGATTGGCCAAGAAGGTGGGCAAAGGTGCTGAGATGGAAAAATGTGATATAAAGTCTGCCTCCCGACTACTACTGGTGCACCCCGATGATTTTCAACTATTAGGCCTTCAGTTTGATGGGTAAATCTTTGTGAACAAAGCATTACCCATGGGCTGTTCCATCTCGTGTGCCTTATTTGAGCGTTTCAGTTCCTTCCTGTAATGGGTTTTCTCATGGCAAACCGGTAAAGAGATGGGGACACACTATCTTGACAACTTCGTCCTGGTTTCGGGACAGGTGGTGACTGCTGACCAGCTATTGTGGGTGATGCGGAGAGCTTTGTTGCAGCTGGGAGAAGCCCCAGGCGACTATGGCACTCACTTGTTCAGAATCTGGGAAGCTACAGATGCAGCGAAGGACGATTGGGATAGGGACAAAATCATGCACTTGGGGCGTTCGACTTCTTGTTGTTTTAAGCTATTTGTCAAGTTGGGGGCTTCAGGTTACTGCATTATGTAGATTTCCATGTACTTATGCCTGTGTCTTTTCAGGTGCAGAAGCGGGGCCAGACACAGCAGAGCTGTCCATTTGGATAGTCGGGGATTAATTTTTAAAATGGGCTGAACTACATGAACTTCCGAAAGGGAAAGGTTTGAACCTTGGGCTGGACACTTGGTTATTTAACATTTCTTGGCACAGGAAGGGTGGTATGGGATGGGACGAACTCTTGCCCTGCTTGAACAATTTACTGCAAGGACACATTTGCCTTGATGTTTTGATTGCGCATTTAGGGGAGAGTGACCTAGTAGTATGCAAAGGATTAGCTGTACTGAAACATTTGAAAAGGGATTTATTGGAGATCAGGCAGCAATGGTCCAGATGTTCCATCATGTGGACTGAATTTATCCCTCGGAGACAGTGGAGCGGGGCCAAAAGACCCACTGTTATTGACAAAGCAAGGAGGAAAATCAATGGGGACATGAGAATATTTTGTACGGAGGTAGGTTTCAGTAGACTGGAGCACCCCGAGTTGAAGTATGTGGCTTCATTTCTTCGGGGGAGATGAAGAACACTTGTCTTGCTTCTGGAAGATCTATATCTGATTCAGATATTCAGGAGATGGTCAGGGCGTAAGACATATGGAGGTACCCACACTTCCTGGGGCAAGGTGTCGGAAAAATCATAGAGAGGAAGGGACAATTCGGAGGTTTGGTTTGTAGCTTGTTTTTATATGTTTGCAGGTTAAGTTTATGGTTGTGAACAAGTTACTCTGGGAGCAGAAAATAAGGGGAAGTTAAGATAGGAGACAATTAGTTAGGTAGATGTTTAGATAAGGGAAACCTTAGGGGTAGTGGAGGAGGCAATGTAGGCAAATAAATGTGTAGTTAGGTGTTGCTTTGTAAGGCAAAGGCCAAGGTTAACGCTGTGAGGTGCACCTTTCTTCAATAAAGGGGCCTTTTTCACACATAAAGAGTGTGATTGTTGTCTGTGTTGTGCCCCCATTTGACCCAATGGACTATATTTGAGGCAGAGATGTTACCCACAACTATGGACCATGTTTGAACAATTTGTGTGAACCTTATGTGGTGACCTTTAGATATGTGGGCCACTTTCATGATATTTAGATGATTGTGCTTTATGCCTCTTGATTTGATTGGGCAGTGGTTAGACTATATATAGGTCTAATGTTGTCTAATGTTGTCTATCATTTTTCAGAGACCAACATAGTGTTATGCAGAAGATTTGTCTCACTGATAACTGCCTGATACGTATAGTGTTTTCTCCCCCTAGTTTTGAGTTTTAAGGCATGGATAGTAGTATGTCCGCTAAGGAAAGCTTGATGGGATATGAATAAATTACTGCATGATGTTGAGGATTAGCCCACTTCTCTGAGTGACTACAATGGTGGAGGGATATGTACTGGGGAAGCTATGTTAGTATTTTGGTGGAGGCTACCTATCAACACACATGATGACATCACATAGGATACACATATGAAATAAGGTGGTTTCTCTTTGGTATACACTCTATTATTCTTTAGTTTGAACCCCTTATTTGTTATCATACGTTTTTTGTCTTTTATCATTTGAGATGTTGTACCGTCCTTTTTTTCTTTCCTCCAACATTTTATATGGTGAACATCAATATTGCGACATGAGGAAGATGCACGACTGGTTAGCAGTGTCACACCATAACTTTTGTTGGCACAAGACAAGAGATCTAGCAGATATGTTAGAAGAGAACCTACACAGATACTTATTCAGAAAAATGGGAGAAATTTGTTTAAATAATTTGTCTAATGTGTATGTGCTCATGCAGTGAAATATTTTTAGGACGATTGCAAACATGGGAAAATTAGACATTATATATGATAAAGATTGCATTAATGATTTGATCTGCTAGACCCTAGGGACATTCATTGCTCCTATCTTGTTTTCTTATTTATTCTATTGCAAGCAGTATGAGTGAGGTATGAGTGAGAGTGTTTTTATGGGCGGTACTCATTACTTGGTTGGGTGGGTAAGAAGTTGGTGGGGAAGGGTTGAGGGTAACATATATTTTGAGATAATATTCATCTGGATAGATGAAACACAAATTAAATGTAAAGATGTGCAATGAATTACATTATTATGTGAATCAATAAATTACCTGATCTTGTTATAATCAGTGGTCTCTGCCTTAAATGATGTTTGGAGTAATTCTGCTGTTATAAAGATTTGAAGACTTATTACCATTTTAATTCAATTCAAAAATACTTTATTGTGGTCAATAGACCATAAAAGTGTAAGTGCAATAACTAACAGTAAATAAAAACATTCTCAAGTACATAAACTTTGAAACCCCAAAATCCGAGGTTACAGTTACAAGTTATGGCTATTATCCCACACCCAATATATCGACAAGATACATAGCAGTACATATAAAAGAACAGATAAAAAAAGATGTACAATTATTGGGCAGAGATAGAGCTAATACATTTCATAGAAGTAAAATGCTAAAATAGCACTCCATAAAATTAAGTTTAAAAAATCAGTTAAAAAAGTGGAACCAGCCCAGCTAAAAAATAAAGGATATTTTGTCAGCTGTGCCCTATACAGTGATATTCAGAAGTGACCTGCGCACTCACCACATGGAAAGTAGGATGTGTGACACCGCAGATACAATTGGGAACATAGTGATGTAGTTCAGTAATCTAAATGCACACAGTATTTAGTGCCCAGATTTCTACCAAGTTGAATCAACTAGGGACGTCTTGATTTTCTATAGCTCCAGTTCATGCTGCTTTACTTCAGAAAGCCTTCTACCCTCAACAGGTCCTTCAAAGGAAATGCTCCTGGATCCGGAAGGGTCTGCCCACTCACGGGCCTCTTACCCTGTCCTAACACGCTTTGAAATTTGATCTAGAAAACACTTTTTAAGTAAGCTTTATTTATTCTCTCTCTGAACAAAACAGTTTTATCTCTGCTCACACATGTTCTCACCTTCGGAGTTCGGGCCTTGAGTCCGATCCTTCTAGAAACGTCTAATGACGTGATTTATTTATTGTTGTTTCTACTCTCACTTATAATCTTACAGTTGTGCATACCATATACCATCTGACTTGCATAAAGCTGCTCATCATTGCGGGTTGCTATTGCCTGCTGAACTCTGCCCTGTTGCCTTTAAATGTCTTCCAATCTTCCACCTACTCTTCAATCTCACTGAAGTCTTTATGTTATATAATTTGGCTCCTATGCATAGCACTTTGCCACCCTGGTGGTGATCTTGAGAGGCTATATACAAGCGCTAAATGTAATTAAATAAATGTAGTACAGTCCTAAAGCCAGAATATTAACGCATTACCACTATATTTTGTCCCATAGACTTAATGAAGCACTTAGAGTAATCAATAAACCAGAATGGCGTCATGTACAGCTGTTAAAATGCCCCATGTAGCGCGTATTGAGATTTAGGATTTGGCACTAAAATTAACCCCTTGAAAACATCTGTAAGAAGCGATGGTTGCCTCCGGGACGGAGCCGCTTGCTATTTAGGAGGGAGACTAGGAAAGGCCCTTAAGAATTACAACATACATTTTGAAATAAAATCCTATTTCAAGAACATACCGTGTGTAATGAGAAAAAGTGAATTTATTTCCTGCAGAAAAGTGGAAGTTATTTCCTATGAAGAAGTTAAAATATTCAACTTCTAAATTAATGTCGCACGTAACTCAACTGTATCTGCAGTCCAGAAGGTATTCACACACAAGTGCAATAAGTATTGTGAAGCTCACATTTCCTTACATTTATTACATACAGTATTACGATTGTCAGAGAGAACTGAATATTAGGCTGAATCTAAAGAAAATTGTTT
The DNA here is from genome assembly GCF_964204655.1 of Triturus cristatus. Taxonomy (NCBI): domain Eukaryota; kingdom Metazoa; phylum Chordata; class Amphibia; order Caudata; family Salamandridae; genus Triturus; species Triturus cristatus. Next base: position 615,355,781 of record NC_140580.1, read on the forward strand.
TATAAATAAAACAATGTGGCTGAGTGTATTCTGAAAGGGACACGCATTTAAGGATTGAATTACAGATTACATTTAGTGCATTTTTTCACGTGCCCATCTGTATTCCTGGTGTAAGCTCGAGTCATTAGTCGTCTGAGGGCAGCAGACTAGGCGGTGCCTCGCTGCTCAGTAATCGTCCAGCAGTTTTTGAAGGGGAGGCGATGGATTTGCGAGTGACTGAAATAGAGAAGATTGTAATCATTTTCTAACAGGAAGAAAGGAATTACTGTAATCATCTGGAGGCTACTCCAGTGGTACACAGATTGCGGGGCATGCCATAAAAGCAGAAAATGATGGGTAAATTAAGAGACCAACTGTGAAAGATGATCGATGTGGTGTCTATTGTACTGATGCACACATCCTGTTGTTTTTGTGGCCGTAAAAAGGGGTCTAAAAACACACTAGGGATGCCAGAAAAAAAGGGAAAGCCATTTTTGACTTCGCTGTATTTTATCAAGAGATGCGAGAATAAAAGAATTCAAGAGAATGTTCCAGTTGAAAAGAGCAGCCCCACCCAGGGGTAGGTGGGATATACACCAAAGAATCAAGGGGATTTCCAGGTAGCCTGTTGGGACTTAAATAAGGGAGCCTGCGTGAGAGAATACTGCAAATTTAGAAACAAGTGTTCGAAATGTGCAGGGCGACACTCCTTGGTACAATGTTTTGGGTTAGGATACAACAGTCAAGGGCAGCAATCTGGCCAAGGGTTCCAGCACAGAAGCTCGTACAATGGACAGCAGGGACAGCCAATGTCACGGGGCAGGGGAGGTAGGGGAGCACAAGGCTACATGGGAAAAAACTTGTACACCAATTAAGCAATAGTGTCTGGAGGCTTAGCTGGTATACTCTCCCTGCAGGGAGGATGCTAGGGGAGGGGTTTAGGCTGGGGTATGAGCCCATGGTCTACAAGGTGGGCAGAACATTAGATTTTGGTAAAACCCACAAAGCAGTAGTGCAGTAGAAGTTGTCCAATTAAGTAAATTGAGGGGTGAATGCAGGGTCTGTTCACAGATTGGCCGATCAGAGACCTGATATTTTCACCTATTGGGGTGGTGCCGAAGAAAGAGCCAGGGCAGTTTAAATTGAGACAATATCTGTCCTGGCCAGAGGGAGCTTCAGTATATGGTTTCATATCTGTAGATCTAATGTCTGTTTCCTATTCCTCAGTGGATATAGCCAGGGGATTGGCCAAGAAGGTGGGCAAAGGTGCTGAGATGGAAAAATGTGATATAAAGTCTGCCTCCCGACTACTACTGGTGCACCCCGATGATTTTCAACTATTAGGCCTTCAGTTTGATGGGTAAATCTTTGTGAACAAAGCATTACCCATGGGCTGTTCCATCTCGTGTGCCTTATTTGAGCGTTTCAGTTCCTTCCTGTAATGGGTTTTCTCATGGCAAACCGGTAAAGAGATGGGGACACACTATCTTGACAACTTCGTCCTGGTTTCGGGACAGGTGGTGACTGCTGACCAGCTATTGTGGGTGATGCGGAGAGCTTTGTTGCAGCTGGGAGAAGCCCCAGGCGACTATGGCACTCACTTGTTCAGAATCTGGGATGCTACAGATGCAGCGAAGGACGATTGGGATAGGGCCAAAATCATGCACTTGGGGCGTTCGACTTCTTGTTGTTTTAAGCTATTTGTCAAGTTGGGGGCTTCAGGTTACTGCATTATGTAGATTTCCATGTACTTATGCCTGTGTCTTTTCAGGTGCAGAAGCGGGGCCAGACACAGCAGAGCTGTCCATTTGGATAGTCGGGGATTAATTTTTAAAATGGGCTGAACTACATGAACTTCAGAAAGGGAAAGGTTTGAACCTTGGGCTGGACACTTGGTTATTTAACATTTCTTGGCACAGGAAGGGTGGTATGGGATGGGACGAACTCTTGCCCTGCTTGAACAATTTACTGCAAGGACACATTTGCCTTGATGTTTTGATTGCGCATTTAGGGGAGAGTGACCTAGTAGTATGCAAAGGATTAGCTGTACTGAAACATTTGAAAAGGGATTTATTGGAGATCAGGCAGCAATGGTCCAGATGTTCCATCATGTGGACTGAATTTATCCCTCGGAGACAGTGGAGGGGGGCCAAAAGACCCACTGTTATTCACAAAGCAAGGAGGAAAATCAATGGGGACATGAGAATATTTTGTACGGAGGTAGGTTTCAGTAGACTGGAGCACCCCGAGTTGAAGTATGTGGCTTCATTTCTTCGGGGGAGATGAAGAACACTTGTCTTGCTTCTGGAAGATCTATATCTGATTCAGATATTCAGGAGATGGTCAGGGCGTAAGACATATGGAGGTACCCACACTTCCTGGGGCAAGGTGTCGGAAAAATCATAGAGAGGAAGGGACAATTCGGAGGTTTGGTTTGTAGCTTGTTTTTATATGTTTGCAGGTTAAGTTTATGGTTGTGAACAAGTTACTCTGGGAGCAGAAAATAAGGGGAAGTTAAGATAGGAGACAATTAGTTAGGTAGATGTTTAGATAAGGGAAACCTTAGGGGTAGTGGAGGAGGCAATGTAGGCAAATAAATGTGTAGTTAGGTGTTGCTTTGTAAGGCAAAGGCCAAGGTTAACGCTGTGAGGTGCACCTTTCTTCAATAAAGGGGCCTTTTTCACACATAAAGAGTGTGATTGTTGTCTGTGTTGTGCCCCCATTTGACCCAATGGACTATATTTGAGGCAGAGATGTTACCCACAACTATGGACCATGTTTGAACAATTTGTGTGAACCTTATGTGGTGACCTTTAGATATGTGGGCCACTTTCATGATATTTAGATGATTGTGCTTTATGCCTCTCGATTTGATTGGGCAGTGGTTAGACTATATATAGGTCTAATGTTGTCTAATGTTGTCTATCATTTTTCAGAGACCAACATAGTGTTATGCAGAAGATTTGTCTCACTGATAACTGCCTGATACGTATAGTGTTTTCTCCCCCTAGTTTTGAGTTTTAAGGCATGGATAGTAGTATGTCCGCTAAGGAAAGCTTGATGGGATATGAATAAATTACTGCATGATGTTGAGGATTAGCCCACTTCTCTGAGTGACTACAATGGTGGAGGGATATGTACTGGGGAAGCTATGTTAGTATTTTGGTGGAGGCTACCTATCAACACACATGATGACATCACATAGGATACACATATGAAATAAGGTGGTTTCTCTTTGGTATATACTCTATCATTCTTTAGTTTGAACCCCTTATTTGTTATCATACGTTTTTTGTCTTTTATCATTTGAGATGTTGTACCGTCCTTTTTTTCTTTCCTCCAACATTTTATATGGTGAACATCAATATTGCGACATGAGGAAGATGCACGACTGGTTAGCAGTGTCACACCATAACTTTTGTTGGCACAAGACAAGAGATCTAGCAGATATGTTAGAAGAGAACCTACACAGATACTTATTCAGAAAAATGGGAGAAATTTGTTTAAATAATTTGTCTAATGTGTATGTGCTCATGCAGTGAAATATTTTTAGGACGATTGCAAACATGGGAAAATTAGACATTATATATGATAAAGATTGCATTAATGATTTGATCTGCTAGACCCTAGGGACATTCATTGCTCCTATCTTGTTTTCTTATTTATTCTATTGCAAGCAGTATGAGTGAGGTATGAGTGAGAGTGTTTTTATGGGCGGTACTCATTACTTGGTTGGGTGGGTAAGAAGTTGGTGGGGAAGGGTTGAGGGTAACATATATTTTGAGATAATATTCATCTGGATAGATGAAACACAAATTAAATGTAAAGATGTGCAATGAATTACATTATTATGTGAATCAATAAATTACCTGATCTTGTTATAATCAGTGGTCTCTGCCTTAAATGATGTTTGGAGTAATTCTGCTGTTATAAAGATTTGAAGACTTATTACCATTTTAATTCAATTCAAAAATACTTTATTGTGGTCAATAGACCATAAAAGTGTAAGTGCAATAACTAACAGTAAATAAAAACATTCTCAAGTACATAAACTTTGAAACCCCAAAATCCGAGGTTACAGTTACAAGTTATGGCTATTATCCCACACCCAATATATCGACAAGATACATAGCAGTACATATAAAAGAACAGATAAAAAAAGATGTACAATTATTGGGCAGAGATAGAGCTAATACATTTCATAGAAGTAAAATGCTAAAATAGCACTCCATAAAATTAAGTTTAAAAAATCAGTTAAAAAAGTGGAACCAGCCCAGCTAAAAAATAAAGGATATTTTGTCAGCTGTGCCCTATACAGTGATATTCAGAAGTGACCTGCGCACTCACCACATGGAAAGTAGGATGCGTGACACCGCAGATACAATTGGGAACATAGTGATGTAGTTCAGTAATCTAAATGCACACAGTATTTAGTGCCCAGATTTCTACCAAGTTGGATCAACTAGGGACGTCTTGATTTTCTACAGCTCCAGTTCATGCTGCTTTACTTCAGAAAGCCTTCTACCCTCAACAGGTCCTTCAAAGGAAATGCTCCTGGATCCGGAAGGGTCTGCCCACTCATGGGCCTCTTACCCTGTCCTAACACGCTTTGAAATTTGATCTAGAAAACACTTTTTAAGTAAGCTTTATTTATTCTCTCTCTGAACAAAACAGTTTTATCTCTGCTCACACATGTTCTCACCTTCGGAGTTCGGGCCTTGAGTCCGATCCTTCTAGAAACGTCTAATGACGTGATTTATTTATTGTTGTTTCTACTCTCACTTATAACCTTACCGTTGTGCATACCATATACCATCTGACTTGCATAAAGCTGCTCATCATTGCGGGTTGCTATTGCCTGCTGAACTCTGCCCTGTTGCCTTTAAATGTCTTCCAATCTTCCACCTACTCTTCAATCTCACTGAAGTCTTTATGTTATATAATTTGGCTCCTATGCATAGCACTTTGCCACCCTGGTGGTGATCTTGAGAGGCTATATACAAGCGCTAAATGTAATTAAATAAATGTAGTACAGTCCTAAAGCCAGAATATTAACGCATTACCACTATATTTTGTCCCATAGACTTAATGAAGCACTTAGAGTAATCAATAAACCAGAATGGCATCATGTACAGCTGTTAAAATGCCCCATGTAGCGCGTATTGAGATTTAGGACTTAGCACTAAAATTAACCCCTTGAAAACATCTGTAAGAAGCGATGGTTGCCTCCGGGACGGAGCCGCTTGCTATTTAGGAGGGAGACTAGGAAAGGCCCTTAAGAATTACAACATACATTTTGAAATAAAATCCTATTTCAAGAACATACCGTGTGTAATGAGAAAAAGTGAATTTATTTCCTGCAGAAAAGTGGAAGTTATTTCCTATGAAGAAGTTAAAATATTCAACTTCTAAATTAATGTCGCACGTAACTCAACTGTATCTGCAGTCCAGAAGGTATTCACACACAAGTGCAATAAGTATTGTGAAGCTCACATTTCCTTACATTTATTACATACAGTATTACGATTGTCAGAGAGAACTGAATATTAGGCTGAATCTAAAGAAAATTGTTTTATAAATAAAACAATGTGGCTGAGTGTATTCTGAAAGGGACACGCATTTAAGGATTGAATTACAGATTACATTTAGTGCATTTTTTCACGTGCCCATCTGTATTCCTGGTGTAAGCTCGAGTCATTAGTCGTCTGAGGGCAGCAGACTAGGCGGTGCCTCGCTGCTCAGTAATCGTCCAGCAGTTTTTGAAGGGGAGGCGATGGATTTGCGAGTGACTGAAATAGAGAAGATTGCAATCATTTTCTAACAGGAAGAAAGGAATTACTGTAATCATCTGGAGGCTACTCCAGTGGTACACAGATTGCGGGGCATGCCATAAAAGCAGAAAATGATGGGTAAATTAAGAGACCAACTGTGAAAGATGATCGATGTGGTGTCTATTGTACTGATGCACACATCCTGTTGTTTTTGTGGCCGTAAAAAGGGGTCTAAAAACACACTAGGGATGCCAGAAAAAAAGGGAAAGCCATTTTTGACTTCGCTGTATTTTATCAAGAGATGCGAGAATAAAAGAATTCAAGAGAATGTTCCAGTTGAAAAGAGCAGCCCCACCCAGGGGTAGGTGGGATATACACCAAAGAATCAAGGGGATTTCCAGGTAGCCTGTTGGGACTTAAATAAGGGAGCCTGCGTGAGAGAATACTGCAAATTTAGAAACAAGTGTTCGAAATGTGCAGGGCGACACTCCTTGGTACAATGTTTTGGGTTAGGATACAACAGTCAAGGGCAGCAATCTGGCCAAGGGTTCCAGCACAGAAGCTCGTACAATGGACAGCAGGGACAGCCAATGTCACGGGGCAGGGGAGGTAGGGGAGCACAAGGCTACATGGGAAAAAACTTGTACACCAATTAAGCAATAGTGTCTGGAGGCTTAGCTGGTATACTCTCCCTGCAGGGAGGATGCTAGGGGAGGGGTTTAGGCTGGGGTATGAGCCCATGGTCTACAAGGTGGGCAGAACATTAGATTTTGGTAAAACCCACAAAGCAGTAGTGCAGTAGAAGTTGTCCAATTAAGTAAATTGAGGGGTGAATGCAGGGTCTGTTCACAGATTGGCCGATCAGAGACCTGATATTTTCACCTATTGGGGTGGTGCCGAAGAAAGAGCCAGGGCAGTTTAAATTGAGACAATATCTGTCCTGGCCAGAGGGAGCTTCAGTATATGGTTTCATATCTGTAGATCTAATGTCTGTTTCCTATTCCTCAGTGGATATAGCCAGGGGATTGGCCAAGAAGGTGGGCAAAGGTGCTGAGATGGAAAAATGTGATATAAAGTCTGCCTCCCGACTACTACTGGTGCACCCCGATGATTTTCAACTATTAGGCCTTCAGTTTGATGGGTAAATCTTTGTGAACAAAGCATTACCCATGGGCTGTTCCATCTCGTGTGCCTTATTTGAGCGTTTCAGTTCCTTCCTGTAATGGGTTTTCTCATGGCAAACCGGTAAAGAGATGGGGACACACTATCTTGACAACTTCGTCCTGGTTTCGGGACAGGTGGTGACTGCTGACCAGCTATTGTGGGTGATGCGGAGAGCTTTGTTGCAGCTGGGAGAAGCCCCAGGCGACTATGGCACTCACTTGTTCAGAATCTGGGAAGCTACAGATGCAGCGAAGGACGATTGGGATAGGGACAAAATCATGCACTTGGGGCGTTCGACTTCTTGTTGTTTTAAGCTATTTGTCAAGTTGGGGGCTTCAGGTTACTGCATTATGTAGATTTCCATGTACTTATGCCTGTGTCTTTTCAGGTGCAGAAGCGGGGCCAGACACAGCAGAGCTGTCCATTTGGATAGTCGGGGATTAATTTTTAAAATGGGCTGAACTACATGAACTTCCGAAAGGGAAAGGTTTGAACCTTGGGCTGGACACTTGGTTATTTAACATTTCTTGGCACAGGAAGGGTGGTATGGGATGGGACGAACTCTTGCCCTGCTTGAACAATTTACTGCAAGGACACATTTGCCTTGATGTTTTGATTGCGCATTTAGGGGAGAGTGACCTAGTAGTATGCAAAGGATTAGCTGTACTGAAACATTTGAAAAGGGATTTATTGGAGATCAGGCAGCAATGGTCCAGATGTTCCATCATGTGGACTGAATTTATCCCTCGGAGACAGTGGAGCGGGGCCAAAAGACCCACTGTTATTGACAAAGCAAGGAGGAAAATCAATGGGGACATGAGAATATTTTGTACGGAGGTAGGTTTCAGTAGACTGGAGCACCCCGAGTTGAAGTATGTGGCTTCATTTCTTCGGGGGAGATGAAGAACACTTGTCTTGCTTCTGGAAGATCTATATCTGATTCAGATATTCAGGAGATGGTCAGGGCGTAAGACATATGGAGGTACCCACACTTCCTGGGGCAAGGTGTCGGAAAAATCATAGAGAGGAAGGGACAATTCGGAGGTTTGGTTTGTAGCTTGTTTTTATATGTTTGCAGGTTAAGTTTATGGTTGTGAACAAGTTACTCTGGGAGCAGAAAATAAGGGGAAGTTAAGATAGGAGACAATTAGTTAGGTAGATGTTTAGATAAGGGAAACCTTAGGGGTAGTGGAGGAGGCAATGTAGGCAAATAAATGTGTAGTTAGGTGTTGCTTTGTAAGGCAAAGGCCAAGGTTAACGCTGTGAGGTGCACCTTTCTTCAATAAAGGGGCCTTTTTCACACATAAAGAGTGTGATTGTTGTCTGTGTTGTGCCCCCATTTGACCCAATGGACTATATTTGAGGCAGAGATGTTACCCACAACTATGGACCATGTTTGAACAATTTGTGTGAACCTTATGTGGTGACCTTTAGATATGTGGGCCACTTTCATGATATTTAGATGATTGTGCTTTATGCCTCTCGATTTGATTGGGCAGTGGTTAGACTATATATAGGTCTAATGTTGTCTAATGTTGTCTATCATTTTTCAGAGACCAACATAGTGTTATGCAGAA